>NW_025401068.1:10260410-10293715 GCF_015345945.1 Tribolium madens
CTAAACATTTTTATTTAATTTAAAAGTATTACAATTATCAAAAAATAAAGTTTCTAGCAGAACTAAAATATTTCAAATAATTTAGCGGTTTTTTTCCTGGTTAAATAAATAATTTTGATTCGTTTTCAATTACAATTACAAAACTAATAGAAAACTTAGGGCCGATTTACAGAACGTGTTAATCCCAATTAAATTTTAATTCGCGATTAACTTGGCGTTTGTCGATGCAATATAAATGACAACTCAATTCGAATTAGTTTAATTCTGAAGTAAATTTTAATTTCGTTTTCTGCTCAAATAATTAAACCACTCGCGGTAAACGCACACGTCGAATTAAACCCTCTTCTCGCAAATAAACAATGATTTAATTTATTTGTTGTTTTACATAAAATCAAGTTCAAAATATTGAAATTAAATATCGTACAAAAATTATGTTAATTAATTTTATCTTGAAAAAATAGTTAAAAAAATTATTAAGGTAATAATGTTTTGTTTTAGATTTTATATTTTATTTTGATATTTTATATTATTTTATATTTTTTTAAGAAATGGTTTGTTAAATTTTTTTCAACATTTTCATTTAATTAATTTGATGTTTGTCAATTCAAAATAAATGCCAACTTAATTCGAATTAGTTTAATTCTGAATTAAATTTACATTTCGCTTTCTGTAAACCGTGTCCTAATGGAATTTATCTTGAAACCACGTCAAGTTTGCAATGCGATAATTTACGACCCTGTCTGCTCTCTCCGAAGGGTCGGCATCCACAGCAGGAGCTGGTTTATTGTGGCGTCATTTTCACTTTGTTCGACTGTACAGTTCTGGAATTAAAATTTCGGGCAGTATTTTTCTGTTACTTTATAAAGTTCACTATAAACTACCATTTAGTGTCATCATGACTGACATTTGACAATTCAACTTTTCTGTCAGTGACGGTATTTTTGAAATCAAAATGACATAAACATGACAAGAGTAAAAAATGAGGTTATTAATGTAAAGGTTGCTTTAGATTTATAAACATGACAAGAGTAAAAAATGAGGTTATTAATGTAAAGGTTGCTTTAGATTTTACATTATGAAAATGACAATACTGCCCGAAATTTTAATTCCGTAACTGTACCAAATCTATCCATGGGTAGATAACGTTTTATAAGCTGAATTTAACATAACCATGGTTTGGTTCGCGTATTGCTATTACATGGTAAGTAACGCACCTCCACTCACCCTTGAAGCCACAGCCACCCCAAGTTGAAAATTTTAAATGGCACTACCCTACTTGTGATACATCGTTAGAAAGCCTACAACAAGCGCTTTATACAACAGCCTATTTGGTAAAGCAAATTAATTTCCAATTATTCAAAAACGAAAACTTTAAATTTTTATTTTGTCATTTTGATTCCCTCTTGTAACCACCAAAATGGTTTTGAGGGATTCTCAATAACTCAATAACTTAGAAATATCGCCAATTGCAACTTTTAAAATTGACACACTGTATAGGTGCAATATAATACTGTCAAAATGTGCTACTTGGTAAGTTTTGTTTCTCGAAGGACCCCAACTTTTAATTTTCTTTCGCAAACTAGTTAGCCGAATACAGGTTTTTATTTTAGCTGATTTATAGGGTGAGAAAACAAGGGGCGATAATTTCCGTCCATTTAAATTACTTTTATCAACCGACGGGAAGAACAATAGTGGCGCTCCGGCGACTTCTTTTAAATTTCTATTTAGTTTCAATTCTCCGAGGAGAGTAAAAGCGAGAATTTTATTTATTTCAGACCAGATTTGCGCCAAGAGAATTTATTTCATTACAATTACAATTTTGTGGAATATTTTCCCGGCGCATCCACCATTTTGCCTTTTGCTAGTAAATTAAAAGCGCGTAATTTTATTGTTTCCGAGTGGTTCAAACTCGGCTGCGCAATCCATTTGATCCAACTGTTGGCAATAGTCAGCAGTTGTGTACAATTAATAATAATTATAATAATTATGCAAATAATAAATTAGGAGTCGCGCTCGCAATTTGCAGATCCAACTTGTTAATTACGTAAACAGATTATAATCGATGAATGCAGAACCGTCGGTTGGCGAAAAATCGAGCAAATTTCCGTGTTGATACCACTTATCCGTATTAGCATCCATTAAGTCTGAATGTAAACACGCTAAGATCGTCGATATTACATGACATAATCGTGTCAAGTCTCAGAAAGTCACAATCTCAAGTTTCTCATTGCGTTTTAATTTACATCGCAGATTTTTCTCTCGGTGTGTTTTATACATTGCAATAAAATTGAAATATTGCACACCAAGTAATTGGTTTTCGGTTTATTGTGTGCGTGAGAATTGCTTATTTCCATAAATTATCCCAAAAGAACAAATATCTTCGTAAAGATGGCTGATTGATGGCGCGTTTTGGCCCATTTTAATTAATAATTCATAAAATGTTGGCAACAATGCGAAATAAAATAAACGCGCGCTCCACGTCCAATTCTGATCAAGCTTTACGGCGGGCTGGAGGCTTTTTCCTCGTCGAACACAATGGGCCGACATGTCGTGAACATTTTATCGCTGCGGTAGGCATTTATCGGAGTCGTTTAAATGTATTTAACTCGGATGGAATTTTTCGATTTTTCAATTTGGGCCAAAGTGACCACTGGAGAGAGGAATGCGCGGCCGCAATTCCTTGAATAATCAACAAAAAACGGAATTTTAATTTGATTCAAACAAAATTTGTAGTTTTTTGAAAAACTTTTTGGTTCAAAATATACAGGGTTCTTTATTGAGCTCCCGTGTTTTGTAGCTCAGTTACTATTACTTAAGTTGGAATTTTGTATTGTCTAGACTTTATTTATACAAACTAAATCCCACATTAAAGTACTGGCACTTTTAACGACAATATTTTTATCTAAAGTTTTTATTTAAAGTTAAGATATCAGGAACATGGATTATATGTTTAAAAAATTCTATCTGTCAAAAAATTTTGACATTTATTTTTTACATTTGACATTTTTTTATGTCTGTTTCATGATATCGATGATCTTGTATATTTTTTTACAATTATTTACTAAAGGTACAAGAATTTTGCCAATAAAAGCCTCAAATAATTTTCAACAGAGTTACAATTTAGGATACAGCTTCCTTCCTTCCTCTTCTAGAGCTTATTCCATATCTGGTGGCGAACTGACAGTGACAGAAAAGACACTTGGAGTGTGCCCACTTGGTTAAGATAAAAAAATACATGGGTGTACTTTTTTCTCTAAAAATTTTGAAGACAAGGATTGTTAGGAATATCATTTCTGAAAATTCTTTTCATGCGTTAACCATTTAATAATTTGTTCATCATTCTTCATCTTATGTACGGGTACCTACTTATTATATTTTTTTAAAGAATAACAGTGGTTTTGAAATATTATTTCATACGGCGCCTATGAACAATATTCTTTTTAATAGTAAACATATGTTTAGTGTCAAAATTCAGTCATTTTTGAAGACGTCAGTTCGCCACCAGATTTGGAACAAGCTATAACAGCCTGTAACAAAAAAACTTGGAAAATTATTTTTTCAACAGAAATAAATAGAGTCAAAGTGCAAAATTTAAACTCCCATAACTTTTTAAAAAATTTTCCATACATTTTTATACTTAGATAAAACAATTTTTTTTTTCCATATTTCTGGTACGTATATCTTACTTTACATAGAGCATTTTTCTCTGGGACGCGAGTTCTGGCTCACCTGTACAATTGGTTCCTGCACCATGAAAATTTTTCAAGATGGCGGCATTTTTGGTTATACCAGAAGTATAGGTGTCAACTTCGTTATTTTAAAAAGTCCGTTCAAAGATTAGGATTGATAAATACGATTCAAAAATTTCTTAGTTTTAAACATTAATAAAAAATACAAATAGTGCCCCCTTGTTAGGTATGTACTTAATAATAGTCTAACAGTCTTGTTCATCAAGTCTGATTGGTCCAAATTACTACAGAGTGTGCACAATTTACTTTCAAACGTTTTAAACTTAAAAGCTTTTTATGTTTTTTTTTAATTTTAAATAAAAACTTTTGTAAAAAGTTAACATTTTCTCTATTTAAACATTTGGAGTTACAAATATTTACCAAAGCTTCGTTATGTCACTTTTTTTAACAAATAAAAATCGAAAAAAACAACAGCTTGTCATTTAAAAATATATCATTATAACGTCACATTTTCTTGAGACATTGTGTATAATAAAAATGTTTTTCGACAATACATATAAATTCTACAAAATATCAAAAGTCCCGACGACGAGAGCTTGGTTTAAGATTTCTTTAATTGTTAGATGTCCTATAAAACCCCTTTTAGAGTAACAAACAAAGAGTTCGTATTTGTTGTTAAACAAATTAAGCCTGTTGTGCGGCGTTGGTGTTCTAATTTGTTTTCCGGCGGGTCTACCGTAAACACGTCTAAATTAAATCCGCAAATTTATTTAATACACTAGCCTGTCTCATAAATCTTTTGATTTGAAAATTTCACAATTTAATGATTATCCGATGAGCCTCTGCCCCCGATGAGGCATTCAAGTCATGAATTTGCACCCGGCATAAATCTGCATTTCTGTAAAGCGTCCCGTTTGCCGTCTCGGATGCAAGCAAACGTTATTAGCGAATGCAAAGTACAAAGATACGGTTCGCTTTCCAACGTAACGATCATCTAACATGACTTATATTAGTTGAAAGCGTACAAAACCTTCATATTATTACTTTCTGCGAGACCACATTGCCTCAGTTTATTACGCGCGATATTTCCACAATGTCGCTGCCTCAATTTAGGTCACTCGAGACAAAAATATCAGATAAAGAGTCGTGTATCGAAATCCCGCAAGGATGGAGTAATTACGGGAAAAATGAGAAAATATAATGAAGAGTTGTTGACACTCAGATAACGAAAAATGCTCTGTATTTGTTACTAGAACTTTGTTCTCTAGTAATTAATTAAATTCGGATCCGAGGAAATTTAATACCCGACTTTTTTAATAATAAACTTATAAAGGCGAGTTGTCTGCAAAACAAAAAATGAAAAGTAGCTTGTTACTAGCTGCCAAATTAATTTCAATCATCTAGACTTTAATACATCTATTTCCTTTTGTAAAATGAGATTAGACAGTGGATAATTTTTAATGTAATGTGCCAATTCTTCGTCAACGAAGTCACAATAAAATCGCTTTTAGTGCTCTTTCGTGAATCCGTCTGTCATTTTACGACGCAATACATTAAAAATGTCAACCCTTTCGTTCGAAAAGAGCGCATTTTGAATGTCAGAGATCCTTCGGTGATCCCCCGGAGTAGGAAAAACGTCATCAAAATTACATTAACTCACACTCGTCACTGATAAATGACGCAAAAAATTGATTCGGTTCTAATTGCATCACTGCGGTTTTTAAACGAATCGAAATTTGCGAGTCTATTATTAAAACGCGAACTAACGAAATTGATTTAGCTGTAATGAAATTATAATGATGGATCGGCACTCCTCTTTGAGCGATATTGATCGGTGGCGGAAAAGAAGACTCGAAGGGTGATTATGGGACTACCAATTACCAGGATGTGTGCACAGGAGTGTGCAGACTCCCATGTAAATAAGTGGCGAATTTGGGGTTGATTGGAAATTCGATTTGTGTACTTTAAGTGGCGATGGTCGACGGAATGGAAACGTCTTGGCCCTGGAGACGACCCGGAACGACAAAAACGACATTCTGAGACCCGAACCGGAGCGAATTTAACCAAAAAGCTCAAGAAAGTGCGCAGCCTTCTCCGCAAAATGTACTATTTAAGCTCGAAATTATTTTCGAATAATGTTTGAAAATACAAAATTTTCAAAACTAAAAATGATTGTTTGGGTGTTTATATTTAGTGTAATAGCAATTTTTTATGAAAAATTGCTCTTGGCTACGAAATAGTTATTCATATTTAAAAATGTTTTATTTATTTACTAAAATTACATGTTGCGGTTGTGTGCAAAATTAAAATTAAAGGTAAATATTTTGAAAGTTAAGTTTTGCTCATTTGACTGACAAATTTCTAATTAAAGAAAAAACATACAGCTTTTTATGAAACTAGGTTTGAAAGAGAGATAAAATTAATGTTGTGAAAGAATTTTAATAAAGTGTGCCCTAGTTTTTACCAATTTTTAAGAAATATGCCTTTTTGCATAAACTTGTTATTAATTTGAATGTTTTTAGAAACTAAACATTCTAATTTATTTATGACAATTTTAATTTAAAATGGCTATAGGTTTGGAAAAAAAGTTAAGTATGTTATTAGGAGTTAAAGTAATAGTTTATATGTCTGAAAGCGAAACATTTATTTTGTCGAACGTAGTAAGCAAATAATTCAGCTGAGCCACATAAAATCACTTTTACTCTAAATAACATATATCATTTTATCTGCAAACGTATTTAGATTAAGAGTTAACAGCAACACTATAATCAGCACGTAAATGAATAAAATAATAAGGGGCTTTGCAAATAATGATCTCATAAAAACGCTTATAAACAAACATCACACTTCAGTATCGGAATTTGTGTTGAGATTTAAAAAAACTAGTGGATGACTGGTGCAGTTAGTAGTGCAAAATGTCGAAGCTGTGATTTACAATGTACCTCTCAGAAATGCACAAAAACAGAATTTTTCCTCCATGCTTAAAAGCTTGTGACATTTAGTCATAAAAATAGTCACTTTTGTGACGCACAAAGCACAAAAAATGCAACATAAAAGAAGTTTAGCAGTATTCCTTATTATTGCTGACATTCAAAAGACGTAAATATTAGAAAAAAATTATATCCAGGTCATAAAAACAGTGGCAGCGCAGCGTCATGAAAATTTTTCAGTCTTCACCGTTTTTGTTCAATATTGAAAACATTCTCTATTCTATATATTTTTATTTGTTTTTAAAGCTACTATAATCGCAAAAGCGATTATTATCTGCAGGATAAAAATTGTTATTATAAAATTCAAGAATGATTATTTCTTCAGGAATAAAAAATTCAAAAATTTATTTTTTTCGCAAACTCACCAATTTGGCAAAATATCATTTCTTGGCACTAAAAATGTAAAAACATTTTCTATAGAAGTTGGAAATTCATTTGCAGGAATTGATATCCAAATATACAGGATTTTCCATTTTTATTGATACAAATTTAACCAGGTGATAGAATATTCAATTTTAAGATAAAACTTTCCTATAAACAAATATCGAAAAAATTTATATAAGGGAGCCACATCCCCTGAAAGGGGTGCATTTTTTAATAGATTTTTTCCAATATTTCAGAAACCGTCGTGGATAAAATTACAAAATTTGGTACAACTGATAACCTTTATACACCCAAATGAATTCAAAGATAAAATATCGAAATTTTTACTCAGGGGCGTCCTAAACTGGGGGGTTTAGGCTAAAAAGTACCCTAACTATTTTGGCGGTTGGTTTTTGCTAATTTCAGCTACAAAATTCTAAATTTCATAGTTTTTCACAAAAAAGAGATCTCTTGCGTTTTTTCGATAAAACTTACTGTTTTTGAGTAAAATCAGTTTACAATTTGTCTTACAGACCATAAAGAGGATAAAAATTAAAAATTAAATTTGTGTCACCATTTAAGAAACCCGTGATTAAAAATTTCGACAACTGATCTTTAAATTCGTTCAGGTGTTTAAAACTAATCAGCTGTACCAACTCTTGTAATTTTCTCTATTCTGCAATAGTGGGAAAACCCCATTAAAAACGCATCTCTTTCAGGGGGTGTAGCTCGCTTACGTAACATTTTTTGATCCATGTTCATAGGAAACTTTTGTCTTAGAATTTGATCTCTGGATTTTTTTTGTTAAACTGGGTGGAGTGATTGGCGCGACTCGCTTTTCCTTTTTGCTTGAAACTGTTGATTTGAGTATTTGAAACTTTTTCGTGAGTTTCGTATTTAGTGAGATAGTCTTGATTATCCGTATTCTAATGCATCAATCCCGGAGCACTCCAGTCCCTGAAATAACCTAAACGCAATCCATTAAAAAGCGCCATTCATTCGTCGCGGCTTTAAAAGCCCGTCGATTCCCATGAATTCGCGTAATTGTTATAGTAGCGAAGAGAAAAAGAGAGTATCGGTGATGAATGGCGTCCGCAAAGTTTCTACATATCGGGGTCAGATAAAGAAGCGGCATGAATGTTAAAAACCGGTCTCTCACCATTGTGAAAAAGTCTGATTGATGGTCTCGCTCGCAAACCGTATTTTGTTTTTCAATTTGGCCTGCTTACGCAAAATGTGTGTTTTACTATCGTTTAATAACGTTTTGGCGAAAAGAGTCGATAAATCCGCGCCGTTTCAGAGGTATAAAACTTTAATTTCTCTCCGGACATAAATTGTTTAAGCTGGACTTGGTATCAAAGTTTCGAAATTCATTTCAGTTACTATCATTTGGCACGGCAAAATATCGTGATAAATATCTATTAGAATTATGTATCAGATTGCTCTGTTCCCACATTTTCTTATTAGACCTGCGACCCTACCGTTTTAGTCTCATGCATTTTTCATATTTCTTAGCGAGAAAATATCGCAGCATAAAGTTATCCCGCCGGCAAAAAGAAGTACGAATTTTTTCGACGTTGCCTTTGAACTGCAGATTGGTTTTCTTTTTGTGGTCCGTTTGGTGGCCATTAGGTCGGGGCAAAAATCGACCAACCCCATCATGCAAAATTATTATTTGCAGCAAAATAAATTTCTCTAGTCGAAAGTTTGGACGATTCGTGCAAACATTGCACATTTGGGAACGATTGCGGACGCGCCAAAAACTTTATAATCTGTGCGACGTCATCGAACTGAATTTATACGAAATTCAATTTGTTTAGGGGGTATAAATACGCAATGGAGGATTCCGAACACGCAACCCCATCTAATTATTCAAGTATCGTACCGCGACCGATGACATCACCGGAGAAATCCGGAAAACATACCCACAATGGGTGGTTTGCATGCCGAGAGGCTAATAATAGTGCAAAAAAGAGAAATGTTCAGAAATCACGTCTCGCTCCCAATCTCGTTTTTAATTTGAATAGATAAAAGCGGAATAATTCCTCCGACTTCATCATCTCGCATTTATCATTTCTCTTCTCACGTGGGATTTGCTCGCTGTCAATCCTGCCGATTAAAATTGTTTATTTCTCGAAGATGTCTCTTTGTGTTGGATTCGATCTGCATTTGTTGCGCAGTCGCCGGAATTTCCGGTGTCCGAATTTTCGCTTAATTCGACGCTCGTTTTTCATTTCGCCATTGTTTCACTTCCGGATAAGATAAGGACGTCGAGGGTTTTTCTACCCGATTCTAATTGGAGTTTACGACTTCTTTCCATCTCGGACCACCTAACAATCTTGCGCCGTGATTAAATTTTGATTGGATAATTTTTAACGCACTGTCTCGGACAGACTCTGGGAAATTACAAAAGTAATCACAAAGAATTGTAAAAGATTAATACAGGAGACGGCTCCGGCGCCGATTAAACGTCACTAGTGACCTTGAAAACCGCTTAATTCAGACAAATGTGCGCAAATAAAAATTAGCCTTTTGTTTTTAAAACTGAAGTTAATAAACGTAATTTCATCAAACAATTGTGGAGATTTTATTCGAGGCAGTGGAATGTTAACGAGGCAGGTCCGGGTATAATTTTAGTTTGTGGTAATTATGTGAGCACAACGCTGAATTTAATTCAAATACTTGTTCAAAGCTCGATTGAGATAAATGGATGTTTTGTTCAATCTCACTTGTAATTAATATTGAAAGGTTTACTAAATTTCTAGTAACGAGATAAATTGCAAACTTCTTGTTTCTTTCGACTCAAATAATTGATTTGTCAATTATACGCAGTTTGCCTTAATTGAACATAATTGAAACGCATTTTACCTTAAAATAGCAACTGAAATTCATTTTCTAAGTTTCAGTCGAGCATCCTTTTCATTTTCAACAGACGGTAGTAATTAAACACGCTCCAAATTGAAATATAATAATATGAATCTCTCTCCAAGGACTCGATATCTCATCCCGTCTTGATTTTTGAACTGAAAAATATTAAGTTTCCGGAAAAATATACACATCAATTAGATTAAAATGCAACTTCATAAAAGACTTTTGATGTCAAAATGCATAAAGTTTGAGGTTTAATAAAGCTGCGTCTAGGGTCGTAACGTGAAGTTTTTAAAATATGTTTGATATTCAAAGCTATGTTTGATATTGGTATCTATTCTGAAAGAGCATCAAAAAATTGACCGGCACACCTGCATGCATGAGCAAACACTCGTCGGATTCCAAGTAAGTTTTATGGAATTTGCATAGAAATTGATATAGTGTGTCGACACTCAAAGAGTGTTTCAGTAAACTGACGTTTATAGAATTTCGAAAAAAGTTTCAATTTTTCAACCAAATTGTGAGTTTTGTTTGAATATGTTGAAATAAGTTGTGTCTTGTGAAAAATATCAGACGTCGCAATCGCGAATTATGTCTTGCTAATACAGGATGAAATTGTCCCTGAAGAGCCAGCATATAGTTAGGAAAGTCGTCAGATTGCATCCTCCGCCATTCTTCCTCCTCATAAATTTAAATTCAAATAATATGCCAGTCCGTCATTTATTTCTCTTCTCTTTGTGACAAAGGACGTAGCTAAGCCGCACGATTCTCCTCCCTCTGGTACAATTCCGAGGATGCAAATGTAAACTTTCAACTTTTACAACATCCTAAATATAAATAAGAGAAATGTATTAAGGAAGGTAAATATGTCAGAAACAAGAAGAAAATAAATCAAGCGCATTGTGCACAGCAACGCTTCCGCTGCACCGGTTTTTATGTCCAATTACATTGCGACTTTAGTGATAAGATATAATCGATATCGCGGACTTGAGCCAAAAAAATCCTTCAATCGGTTAACGAGCTGAATAATTGGATAAACCGCCATGTTTTTCGTCGTTGAGATATCAAATTTTAGTCAGAAATTTGGTTAATTACGAGTTTGGTGACTTGTTTGTGTTGATTTTAGATGGCGAAATTGATTGAAAGCGGCACGCTATTGAATTAAAACCCGGAAACTAGCGATCGGGCCCGCCCCGGAGTTAAGCGGATGAAGAAAGTTCCGGCTAGTTGCGTGCGAAAGAAGTTGTGATGTTTGACTTAACGCCCATTTCATAAACTTTCAGCAACAGTTTGCACAAAAAACCACCAAGTTTGCAAATCGCACACAAAAATACACCCCAACTTACTGAACACTGATAAAATAGATTTCAGAAAATAAAAAACTTTTAAAAAAATTTTACAAAATGTCTGAAAGTAAATAGACATAATACCAAATTATGTATTTTGACCTCTTGTCCAAAATTTAGCTGTTTGGGCGGCAATGAATGTCCATGAATTTAGATTGCAGCTGAAATTTTAATGAAGTGGTTGTTTAAAAACGTCTATAACGATCTGATTAAACTATTTCATACGATGCATGGAAAATAAACGTCCAATATTTACATAAAACGGAATAAATTGAACCAGAATAGCAGAATCGACAATTAAAATTAATTCGCAATGCTAATGCGCTGGCAACTAAATCCGACTTTTTCCTAATTCAATTTTTTGCGATGAAAGTATTGTAGATATCTAAATACCCGCCCACTATTTTGTGTGTTTTTTTAATGTTTTTATGTTTTTTAATGGATTGATATTTAAAAAAATATTTTTTTTTGTAGAATTCAAAAACAAATTTCCAAAATTTTTATTCTTGATATAACATCGCATTTTTATAGTAATGTATTATTTATCAATTAGTTTTTTTTTTAAAATAAATAGTTTAAGCAAAAAACGTCTGTTCCATACTTTTTATTCACCTGGTATAATTATAGGTGTATTTCACGACAAGATTGACAGCGTATGAATAATTGGAACAAAATAAACTGCAAATAATTTGTTACATAATTTTTATTAATATTATTTGTAAAAGAAACAAAAAATTGAATTAAAGAATTAGCCATAACTGTTAGTACATGTGTTATTTGATTTTTTACTTTTACTGACAATTTAGTCTTATTATTTTACGTCATCTTTAAAATCCGCATCGGTCTTGAGTTGACTCAAGTCAGTCTTGAATTGACATAATGTAAGTTCCATTTTTGTAAAAACGTCAATTAAGCTGATCCCTTTTCTTCAGTTACTTGAGCTTCGTTATGATAATCTGTAATAGTAGCGATGTAACACTCAAACATATTGGCCGAATTTTACCAAATCTGCGCTAACATGCGGTTAAATGGTAACGTCGAGTTACCACAAAAATAGTTCATGCTGGATAACATAAGACAAACATACTAAGACTTTTTTAGGCTGAAATAACACTCACTTAGAGTGAGTTTAAAAAAACTTTTCTAAATAACTTTAAGTCAATAATGCTAAAAACTGAACGCCAAAATTGTAGCCTGAAGAAGATACAATAAAGGTATCGAAACGTCGAGATGAATTTAATGGTTTTATTTCCTTTGTCCTCTATACCATTTTCCACGAAATCTAGCAAATAATCAAAATAGCCTTTTGACTGAATACTGTTGTTTTTAAATGAAAAACTGGTGTAAATCAACGTATTTCATCAAAACTATTGCAATTTGAGCTATTTTTTAGCAATTTAACTAGGTACAGCTACGTCAAAAATAGCAATTTTAACTGTATATAGTAATAAACTCAATTTAAAAAGCGCTCAATAAAAAAAATTGTATAAAAAACAAGTGTTACAACCTTTTTGTTGTGTCACTCGTGAATTTCTAGGTAACACTTGTTTTTTTTTAATAAACTATTATCGAACACCGCATAGGCAGAATTATGTAACCTGTTTATAGGAGTAATAAGTATTGAAAAAAAAGCTTACCGAGTTTAGAAGACAAACAAATTAATCTGAAAAATGGCAATGACATAATAGTACGCGTGCGCGAATTCCTGCATCATTACTAAGGCTCGGATTATATGCAAAATGCATATTTGTTATTAAAAGGTATATCAATAAAATTATAAGTTTTCTATGCATATCTAATGTTTTTGTTAAAATAAGCTAAATAAAAAATGCATATTTTGCATATTTTGGCAACTTGGTGCATATTTTAGGAAATATTGCATATTTGTGCATATTTTCTTCAATAACTAATTTCCGATTAAAAATTTCAGTTCAAGTTAAAAATTGGACAGTTTAAGAAAAATAATCCGATTACAAAATATTTTAAAGAGAAAACAACCGGTAATTACTAAGCCAAACTCAAAAAATAGTACCCTGCTGAGTGTTTCCTTTTTAAATTCGTTTTATACTGGGTGAATATAAAGTATTAAACCAAGCGTTTTTTTTAAATCAAATTGTTTACAAAAAATAATAATTAGTATAAATTAAAGTAATATAAAAAAATGTTTTTTTTAAGAACAAAATTTTGTTTTGTTTTTGAGTTATTCTATTTTTGTTGTCTAAATTGAGATACACATATGTAAAAAAATAATTTAATATAAAGTAGATAGTCGTAATCCCTTAGATCATGACCTTCACGAGAAAAATGTTTTTTTAGTGGGTTGCCATTTAAAAAAATAAATATTTTTGTAGAACTCAAAAACAAAATAATAAAAATTTTGAAAAATTCAATTTTTGATAAAACATTACATTTCTATAGAACTTTATAATTTATCACTTAGTTTTTCAAAAAATAAATACTCTAAGCAAAAAACGTGATGTGATCTGTAAAGTACAGATTTCTTAGAAAGGGTTAATTACTAGGTTATTAAAATGGCTTGTCTCACGCCAAACCAATTTATTTATTCTTTCATTTGTCCTGTGCAGTTCAAGATGACGAAAATACAAAGTTTAGTGTATTCGAGGATAATAATTTATCCCAACTTTGATTTTTTATTGTTAAAAATAATGCATATCGATGTTTATTTGGCATATATTGGAGCATATTTTTTAATATTTTGTGCATATTTTTGTGAAAATACGTGCATATATATGCGCATATTTTACGAATTTTTCGTGCATATAATCCGAGCTTTAATCATTACCAACCCTTGGTTATTTTTACGATATCTCCCAGAAAAGGGTGATGCTGGTGGCCTATAGAGAATTCAATAACTTACGAGTATTTCATAGTCTAGTCAATGAACGCTTAAAAATGGGTTGGATTTTTTAAATGGGAATTATAGTGACTAAACCATTCCTGAAAAACTGTTTTTGTATTAAAAAAAATTCTAATATGATATTTCTTATTACTAGAAAATACTATTTCTAGAAAAATACACAGTGGAGAATTTAGCTATTACTTATTTGTTTGTATCCATCTATATCAACAATTTTTGCAAAATGTATTTAGTTTTAACCGGTTGACTACACCTACGAATAGGTACAAAAAGGACATTTATCAATAATTTCTTTATTATGTAATGAAATTTATTTTCTTTACTACCCTAACAAAAAGTAAGTTTTTCCACTCTAGTTTAAAAAAAGCTAAAAATTGGATGGATGGATAAATGGATTGAATGGATCATAGAAAAAATTATATGTATTACACTAGAGAGAAGTGCATTTTCCTTCCTGCTTGTAATACAAATAACTATTATTGATTTTTAATTTATAGTAATCAATTTTGCTTTCAAATTTTCTAAAACAATTGTTGTTTTTATGTAATTATTGTCCAATTGACTTAACACTATTTTGAAGTTTTTTAATAGTTTTCTCTCAATTTTCGGTAACAAAGTATTTTACTCTAATTAAGGTTTATTAACATTTTTATTTTTATTCAAATTAATATTTAAATAAAATTGAGCAAATGTGGATGCAGAAAGCCTCTAAATTTTAACTTTTTTTAATAGAAAAGTAGATATTTTTTGTATTACATATCTACTAACAAAAAATTTTTTTCGCGGAAATTCGGCGAATGCGCGTCACATGCTAGGTGAGTGAGATATCCTTTGGATAGTCGTCGGCATCAATCTTAAGACCTCTCGCTGCTCAACGCGTTCTCTGGCATTTTTTCCTCGTTAGATTTGTGGCGGCCATTACCAACAATATTTTTTTCTCAAGGATTCGTTCTATCCATCAATGGCTAGATAGTCTTATGCACCGGTGCGAATTTATGGGCGTGAGACGCGCCAAATGGTCCGTTTACAAGTTGTTTTTGCGCCTACGAGCGTATGTTGCATCCAGGATGAACGAAGAGGATAGAACATGAGACGAATAGCGCGGAACGAATGTCGTTATGCGAAAACTTCCAAACTATTCGATTCCGGTGTTTTCCGGGACGTTCGATTGACTTGATATTCGCTCTCGAGTTTTTAGTTACCGCAGACGATTTTCCAATATGTTTTTTCAGCAAGAGGAAGAGAACACACATAAGGGAACACGCGTACAAATTTAAGACTATTATATCTCCATTTTCTGTCTCTTATACACGTGACCGTCGAGGGGCTTTGCAGTTATCGTTTGTGACAGACAATGATTCAGTCTAAATTAGGTGTACTCGATTTAATTAACTCGACATGTCTGTTTAGCATTAGAGAGCGTTATCAACGCAATAACTACAGTATAATGGCAAAGTCTGTGAAGTAATTATAATGCACACAATGCTCGCAGAGTGACAGTTCTATTGGTCTGTCCGATTCGCGAATAAATCAGATTACTTGGATTGGCTCCCACAAGACTCAATTGCAGCAGTTGGTGTCGTGGTTCGGAACGTGACACAGGATTTCAAAGGACTAGTTGCGTAATTGCACTCCTCAAACGAGAATATTTATCCAAATTTTTGTATTCGAGTTCTCCTAACAAGCTGTTCCAGATCGACAGTTAATTCAGCCTCCTGGCCATCAAAGAAAATAAATTCTCGTTTGCGCCACCAAAACGTATAAAAAGGCCATCCCCGAGGCGGATTATTCGCCGAAGTAAAACAATATTTTCGAAATTTTGTTTTGGCACGACTGTTTCTAACAATATTGCTAAAAATTATTCGAGCGGTAACAATGATTTTTCAAGGTCGGAATCTTGAATATTTTAATTAAAATGTTTCCGACATGACGGGTAAGTTTGAAAGACAGGAGAAAGTCTTATTAAAGGAAAATTGTCAAGAGCGACGAAAGATTTGAAGGATTCTAAAAAGATTTTTTTGAATGATTGATAAGGAAAAAGTGGGACAAAAAACTAAATTATTTTGTGCTCGCATCGGGATAGTTCAATACGAAAGACGAGAAAGTGCAATAAACGTCTTCTATTGCAGGATTTATTACCACTGTAACCATTTGTCAGACTTTTATAACTACAAATTAAGACACGAAGGCTTACTTATTCCAACAAAATTGCTCACTATCTAGCAAAATAATTATTCTGACAAATTTATCGAATTTTCGTATTATTGAAATAGCAAAGCTTTAATATGAACTATATATTAATTTGTTTTTAATTGGTTTTGTATTTAATATAATCAATTTTAGGAGTTATAAATATTTTAGCGGTTGTTATAGAAATTGCTAAAAATAGGTTTGCAGTAAAACTGATCATTTTATAATTTATAATCTTTTTAATTTATTTTTCTATTTTGTTTATTTTGGAGCTATTGATCACGTTTTACGACACTTATCCCGGCGCATCCACCATTTTGGATCTTGACCTAATCTCGTCTCACAAAAAACATGATTGATGCACTTTCCTGTTTACCATGCACTTGTTCATTATTTTAAGATTATTTTATTTAAACTAACTGCAATTGGAAAGCTCAATAACTCTAAGCTTTCTTAGTAGCAAATGGTTGACAGAATTATGTTGCGGTTATATAACCGCAAAATACAAACCTAACCATGGTTATGTTAGATTCAGATTATATAACGTTTATCTAATTACGGTTAGATTTGGCGTACTTAGTTATATAACAGATATCTAACTGTTATCTATGTTATGCAATATGACAGATGTTAAATTCAGTTTATATATCGGTTATCTAACTATGGTTATGTTTGGAGTATATAGCAATGGTTTTATAACGGATATATGATAATAGTTATATATCGGTTATCTAACTATGGTTATGTTTGGCGTATATAGCAACTGTTTTATAACGGAAATATGTACAATGGTTATATTTGTTATGGAATATGATGCCTAAAGAAAATTATATAATCGGAAAATTACTTTGCCTATATAAAGGTGAGGTAACTAAATATAACCACAATGTAAGCGAGATATTAGGGCGGTTATATAACCGAAATCTAACCCGGCGTGTATACTCGTTATGCAACATTTCCTTTTGCACCTAACCCTGGTTATACAACAGTGAGCTAACAAAGGCGTCATATTTTTAATCCAGCAGTTATATTGTATTTTTTATATAACCGTTATATAACTGTGCTATTGAGTAGATTGAGGCCAAATCGGATTTGCATCAAGCCTCTGAAAAACTGAAGTAAGAGCAGGAAGCGCTTTTAATTGAACATAAAATTAATAAAGACGCCTCGGATTGATGAAATCATAAAATTAAAATGTAAGCAAAGTTTAATAAAGGTTTATGTCGGCGCATCGGCTAAATTGCAGTTTTGTCTGATGCGGCAAAAAATCGGTTCGAGTTAGTGGAGCTTTTACTCGAGCGTTTTTTGCCACTTGGGATAATTAAGTCGAATTGGAAGTTTTCTGAATGTTTTAAAAAAATGATGTAAAGTTTGAACAAGGAGTCGATCCTTTCGCGTGACTTTTTGGCACGTTTCCTGTCTCATTAATACCTCGGCGCACACAAGGTGAAAAATCTAATCTAAATCCTGGTACAGGTTGTACACGAAATCGGCTTTGTTTTAAACAATGTTGGGACTAATTCTGTGGAGACCACGTTGCAGATGTAAAAAGCCAAACTGCACTCGGAATAATAATAGGATTACGAGAAAGCATTTTGATATTACTAAATAGTTTTGAGGGGACGATTGTTCGGAGTTGCGGTTGCATTTCCATAAAACTGTAATAATTGTAGGCGAGTTGCGACGATCTGTCATGATTTATTGTTGTAAAACAGCGCGTTTGCGTCTACTGCAATTCTGAAATCTCATCCCCATGTTAAAATTCAAACAGGGATTGTAGACTAGAGCGCAAAAAATCTCCTGCCGACTTAGCACAAATATTGGATTAATCACCTCCATAAAAATACCTCGAGCATCTCTAATGATTAAAAAACGCACCGCACATCCGTGTAAATTCCTCCTAAACAAATTTAATCAAAACGTGTCGCGAAATTTAAACTCCCAATTAAAATTGAATAAAATAACGCAAGGGCGGTTTTGACCACCAAAATTTTTATTTCCGAGATGCACTCATAAAAAACGTCCGGTTGTAAATAAAGGTCATTAAATGTAAATTATGACCGACAAGTTCTCCCCCGTTTCTTACGTCTGTTGTTCTAATTAACTTTATTTCACCTACGCGTTTAAATTTAATTAGGATTGTTATGAGCGGCGTCGGGGCGTCGTTTCGCTTTCCCCGCCCGAATTATTTTCTATTAATTGCGTTATTAATTCGGGACGTATGCACTGCAGGCGGCTTAATTAAGCGGCTAATATTTCGATAAGGACGAGCAAAAAATATCCATGTTCTGAGCTTGCAGATTAGGCTACAAAAGTGCACTTTCAGGAAAATGTAAATTGTGCACCGAAAATGAAAGAATAGGAAAGCATATATTCAAAGTTTTATATTTGTTCTCGAAGACTTAACTTTATTTTATCAGCTTATGTATGAGTATAAAATTTCAGTTTTCACGATTTCAATGCGCTTATAGACTATGCGGTTTTACTAAAAGTTTCAAATATCTACTTAATAAACTCGTCATAATTTCATTTCTAGTATTATTTCTGAAAATTATGTTACTTTATAAACGTTCCTGTGTGAACAATATTTGTATTTGTTATCAGTTTTACAGTGAAATTTTAGTGAGGACTTTTGGGCACCTGATTTCAGTGAATTTCCTTCATCCTTTTTATAAGTTTATCGATGTGTAATCTTTTTATATCCTTTGCACAATCTCCCTCTTTATCATCTTCATTTGCGGCACTTGTAGTAGCTATCACCCAGAAAATTGCCTCGACACGTTTCGGGAAAATTCCCGCGCTTAAAGATTGAAATAAAAGCAAAATCTCGTGCAAATATCCCAAAAAACGTATGTGAATAACGTGCGATATTTCGCCAGGCTCCGTTTTCTCCACCATCCGAATAATAAAACTAGATAAAATAAGATTACAAAGAAGTGTAAATCCCACCGTCGTCGGGAAAACAATAATAAAAAAATCAGCTCGCGATGCAAACTGAACATCGTTAAAAAAGCGTAAAAAGGGCGATGCAGAGAGCACATCACGATGCTAAGGAGTGCAATTTCCATCCGTGTGATTTACATTTTCGACGAATCCCCGCGATATGATCGACGCCATGACGGTCTCAAGGGCCTGATGGCAAAAACAGGCCGATAATCACCTCCCCGTTTGCGATTCGATTTCGAAACCGTTATATCTAATGACCTCGATTGACGGTCTCGTAAAATACAACGTTTTAAATTTATCGCGATCACAATTACCTATAGCTGCTGGTTTATTCAATACGGCCATTAGACGTGGAAATTTATTTGGGGTGGTAAGTGGGAAATGCGTCTTGCACGTCGACAAACCAAATTATTTTGACCGTTTTTCTGTTAAATGTCAAATATTTATTAATTCGGTTTTAAAGGGAAAACAAGACATTTCGTTGAAAATAAAATTTTATTTTATTGAGACTGTTAGGAAAATCGAACATAAACGGTAAATTGTTTACACAATATTTATTACATAATAGTCAAGCACTAACATAATAAAACAGTTTGAAAATATGCTACTGTTCCAATACTTTTGAATTTATTAAAGTAAATACGACTGAACTGCGACAAGAGATAAAAATAAATGGATGAACATTGCGTTGAATTTTTGCGGGTTATGAAGGGGAAGCGTGTAATTGCCCAAGAGACAAATAGAATTGAACAAGCTCATGCAAGGCTACAAAAATAATAAGAAATAAAAGTGAAAAGATAATCGATGAATAATTTTTAATACAGAAATAAAATATTATAGCTAAAAAATTACATAGTAACTTTTATTGCGTTAGTTGAATGTGTTGTGTTTCTTGTTTTTTAAATTCTGGCGCAGCAAAATTCAATTTGAACTGAAAGACTCTGTCAATATTTCTGAAATCAGCAAACCGAACAAATTTATTCCGCCAGATTTGGAATTATCTTGTCACTGAAAGTTCTAAAACCACTTCAATAATGTTTTACAAACTTTTTTACAATTTGTCTTTCTTTTTTATTTGTCAGGATACAACATCTTTTCAAATTTCTAATTAAATAGCTGAACAGAAAAAAGCAATTTTTTTAACTTTGAGCTCTTCTAACTCTTAAATAATTTAAAATCAGTTTAGATTTTTTTGTCTGCGAAGTGGTTTATACTTCAATGTTTTTTAAACTGTTTTACAGTTTTGTCTTTCTTTTTCATTTGTCAGAATGCAAAATTTATTCAAATTTCTAACTGAGATGTTGAATAGAAAATGGTAATTGTTTTTAAACTTTAATAAATTCATCTAACTTTTAAATAATTAAAAATCAGTTAACAATTTTTTGCATGTGATTTTATAATAATGTGTTGACTGTTTTATAGTTTGTCTATCTTTTCTATTGGTCAGGATGCAATTTTTTTTTAAATTTTTAATTGAGTTGCTGAATGAAAAACAATTTTTTTTTAAATCAATTATTAACAATTTTTTTTGTGCGATTTTATATTAAATTGGACAGAAGACTGAAGTTTGAATCTTATTGCAAGAGTTGTGTAAAATATGTTGTTGCTTAATCCAAAACTTTAATTTTTGCGATTGTTGCCGTTCTCCACACAGCTATTCAATTTAAACTAAGAATTTTTCTCAACTTTTTTGCAAGCTTTATTACTTCGCAACAATTTCCTGTGATATTAAAAACTCGGCATTTCTTGGTATTTTAATTTTGAATGGAATAGGATTTTTCAATCCTCACCTTTGATGTGCAAATGCATAATCCGGTGTCTTGCCGCTTAAACACTTTTGTGCTTTTCAGCACCTTCTGCTTATTTGAGTGTCTAATCAATAGAATCGGCTGTCTTTTGAAGCAGCTAAGCGTCAGATTACGCGTTTATCTGACTCTGAAATTGATCTTGAAATTTTTTCTTGGTTTTATTGCTTCTTTGTTCATTTCGCCTGAGTCTATGATAGAACTAGTTAAAACTCGGTCTCTTTGAAACAAAGCTTTGAACTCTTCAACCCTAGCGAGTTAACGTGTGAAACTTATCAATATATCAAAGAGGGTGCACGTGCGTCAACTTGTGTAATTTCGCTACATTTCCTCTTCTCCCAAAGTTCGCAATTGAATTCCTACAAGTAAAAATCAAATAAACGGCTTCCGTGTAATTATTTTCTTTATGAAAGTTGGCGACATTTCTCGAATGAATTTTTCCTGTTTCAGGTCCCCGCTCGGTGCCACCATGAGGCTTTGCGGTAAGTCTGGCTGTGTATTTGCAATAGACAATTTAAATTAATTAAAACAAGTGCAAGGGTTTTTGTCAAGTCTCTCGTTTAATTAAATTAGAAAAAATGAGACGTCTAAACGCAAAAACGCGTCTTTCAATTAGCCTAATTAGTGAAAATTATGAAAAAAATTAATCGATCGTCTGGAACTTCAAAACGACTCAAGAGCTAATTCACCCACTAATTACACTTGCCAGTGACGGCTTAACTGTTTCAATTACATAACGCGAGTGAATTATGCGTAAAACTTTGAGGCGATTTTTTACTTCCGGCGAGCTTTAGGCTTGTTTCACATATGCTAAGCCGGCGATTTGTATGAAAATTTTCACGCTTGTAAGTCGGCAGTTTATGAAAATTACTAAAGTTTTTACGTGTGACAGGAATTTACGGCGTGTGGGACGGTTTACGGTTCAATTTTTGATAAGGGTACCGTGGGAGTGTTAATTATGGGTAATGAAGCTTTTACAAGGGAATTTATAATCATCCGGGCAAATTTATGTGCAGGAATAGGAATTTAATCATGAGATAATGAAACGTAACACGAGATTTTTCCGATTTGTTTTATGAAGATGCTAAAGTTTGTGAAACTTGGCTCCGGTTTCCTATCGATTACCTGGTGTTTGTTTATATTAACTTGTCTATAAGCTAGGAGTGAAACTGGCCCATCTGGCGGTGGGATAATAGATTCGACATTAAAATCGATAATGGCACTTTGTGACCATCTGGCGGGCTGTAATTGACCGTAGACGCAAAAATACTGTTATTGGAAAAAGTCGAGTTGCGAGAAAGCTTCGTTCATTAGGTATTCAGAGGGCCGGATACGGCCCTGTCATAACTTAGCCTCTGGGTACGACAGTTACAGCACTTCCTAACATTCCGACTAACAATGCCCGGACTCGTCTCCTAGAGAATTCCGCCATTTCAGCGCCAAAACTACGATTATCTGCGTGAGTTCTCTAAATTCTGTGCAACTTAACACTTTATTCGGTCGGCGAATTGCACACTTTTTATCTAATTATCATAATTGGAAATTTCAACTCGACTACACTCGTCTTTTTGTTTCCATTTCTATGGGCACGCAAAACGAAATTAATAATTAATTTGAAAGCAATTCGGCCGAGGCCTGCAAACTAAATTAAACTCTGTGTGTATTTTTCTTGAGATGTTTTCGTCCCGGAGAATTTTAATTTCATTCCGGGGACGCGATTTTACGCCGGATTTGAGTTTATTCGATATAAGAATAATATCGAACAGCGAAAAATCCTTTGCTAAATTCGTGCAAAGTTTGTCAAAAAGTGGAAATAAATCCCGAATTAATTTGTTAAAAGCCTCTGGAAAATCTCACAAGATCTCGAAAAATTTGTCTCAAGCCTAGCTATTTATGAAGATTAACAATGTAATATATATGGCACATAATATTTTATAGCGGCGAGTATAAGTTGGTGGAATTTCTAGAATTTCGCCAAATTTATAGCTTAAAGTGTGTAAGTCAAGAATGTCTCGTCTTACCACACGATAAATTTGATCACGACTGTGCAAATTGGGCAAAAATTTTTTCCAAGCTCGAGTCGAATTTATCACGAGCGAATTTATTGACAAAATATGTAGTCGATGTAGCGGATAGAAAATCATTTGTCTGGCGAATGGTCTCATTTGTAGTTTGTCGCTAGTTTATGTATGCAATTATTCAGTCATGTTTTTTACATAAAAGCATAATTTCGATTCTACTTGTGGGGATAACGAGCGCCGGCTTCCATCTATTTTATTAAAAAAGCTTGTATGTTTATGCGACGTTCGAACTAAAACAACTCGTAAAATCCCCAACGACCACGAAAAAACACCAAGAGCGCATCTCGATTAATGCACCATCGCAGGGATAAATTAAACACTCCCATCTCGAGCCGGAAGTGATCGATAGACGCCTTCGCCACTATGGCAAAGGTACGGATTTGCAGGATACGCAAAATAAAATTCCCAATTTTGCGCTGAACATAAATCCAACCTTTAATTAATTGCAGAGTATAAAAGAGTTTACCTACACCGAAAAAATTTAATTTAATTTGTAATTTTTAAAGTTATTTTAATATGCAAGTTGAGTTTTGCAAATTTCTGTCCATTGAATCTAAACGCCGGAAATGTCCTTCGAACGCATTGAAGAGAAAAAGACACCTCGCTGACTTTACACCTGCAGTGTTTCCGGTCCAGAAATCCTTCCTGTTGCCATAGTGACGTTGAGAGTCCGGTTCTCCGGAGTAATGAGTTATTTGTAGTTTATTAATATTCCGGAGCGTAGAAAGCGAGAAACGATTGCAGATGTTTGTCGAATTAAGCCTAATGCAAACCGTACAGCTGCAACTTACTGAGTGTTTATTCAATTAGGTGGAAACAGGTCGTCTCGAGTTTTAATGAATTGTAAGGAGTTTATTCGGTTAGCGGTGCTGAAACGCTATTTTCAGACGCGCAAATTTGCGAAAAATAGTGAGTGTTATGCACCTGTTTCGCGTAATTTTGTCTCGGATGGTCGTAAATTACGATTAGGGTTTTTTACAACGTGACCTTTGCGACGTTTTCTTACATGGGAAGTGTGTTAGGAAAAATTAATAATTAAGTTTCCTGTTGGGGTGTGTTTATGATGATGAATTAGGACGTCCATCTATGATGTATTTACCCGGCGTTGTGCGAAATCGGCGATTCTATAAAGGTTTTATTACTTTTTTGGGAGTGTTCGTGCGGCCCATGGCTTTCGTATCATTTAAAATGATATAAATTGTTCTGGCTTTGGAATGACACCGCTGGGATTCTCGCCGAACAATAAAAGTATGAGATAACTCAATAGTGGCTTTTCTTTGCGATTCCTGAAATATTGCAAATGGTAATTAAAACCGATTCAGTTTTAATGAAAATGAGAAACTTCCACGTCAAGTTTTATACTTTTCAGGTTTATTCGATTACAAAAAATAACTTAATATTTTCTCTCCGATTCCTCCACGTTACGTCACAGAACGAGATTAAAAAGAAACAGGAAAATGAGATAAGCTCCATAAAATGTAACAATGTAAAGGATTACAACCGGCGTTTTAATTTAGAAAAATCGTTGCAGTGTCATCCCCAATTTTATTGCAGACGAAATTATAAAGTCGCAGAGGTCACATCTGAAAATTTATCAAGTGATAACGCGACGTATAACAGGTAGGTTTAGCTCTTCGTTGAATTAATGTCACGGTGGACAATCACGAACCTCAATATAAACTGTTACTAACATGTCAAGTGTCAATTTTGTCCCTAGACCCTCGTTACAACCTTTTTAATAACTGGAGACTCATCCACAAAAGTTTGTCGCTTATGACCAAGAGGAGATAATCGAAAGAATCGATTTTAAACCTCATTGAAAGTTGAAATTGTGTGACGCCTGTAAAAGTTTATCCGAATCAATTTGCTGGAGAGGAGACGACCGATCAAATCATTGATATTAGCAAAAATTTGAATTCTTTAAATGCATATTTTGCTGAAAAAGACCCTCATCTCTTGCTCGTATACGCAGAGTGGACGTGACAAATCCTGAAACAAAGCCATTTGCAGGAATAAAATCAGTCTCTTGTCCGTTTCATTCTCGTGAAAAGTGTCAAGGGTCAACGAGATTGTGTCGGGCACCCAAATAATAAGTAAAAGCTATACATCACCCCATCGGCAAGACAGATCCCTACTTACCGTCCTGATCCGGCATGCATTATGTAAGTCACCGTTCCGACCGCGTCAATTTGTTTAGATAGCGATCTATCGGAAACCTGCAGAGGAAATATCGACTCTTCCACCACTGACTGATTTACAGAGAAAGAGTCCTAAGGGTCAATAAGTTTAATGATGTTGTTTTCGGAAGGGATTAGTCGGCAAAAGGCACCGAAAGTGTCTTATTGTGGGTTTATTCACCGTGAACCTTGACGAAAATTGCAGATAAATTTGCTGATTTCTAAGAGAACAAACATTTCCCTCAAATTAATTAATTTGCAAATGAAACTACGCTGTGGGTAAATACCAAATTATTTATTTGCGGTTTAGACTGATAATTAAAATTTATTGAAACTGCGGTTATTGCAATTTTAATAAATTCATTTCTAGTTCTAAATGTCTTGTGATAGAGTCGCAGAACATGTAATATTTGCTCACCCGAGACTCTAATTGAGGGATTTTTTCCAGTCGTGAGCTTTGCGTGAAAGCTCAAAATTCACGTAAATATTTTATGACTGTACTCAATATTCAGTTACGTTCTATGTGTGACGACGCGATACGACTGAAATTTTAATGCCTGAGGCACGAGCGTATCGCAAAATTCAGACGAAGAGGTGCGCCGATAAAACTCGCCAATGTTGAATTTTAGGGCTGAGATATGCAGTAAATAATAAGGAGAGGCTTGGAGATAGTAAGCACCTAGAGCAGGTGCTGATTTAGAGAAAATTCAAAAACACTCCAAGAGAAAAGTGCGATTTCTATTACACAGTGCTTATGCTTGTAGCCATGATACTGTTACGACGCTGTGGTGCAATGCTTGACTCTGATTGGCCGCTCGCGTTGTTCGCTGCGTTGTGACTAGAGTATAGCGTCATAAAAATGGAATAAAATTATTTTTAAGATGGGAATTGCTCCTTGGTGTGTATGACATGTGTTTCTTGGTCGATCGCATTTGGTTGATAGAATGGGGGGCATCCAGGGACAATAACTTGTCCAGTATTAATATCCAAACCGCTTCAATATTTCTCTCTACCTGCCAGGCCCGTGAGAAATTTATGGCATTCATGCCTATCGATATCGACATTTAATATCTCAGTTATTTACGATCCATTCAAAAAATAAGCGTCCGAAAGAAGAAAAGACGCAATATCTTCTGACACTGACAAATACATTAGCGCTCTTTTGACAGCGTTGTCGGCCGGTGTAAATTACACCGGGGCATAAACCGAGCGTTGAAAAGCCATAATAAAAGTTAAGCCGTCGTTTCTAACGGTGCTAAAGGCCGTTCGACTAACGAGCTAGAAGCCTGAATTGCTCGATTAGGCCGTTTCTGAAACGCATAACTACCACTTATGGCCGACCTTTGCAGGATTGATTCTTTCACTATCACTTCCAGGCCTCATTACACTCAATTATAAATTACCCTCAAAAAAAAACGAAAAATTTATGATATCAAACACACAACGTGATTACTTTAATAGCACAAAGCTGATTTATGTTCGACGTGCCGAAGAAGAAAAATCACGGGAAAGCTTGTGGAACATCACGTTGCGTGTATCATCTATTTCTTGTCTTGTAAAGTTTGTTATAAAGAGGAGCGAAACAGTGAATTAATCAAAGAGGTCGTACCTCATTAATAAAGCTACCACAAGCCGCAGTTGGTGAGTTAGATCCCTAGCATTGACATTCAGTATCAATTTGCATTTCATGCCCAATCGACTCCAAGACTCGTCTACGAGAATATTTTATACTAGATTTGGTTTTCATATTCCTGAAATCTTATGAGTGATATATACTCCTCTCTCATATAAACAATAGACTCGTGGGAAATTAAAATTCAAACTAAATTCGCATCTGAGACGCAAAGGGTCTATTACAACAACTTCATTTAAAACTACCCTTGCAAGTAATAATTTCGTATTGCGGTAAACAGGTGTCGAGAGGTTCACGAGGGGTGGTAGAAATGAAATAAATTTCAATCGCACAAAAGTAATTTCTAATTATACTTTTCTTAATTCTCCACGAAAATCTCCTCATTTTTATACACATCCTGAAGTTTAATCAGAATAAAAGTTTTATTCCGTTTTAAAACGGAAAGTGTAAGTAATTAACGACTGGCCTGAATTGTTAAAAAGTAAAGCAATAAGAGCGTTTTTTCCCTTTGCGACTGTAAAGTTTTAATTTGTGTCTTGTTGCGGCTGACGATGCACGTAACCCCTCAAGATTCATTCTTTTCGGATGAGGAGGAACAAAGACATAATTTAATACGCGGAGAAACTTCGAATTTACGTTCTGGGAGATAATTGTTGCTAGAAATAGCAATAATGCGGCGATTGTCTGGAGACAGAGGAAAGTTGTTACGTGACGAGAACTTTCGAAAAGGTACAATTTTAAATGTGCTGTTTTCGTTTCATACAAATCTGACCCTCGTCACGTAACAATTTCTACGGCTCTCTTTTTTACGTTATTGACATCGTGTTTAACAGTAGGAAAACACGGACGGCATTATTCTGCCTCGTTAGCGACATGCGAGATTTCAGTCGGAAAAACGAACGCTTTTAAAGTTTTATAATTAAAGCAATGATTGAAGCACGAAATAATGTTGCAAAAACACGGTTTCATTCTCTCTCTCTCTCTCTCTCTAACCCAAAATAACACTTTAACCCTAGTGGCTCGATCATTGTTGAAAATTCTGGAGCAAACCCGGCTATTGTGGTAGAATTTTTGTCTTTGTCCCGCCGAACAAAACCCGAATTATTCCTTCATCCGTATTAATTCTGCATAACTTTTCGAGTCTTCATTTATTATTCCCCCGTTCTCTTTTCCAACTTCCGGTTTTTTGTCTGTTGTAATATCGTCGAGGTAACCTTCCCAACAATCGAGCCGCCGTTTCACATGTAAACCAATCCGAATGAATAATTCGCAAAACCGTAAACCTGGAGCATTATCGTGAGTAAAAATGTTCCGGTGGGACGGTCAAGCACCCATCAAGTTTACTCGCCACTCCGGGAGTCATAACTCCACAATCCTTCCGGATTCCAAATCTTATGTTTATGATGCCACGTCGTCTTAACCGGAATAAAATGCTTGCTACCGGAATCCTACATTGTTGACGTTCAATCCAATTTTCTTGCACTAATTGGTCTTCAGCCGCAATTATTCGGCGTTATTTTTACTCCTGAAAACGCTAATTTCATTATCGATTTCCACCACCTCCGGCACTTAGCATTGGTAATAAAAAAAGTTTAGCGAGCTTTCAATTTCCTCTTCAATGCACAACTTCCAATTTAATTTCGACGGCAATTAGCTCGCCGAGACATTTTTACACACTTTTCTAGGCTTATATCTCACAGCTATCTTAATTAGTCCGTGATAAAACTTCGGATAGTTTTTATTTTGTCGAGAGAAACTTTAGACATCAAATTATTTGCAGAACGAGGATTCCTCTAATGGACTTGTTGGCAAACATTAACACAAATAATGAAACGAAAAAACCACTTTTTTATGAGCCAACAAAGATTAGATAAGTTAGTTCGATCTAACTTGACTTTTTCTGGCTTAAAGTTTAATATTCTCTTCCCGTTTTTTATTTAATTAGCGTTGTAACTTTTATGGGGTTGGAATTGATCACTCTTGATCGGAATTTTTTTCCTTTTAAACACAATTAAAGCCATGAATCAACGTTATTGGAAACTAAACACAGATGGTGCAGCAGCCATAAAACGAATCCTCCGGAAACCAGATAGAGTCAGCAAATGGCGGCGAAAAAAACGTTTATTAAACAGCGCCGGTTTTAAATCTAGATGGGGATTAGAATCGACGTCTAACCTGCAATAAAGAAAATTCTGTAGAAAGGTCTGACATAAAATGAACTCGTAAAGTAGGCTCTTTGTGGATACTAGTCTTATCTTTATATTAATGCGAGCAGTTAAGTGTTGCGTCAAATATTTATGAATGAAATGGAACAAAAAGCAGCAATCTGTTAGTGAAATTCGCCCCATTTCGAGCAATATAACCGAATTAGAGAACTATCCAGCAGCGTAGTAGTGAATTAGTTTAGTTGCGTGGGAGCGTAAACGCAGCGCAATTAGGCTTAAATAGTTTGGTTGGCAATTTTCGAACAATCGTCGAAAGTTTCGTGGCGAAAATTGGAAAGTACGGTCAAGTCTCAGCGGCAATTATATCCTGACGGCACGTTACGAGACCGGACATTCGACACCGGGGAATAGATGATGGCCGTGCTGATATAGAGAACGACAGTTATTATCTAAGTGTTATCCTTTGTCCAGCGGAATCAACAAAGTTGCTGCCAAGTTTTCAACAAATAGACTTTGGCGGCGCATTATTGACAGCGTTGAAAGCACCTACTCTTGGTTAAACTTAACAATTTGTTTACGGGGTATTACCTTGGAGTCGATTGTGTATCCGAGTTGCTTTCCACTTTAATAAGCTTAACGAGGATGCGGACTGGTACAAAGTTGACACTCGTTTCCACACAGAGAACATAATTAAACTAAGGACGCAAAAATTGCTTTCAGCACGAAAATTGCACGATAAAATGGAAAATTTTTAAGGTTTGATGGGCGTGACAATGTCGTGGATGTTGTGTTTTATAGCCTAGATCTCAAAAAATATCGCTGACTCAGAAGGAAAGTTTCAATCATAAACATAATGGTGATTTTTAATGACACTTTTCTTTTAGTGGAAAAACACTGTAGCACAAAAGAAGCAGAGACTTTGTTGTTGTCGTTTTTGCATTTGGAAACAAGAAAACAAAATTGTTAAACAAAAAATAACTGAGATAAGAAAAATTTGGAATAATATCGAGTTTTAGCAGTAACGTCTGAACAAATATTTTTTGCAGGCAACTTAAGTTTTCACTTTAGATTCTGAAATTTTCATATTATAGACTAGCGATTTTTTCAGTAACTATTTATCGCAAAACAACGACTTTTTTTTAAAAACATTGAAAATGTGTTTTGTAACGATAACAAACATTAATAATGTTTTGGAGTTATTAGCTGGGTATATGAACACTTCGGATAAAAATTCACCAAATGACAAAAATCGAAAAAATTGAAATTTGGCTTATAAAATTGCATAAAACAGTGCAGAAAATTTAAAGTCAAAAAGTTTTTGTTTTATAGTTATTTTTGTTTTCAGATTTTTTTAATTTTTTGCTTTCTGAGTTTAATAATCTATCAGTTTCCCACACTTTTTTATATTTTCTAATATTAAATTTTAGTTTCTCAAATTACTATAATTTTAATTTCTTAAATCTTTAAATACCTACTTAAACTTTTTAGTTTTCAGTTTTTATTCGAAGAATTCACTTCTCAGATTTTTACATTTTTTGTTCTTACATTCTTGTTGCTTTTTAAGATTCTAAAAGCAATATGCTAGGTTTTATAATCTTTTTTTTATTCTTCTATATAAAACAGTTTAAAAAAAGTTAGTTCAGATTCTTTGTCTTATTTCGACTTTGAAAATTTTTAAGATTTTAATTTTTTAATTTTCTAATTTTTACGTTTCTTAATCCAAAGTTTTGAGATGCTTACCCAAATATTTAAGTTCTTAGAATTATCAATAGTTTCTAGGTAGTCAATTTTTAAATACAAAAGAGTTTCTAAAAAATTAAGTATAGATTTTTTTGTTTCATTTTCAGCCATCGCACTTTGAATTTGAGCATTTTTAATTTTCAGGTTTATCAGGTACTACTAGTTTAGTTTTTAATTTTCTTCAGTATTTTTTTTTTTAATTCGATGTTCCTAATCTATAACATGCTAAAACACTGCCGTGTGTAATAGTACACCATAGTTAACAAAACTAATAATTCTTAAAATTTAAAAATAATTCATTTTGTAATCCCTTGTAGGATTGTAACTTCCCTTTTAAATTATATTGTGTTTATTTTCTATTTCGACAGAAACAAAAGTGTTTTGTGTCGAGTTTGTGTTGTTTGTCGTCAGGTTAAGTGTGTAATTTAATTTATTTATCATTGAGAAAGTTTAAATAAATAAAGTTGTTTATCGTCGTTTTGCGCACCGCGAGCTTTCGAAATCCTCATTTATTTCCTCGGAAAGTAAAGCCACAAATTTTTCACGCCCAGCTGGCTCCATGCACCTCCCATTTGCAGAATTTTACTTTGTCTGTTATTCTCATAACTCCCGGATATATCCCGAACGCATTTGCACAAATGCATATGTGCGCGTATTGTTCCATTTCGCAATTTTTCTGATATCGTCGAAATTTATTAAACCTGTACCTGTAAACAGTTTTCGGTCGCGCGACCGGACTTGAATGCCTTTTGTCGGCGCTTTTTCCATTCTTCTCCGCTTCTTTTGTGAACTTTTTTTAAATCTAACGTAAAATAAACGACGGATTTCCGCGATTTTCCGAACTTTGCTTATAATGAAATATGGCCGAGCTTCGTTCGAGTAGAAACCTCCTTAACATATTCCGACAAATTGAAAACTTCCGCCAGTTAAGGTCCGGTCTTTCCCCCAAGTCGGTTCATTTTCCGAGAGATTTGCAATTTGCTCAATGTCTGCATCGGTGTCGAAGGAATGCAGACATAATGCTGCACGTTCGGGGGAATAGTTTTTATTAAGTTGGTAGCAACCGCGCCGGCATTATCTTCGAACTATTAAGTCGCAAAAACTTGGGAACAACATACTTGAATTTTGGGTTGTTATTCTAAACGATGATTTACGTTGGGGCCCCTGGATCAGGTGGTCGCTCGACGCAAATAAGAAAATACGTCGCGTGTGGTAACTTAAATTGGGAAAGATTTGTGGGTTCGGGAAAACGGCTGTCTTAAACGTTTCAGGGATGCGTGAATTATTAATAAGAGCGCCACTTGAAAAACTAAGCTTAAAACTCCACCGAGGACGGCGGCTAAACGAACAGCGACTCCTTAACTAATAGTCCTTAATAATGAACGAATGCATATTTTATAACACGCAATTTCACTGCTTAATAGCCGAGTTTTTTAATTGCACAACTTCAAGAAAGTACACAACACCTCCCGGGACGGACGCCCTTTTCAAAGCTCGTAAACTTGATGGCGAGCTTGTTAAAATAAAACTCTTTGATTATTTTGCGTCTAATTAAACCCAAACAGATTGAGCAAATTTTAAACATTCATCTTTACAGCATAAATAATATTTTCAACATTAATCTGCCCGAATTGACAAGCCGTAATACCGGACAGTTTATTTTCCTCTAATTGATTTCGATTAATTACGATAACGTCATCTGCAATATGATGCAAAATGAACGAAAAATATCACAAATTCATCACAATCACTAAGAAAACTAAACAATTATTGTGTAATTGTTATTAAAAGTATTAACAAATCTAAATAAATATTAAAAAATTAACAAACTCAGAAACTAAAGTAAAATTTGTAACCTGAAAAGTTAGAAATCTGACTGTTTTTTATTAAAAAAAAACTAAGTATTTAATCCATAGAAAATTACCAAATAAATTTTAAAATCTTAGAAAACAACAAAAATCTAAGGACTAAAATGTGAAACCATGAATAAAAGAGTATGAATTTTAGAATTTACAAACATAAAAATCTAAGAGACTGAAATTGTAAAGATTGCAAAATATTCAAAAAAAGTCGTAAATTCTGAAAACCACAAAGCATTAAATTTGAGAATTGAAAAAGAAAACTGAAAAATAAAAAAATTTGTGAAGTTTTGATCTAAAAAAATACACTTTCAAGTTCGTTATCTTAAAATACCAAATTTAGAAGTTTAATAACTGAGAAATACAAAAGTTATTAATTTTGAAATATGAAAAAATTAACAAAAATATGTAGATCTTAGAAAATCAAAATTTTTAAACAGTGGAGTTTTGACCACTTGCATAAACTTAGTCACTTCAACCATAAAATTAATATTTGAGAAAAAAATTGAAAGCTTAGAAATAAAAAACTTACAAAAAATAGACAATCTTAAAAACTAAATGACTAGAAATTGATA
>NW_025401068.1:10293898-10298656 GCF_015345945.1 Tribolium madens
TGCATGAAATCTAAAATTAAAAAAATCTGTAAGCTAAAATCTAAACAAAAATAAAACTTAAATTTATCTGGAAACTTAAGAACAAAAAACCTAAATACTAAAAAATTAACAGTTGCGTTTATACTCTTTTACGAGTCGGGGGTCAAAAATTTATGGAACAGATTTACGACTGGGCCCCCAGCTTAATTGCTTTTTGCAATCGTAAAAATAAATTAAATCAAATTTTATCCCGTTAGAAATTGATGGGGACATAAAAGCAAAGACCCACTTATCCTCCCTATGATGAAATTTTAAACTGCAGCATTCGGTGTTTGTAATGCTAATTACATCGATGGTGAAAAAGCGACTGTTGCAATTATCGTGCTTTTGTCATGAAGCGCCATGATGCATGATATTCCAAACAAATATTAATAAACGAAATTATAATGATTGAGGTCGTTAGTTTGTAACGTCCGCGATTGTTGAACATTTTTAGTTCATTACCAGTCGAGTTAATAAATCTGAAACGCGGCATTTACCATTTTTAACACACAAAAATCAATTTTATCTCCTTTATTACGCCTTATCTGGGGTACATATTTCGTCATTTGTCAGCGACATTTGGGGAATTAGTGAAAAATGCTCCGGGCAAAAGGGATGTAGATAAGAGTCGGGCACTGCAAAGCCGACTTCCGGGAGAAATGATAAAGAAATGGAGCAAACAACAATAACGTAATAACAAGTAAAAGAAGTTATTAAATTTTCCTGAAAATCGATCCGAGCATGCAGATTGTTTCCGCTGTAATTAAATCAAAGTGGTTTCATTATAAATCGTAACTTGAAACGCAAAATTTTCTTTCTTCTTGTCGAGACTAATTCCTTCGCTGGTATTTCAGCCGGTCGTAAGTCACGGCTCGAATCAAAGACGCACGATGCAGGATCGCATATTTCCCTCGAGTTTTTCACGCTCCTCTTGTCAATTTCCTTCGGATGTATCTTCGGCCGCTTTTACTGTTATAATTTCGCTTTGATGGTCATCAAAGCGTGTCAATTTGAAAATTCGAAACGTGCCGCATAATGGCAACCGAATTTTTTTTACCGGCGCCAGATGCTCCCAAACGAATCGACTCATACCAGAAATGCTCTAATAACGAGCAACAGATGGTCATGTGAATGATTTCGCATATTCTGATCTCTGAAACGACACTTGCACAAAAATCACCAATTTTTTGGCAAAATGAAGTGACCTAAATTCGGGCAAACCTCAAAACTGCCAATCTTCATTGTTTCAACTATGGGGTTTCTTAAGATCCTTACCTAGATCTTTAAACTTCTCACATATTTTAAAACTAATAATTTTTGTGGTTTTTAATTTTTGGATTTTTAAAATATTTCTACTCAAATTCTAAATTTGGTTTTACAACATTAGAACTTACAACATTAGTTTAAACATTTCAAAGTGTTGAGTTATCACTTTTTTCAGATTTTAGCTTCATGTAGTATGTTTTACTTTTTCTAGTTTTCACAATTTAAACCTTTAGACTTTTATGATCTCATACTTTTGAACCTTGGTTTCACATTTTTGTTCTTATGTTTTTGATGTTTTTTCACAGTCTGAATGGGTAGTTTTTATATTTTTAAATTTTACTTTGGTTTTTGAGATTGTTAATATTTTAGTATGTACTCAGGTTTTTTTAATTAAGTTTACAGATTGAGTTAATAATTTTGTATGGCTTAATTTTTTAATTTGTTTTTGTTAATAAAAAAGAGTTTAGATTTTTTTATTTACGGTTTTCAAACTGAGTTTTATATTTCTATCTCTTTAGATTCATAACTTCTGCTTTAATTTTTAAGATTTTATGATTTTTTGTAGATTTTAGCTTTATGTTGCATGTTTTACTTCTTCTAGTTTTCAGAATTTAAACCTTTAAACTTTAAAAAAAAAAATCTGATCGTATTTTCAGAACAAAATTTTGTTTTGTTTTTGATTTATGCGATTTTTTTTGTCAAAATTGCAATTTATGTAAAAAAAAATTTTTGAAAAAATTAAATATAAAGCAGAGTTTAGCTTTTCCGAGAAAAATGATTTTATAGTGGGTTGCCATATAAAAATTTTTTTTTTGTAGAACTCAAAAACAAAAGCAAATTTCGAAAAATTTTATTCTTGTTAAATCATCACATTTTTATAGTACTTTATCACTCATCAATTAGTTTCTTCAAAAAATAAATAATTTAAGCAAAAAACGTTTGGTTCCATACTTTTTATTTACCTGGTATATTTTACCTTGGTTTTTGAGATTGTTAATATTTTAGTAGTACTAATGTTTTTTGTTTTCAAGTTTACAGGTTTAATCCAAACTACCAACAGTTAATAATTGTGTATGGTTCAATTTTTAAAGTGAGTTTTATATTTCTATCTCTTCAGATTTATAAATGTAGTTGATTGTTTTTTTTTGTACATACCTACTTAATTTTATTATTTCCAAACTTCTAATTTTTTTTCAAATATCACTAAATTTTACAACTGAAGTAACATAAATGGTGCTTAAAGCTACTAATTTTTACTCTTTCAATTATTTTCTTAATTTTATTTCATATTTCAAAATTAATAATTTCGATAATAATTCTCAGTTTTTAGATTTTTAAATTTGGTATTCTAAGATCATGAATTTTAAAATTTTAATGATTTCAATTTCTTAGATTAAAACTTCACAGATTTTTTCAAGTTCAATGCTTTGAGGTTTTTAGAATTTAAGACTGGGTTTTGAATATTATAAACATTAAATTTTAAATTTCTTAAATTTTTATTTTTCCAAATTGTTTAGTTTTAATTTACAAATTCATGTTCTTAGATTCCTTTTTTTGGTGTTTTTTTAGAGGTTTCTTAAAATCCTTAACTTTTGGTTTTCAAAAAACTCTCATTTCACACTGTTTCTTCGTGAGACGAACCTACTTTATATACACAGCAGATCCCCACTCCGCTCGCCCCCCACCAACGCTATATTACTGGTTGCCTACTCATAATCCTTGAATAAAGAGATCACGCTCAACGACAAATCTCCGTCTTAAAAAATCTCGCCGACTGAAAGGAAATCTTCTCTTTTCGGGTTTGTAATGGCAATGCACGTACCACGTTGTTATGTAATAGCGTCACACGCACTCCCTAATCCTTTAAAACGCTTAGCCCGCACTCTTAAGTGGATTATTTCAGCGAATCCTTTAATGACGACTTTATTCCATTATTTAGGCCGACAGTGTTGCATAATCGTCGCGTTGTAGGTAAAGACGTTCGTAATAAATCATTTTGAATAGAAGCCGTCAGTTCCACGGATGAAATCCACGTCATTCTCGCCGGCCATGGGAAAAATGCTCGTCATTAATCCTCGAGTGACTTCTGATTCATTTATTATTGGCTTCCTTGAAGAGTATTTTGCATAATTGCAGGATTAGCGGTAATAGATAAGTTCCGGAGTGGGTTTTAAGATATAAATAACTCCGGACAAAGCAGGACATGTCCGTATTTCATCTCGATTCTACAATGGCGCATTACTACGTCAGATAAAGACACAATACCCATCCATGGAGTACGAACTTATGAAACACTGGAACGTCGTCGAGTGTACTTCGAACTCCACACTAGGACATAAGTATTCCGGTCTATACAAAAGTATATTTTAAGACCGGAGGCGAGCCGAGGTCGAGGGATATTGTAAACACAAAAATAGGTCAGAATGTAACGTGATAAAATTGCAAAACGAGTCGCCAATTGACCCCCAAATTAAAAAAATATAACCAGACTGGGATTAAAGTTTGCGCTGAAGGCATTTAATAAACACAACTGCTGAAACCACTGTTTCTCACTTTGAGGCTTAGATTTAATTATATTGCTAATCTAAAAATCCGCTTAATATACATTCGCGTATGAGTAATCCCCCGTGGCCGAAGACCGGGTTCATAATGGTCGTATATGTCCGGATTAGGACCATCCTCACACAGATCTAGCCGACTAGGCTTTACTTTTGTTGCGCACCTCTTTTGTTTTTCGGACCGCAACAAGTGACGTTTAATTTCGACCAAGGCTGCACTTGACACCAAAGGGCACATTGTTCGAAAAATCACGCCAACTCCGCTATTAGTCCCGGATTAAACTACCATTATGAATATAACATCAGGGGAAATCTGTTACGGCCGAGTGCAAATGCAATCGTGCAGTTGTGGACTATTTGCCTCATATTTCTACAACGAAACTGTTTAGTTGGACAATATCGTTAGCTTTAATGCACAAAAAGTTAAAGTTCAGATTCAGAGCTAAAAGAAGTTGCAGTATTTTTACTAAATGCTCCCCAAACTAGATTCAATGGAATAAAATATTCTTCAGACTTGCTGCATTTCGTGCTTTCAAATGTAAATCGGATATAAATAAAGATTTGACGAGTTTGGAATTGTAACTACACAAGCGTGACAATTGCTTGCAACTAAAGACAAAAGCAAAGATTAAAATTTTGTTAAAAGGTAACGCAAAAAGTGCACTTAATAAATTTAAATATTGTCCCGACAGATTCGCTATTTTAGTCCTGCTTATCTCCTTCAAGAAAGCGCAAAAAGGAATAAAAATTGTAAAACCCTTCTTTTTTTTAAACTTCTATTAAATGAGTTGAAATCCTACTAAATGAGTAATATTCTTGACAATAAAAGTTACAAAAAAATTTTAAAAAACTGTAGTTTTTAATTTTTACGAATTTTGAATATTTTTATCCGAAATATTCATTTTGACAGATT
>NW_025401068.1:10298756-10305001 GCF_015345945.1 Tribolium madens
AAAACTAGTACTATATGTAAAATTAACCGGAGAACACGCCTGTATAAACCCTGTTGACCTAAGACTCATAGTTTTTGAGATATTAATTTTTTTTATAAAAAAAAGTTACCAAAAATTTGAATTTTAAAAATCGCACAGCATTAAACTTGAAATAGATAACTTATGAAACCTTAGAAAACAGAAAAAAATCTGCAATAAATAAATTTGAGAAGAAATTATGAAAATCAAAGAATTTAAAATTTTGAAAACTGCAAACATAAGAGTTAAAAAGTAAAATATGCATGAGATCTAAAATTTTTAAAATCTGTACCTTTATGTTTACGAAAATTCTAAAAATCCAAAAATTGAAAAAAATATTAAGACCTAAATTAATAAGAATCTAAAGAAAACAGTGAAGGCTGGCAGTTTCGATTATCAAATTTTTTACTGTAGTCGCAAAAATTAGAGATTTTTGTGCAAATTATAACATAGATATTTGAGAAAAAAATCTATAAACTTGAGAACAAAAAACCTGGTTAGGTACTACTAAAATATATTAACAATCTCAAAAAATAAAGTAACTTTTACAAATTCAAAAACTGCTCAGTCTGAAAACCGAAAATAAAAGAAAAAATCGAAACACTTTTATAATTAAACTATAAAGAAATAGATTATCTGAAAACTAAAAACTATTAAAAGTAAAACATGCATAGTGATGCAAGTTGAATTTTCATCACGATTAATCGTATAGAAAGTTATACTTTTTTAAACGATTTCTATAGTTATATATTTCTATAGTTTCTATAGAGTTTTTTACAAAGAGCTCGCGATACATTACGATTTGATTTATCAAATTGATATCTTTTTGGTCTTTGGGGTTTGTGGGATTATCACTATGCAAAAAAATGTTGTGTACAACTCGTTTTGAAAGTCTTTTTTTCACTCATTTGCTTGATTAACTCGGGCAGAACCCTCGTTAATCCACTGCAAATTCGCGAAAATAAGTATGACTTTCAAAACTAGTTGTATAAATAACTATTAAAAACTTTTACTTAAACTTAGAATCTTTGATGTATTTTCAGCTTTTGCACTTTTAAGATTTTAGTTTTTTTCTATTTTCAAGTTTATAATTTTAATTTTACACAGGTTTAGATGTAGTTTTCTAGTTATTTTTATTCTGTAGTTTTATTTTTTATTTTTGTTGTACTTAATATATGTAAAATAAACCTGTCAGTTGCAAAATTAAATTTAAATTAAATTTTTATAAAACTAGGAGGTAGCAAAATAGAGATTTAAATATGTTTTCTTGGCGCATCCACCATTTTTGCATCAGATAGGAAAATTAATGTAAACGCTGAATTGTAAAACTTGCGTAAGAAAACAAAGTTTTTTCGAGTGTTTTCATTGAAAGAGAGACAAACAAACGTAGAAAAATAATCTCGCATGGAATTAATTTTCTTCAATTAATGCTTGTTTGTTTTGCTTTTATGAGCGAACATCCGGACTTAAAAGGTGAACATCCTTGTAAACACAGCGTAGTATTTTTTGCTTGAAAATTCCAAATCTAGGATTAAGGTTAATCTCCGAAAGGCCGAACGATGATTTAGTGAGTCCCGATGAATGGGAAATAATCCTTGTGTGGGCTTAATTCGGCTATAAATCGCGCAATAATGCAAAATACGTAAAAAACCGGCGTTATCGCGACACTGTATTACATTTTTACGGGCGATATTAAGAAAACCACTTATATCGACCGGAATTGGTGTTTTGAGTGCGACCGGCTGTAAAGTAGAAACGGTTGATTTGTGCCCGGAGCGCTGGTAGATAATTAAAGTTGTTTACAGCCGGATTTGCGTTTTAAATCCGGACTCAGATGGTCGAAATTGCGCCGATGTATGGTCGTCTGTGTACGGGCCTTGGGTAAAGATACGGATCGGGGATATTGATTGGGGGCGTAAATAATGGATATAAATTCGAAGAGGGATGCGCTTTACTTAACAAATAAAAGAAAGGAATAAATAAGGCCGGAGTCGATTGGATTTTGGGTAAAAAATCCGGGCTTTGAGTGTCCCCGGACTAAAACAATGACTTTCTGATTTACGTCGCGGCATTGTGTGTGGCAAGTGTACTTTTAAAAATTATACCATTTGTAAAACCAGAAGTGCTAACCGAACAAAAAGAAAGCGCCGGCTTTTTACATCTAGTGTTACGACATCGCACTTGGATGGAATTTAAATTTCCGCCGGAAAATATTATAGGCGCACAATGTAAATATGGAAATGCGAGGATTTCCATTAGAATGACGAAAAATGGCTAATTATTCATTCGATAAATGCACGGCCTTTCCGACACTATTCCCAATAATCAAATTCCATTGTTCTAGAAGTACGAAATGAAATTTTCAGCTCATGTGCGGTGCGCTTTTACATTGTGTTTCATTATCGAGAAATAAAACTGAAACGAAGTTAATCAACAGTGTTTTATACCCCGACTGTACTTTACATATTACATTACTTGCGAAAACGAGATATAAAGCCTTTCCACAACCGACAAACAATGACTGGAAGTCGGAAAATCAACCAAAAGGAAACTTCACAGAGATGTTCAAGGCTAAGGTCCGTTTTCGTACTCACGTAATTTACTCAACGTAAATGGTAAATTGAAAAGCAGACGTCAAAGCAAAAAGACACCACATTGAATGTATAAAAGGGACACGTCCAAACACACTTACTATAAATGTGACTGCAATATTATATGTAATTCGAAATTGTGTTTGCAATTAGTTTTCAAACTAAAAACGAGCAAATACGAAATATAAATTGCTTCTCCGCGTCTGAAGCCAGTTTTTTTTATCAAAACTCATTTAGCAATTTGTCAAAGAGACTCCGATACTCAGACTTTTTCCATTTTAATTTCGTATCGGCTGTTTGTTTTTCTTCAGCGAGTTTTTGTCAAGCGATACGACAATTATTGCCCCGTAAACAAGGCTAATAATTCCTCCCTGCACTCGTGCAATAACGGGGTTATTCTTTGATGAATGTTCACTTTTATTCCACAGGTTTTGATCCCAAATTGGATTGACAAATGTTTGGGTTACGAAAAATTTTAATGGAAATTTGTGATTGATCGTGGCCGGAAAATCGAATATTTTGTGGGACATAAACACATCAATCTCGAGTTTAGAGAAAAATCGCAAGTTAATCATTGTTTCGTTTCAGATGGCGAGCCAGTCCGGATCTTCAAGAAACAATTAATCCGGGCCGCTTAGTGTTTTTTCGTGTTGGGTGTTTTTCGGCGGCAGAAAGTGTAGATTTTTCATTAAAAGTTGGACGAAGTTTCCTGTCGTAAACCCAAATTTAAATTCAAATTAATATCGGCGATTTTTCGTGACGAGATGTTCCCAACTTAACGAAGATGGGCATTAAAAGCAGGGGAATCGTCTGGATTTTAATTTTCTTCACTTTGATACTCTCGAGCCAATGCAACTCATTTATGAAAAACGCTAAGATAAGTCCGAGAATCGTGCAGACTCGATATGGGCGGCTGCAGGGCCTGGTGGTGCCCATGCATCGCTATCTCAAACCCATCGAGGTCTTCCTGGGTGTGCCATATGCCACGCCTCCAGTCCAATCGAACAGGTTTAGCCCCACGAGGACGCCCAGTCCCTGGGATGGAGTCCGGGTTTCGGATAAAATGGGTCCAGTGTGTCCGCAAAAGCTCCCGAATATCAGCAACGAAACCGCAGCGTTGGAGAAGATGCCTAAAGGGAGGCTGGAGTATCTGAAACGGCTTCTCCCCTACTTGAAAAACCAGAGCGAAGACTGTCTTTATTTGAACATTTATGCTCCTGCACAAGGTAAGTCAAAAATTTTCATTTTCTTGCCAGTTAATCTCTCTATAAATTCTTGATTGCTCCAACTCTGAGCTGCGATCGTTAATAAAACTTTTAATATACGAGACAATTTCCTACGTCTTAATAATTATTTCTCCCGTAATCGCCGTTTCCTGAATTATGAAAAAAGCTGGAGTAAGTTGGTTTTAATTGCGAGTTGGCGCAAATAATTGAACAGTTTTTATTTTTGAACACGTATTGGCAGCTGCTACCAACCTGAAACAAATCCAATAATGCCGGTGGAACAAATTAAAGAGGAATTTCAGGAAAAGTCCGGTATAACATATTCCTGAAGCGTTCGTTATATGTACATAGTTAAATGAGTTTCGAATTTAACTTGGCCGCTTTCCAGCGTGCATTACGACTCAATCGATACGACAAAATATAAGGATACAAGAATTCGGTCAGTGTAGGGTCCGGATTAGGCCTTATCTCCGCTTCTAAATCACGAATAATTGATCGCTCTCTGCCATAACGTCGAAATTTTCCAAAACTAGGAGATTAATTGTCGCAATTTTTGTATGTCGTGTCTCGCAATCGAATTTTTTCGTGTTTGTAATGCAAATTTGCAACGCAAATAAAAATTGACATGTCGACATTCCTACTACCTAATTTGTTACATTAATGAAACTTTTATTTCACTGTTAAATTGAAATTTCACATTGGTGATAAAAAATTGGATTAACTCAAAATACAATGTTACAAAGTGTATGAAATATTTTATTTTTATTTAACTTGCTTTATGCTGGATCGTTTATTTGCGGCTGTAAGAAAACCATAAAATGACAAATAGTCTTATAACAACCATTGTTACATATTTTCTAACATAAACTCACTTAACTACTCATTTCTGGAATGATACAACCTCGTAAAAACATTCCGACGAAATGTGAACACACTAATTGCTGAAAAAAACTTCTATTTTAATAAAAAACGTGACGATTATTCAGGTGCATTAACAATAGCGGTTGAATTAAAATTAGCAATAATAGAAACTAATTAACGCAACGCAAAATTTCACAAATAGGTTGTTTCAGCTCGAATTATCATGAATTTTCGTCCGTAAACGCCCACTATCGAAAAGATGTTTACACCTCTTGAAATGCTAACCATGTCTGAAGCAATTACCTTCGACCTAATTTGATCTCGTTAGCACAACACACCGCATCTGCACCTATACTCGTTTCAATTTATCGAGACTAGTTTACCACAAAAGCTGCACCAAAACGAATAAATTCAATTTAGGGCAAAACTGATAATGGAATGTAAACCAATCGAGAAAAAAAAGAAGTTTCAATCTTATTGGCAAAATTGAAAAACTCCAATTTTCTTCATGTTTCGTTATTAAAGACGGAGACGTTTAATTAAATCGTTGTAATGAAATATTTCATATTTTATTATTTTGCTCGTGAACAATAAATTTGAGTTATAAATCGATCGTAAATGTGAAATATTCCTACTAAAAAAATTTAAATCGGGTGGAACAGTATAAATAGAGTTTTTCAGTGCGTTGTGAAACAAAAACAATATTTGCAGAGATCTGCATTCTGTAAACAATATTTCAATCAAACTTCATGAAATTGAATATTGTGCAAGCTGTCCATTAAAATACGGAACTATTTGTGTTTAAAATAATCTCTGACATTTATCACTAAATATGTTTAATTCAAAATAACGACTACGAAATCGGCTTAAATTAATTGGGTTTTTTTTCGATTTTTCGGTGTGTACACCTCGAGTAGAACTGTCTAATTGCGGCCGCTTCGATCCGGTCACAATCAGAGAGAATAAATAGTGCACCGATGAGACAAATTCCGGGCTCGTACCGGAAACGAGTAAAACAAATAGCCCAAATCAAGTAAACATGGAATGTTTGGATCAGCGAGGACGAGGGAAGAAATTTAAAACTGAAATAAGTAAACTGAAATGAGATTTATACAGTCGATTGTGTTCCGATTGGCTCGACACAAGACATATGTTGGAGGGGTTCGGTGTTCGATGTTCGGCCTCGGAACGCGCTCTCTTGCTTACAAACTACTAAACTCGACTGTTTAGCATAGAAAATCGATCATGTAGGTACCCACACGATGAGCGAAATGTCAAAGATACACACAAGTGTCTTCTAAATCCAGGGGCGATGGCCGCAAATGCCAGGGCCGGACTGGAAACTGCCGCAGATGGGCTCCGGGGCTAAACGGTTCTGCGATAAAAATGTGACGAGAGATCGATTTGCTTTACAATATTTTAGTAATTTTTTAACAAGAAGAATAAAAAACTAAAAATCTTTAAGACACAATAGAAAGAAGAAAAATACAAAACTTCTGATCAGTTTTTTGCTATTTTAAACATTGAAAACTTAAACAAATAAAATATT
>NW_025401068.1:10305101-10467860 GCF_015345945.1 Tribolium madens
TAATTTCTTTAAAAAGAAGAATACAATATTAAGAAATCTTTAAGACACAACAACAAAAAGAAGAAAAAAAAACTTTTGATCAGTTTTTTGCTGTTTCAAAAATTGGAAACTTGAACAAATAGAAAACTGTTACTTATGTATGAGAGTAAAGTTACAAAAATTAAAAATCACTACTTCAATGATTTTATAATTGTTTCAAAAATAAGAATAAAATACTGAAAAATCTTTAAGACACAATAATAAAAAGAAGAAGAAACTAAACTCTTGATCAGTTTTTTGCCATTTCAAAGATGGTAAACCTGAAACGAATTGCGAGTTGTTGTTTATGAATGAGTAAAGTTTAAAAAAAATGTTTATTCTTCGGGGATATTGATGAGCATTGCCCGTCCCCCGACGGTTGTTTCGGTGTTTGGCTGCCATTTTCGCGTCCAGCCATTGATGATTTACGTATCGAATAAAACAAGCAAGAAATTGTATACGAGCAGTGCTCTCGAACGGACATAAATTCACTGAACGTTTCCGTGGTAGAGATCGCCGTTTGAGGAATAAAGTTTTATAAAAGTGAGATGCAAATTCAAATATACGATCTCCATCGGAATTTTATACGAGATAGATATATGGACTTGGCAAAAAATATACATCTGTTTACCATTTGGCCGAAATATCGACGTCTGTATTTGAGCGAAAAATTTATCGTTGAGGCATTGTTTATTTTCCTCTTGCATGATCGATAGTTGCAGCATTAGCCTGCGAGACATTCTCAGCATTTCCGCCAATTAAATTGTGCGGAAGTGTCGGTTTAAGTCCTCGTCTGTTGTAAGCATATTCGGAGAGTTGAACCAAAAATGGGATTAGAAGTAATTAGAAGTAAATGCTTCTTCTCGAGACAAATCTAAACAAGCAGATTCCTTGTAACATTCGAATCTCGAGGGCTTCTCAAATATAATGTCGCAAAGGAGCTTCTATCTCGAACGACTCCATTTTACTCCAAGCAACTCCTCGGCTGGAGTATATTAATATTGCGCGATGCACACTCGAGCGGATGATTTGTTTCTATTCCCCCCATAACGTCTTCCTAAACCTTACCAACAGACATGTGGTTGCAATTTTTCACTAATCGACAACAAGTTTACATCCAGCAACGATTAATTAACCAAACGATTAAAAACAAACTTCAAACGTTTAACCACTCAGGAAAAACTTGAATTTTTGCTTTTCTTGTACATATTTTAGTTACAATAACGGTGCACGTTTGCAACGGTTTTTATTAAAGTTGGGAGAATCAAACAGAAACAAAGTAAATTTCGCCGTTCCAGGCCTGATTCTATATCATAATTTAGCTTTAGACGAGGTTATTTTACATAGTTGGAAAAGATTTATTTTTCTTTTCGCATTATTCAGCTCCCGTTGGAAGTTTGCTCGTTTTAATTATCGCCCAGAGGTACGAATATAAAATAAAATATTGGTCACTAAGCAAGAGGCTGAATTTTCCAATTTTATAGGCGACGACTTTTCATATTTTTAATGGGTGGTGCATAATCAAAAAATTAGTATAACTTGCGGGACTTGAGAACAATTACACGAAAAAACGATTTATTTTTTTATTTTTGCTGAATTTAGTGTATTTATTTAGTAATTTTGTATAGTACAAAGAAAAAGTAAATAAATAACAGTAAAACAATACAAAAGTGGTTAATGTATGTATACAATAAAATAGTGTAAAGAAAATAGTTCATGTACAAAGTTAGAAAATGCTTCAAGTTGTTGAGTTTTAAAAAATAATAAACTAATTAATTTAAAAAAAATGAAATAATTAAAAAATGACTTTTATTTGAAAATTTGCATGAATTTTTTACTTTTAATTAAAGCATTTAATTTCAGATGAGTAAAATTAGGGTATGCAAAGGCTGAATGGTTTAAAAAATTAGGCAGTATTGTTTCTTGATTTTTTTACAATTTTTTAATAATATCAAAGAATTTTTTTTTATTATTTCAATTTTTTTTATGCAAAATTAAAAAAAAATTGTCTTAATTTGAGGAAGATTACACAATGTTCAGAAACATTTAATTCTTTTAATTCTTGTAAAACTTTGATCAATCGGTCCGAGAAAACAGTTTGTTAGATTGATTAAAAAATTTGCAAAGCTATTGAGGATACATTAATAAGTTGTAAAAAAATCTAGACACATTAGTTTCGTCATCAATGTTTGTGAATACGTGATAGATTCATTAAAACAACAAAATAAGTTGCTGTTGTTTTTTCCTTTTCTTTAAATCCCTGTTGAGAGTAGAATTTTTTTCAAGAGATTATAAAAACATCTTATAGGAAATTTATTTAAGTTTCTGAAACTATTCTTACATTTTTTATGCGGTCATGGGTTGCTAAAACTTTTTTTTTATTATTTTATTATTATTTCTTTGTATTGCGTAATAACCGTAATTCAGAATTTTTTTTGCTAAAAAATCTCAAGACTAACAACTTGAAGTTTCAAAATGGATTTTTTTTTAATTCAAATACGATTACTTTTTATTGGGTACAGTCTTTCAAAAATTACCAAAAAATTGAAAAAATTTTTGAGATGGTAAAACTTTTTCCAACAGCTTAATTTTGAATTATTTTGGAAAATTAAAAAAACAAAATAGAATAACATAAACGAGGAATATGCTCCATTTTCTCGAAGGGGAAAATAGAATAATACAAAATTTGTGACATCTTTGACTTTAAAAGTGATTTTAAAGAATGCAACGTTATTAAAAAAAGATTGGAGCTGTCTGACACGAGACTAATTTCAGTACTGAATTTAGTACTGAAACTGCGCGCCAAATTTAGTATCGAAATTAGTTGAAGTTACTAGGACACGTAAGTACTGAAATAAGTCTATGAACATGCGCGTTGATCTTGCTAAAGAACGAAAGGACTGTCAGTTGTCAATTTTAAGCACGGACAATAATATACCGGGAGATTCAATTCCCTAGTCCTGAAAAAATGTTACAGATATTTCACCTGAAAGTATTCTTAAATGAGTTATATAAAATTTAAAGCCAAGTTTAACATTTGCGAATAATTCTCTTTAATTAAAAAGATCGTAAAACGTTAGATTTACAACAAATACAATCAAGGGGTTGTAGAGAATAAAATAATTGAAGAGAATGTTCAAGAGATTTTTATCTCCAACCGTTTTTGATCGTTGAAATAGGGTAAATGGAATTGCAGTTTAATGTCTGGTATTAAAAAAACTACATTAGTTAGCTTTAAAAAATAAATATTTTGGAGTTCTGTTATGTAACATGTATTTGAAACTCCATTTAATTGATGAAACTATTTAAAAAATGTTAAGGGACCTTAGTTAATTCAGCATTTATTGATTTAGCATTACTTTAAAATTTGTGATATTTTGTTATATTTATTTATTCTTTGTTACATTTTTCATATTTTAGTTGACAAATTCTGCAAAATTACTCTTTTATTTTACAAAATCGGTTCATTAAATTAAAAATTAGATATTAAAGTAAGTAATTAATAGAAAATGCATTTTAAAGGTAAACTATTGATTTGAAAGCAATAACAAATAATAACAGATTTTCTGCAATAAATTGTTGATTTTTAAAATTTATAATATTGTGGGGGACTTAATACGTTTTTTTTTTATAACAGGGCGTGGTAGCATAAACACAATTTCAAAAAATTACCCTTGAACATTTTTCTAGTTTTAGACAAAATCTCGTAAAGCGTCTTAGTTATAATATTTCTGTTTTTACATTCAAATATTTTAAATTTACGCTTTTTGTTAATGCATGCTTTCATCCAAGAAATTAGAACAGGCTCTATTTTCTTGCATCCAAGCTAACTAAAATTGCGCGCGCAATTTCAGTACTGAAATTAGTCTCGTGTCAGACAGCTCTTAGAATAAACACGAAATTCTAAATATTATTAATACTTAATATTATTATTTTTTTTTCACCTTAAGCAAAAGTAAATTATTTTCAATGTGTGCATCTGCCCCGATGTAGTTGACGGCCGTGACCCGAACGTGGCCCTACCGCTAATTTTTTCTGAAAATTGCTCTCTTGTATGTTATCCTCGGCGTTTTTTCGTCCATCAAGTTTATTGGTGTTGTGTGTGATGAGTTTACTAATAACCGGGAAGAAAGCATCCTAATTCCATCGCCGTCTGGCTCTTGGACGTTAATTGGGGAAGAATCCTCGTCGCCAATAAATTGCGTTTGTCGTTTCTAATATCCCGATGATAAATGTCCTTCGATCGATACGTTAGTGTAATCTCCCATTACCCAGTCAATTTCGCGATAGGCAAATCAAATATAGCAACACCCAGGTGACGAATTGAAAGTTGTCATTCGGTCGGAACATATCAAACAGTGGGAGACAAACAGACAGTTAAGCTGTCAGTAGGTCTGTTCAATTGAATTATCCTTCGCAGATGTATTTGCCTAGCATTTAGCCGAGTAAACACAGAAACGCTCAATAAGTCGGAGAAAGGTTGTGTCAGCCGGAGACGGAAGCGAGGATTCTTTTTGTTAAAGCCTAATTCGATTTCGGATACGCAAAGTTAAAAATAAACTCCATTAATTATTGGAGCTAAGAGCCCAATCAATAATACAGTGTCCGATCACGATTTATAACGTTACAAATCTGGATAAGTGCGCCGACCAACCGAGATAATGAAGACATTATTGGGGAATTAGTGCGGAATGGGAGCTTCCAACCGGCAAGCCCCGAATATATAATTCCAACTCAATTGTTTACTTTACTAGAATTTGCTCATTTTTACTAGTCGATGGCTGAAATGGACGTCGGCGACGCCAGGCCTGGCCCAAATTGAAATGCACTCTTTTATTGATTTAAGGACGACCTAAGAAAAGTCGTAATGGATCGACTTGCACGAGAACTTTTTGAAAATTAAATCAGAAACGTTAGAGAAAACTAAAAACATTCTTTTTCTAAAAATATTTTTTTCGAAGTGTTATAGCGCACTCAGTCACCCCAAACACGCCCAACGCAGTGTTACGTCCATGGTTTAGAGATGGGCACGTCTAGAGTTTTGCCATTTATACTCAAGGATGCCGAATTTGAATTGATAAAATGATTGAAAAAATTTTCTTAAAACATTGAATGCAAATATCTTGAAAAGTAAACATTGTTAAATTTGAATTGAAAAAAAATAACTACTTTATTTTTTATTTTTAAAATATACACTTTAAGCTGAGATGTGTGAGGGGTGACACGATATGGTTATCTTAAGTTTGAAAAACCCACCCCTAAAGTGTTTTTTTATACAATGCAACTTTTGATATGTCATGCTGTGGAGTTATGAGTGAAAAAGAGAGTCCTATTGATTTGAGATTTTTTGGTGAACAAAACCAAGATATCTAAATTATTAATGTAGGGTTTTAGGCTAGAACATTTTAACATGTAGCAACGTGTACAACGTGTAATTTTACGTTTAGAATACCATGTTTCAAGCGTTTATGCGACAAAAAGTTGTTCGATCATTTTTACGATAGGTACAACCCCGTTCTGTTTCTCAACCCTATAAAGTTTTATACACGACATTTCTAAGTATTTCAGAACATTTCGGCATTTTTCTAAGTTTCTTAGACCTCTAACCTCTAAGAGTGCATTTGGTTTAATTTGGAAGTATTTTGATTTTTTGCTCACAATCGGATATAATGACTATGCTTATAGCCAATAATATTTACTTTAATTAATAATTAATAAACAATTAATAATTGACCTATCTTGACAGAGGCAGAGAGTTAGAGAACTGTAATACGAAGATGGAACCAATTGCATTTGGAATTAGAAAACTAACTCACAGGAACAAAGATATTACGGGCTGAAACTTTAACATTACTATTTGTTATTCTATTTAATAAATAAAAATTTTCTTTGTGTTTGATATTTAAAGTACTTCACAAAACAATAAATAAAGAAAGAACATAAAAGTGAACAATATTTTTTTTCTATCAAGGAAGAGCATTTTTTCTTAGAGCTTAAGTTTTTAAAATTTATAAAAGCTTTGAGAATGGTCAACTAAGCAAAGTAAATGTGCAATATTTGTGATGTTATAACTGCTTTTATAAATAAAAAAACTTAAGCTGTAAGCAAGCAAAAATGTGCTTCTCTGATAGAAATTCTTTTTTTTTTTGCTTTTTACTTCATTTTTTTAATAAAAGCAAATTTTTTGTATATTTTTATTCAGCATTACGCTGTGTCGTATCTGCGCTTTTTCGTTTTCATGGTAGGACGGGCAATTTGAGGTGAACTCGTCTTTTGCTCTCCTTGGAGAAATATCGCAGCAAAATAGATAACTGTGCGAATCTGTATACGAATGAAACCGGTTACCAAGTGCGAGTCATGATATTTGATTCGGTTTCTTTGCGAGTGGAGTGTAGTGAATCGAATGCGATTTCTGCGACACTCATCTTTCATGTTTGCAGTTATTATTTTATTCGAGTCTGAGCGCGGAGCGCATTTCCTTCAATAATTCACTATTGTCTCCTCGTAGCTCGTCCCGGGTGTTATCAGAGCAGAAGCAAAGTTTCTGAATTAATAAATCGCATCCCAGTGTTGATTTAGATCATCGATTTGCATGAGAAAGGTGACGGAATGAATCTGTTAAGTAAGTGAATTAAAAAGTGGCACAATGTAGTGTAGTAGAAATGTTGGTAATTCGTTTCGGTTGTTCTTTTAACGACTGTGGAATGAACATCCTCGCTCGTGCATGTGGTCAAAGAGTCGTTCGAAGTAAGTAAATGTCGGCTAATGATACTAATTCGAGCTTGTACACACTTCAAAGTAATTTCCATTCCGCCTTTCACGCCGGATATAATTTTAATAGCAGACGTCGTTCCGGCGGAAATAAAACAACCATTGTTGAAGCACCAACACGAAACGGCCTAAATTAAACATGAAAGATTTCAATGAAAGTGCACGTGAAGGCGATCCGCTAATAATACATGCCGTATCTTCCTACTTGTGGCTTTCAGGAGAGCGCCTGTTAATATTTGAACAGCTCTCGAGACTCAACCTACTTCATAACCTGCGAATGCTCTTTTCCGAGGCGACTCCCGCATTAAATTAGCGCACAACTTTCTCATTTCCGGACCAAAAGCCGGGATTGATTGGGGGGCAAGGAACCGATTCCTCTGCACATGCAGGAAAAATACGATGGATGAGACACTCGAAGCTTTAGTGTCGATAGCGAAACGGCTTTCAAAGCTCACAAGCAACGAAATTTCATTGTCGAATTCATTCCGGTCGCATTTTCGTCAAAACTAAGCCGGCCATCAACAACAAGAAGCGGGGAATTGGATTGGAGCGCATTAAGCGGGAGGGATTTTTACAAAGAATGACGCTATTAAAGGGCAAATCACCAAACAGGGTTTGATGTAATAAACACCCGGCATACAAGACAAATCAATGTGTTAATATATCTACCAAATATGAATAAATAAAAATGCTTAATTTTTTTTATTTCACAAGTTATTTATCTACCAATAAGTTTATTATTATACCTACCAAAAAATTATGAAAACGATTTTAAAAATTTACACAGATTGGCAGTTGCCGACTTTTTTGTTTTATTTTATTTTAATTGAGACTTAGAAATGGCAAGGAAAAAGAAAATCGTGTTTTTAATATTCCAATTTAAATAAATACAGACAAAAGTAAAAAATACTAGATGTCACACAGAGGTGCTTCATTACCAAGGCAAAATTTAGCAAAAAGTCCAGGTACGATGAAGCAGCAATTACCAAGATTTGTATACAATTTTATTCATAATCCTCCTTCTTAAAGAACAGAAAGCCAATAAATATTTATCAAATTGTGAAAAATTTTACATGTAACAATTTGGTTGAGAAGTGGTCATCTTCTTATCAGTTTTCGGGTTGGGAAATGGCACTTTCCTAACTTGAACTGCCATATTACATATCAACTGATAAGGAAGTGACAACTTTCCAACCTGACCCTGATATTTTAGATATATCAGTTGTTAAATGAACTTAAAATGTTATATTTTTCAACTTTTTACATGCAAGGTAATTTACTTATTACTTTATGATTTTGAATAAGCAATAATATCTTGTTTAAAATAAATATATTCAAATATTTCTTAGAAAAATTAAAAACATTTCTAAAACAATTTTAAATTTTACTGCAAATTTTAGATTTTGCTTTTAATTTATTGAAAACTTACCACTTTAGATTTAGAATTTGAAGATTGCAAGGTGTTGGCAAAAGTGTAAATCCCTTTTACTACTAAAATTTTATTTTTACTTTTAAAATGACATTATTGACATTTAGCAATGTTGCTTCTTTTTTGTCACTTTCTTGAGTTTTTTACTGCTTCAACTGGAGAGGTACATTGTAGATCACAGCATTTGACATTTTGCACTACTAACTGCACTAGTTAAATAAATAACCACTTTTGAAAATATCAATACTGGCATATGACGTTTGTTAGGATTTCAATACTTGCAAAGCGTCCTAATTGTTTTGTTCATTGTTGTTGCTCTTTACTCTCGTCTGACTACGTTTGCGGATAAAATAGAATGTATATGTTATTTGTTTTATCTTACTTCTCAAAACTTAAAAAGGTTTGTTTGCTTTTTTAATTAATTAACTTTTTTTAAGACGTGAATCAAAAAATCTAGATTTATTGTAAAAGTAGAAGAAGTATTTGTGTTTTCTCTTAAGCGATACAAAGAGGCTCAAAGCTAATTGGTGTGGTTGGTTTCTGCTCCAATTTTCTTTATTTTGTTAATCAGATTTAATCCATAATATTTCTAGGTTATCAGTAGTGCCTTATTGGGAAAGTTGCGAATTAATTGTAGTCAAGGAAGGGTAAAGTGGTCCGCTCGGGGCGTTTTTACCGTCTTGCTAATCATCCACTTAAAACTTGACGAAAATTCCACATTTCACTCGGCATTAGGTGTATTATGCAGTTCAAAAGGAAGCACGTCGTTTTAATTTCTTACATCCTTTGAAAGTTTTTAGCGATAAGCGTACTTTTCTAGCTAGATTACAAAGACTACATTACATTTCTAATTGTGCGAAAAACAGCGATTGTTCCTTCCGTTTCTCTTAGAAATTTGCAAGTGAAATGATAGCAAAACCGATCGAAAAAATTGCGGCGCAGAATAATCGCGCTAATCGAGTTTATGCTATGACCAATTAGCTACAGTCTTCCAAGGTTTTGAAGCCTAACCGTATTTTAGCGCGACTAAAAGTTTAAACTCAAATTGACTGCTTGCGAATTAAATTTCGGCCTGCGGCGCAAGTTGGGAGGGCGGGACGTCATTACAACTGTTCATTTCTCTCTGATAAACTCGGGAATGTTCCTTCCTGATTTTCAGCCTCTTGCACTAAATGCTGATTACGATCGTTATTTTAATCCGTGTCGTTATGGCGAATTCATTCACCAGACGCTCGGTTCGCACCTACAACCCCCGCTTGATGCACTCCACCGGAAGTGCAGACGTCGGCGATAAGAGGCGTGCGACAAACCACTCCGGCTTTCATTAATACTGAACCAAATCTGGGAGACTATTGATTAAATTCCTACACTTTTATTCCGGGCCGATTTGCATATTCCGGATTTTTAGTCTTACATTGCCAAGTGGAGATAATTATTCCGGCCGGGAGAACGCTGATAAATGAGAAATCGATAGCAGATGTAATGAATAAATAATAAATAATCGCGACAACGACTAAACTAACACTCCAAAACACGCTTTAAATAAATTCGAAACGTTTCCTCTTTAACCGGATTTCAGCTTCCGTTAATTTGTTTTGGGACCAGCACTATCCAAGTTCGTTCGCAATTAGAACTTGATTGAGACTACATCTGACACAAACTTACCAGTAATTGCTTCAATAACTCTTCTAGTTCACCCAAAAGTGATGAAAATGTAAAAAAAAATATTTTCCTAGGCAGTGGCGCAACCAGAGATAGAGTTTCGGGGGTGTGGATGGGGGGGGGGGGAGGCTTTACTAGCACATTAATGTAAATGATGCTTTAAAGCTTTGGTGCTCTTTTCTTTTACATTTATTTGAATTATTAGTAATAAAAATAATTAATAATTTTTTATTTTTATTACAAAACTTACCTTTTCTTTAGATTTATTTTAACTTATCTTTTGTTTACTTAAACACTGTTAACTTTTTACACTATGAACACTTTTGTAGATACATGTTTTAAAGTTCGCGCTCTTATACGCCCGCCATCTTGTGTAAAGCTTATTCAAGTAATATGCGCTTTGTGTTCTTATGCTCTCTCTCTCTTTCTAATTATACTTATTAGAACATGTGCACATGTTTTAAACTTTGCGCTTTTATGCGCCCGCCATCTGTTATTGATAAATTGAGTTAGTATTTGAATTTGAATTTACCGGGGACCGAACCCGGACCTACCTGCTGGAAAGCGGGACCATATGCCGCTAGGCCACCATGCCGCCGGTCAGTTTCAATGTTTTAATTCAATATATTCATACATTTTACACAAAATTTTTCAAAAATTTATTCCTTGCATTTTGTCAACGTTTTTGTACTTTTCTAAGTCTCTTGAACCCCCAAGGTGGAAATAATCCAATTTTGAAATTTTTAATTGTTTCGATTTTGTCGAAGTAGGTACTGAGCGATTTTTGGTACCCGAAGCGCTTTATTGGAATTGTTATTTTTTTGTTTTGTACTGTTGGAAAGAAAATTTATTTTTTTATTATACAGGATGTCCGGAAAGTCGCGCATCTCCGTGACACTGAATCATCGGGCGGTGCCCTAGACAACAAGAAAATTGTAAAAAAATCTGTCTATAAAAAATTCAAAGTTATGAGAGTTTAAATTTTGTACTTTGACTTTATTTCTGATGGAATAATAATTTTCCAAGTTTTTTTGCTACAGGCTATTAGAAAAGTTAACAAAGAAGCTGTATCCTAAATTGTAACTCTGTTTAGTGTTATTACTGACTTTTATTGTCAAAATTTTTGTATCTTTACTAAATAATTATGAAAAAACATATACAAGATTATCAGTATCATTAAATAGACATAAAAATGTCAAATGTCAGAGAATAAATGTCGAAATTTTTTTGACAGATAGAATTTTTTAAACATTTTTTTAGTACTCTGGGAGACTAACCTACGCCCTTTCAAGGAGGTGCACGACTTTCCGGACAACCTGTGGATGAAAAAGAAAATTGTCCTACGTTAAATAGTTATCGAGAAAATTGCGAATAAGTTCAAAAATATCCAAAATATTAATTCAACTATAACTTCTAAACGATCAAGAATTTTGAAGTTTTCTGGACGCCAACCGATTTCTGGGAACATCTTGCATATGTTTGCATAAACATTATAACCTTTTAAGGTAAGTTTTGCCGCAATTTACAAAATGAAAAAACTAAAAATACGAAAATAATTTTATACAAAATTCGAATGTTTAATGTGCTTGTTTCTAAAATATAATTTTAGTTTTATTACCACTACAAAATAATTTTGCCTGATGTTGTTTTGGAAAGGGGTTTAACTCTCAAAACTCCCTCCTTGCTGCGCCACTGTTTCTAGGTAATGTTTATTAGATTAGAAATGCAACTTAAAATTGAATTTGAAATTACTTTCGAGGTCTTGCAACTCAATCCCAGTTTTTAGTTTCTTGTTATTTCGCTGTTTCGTGTTAACCTTTAGCAAATCGTTTCGTTATTGATATAAATAATAAACTCGTCGAATGTACAATTTTCGAATCGAAGTCAAATAAGTCAGTATCTGGCTCGTATCGTTCCCCTGTTTAGATTTGATTGATGCAGACTTTATTGGTGGAACGCTGAAACGTGGTTGTTTCAAAGGCTCTTGCTTGGATATTTGATGAAATTACTTAGCCGCGATTGCATACTAGGTTTGAATAACTGTTTGCTCTGCAATACGTCAATAAGTGCATTTATTCTTCGTGTTTCAGCAATAATAGAGTAATTACAGTAACGTTTGCAAATTATACAAGCGATCGATACGTTTCAGAGCTTGCGTTACGTAAGCCCAGACGACTGTCAATCCCTCTTTTCTCTGATTATGACATCCGATCGTTCAAAAACCGGCTGAAACAGAGGGATTACTTCAATCCCATTATCTCGGTAAATAAACACGATAGTATGACGTTTCACAATGCAAATTTGATGGCGTGGAGTCGCGAAGACGGACCAAAAATTCCATTTCCTGAGTTTCTCGAGTTGCATTAGCGCTTCATTTAAGACATAAAGTATGAATAATCGCCGAGAACTATTTTAGTTCGTTGAATTGATTCGAGTGATGCATTAGTCTTGGCAAAAGAGCACCTTGAAGCTGGGTCAGGATTGTTTGCTTATCAGTCGGAGGATCCTTAATATTCAAATTTATTGTTCCTTTTGCCAAAGCTGCGATTTTTAACTACAAAATAATCACAAGATGAATGTAGATTTGATTCAAGCTCCCTTTCTACACCATTTCCAATCACAAACTTTGATTGATTCTCGAGTGTTCACCTATCGAAATTACGTTTTTCACCGCTTTTATTTATTTTCGCTTCCGACCAATTTAAAAGTATAATCCGACGATGTGCCGGTCTTATTGTAAAGGACTACCGCTTCCGATACAATAAAAATCCACTAATAAATATCCTCAGTGAATGCAGAACGGAAGCTCTAGCGCTGCGCATTGTTATTCCGGTCGTACCTGCGACAGAGTATACGTCAGGGACGATGTCATAATGTACCAGATTACGGGCCATTTTTCCTTGCCAAACTGCCATAAAACCTAATTGTCCTCGGTATTAATCCGGGAAAAGCCTTCCTCTGTCACCTAAAGACGCGTTTACTTTCACATACAGGGCGTTCCGGGTAAACTCCTTATTAGAAGTACAAGGATATTTATTTAAAACTTTGTATGTAGCCATAATCGGTTAGATCTTGCTTCATAAAAATATTTTCAAATTGGCAGTATATCCGCTTATACCGGAAGTGGGTGCAAGCAGCATCAAGAGTCACACGAACGCAGTTAAAAGGAAAGAAAACTTTACTGAGTTAACTTATCGTATACTAATATCATTTTGCTAAGACCTACTAAAAATTTTATTACTTTTAAGTTAAATGCGGTATTGTTAAGAGTAAACCAGAGGGTAAACAAATCATAAATTAGTGGAACCCACCCGGACCCTGAAACAGGTCAGTTTTTAACAGGGCCGGATTACTTACTTTCTTTTTGTCTAAAATACTTGAAATATTTTAATAGTTTTTGATGTAGTCAAGTATTTTAAGAAATTTAAAAAAGCCAGGTGGTTATTAACAAGTTATTATTAAATAAAGCAGATTTTTTTTAATAATAGCTTGGTAAAACTCTACCACTACTTTGGTTTTAAATACGGTCCTGTTTTATTCTGGTGGGTGTAGCAACACTTGGAAAGGAACGTGCCATTTATGGAGGGTTACAAATTCAAGCCATTGTTTGGTTAATCTCTTATAATGCGTCATAAAATTTTTAGTAGATCTTAGGAAAATGATTTTTCTATAATTGCGTTGTTTTTTTGGACTATTAAGTAGTTTTTATTCTATTACGATACAATTTTACTAAAATGTTATGTTATACTGGTTTTGAAAACGATGTGAAACTTTGTTGAATCTTTTTAGAATCGAAAACTAAATAATTACTCTAATAACTTACTTTTGAGTTACTCGTACTTAAAAGTATCAATATGTAGTGACAGAGACTATTGGGTCTAACTAAAATGTTCTAACTAAGGTTCGGATTATATGCACGAAAAATTCGTAAAATATGCTCCTATATATGCACGTATTTTCACAAAAATATGCACAAAATATTAAGAAATATGCTCCAATAAATGCATCGAAATGCAAAACGTTTAACAATAAAAAATCAAAGTTGGGATAAATTTTTATCCTCGAGTACACTACACTGTATTTTCGGCTTCTTGCACTGCACACGACGAACGAAAGAGAATAAATAAATTGGTTTTGCCTAGAAATTAAGTCTTTCTAAGAAATCTGTAAAATTTTGTTTTTAAAATAAGAATATATTACTTTAATTTATATTAATTATTATTTTTTGGAAACAAATGATTTAAAAAAAAACGCTTGTTTTGATACCTTATAAAACGAATTTAAAACGGAAACACTCAGCAGGATACTAATTTTTTTGAGACTGGCTTACGAATTACCGGTTGTTTTCTCTTTAAAATATTCTGTAATCGGATCATTTTTCTTAAACTATACAATTTTAAACTTGAACTGAAATTTTTAATCGGAAATTTGTGATTTGAAGAAAATATACACAATTATGCAATATTTCCTAAAATATGCACGAAGTTGCCAAAATATGCAAAATATGCATTTTTTATTTGGCTTATTTTAATCAAAAAAGATTAGACTTGCATATAATCCGAGCCTTAGTTATAACTTTATGGTGAAAAATAAAGTCAGAATAACGTTTTTGCTATATCATTTTTCGTACTTAAAGTGTGGTACCTAGTTAAGGTGTACCTAGTCAAATAACATTTTCTGTGTCATTTTAGTCTTTAAAGAATACTTTGTTTTTAAATTTACTGTTTAACAATTAATTAGTAAAATTGACTTTATGGTATGGTATGGTTATTTTCTGTAGTAACGATTACTTTTTCTTAAGTAATTTTTTCTCCAAACATACTTTTACGAACAATAAGTAATAAAAAAAAGTGAAAAAAGCAATAACGACTACAAAGTTCACTAAATTTGCACTAAATGTGCAAAAAAATAGTAGTTACTTTATTATGTTTTTTTTTTTAGAATAACTTAAATATAAGGTATAAATGAAACTATTGGCAAATAGAAGCACAAAAATAGCTTTAAAAAGTTTCAAAACGCAACTTTAATATCTTAAAAAAATATTGTTTTTTGTTTAGAGATTATTATTTTAAGTGCGCGTCTGTTTTGTACAAGTTTCTTCAAAATGAGAAAGCTCTTTTTGTTTTTGTTTTGTTTTGTTTTTGTTTTTAACATTTAGATATCTTTTCGAATAGAATTTGCTTATACATGTATTTAGTAGGTAATTATACTTGGTAGGTGGTTTTTAAACTGTACTGTAGGACATTGTACCTGACAGAACTAATTCTGAGAGCGAGACAAAAACATGACTATGGAATTTTATAAAAAAATAAAATAAAAACGAATAAAACACTTTCCATCAAATAAATTTGTAGTAATTGTACAGTATATGAAACGTAATGTAGGTAGTTGAATATAGTGAGAAACCAGTATTGGATGTTTCTCACTTTGGAAAAATCTACAAATTTATTTCGTTATAATTACGTAATTAATAATCTATCGTAGCAATTTACTTTAAACTTCTAAAAAAAGTAATCTAAATACGACTTAAAAATAAAAAAAATTATGAAGATGTTGATTTTTGAAGAGAAAGATGCGAATTCAAAAATATTCAAAAAAGTCTAAATATTTTGAGAACGGTTAAACTTAGGTATAGAGAAAACTGACAAAAACTGTCTCAAAATCACTCCAGTAATCTAAAAACACAATAATGACTATACACACAGTTTTAGATAAATGTCATTGTTAAAACTCCTAATACTTCTTATGTGGAATTTGGCCGGAGCACCCTGTATACCACACAACTGTAACTGAAGACAACTTTCGCTATGATTGATTAAGCGCTGTCGATTTGTTTGAACCCTGAACCTTCTCGAAAACTGTTCTTTTCTGTATTTGTGGGCTGTTTCGTGTAAGCCCTCGCGTCTAGGTAAGAATACAAATTACCGCAAATATTTCACCTGTGTGTATGTGGAGAAAATCGCAGTGTGGGATGACAGCTATATTTTATGATTATTCTGTTGTCGGAGTGTATTCCGGTGACGTACGATTCTTTTTCAGCTCGGATGAGATGTATTTAACGTCACATTTTTTCATTATTGCGAGTTTCTTTGTAATTACGTGAAGAAAAACCCACTTTATTAAACACCAGCCGTGATAAATCGGGGCCGTATTGTCTGGTGGAGATAACGAGAGCTGGTCTTTTCGTACGAAAATGGTAGGGTTGTGTCTAATGAGGGGATCACCTGGCGACCCTTGACCTCACCGGACCCACGTCACTATCGACCGGGGCCTTCGGGCTACCCTTCTAAGCCCCGCAAGTTTCTTCAAATCCCAATCATAAATACGGCAACGTTTGAGGGACAATGGCAACGCCTTGTGGGTGAATTTAATCAGAAATTTTCTCTTTTATGTATGAAAATGGTAATTAAAGTTTGGCAGTAAATCGTGTAAAGTGTTTAACTAAAGTTGAGCAAAGCTGACGTGATGTTACCTCTATCTAGTTAGCTTCAGTTAGTTATCAACATGTGTACTTAGTAGTTTCAATCCGATCAAATTTTAGTTCAAAGTACATAGCTTGATTTTTTGTTGTTTGGTAATTTGTTGGGGGAAAAACAATTGATGATCGATTCGTGGCACACAGGGAAAATCGGACAATGATTACGAGTCGGGTCACTATTTTCTCATCTCCAGGACCTAATTAATTTCCTAGGGGTCGTAATTTCTACGCTTTTAAGTCGAATATCGATCTTGACATATTTAAAAAGTCTACGTAACCAGATGGAAATATGAATATTGAACAGACATTAATAAAACTTCTGCCAGAGCCATTTATCCTCGTACCACTCGACTTCCAGCTCGGAGAACATATTGAAAAGTAATCAATCACGTGGAGGAATCGGCCAAAGTTTGCAAATATTGAAAATAAAGTCAATAAAGTCTAATAAAAACTCGGCGGATTGTCAATCGGACAGTTGTTAACACGTCGCCAAACACCCAAAAACTGGTTCTTGTGATGGGCGTCCCTCTAACCTAAACAAATGAAAATTACGATCCACGTGTTTCAATAGATGTCAGAATCGGTTTTGTAGACACATCAATTATCTGTCCCTCTGTCCATTCAGCTCATTAGTCCATTGTTCATCCACATTGATTTTATTAGCCACGATCCCGGCCTTAACTGTGCCCTATATAATTACCCTCACTGAAAAATTTATCATTCGGTAAACATCTGTTGAACGCGTGTTTTTCCAACAAAGCTAGCCGTAATTTATCCCAGATCAGCGCTCGCCGACCAATCGTATTTCTTCATTTCAGCGAAATGCAATAAGGTGCAACGCCTGAAACTTATGATAAATGCGGCCGATTATTGCGGATTATTTCCTCGTTTCAATTTACACAATGAACTGCGGATTTGAGTCACGCTGGCCCGGTTCAAGGCTTCTATTCCGGACCCAAAAGTGGGTATTTTGGCGTTTGTGTGAGAAGAACCACACCTGGAACTAATAACTACAGACGGCGAGGATGTTCTATTCGTTATTAGGTGTGAGACACAAGTAACGCGAGTTCCCCATTTATGTGGCAACGCGAAAGCTGCGACAACGGCATTATACTCGTAAAAGCGCACTTAATAGAAATTATTACATCATACAAACTCGGGTTATTTACCTTAAAGCATTTCTTGCGACGCAAACGAACTGCGACACCAAAAATTCGATTACCACTCCGAGACCCCATTCAAAAAAACTCCAAATTAAGACTACAACTAAAATTTTTGATTCCAAATGTAACAAAATTGTAAAAAATGTAAAAGCAAAAATTAGAACATTCTTTTAAGTGTGAAATTAACACTTGCCATCAAATATGAAATTCAATTTTCTCTATTTATATTGAAAATCGAGAATGATGTACAAGTTGGTGGAATTACGTGAAAATTTGGAATTATCTAAAAGTACATATTCGGAAGTATTTGGAATTACTTAGAATTATTGTTTGAATTTTTTTGGCATTCTTAGAAACTTCATCTTGGAAATTTTCAAGCGAATGCGCATTCATTTACTACAAGGTGTCCCATCTAAGTCTTTCGAATCTAATTTCAAATGTAGAGTATTTAGTTAGGAAGAGATTAATAACGCATTATTAAATTAAAACATCCCTAGCCTTTAAAATGGATTTTAACTTGTTTTAAAACAAGTAAAATTACTTAAAATTTATATCCAATTGTTATAATCCCTAACAAAAAATGCTATAAAGAAATATTTGTTTTTGAAACAGGTTCTGCTTACAAAAAAAAAAGAATGATATTGTGTATTAGAAATAGTTGAAGATGCACAAAAAAAAAACATGGGCGGTTATAAAAAAAGAACGATATACCGAATTTTGGTTACCGTTGGATATCGAGCGACAAAGTCATTGTTATTTAACATTTATTGTCTCTCTAACTTAAAAAGTTAATTTAGGAACTGCATTTTTTGGACTAACCAATTCAATACAACAAAAGATTCTCGAAGGTACTATACCATTGACATCAATGGTTCTAAAAGTTCTAAAGGTGTTCTTACTTAATTTACCAGAGATTTTCAGCGTTGAACAAAATGCTACTTGGAGCCGTTAAACTATAGCTTTAGAGTTAACTTTGATGAAATTAAAAAAAAAATAGGTTAACATTTTAGACGTATTTCTGTTGATTCAGACGAATGGTTTACTTATTTTTTTGTGTAGAGGTCTATTTTTTAGCGCTTAACAATATAATAATAGTTTCGCTTAATTTTAAATTGAGAAAATATGTTGACTGAAGATGAAAATAAGTTAAATGTACAGATATAATAAGTTTATTTGTAGTAGATAAGTTAACCTAGATAATAAAGTCAAGCAGAAAGTTAAGTATAATAAAATTAAACTTGTTTACAGATTGCCTTTAAACCCTTAGACTTATTTCAAATTTATTTAAAGTTAAAACAAACAGCAAGATTCAAAACAAATTTTGTAATAGATATTTGTTTGTAATATTGTTTTTTGGACTTTATGTATTATTTATTTTTATTTACATTTTTGTTACTTTACTTAAAAATTTATTTTATGTTACGTTTTAAGAATATTTTTTTGTGTTTGATTGTGTTTACTTTTTTTGATGTATCTAATATAATAAACCCAAACATTTTTTAAGCAACCAACATTACTTTTTAAAGTAGTATGTAGTTATTAAAAACAAAAGAATAAATAAAAAAATAAATAAAAAGTAATTACAATTAGACCAATTTTGAAATAGGTACTATTGTTATATGGAATATTGTTTTATAGTACACTTGGAATTATTTGGACGATTGTGAATTGTAAGTGAAAGTATTTGGAATAATTTTAGAATTATTGGCGTAAATGGAATTATGGTGTCCAAAATTATGAGCAGGGGTTTACCCCTCGAGTAACAACATTTTGTGTTTGGTTTCCTTGATTCGATTTCCATTCCGCTGGGATTGCTTCCTCTTCAGTGCACTTCCTGCACACTGATTAAGCTTTATTTTGGTCCGCCCATCTGCCAAATCCTGTTCACTCCTTCATTGACATTTGTCCAAATGGGTCCGACGATGGCGTAACCTCCTTTGTGGTCATTCTGCCCGTCTCGCATTGACACAACCACAATACTCGCAATCCTCCGTTAAGTCGTCCATTATTCCATCTCGCAATCAAGCTCCTCACAACTGTTATTGTTTATGGTGTGATATTCGGAGTGACATTTTCGGTGGCTCCGGGATAATGTGGGTTTAGATTAACCGGCTTTATCGATGTTTTATTGCTCGGGGAAAGACTGTGTACTCTTTAAATTTAAAGCCGGCATTTGGTTTTATGGTCCCTCAGTTGCGTGTCGAGCCATCATCGATAGAAATTCGGATCGGGTTTAATTGAGGTCGCGCCCTAATTAAAGGAGGCCCAACTAGCCTTTTACAGCGTCGTAACGTGACCAAAACTGGGCCGATAAGGCGCGACTGTCGTAAACACAACCTAATCGAGAAATGGCCAAAAAATAACTTTATTAATTTAAATTTGTTGCGCTAATTTCGTTATTTATATAGGCCGAGGTATTTAGGCCGAAAACAGCGCAGCCATTTAGTTAATTATGCGGGGAGGCCTCCCCCAGGACAATCGAACCCTACATAAATTCTGACTTGGCCCGTATTTACTTCCACTTGTAGTCATAGGTGGTTTGTTGTAATAATCGATAAAAAGCTTCACACATTGCGTCAACTTTTTTTGGTAATAACTCAATTCCGGGAGCGCGGAGCAGCGCAACAAACGACAGGATAGGGATGAAACTTTTAACTCGCGAAAATTTTAAAGTTTTCAACATTTTTGCAAGACATATTTTGCGATAGTTTCCGACACTTTAATTAGTTTGCGAACGATGGGGGTTTTGTCTCAAACTTTAATTTTAAAATTAAAAATCAGTTAATTGATAAATTCGTATCTTGTTAAAACAGTTGTACCCCTTTCCGGTGGCGTTGAATGCAATCTCGTCGTCATTAGACACGACCGGAAATAAGAGAATTAATCTTGGCAAAGTTTTTGTCTTAAGTATGCAGTTGTAATTTCCTTTTTCGGCTCGTGTCTCCGCTATCTCGTGTTGTTTTCTTGGTAATTGGGATTCATTTTAATTAAGCGTTGTACCTCTTGTAGTCGTTAAGTCTTTTAATTGGTGCTCGTAAAGTCTGAAACGCGATATGTGTTTGCAAAAATTGCACATTAATTGCGTCCCAAAATACTTATAAATCCATCCACTCGCTCGCGATAAATCATTCAAAATGAGTTTCCGATATCAATAAGGCCTCTGTAATTTTGTTGCTAGTGTCGGAGATAATTATCTTTAGTCGCAGTATCAACTTACCAATTAGGAGGGAAATTTTAGCGTTGTGTGGTGCAAACCTCAAAGTCTGCGTTTTTCCGGTTTAATCATCTGTTCAGTTTTAATTATTCTAACGACATTGCCAAGTTTTTCAATCATTAACCGCAATTTTTGATGGTTTGAGCTTCCGACTTGCACAAACCGTGAACTAATTAGACCGCAACATTGCGTGCGTTTAAGCAAGCATCCGGATTTAATCCTATGCAAACGTGAGGAAGCGAGTCGATTCTTTATGTCGCTTTTTCCCCATTTATTATTTAAAATCGCGAGTGTGCACCACGATATGAGAGAGCAATCAGTTTAGGTGGGCTGTAGGATGACTGACGGCTGCAAGCAAACGACAAAAACACATAATGGAATTAGAATAGTTAATCAAAAATTAAAATGTGTACGACGAATTTGCATTGTAGCCGCTGCTGTCGACACTAAATGGAAACGTCACTGTGTTATTTTAGATTTAATTATAAATGACAAGGCCTCCCGAAAGCTGAAACGGACCAGCGGTGCCGTTTTTCGCCAAAAATACCGTAATTTTTTAAACTTCCTTAAACTCTATTCTGTTTGTGAAACGGTTGTGTTTATCCGCGACACAAGTGCTAGTACAACGATTTATCACTACCGTGTCACAGGCAGAGTATTCAAAGTGGTGTCGTTTTCAAACAGCCCGGATTCTCCAAAGTAATTAATAATTGTGGCCGGGAAAAAATTAATAGAAGCAGTTAAGGCGTGCACTAAATAATTAAAAAGGTTTATACCGATGCGGGGCTCAGGTTGGATTAGGTGTTTCGTAAAAAATTGCGCTAATTTTTCACAGGTATATGAGGTGCTTTATGATGGAGTGGCTACCATCTGCCCGGACTATTCCTCCGGTTGCCTCCGGAGAGCGATAGCGGTGTCACGGACAGAATCCTAAACAAGGCGGTTAATCACGCGAGGCGAGCTTTGTAATTGAGAACCAGAAAAGCGGATGATAACAGTGAAAAGTCAAATTTGTTAAGCACTAAATTGTTACTCAATATTTGTTAAATTATTACTGTAAACACAATTTTTGTTGGTTTTTATTTTTGCCAACGATTGTAACAATTTTTAACGGGAGGTAAACCGCTGCTCATAATTTTGTACACCATAATTTTATTTATACTTTCAAATGATTTTAAATACTTACAAATAATTCTACAATCATCGAAATAATTTCAAATGAGAGTTTAAATAAAAACAAAAGGTAATATTAGTAGTCTGTGCTTGATAAAATAACTTCCTGTAGTTTTTTTATGTGTGCGTAATTTTTTTGCTATAAGAGTATACAGAGTGTTTCAAATAATTTTACGAGGCCTGCGCCTGTAAGATGCAATCAATAATACATATTTCGATACGAACTCGATTACAAATTTTGAAAAATTGGATAATCTTTTTTAGTTTGTTCACCCTTTCCAAAATTAAAACATTTTTAGTTAGTTAGTGATCAAGATAGATAAACTAGAATCATATTTATGCCGTCTCTTGATAGAACAAACGATAATTGTTTCTGAAAAACTGCAGTTTATGACTATTAATGAAACAGTGATTACTACTGTCATGGGTTTCCAAAAATTAAATAATTAAATGTGTATTTTTTGTATCTAGTGTTTTGTGAATTTTGTATATTTGGGTACGTACATTAGGCGCAAGCCTCGTAAAGTTATGTGCTATAATTGCTTTAATTGAAGTTACTTTTTATGGTTTTTGCTTTTTTATTTAATCTGTTGTTTTGTTTGCTTCAAAATCTTTTTCTGGCTTATTATGAGTATTACTTCTGGGACACCCTGTATTAAGAATATCAAAGAAAGTAAACACAATCAAACACAAAAAAATATTCTTAAAACGTAACATAAAAATAAATAGATTCTTAAGTAAAGTAATAAAAATGTAAATGAAAAAAAATACATAAAGTCTAGAAAACAATATTAGGAACAAATACCTATTATAAAATTTGTTTTGAATCCTCGACTTGCTGTTAATTATTGTAATTTGATTACTATTTAACAGAACAAAATAAGACCGGAAATTATATATTGTTTCTTAATCTAAGCAATATTTTTTACTTTTGATGTTACTTATTTTATAATTTTTTAAAATATGTGATTTTCAATTTTTATTTATCACATCGTATTTAATGCAGTCACTATCATCACTTTCATCTGTAATATATTCAGTAAAAAAAAATTCAAGCGGTTTTTTTGGCGTTTAATTTTGTCTGTAACACATTTTTAAAGCCGATTGATACTATTCCGTTCTTTACTCGTTTTAAGTAACCAACAGAATAAAATAAGTTTAATGCGCATGCACAATCGCATGAGCACTTCAAAGGAAAGTTTTCAAAAAATTCTAAACAATTCCAGCATTCCACGTAATTTCATCATAATTTCACAGCGATTTTCCCCTCGTTGAAATTTTATCGCAAAACTAAATTTAAAATTGTTGAAAATTGTGAGTTTAGTGAGATATTTTAAGTTTTAATAATATTTTAATAAAGCTAGTTTATTCTCAAAATTTGCTTTAGCACATCCATCCACCATTTTTGAACGTGAGTGTATTCTATATACAGAAATATTTAAAAAACTCATGCACAAAAAGTGATAAAACATGCTGTAGTTATCAAAAAATTGTGCAGCGTGGATTTGTGAAATCCCTGAAAGGGTTGCAATGCACTTCATGACAAATTAAAACCGCTGCGGTTCAAAAGAATCTAGTGAAGCGCAGAAAACGCTTCGCTTTAATTTTATTTGTTGGCGAATTGAAATTGAATGTCTATTCTTACCCAAGACTAATATTTATCTGAAAGCCTAGTAATAAATTAATCGAAAGTAAGACCACTCGTTTGATGTTTATTTTCGTTTCTTGTGTGTAACAAGCTAAATGTTATCTTTTGTTGTAAACTGATAAGACGAAGTAAATGTAGCATCGTGAATAAAACAAATATTGCCTCTCCTTGCATGTTTACACAACGTTCCGGTGTATCGAATCGAAACAAGACAAAAACGGGGTTATTTAACTAATAAGTTGGTAATCTACACACAAGGAAAATAAAAAAGTTATTTTAAAGATAGTCTTTGGTGGATTATTTCATCAACGCCACAATACATGTTTGTGAAAGATCGTCTTTGTAATCAAAGCGACTCTAAAATATTAATGGTTTTACGTCAGCGCCGTTGGCACTAGTGGTAAACATTAAAAGTCTTACCTTGGCGGGATCCATCCTCGATTACACTAGAGTGAACAGAGTAAATTACAGCATTTGATCTCGTCGTGTAATATTCTCTCTTAATTCTTAATCAAGATCGGGAAGATATTAAACGCAGATCTTGGATCGATCGATGCAGTGGCGCAAATAAAATTTTGCACACAATGAAGAAAAATTTACAATTTCGTTGACTATAGACGCAGTGAAATGACAAAATTCAATCAGAACAAGAAAATCAGTGGAATTGGCTGCAACGTCGAGATAACGCTCTCACTTCGCAACACTGCCAAAATCGCTAATTACCCCTATCTGCCTCAAAAATTCGTATTAATTCAGCGTGTAAAGCATGCGGCGTGAAGGCGGCTTTAGCTAATCCGCCCGAGTCCAAATCTTAAATCAGGAGTTACGACGCTCTCCTTTGTGTTTCGCGTTATTGTCCGCCATCTTGTTTATTCTTGCTGATTTATGGACGAAGGGATGACGCTTGACGTTCGCTAATGCACATATTTGCCAACGATATTTGGCCAAGGCTAAATAAACATGTATTTAAATTCGAATCGATATCTGCGATCTGCTCTAATTAGATCAAATGCGTGTCCGCCCGGAAAATTGACCATCAATCATAGGCACATACCTCGCAGCCATTCCGGCGCACCGGAAATTCTTCATCGCGTTTACATTTTCAACTAATATTTAATTTGTGCGAATTCTTTAGTTTCTCATAACATTAGCTAAATTATTAAAAATAGAGCCGACTGCACGCGCTCAAAATGCAATTTTCATTAGAGTAAATAGTGCAGCACCTGGAATGTAATTGTGCAAAAAACGTAATAACGTCAAAAGCTTACGTCCAATTCAACCGTGTAAATAACCACCTTTTAACTACGCTACAGCAAGGGATAAGTTAATTCGATGCCGACGTTGGCTTTAATATGAGAAAAGGGCCCAGATTAAACCATTCCATACTCCAAACATCTAATTACGCTTTTACCCTAATCAAAAAACTCATCTTTTATAAATATATTAATCCGTGTACAGATTCACATATCGATTGCAATCCAACAACCCCAGATGGCGCCGTGCTACACTCCCACTCCCGGAACGCTTTACCATGGGTATAATAAGAGCATTTACGCTTTTATACAAACGAGCAAAAATCAACATTGCATGCAGACTTATGTGGTTAAATACTATTGGATTTGTCTAAGCGCTTTATTTTTATTTTAGCTATATATTAATGTTGTAAGTCAAGCCCCCTATTGCTTATGAAATGAAGCAAGTCTATAAAACATAGTAATGTACAAATTACATAAAGTTAAGTTTCTTCTAAAGACAAAATTAATAGATACTAAACATTACCATACCATAATTCTGAAGCATGCTGTTTTGAACGCTTTAGTTACAAAGCTGTTTAGTATTTTGGTAACACCAAAAATTGACAAGCGGCCGATTTATAGACGATATCATAAATCATAAATTATAATACAATTGAACATAAACAAAATATTTATTAGAATTCAGACTGGAAATATACTATAATGTAATAATGTGTCTTCTCGGGTCAAAACTATAATAATGTCAGTCAAGACAATTCAAAATAGCAAAAAAACAAAAGACAGGTGCAAATATACAAATTTCCGACATAATTTTTCAAAAAGTCTTGAAAAATGCTTAAAAATAAAAAATGTCAGTCGGGATTTTTCAAGATTTCGTGTTGCAAAAGACAGTTGGGAGGACTAAAAAAGTGTCAGAAGTACCGGCTTAAATTTTTAGACTTATGACATAAAAAATTTAAAAATTCTTAGAGAAATGCTCAAATATAAAAACGTACTACTCTGTAAAAAAAGTATCGGGGATTTCCGATTTAAAGAGTTAAGCCAAATTTTGCCGCCGTAGCTCAAGTGGTTTGATTAAAATTGTTTTTACCATAACTTGTGGTTGCGATTTTTGTCATGAATTCCACTTCTGCTCAGAGAATTCGCCTAAAATTTTGTGTTGCCAACGAAAAATTCGTGTAGTGAATCTCTGAAAATTTTACTAAAAACCTTTGAGGACTCATGTATGTCAAAAGCACAAGCATATGAGTGGTACAAAACATTTCAATTGGACGAAAAAGAAGTCACCGAGATTCCTCGTTCTGAACGATCGTCAACAGCAAAAACATAGTAAAATGTAAAGAAAATCAAAGAAAGGATGACTGTAAAACGTCACTTAAATTTAAGAGTAATATTATTTAGCCGTTGTAAGGTGTTTGTGAAAAATATTCGCTGAAAAAGACCTGTGGAAAAAAAACTCTGGGATTTTGCACCATAACAGTGCGCCTGCACACACAGCAATTTTGCACAAATTTTTGGCCAAAAATTCAAAAAATGTCATCAGCCAGGCACCGTATTCAGCTATCGTGGCTCTATGTGACATTTTACCGTTTCTTACACTCAAATTACTTCGCGAGGAAGGCGTTTTGAGTTCATAAAAACATAAAACAAATTCGCAGAAAGAACTGAAAGCCATACCTTCTTCTGTTTATGAGAAGAGTTTTGATGATTGAGTTTCACGTTGGCATATGCGTGTCGCTTCAGATAGAGTTTACTTTAAAGGAAATCAAATAAAAATTGATTAATAATAACGTAGTACGATTTTATTTACAATTTCTCGGTACTTTTTGTACAGAAGGTATGTTAATTTAAACTTTTCAAAATTTTTTGCTGTAAAAAACAGTTGGAAAGACTAAGATAGTATCAGAATTACCGGCTTAAATCACTAGCCTTGCAAGAAAAATGAAAAAAAATTCTGAGAAATGCTCAAATATAAAATATTCTAGATTCTCCAAAATATCAAAATTATTGAAACATCACAAATTATTTGTAAAATTGTTGATAAAAATACCTCAAAATAGAAATAGTTATTTTTCTACGACGTTAACAAAAAGTAAGTTTTTCCATCTTAAAGTGTCCAGTTACTAAAGGAAAGTGACCATTTACCTCACACAAAAAGTAAAAACTATATCTTCCTTTTTTTGTATTTGTTTGTTTTCCTAATTACATTATTGCGTCACTGGAGATACATTTTTTTAGTTGTTTTAAGTAATAAACTTTTAATAACATTTTTATTTAAGTCCTAATTGGTAAGCAGAGTCGAAAAATGAAATGTTAATTTTGGGGAAGTGCGCTGACTTATCTCATCCGTTGCACACAATCGAAAGAGGTCTTTTGTGTGAAATAATTGCGTGGAAATGTTACGACACGAAATTGGAAAAGATAAAGTGACAAACAATACGGCCGATAAAGCTCAAATTCAGTATTTCGTTTAATTTTTTAATTAAGAATCATTCTTGTCGCCATTCGATTTTGCATTTTTTCTTTGGACCTTTATGAAAACTTGCACAAAGGTCAAATAATATTGCTGGAGTTTTTATTTCCGCTGTCCAATAAGCGTCAAGCATGAATCAAAATCCTCTGGTGTTGTTATTAGATAACTGGAGCGTTTGGAATCCAATGTCGCATTCCCCGAAAATTGACAACAATGTTTCATTTCGATAATTAATTCCTCTCGGGGAAAGTGTTCCTTGAAGTTGTGTGGAAAAAGTTCAAAGTGAAAATATTCGTTTGAATAAATCAGATCGTCGTATCCGATAGCGTGAAAATTTTGATTCAGTCGGGTGAAAAGATGCGTCTAGTCGAGTTGTTAAAAGCATCTCGTATGGCACGACATTTTTAGCAGAAATGAAAACAAAAGATCGCTCGCAAACGCTATAAATCAGAGGCGGGATTGATCCTGTTAGTAAAGGGAATCCTCTAAAACCAGGGCGGGATTCGGGACAATTTCGAACCAAGTCCGGAATATATTGCTTCGCGTGAGATAAGAATTCCAAGTCGGAATTATTTTGATTTTGGCCTCGCAATAATTCGTTTACCACTATATATGAGACTTAATTGTGCGCTTCTGGCCTAACAATCCTGACTATTTGTTGGATTTGGAAGTCGGGCGATTGTTGAAGTTTAACAATGTTAGCGAGCTGTGTTATTGGATGGGGTGGAGGGCGGATGCGAGTATTGTTTAAGTCGATGAAGGATTAAGTCCCCTAACTGCGCCTTTCAAATTATAAACAGTCCAATATAAATGTATGGATTAATTCTCATGAAATTCAAATGCTGGAACAACATGTCGAGCGCTTGCTGGCACCACCAGGAAAATAAATCCCACATGTAACAGAAGAAATTAAAGTTGGTCTATCGACAAGTTTTAATGTGTTTTTCTCGCGCAATAATTAGGTCGAAAAGTTTCGCATTTTGTGTCACACGTTCCTCCCTCAGGATCGATGTACCCGGAGAAAAAGTCGTAATTCGTAACTTAATCAGGCCTTTACTTTAAGCCCAGCGACTCAAATTCCGACAAGACGATTTGTATGGAGATTCCCAGCAAGAAAGAATTTCCTCGACGTTTTCTTTCGACATTGTTACATAAAAGAAGAACTTTGAGCCGAGAATGCTTTGTTTCAGGACGCAGCTAAATAGCGTGTCGTGCCTTCGTCGAGAGGAAATGTGCCGAAATGTCGCGGAATTTGCATAATTATCGTCATAAATGCCGACTGCATTTTTCTAATTAAGAGACGATCGTCCCAGAAACGGCATTTCGTCCATTACGCATTCTTCATCGATTCGTGTTACAATTATTTTCGGTCGCGATTAAACACCGAATCGCGCTCTTTTTCAACGCGGAGAATGACGCCGAAAGCAGGTTTATTTCCTATCATTTTCTATTTCCGTTTCCTACCAACTTTCGGCGTTTATCATTGTCACTTCTCTACATTAGTTCCGAACTGGTCTTACGTGAAACGAATGGATTTTTGCGAGTACAATTAAAACGGAAATTTCATTTGTTCACGGGATGTGTATCCACTTTTTCAGCGGATTTAAATTAATAACAAAGCAGCGGTTTCCGAATTATTCGACTACGCAAAGTCGCAAAGAGATTTATATTTCAAGCGATAACGACCAGATTCGGGCTTTTAGCAAATCAGACAAAGCAAAAACACACAAATTAGTCCAGTTATACACATTTTCATACGCAATAAGCCATCCTTAATACGAGTAGCACTCAGTGGCGGCTCGTCAGCGGAGGCAAAGGAAGCAGTCCCTCCTCAGTGAAAATAGAAGTTAAAAATAAAGTAATTTACTAAAAATTTACATTATTTTTACTATTTTTGAATCGTAAATTACAATTTTCATATAATTTTAATCTTGATAATTTTTTATTAAACAGCTGAGATGTTTAGAAGGGTGCAGTGCGCAGGCACGTCGCTGAGAAGAGCTGAGATTTTTGAAAAGGCTATGGCACGTAATTCAAAGTGTTTTTAGGCCAGAGAGTAACTTCGACTCGAACTCTGAGTGGGGCAGGAAACAGGCCCCGCCTTTTTTTTATTTTTCCAATGGGAATTAATTTTTCAATTTGTCGGGAATATTGAAATCTGTCAATGTCAATTGTCAAATTTGCAACGATGTCTTTTGCAAAAACCAAGATTGCAAAAATGCAAAATGTAGTGTAGGTTTTTTTAGTGTAGTGTTTAATTGTTGTCAAAATAAGAATATGTGTGTCTTGAGTATGAAGAAGGTAACTATTAGAAATTGTTAGATTTCATTTAGTTTAAAAACAAATACATTTTCTCGACTTTTGTACGACGATAAGTTATATGCAAAAGAATTGGAAGCACCTCATCAAGACTTAAATAATATTTATTTGTATTACAAGGAAGGAAAGTGTATTTTTTCTTCCCACAGGTGGAAGTTACTGACTTGTCAAATGAATCAAATACGACTTGTCGAGGCCACCCAGGGAGGAAAAGACACTTTCCTCCAATGTAACACATATAATTTTTTCAAAAAAAACTACAATACTAACAATTTCTCTTAATATCCCAGTTTTGCCATTAAGTAAGGGGAAGTAAGATTTCTACCTCACTGCGAGGTTTAACACAGATATTTTTATTGTAATTTTGACAAATGAGGAAGGTAATTGGCCACTTTTCTTTTTAAAATTAGAGTGGAAAAACTTACTTTCTCTTAGGGTGATAGGAAAATTAATTATTAATATAGTTTTGTAATTTCTGGTAATTAATTAATTGGAAGCAAAACACATTTTTTTTTGGCCATTTTTAAAGTCATGGTGAGGAAGCATCGTCTAAAACTGTGGTATGACAACTTAAAAAAAATACCAAGGGCAATAGAAAGACACACTCAAAGTCAAGAACATAAATGTATGAGTAGCAAATTACATCTTCAAGGTAAATAAAATATCGCTACGAATGTAGATTCGGCCTCGCAAATTGAAATTAATAAATTTAATGAATCGTTCAAAAAAATTGAAATATTTTAAAAAGGTTAGTCGATTTTCGTATTATTCTGTACTGTTAAAAGTTAGCTTTTCGTGGTCAGCAAAGCAAAGAATTATTTTTTAGTCGTCAAATATATGGCATGTGTAGATAGAGACGTATATTTCTATTTTTTTAATATAAAAAAAGACCTGCCTCCTCTTAATAAAAGGTTACGAGCCGCCTCTGGTAGCACAGTTATATAGCGGTTATATACCTAATTATTTAATATAACCGGTAGTTCATAAGTGAAACGCTTTTTTAGCTATTTGTAAAAACGAAATTAAGAGATATTAAGAGAAATTGTTAGTTTTGAAGTTTTTCTTGTGGTATCGTAGAAAAAATTGTATGTATTATACTGGTGGTCTTTTTTTCTTTGGATGGTTACTGCCCTCGACAAATCTCGAAAAAAAAACATAATTTTCTTTTTTGTAATACAAACAACAACTATTTTATGAATATAATGTTTTATTTGATACCTGTAACCAATTGCAGAATTTACTAAAACAAAGTCTTTACAAAAAATAATTTTTTCATTGTTTTTATCAACTAGGTGAAAGAGTGTTGGTATTTCAATTTGTGCAATTTAATAAAACATCAAAAAAGGTTTAAACGTAAAAAAGGCTAGAACAATAAACGAAAAGATGACTGATTGAATTTAAAGAGAACAAAAGTTATGTTGAACATCTTTTAGGTATTTTTAATTTTATTAAAATAATTTTTTGAGCTTTTGAAACAAGTTCGCCTTTGTTTTGGGAATAATGATTAATCACCGATGCCGATTTGCTCTGGGCAGGTCGCAGGGTTATTCCAGGTTGTCGTGGTCACTTAACCGCCTTCGTTCAATGTAATTTTTATGAGATAAAGCGAAATACAGCACAAGATTGCGTCGGAATGGTCTAGATTAAATTGTATGTCAGCCATCTAACGTGTAATAAATCAGCGGACAAATCCTTTCCTCTATGCATTCCGCTCATTCTCGCCATCTTATCTTTGGTGACGTGCATTTATCATTATTGTCGAGGACGTTCCTGTGTATAATAGTGTGGAATTATTGTTTGTTTAGCCTTTCCGCGGACCGGGCCTGTTGCGTTATGCCGTAATTAAGTCGGGAGGAATCAGTGCGTTAGGAGTAATTAAATTAAAATCTGAACCTTGGCCTGATTATAATAAAACTAGATATAGCGCTCGGGTAGGGACGATTAAAGTTTTACGATGTATTAACCCGAAAATTTAAATTTTTGCTCTTGCAATAACTCGACAAATTCAGCACTTCACGCTCCGGTCACCGGAACTTCTCCGACAGTGTCCACAAGCCGGAACGCGAATTCCTCCATGGCGGCAACGCCATGTTAATTCCATTATGTCCCCGGACTTGGAGCAACCCTCTTAAGTTTGCGATTTTTAGTGGTTTCCAATAATTGCGACTGAATTCTCTAATTAGATCACAGGTGTGGTTCCCTTATTGCGGTGATGTGGCATTTCCGATATCTGCAGTGGGCATATTAATTAGCATTGACCCTTTGTCCGTTTGAGCAAAAACGTTCGAATCGATGAGTGATTATTTTTGCTGAAAGATCGCGGAACATTTCTATAGGACTGAAACTGAAAGCATTGATTTTTAATTACTGGAATCATTAATCACGACTCCAAAGACCTTAAACAACACGGCCTAACATCGATTGAAAGGGAAAATCCGGTAAGTAGTTTTTCGGTTGTTGTTATACGGGCTTTAAACCCGGATGCTTGCCGAACACGTGATTGCATTATTAACGCCCCACGCTTCCGAACAATAAAAGAAACGACTGCAATGTTTTTAATTGCGCTTAAACGGGAAATCAATCAATGGAAAAACGGGCTTTTATTTACGACGGCAATTTATCTCCGAATTCATTAACCGATTCCGTGTTTAAGATGCGCGACAATGTCCAAGATAAAGCAGATGCTGAGTAATTTCTTGTGACAGGGTTTGAATTTACTCGGGCGTGAAATGCATCCACAGCACTTGATCCGCTAATTGAGCGGCTTGCACGATAATGCAGGTGCAACCTCCTCAAACTCGATCCCGAAACCGAAAATCTTAAATAACAGTTCAGTATTTAACATATTAAAGTCTTAATCTCGCAACAGATCCCGAGAGAATTCTATTAGGCGGCGGTCTCGTGTCAATATGCCGAATTAACAGTCATTTTTGTAAAGTGTCTAGTTTAATGGAAATTTGATTAAACTCGAGAGCGAGCAGACTGCTGCGGCTTGATAGACGTTTCATTTTAATTTCTACCGAAATTTACACAATTTATGCGCCAACTTATAACCAAGTTAACAATTAACGGATTACTCACAAATTTCGACAAGAAAGACAAAAATTGCATTCGCCCGGCGCATCCACCAAAATTTAGACTTGAAATTAACTATAAAATTATAAGTGTTTTTGCTAGAGAATTATTTGGGCAACCCACAAATTCTTTCTGTTTAGTTTTACTCACTTTTACTTACTCTTAAAAAACCAACAATTGACGTTTTATTCTTAAATTTCGACAAGAGAGACAAAAATTGCACTTGCCCGGCGCATCCACCAAAATTAAAAACTTAAAAAATTATAAACCAGTTTCAAGTGTTTTTACTAAAGAATTATTTTGCCTACCCTCAAATTCTCTTTGTGCAGTTTTACTTACAAGGGTAAGTAAGAACTTACTTTTACTCTTAAGAAGTCAAAAATTAACGTTTTATTAATAAATTTCGAGAAGAGAGACAAAAATTGCACTCGCCTGGCGCATCCACCAAAATTTAAACGTAAATTGTTGCAAGAGAATCAGTTTGCCAACCCAAGAATTTGTTTGTTATTCAGAATAATTGCACTTGCCCGGCGCATCCACCAAAATTTAACTGTAAAATTATAAATTTGTTTCAAGTTTATTTGCTAGAGAGTTAGTTTGCTACCCACGAATTTGCTTCTTGTTTAGCCTTATTAAAATTCGTTCACAATACGCCAGTTTTAAATTGAATTTTTGCCTAACTCTATTTAAAAGTTTGTCGCACCTGTTTTCCCTCAAGCCATCCTCACACAATGTACTCAACAACAATACACAATTAGCTTTCTGATTTAGCAGATATAATCGGTACGCTGTTAATGCAGTGGGCATTGTGTTTGACCTGTAACAATTCAAATCCGATTCAACCCACCTAAATTAAATGGATGTCTGAAATATAACCATTGCGGGTTTTACCTATTTATACTCCACACTATTACATTTGATTAATAGATTCTAAATCCAAGTGGAAGATTTGCGCGTTTGCAAAACAAATTCCATTTTTTCAAATGTGATTAGTCCCATTCAAATGAGAGAGCGTCAGCTCGGACACAGTCGGTGTTTAATTAATTAGCGCTTTTCAGATTTTGTAGATACGGCCGTGTTCACGGCCAGACACGCCACTTCCATAAAACAGCACTAATTTGTGATGCTTTTAGCTGCAGAAAGTGCTAATGTTTAAGCGAGACCAAGACCCCAAATCCTTGTCATTGCACTTAAAGGAAAAACACGAGTCTATACATCATTTCGGGGCTTTTATGGTTCCAGACAAAACTGTGAATCTAATTCATTTGAACTAATCAAAGTGAAGCTTGTAGTGTTATCACAAATTTGATTTTTGGTCGCTATTTTGCAGTGCTTAAGATAAACGGAAGGCGTTGTTGAAACTTATTCGGTTGGTTGCACTAATGGTTTGGGTTAATGGATCTGCAGCGCACATAATCTGGTAGATTCTGGGTTTGGGTGTCGCGCTCCGGTGGCCAGTTTCCCAATTACACATGAAACGATCCCCCGGATCACCACACTTTTATAAATAACATCTAATGAGATATGTACACATTACGAAAGTTGGCAAAGTAAAAAGTTTGAGGCGCTTCTATTAAAATGGAACTCTTGGCGACTTGAGCTCTTTTTCATCCGACTCGACGAATAATACATAAATTTTCTAATGCTGCTAATACCCAGCTCAAAATGCAGCCGGCTTATAAATTTTTATCTGCCAGAGAGGGTCTTGTAACCTCTCTCTCTATACATAAACCGGGAAATAAACAGATTTAAAGAACGTTCCATCTTTTTAAAGATGTACCGAAATTATGGCCGGTTTTATGGAGAGTGCTACTTCCAAATATACGCTATCTTTATTCATAACGTAGAGGCGATAGCCACTAAAAAGACAGATTTTGAACACAAAGCCCAAAAATTGCAAATTACACAACTAAAAACACTATAAAACATAATTTTTTATTTTATAAGTGAAAGGTTATGGGAAAAATAAAGGAAGACAGTCTTCCTTCCATCACACACGTGGCAGTGTCGTCAATTTTAGACACGTTTTTTGTTTTTTATCTTTGAAGAAAATGGAAATGTACCATTGAAACGTCATATTATACTAAAGTTTTTAACTGGACTTTATTTTTTTCATAACCTTTCTCTTATCAATCACAGTCCAAGAAATTACAACTTTTTTTAATTTTTTATGTTTTTTGTATTCCGTTGGTCTATCTGTAACCGCTTGTATTTGTCTAAATCCTAAAAAAACACATTTTAAGTTTGTTTTTATAAATTTGTTTTTTTTTTTGGTTTGGTAGTCAAATGTTTTAATTTTTAATTTTGTTGTTTTTTGACTACTTTTATCGACTTTTGAATTATTTTTTTAATTTTTTCTATATACTTATGCATTTATTCATATTTTATGTCCTTTTTTAAGCTTTATTTTTACTTGCTTTTAACATTTATCTTTTTTATTATGTTTTAAATGTCTCAGACGTGTGTTATAAAAGAACGAGTTAACTTTATTATTTTCGAAATCTTTTTAAAGTCATCAAAATATTCTACCTTTATTTTTTACCTTGTTTTTTTTAACTTGTTTTGCTTCTTATTGTATTAAAATCTTTCAATTTTGCTTGTTTTTGTTGTTTTGTTATTTTTTAAATATTTTTGTTGTTTTAGTAAGGTGTATTTTTTATTTAGTTTATTTTTATTCTCTAACATAAATGTGATAACTTTAGATATATCTTCTTCAATATTCGTTTTTCTATGTTTTATGTTCTTTTTTTATGCTCTACTTTTTTGTTTCTAATATCTTTCATTTTAATGTTCCATCTTTATTTTTGCCTCTCTTAATTTTTTTCTGGTTGTGTCTTGAATATTTCAGTTTGTCGTATTTATGTTATACTGTTTTTTTTTTCAAATACTGCTAAATATAGGTATGTATTTTAAAAGAGTACTTTTAACTTAATTGTTTCTGAAATTTGATCAATGTTATCAAATGTTCTGTTTTGCTTGTTTCTGCTTCAAAACCTTTCAATTTCGCTTGTTTAATAAACCTTGCTGTGTTTTTAATGTTTTAGCTTGTCTTTGTTTTAGTGTTTCTCTTAATTCTTATTCGTTTGAATTCATTTCTATTTTCAGTTATAAATAGATACTCAATTAAGCAAAATGTTTTTATTTTATAAATAAAGTTCCTCTATTTCAGAATAACAATTTAATATCTCTAGTGTAACGATTTTAATAAATAATAACAATATTTTAATGAAATTTCAGTTATCAACATTTAAATTTTTATACTACCATGTTTTAATATTTTGGAAACCAAATATCCAAACATAATCAAGTAATAATTAATTTTATCTTTCCCCTGAAAAATTATGATTTAGCGACACGACAACTTATGCAAATTTAACTTTTTAAATCTGTTCATGTGATGCAGTAGTGCGCTGAAAGTATACTCTCAAGAATATTCGACATTCATCAGATTGTAGGAAATTGAACTTTTGCTCTATTATCAGTCTACTTCACTCGCACGAGTTCAAAGAAGTTAGACTCTTATAAAGTAAACCGTTCTTTAATTTTAAAGACTACCAATACACTTTAAGTTTACCTATGTCTTGTAAATTTTATTAGGTAAAAGAGTTTTCATGTAAGTTCGGTGAGTTTTATTGCAAAATAGACGAGAAAATTAAAGTGGTTTCACTATCTCTCCTTGATTTTCCACTTGCTACCGCTTTATGTAATACTTTTTAAACTGACACAATTGCAATATCAAATCATAAATTTGAAAAAAAAGAACACGTTTTATTGTTTTAAACATTGACAATGAAACTAAGTGAATGTGTATGAACGTTGTTCAATTCGAAGAATCCCTTTGGTCTTGATGTGTTTCCCGGCCAACATATAATACAGTGTAGACAGACGTAGACACTCCCCGAACTGCTAAGTGCACTCGTAGAGGGAGGAAATAAAGATCGAGCCGACATCTTGGTCGTAGCTCGTATTCAAAGCTAAGTGGTGAAACTGGTAGGCGACGAGTTATGTGTGAGAATACGTAAATAAAACGGCACTATTTTAATAAGAGAGAGATCAGAGTTTATTCGAGTTTTCGTCCTGTTACATATTGAAGCCCTACCTCATTTATTTTTCTGATAAGTGCCGGTTTTTGCCCGGAAACTTGCTCCGATTCGAGACGGAGTAATTAATCTCTTTTGAAATTACTCCGTTGATAAATCGCTGTTGATCTTGTGCGCCGATGTTTGAGCTAAGTGTGCTTGCGATCTAACAATGCCTCGACCCGGCCGTTTTCTCTTCTCTAATTGTTATTGTTGGGTTTATTTCCGGCCGGGGGCGCGTCTCATTAAAGAACTCCAATATGCATTGCCGCCATAACTGATATTAATGCAATCCTAGATGAACAATCATTTGCTATCTTACACTAATTACAACTGATGGCGAAACTGTGTTTACCTCCAAATTACCAAACTCAGAAGCGGAGAGAACAACACCTGTAAATCCACAACCTGAACCAAGGAACTTTTCTTATTTCCACATGAATTGTTTAGTGGTTTTAATCACAACTTAAAAAAATCACGCCATTGCAACATCCTTTGGGATCCATTATCGTGTCCGACAATACGTATTAATTAGCAAATTTCCCACTAGAATCTGTTAGAGAATATGTGGTGTGCTCAGCAATTTATTATACATGGTGTTTGCGGATTTCCAGAAAATATTTTAACCACTAACAAAACACGTCAAACTGAAAACACGTCATTTCTGAGTTAAAATAAAAAATAATTTGAGGTTGAAAACTAAGATATTAATTATTGTAACTGATATTTTATATAACTACACAAAAAATCAGACAGATTTAAATCTGGTGACCCCGGTGGCCATGCCATGTAAATCAATGACTTGATTTACAATTGGATTTTAAATTGATGTGCACTGACGCGTGGAAACACCTGATAATTATTTTGTACCCAAAGTTGTCTCTTTTTTGTGCATTAAAATTTTTAGTCAGCATTCAATGCAAATTATTTTCATTGATATTTTTACTTTCACTTGAAAAGGGCAAACACTGAACGCCTCCTGAAAATAAAGGGGAAGAAAATGAAAAACAATTTTTTGGATTTGGTCTTTAAATTGACTTTTAACAAAGAATTATTTTAGTGGTTAGAATATTCGATTCTGATCCGGAAACACCCTGTAGTACAGTTGTGATCACAAAAGGTGGTGAAGAAATCGCTTCAAACTTGCAATAGATTCTCCGTCTCAAATTGTAACAAAGTGAATTAAGTTAACAACAAAACACTTTTACGATTATGACGAATATAAACCTGAAACATGTGAGTGGAGAAGTGGGACTTTTCAGGAAAAATGGATTTATACCCGTGTTCTAACAACACAGTCCAGAAGCGACTAAAAAACCAATTAACACAAACTGAAGACATTTATTCCTCCTTTATTGCTTTAATAGTTTCTTGTGGATGACGCATGCGTCTCCTTTTTCCTATCTCGTACAGTGGATTTTTTGCGGATTCAATAAAGCGGACTGAAAATGAAATATAGATTGTTTTTGTGCGGATCGTCGACTGAATGGAATTTTCGAAGTTGGCAATCCGGGTGATAAGTGCCCGAAGAAGGTTTTCTTATTCTGTCGCCCGTGCGTTTCCGGGAAAATTATTTATTAATTAAGATTTCCGGTTACGTATGCACGCTCCATTAATCAGTTTTAATTTGAGGAGGGGAGGGGGGTTAGAGCCCGGAGTAAATCCCTGCTTGGTTTGGCAGCGAACGTTTGTCTACGTCTGTCCATCAGTTGGTTTATTTTCTCTCTTTTATTCCCGGATTCGTTTTCTTAATTTACTCCAACGCGTAAATAAATGCCTCTCGATGTATTACCCGGACCTCATCAAACGATCCCCCAGCTAATTTCAATCAAACAGCTTTACATTCGCGCAATTCCCTCAAGAACGAACACACCCCGAGCTAATCTTATTACCTCGTCGTCTTCCACTTTTTCTCCTAATTTTATTACAAGGAAAAACGTTAAAAATACTAAATTATAAAACGGCGAGTAATGCAAATCCATGAAAGGTTATTTGCTTGTAAAGCGGCTTGTAATGGAGAAAAGAAGGTTTCCATCACGTTAATCCGCCGAAAAACATCTAACGAAGTGGTGGAAGTTATGTGTTCGAAAACAAAAACCTAACTCCTGGGTTCTTCACCGATGAAGTGATTAAGGCGGCTCCGATAAAAACAACCATTGCTCAAGATAACAGCTGAACAATGTGGGTTCTTGCAATTATACGAAACTTATCTCAACAAAATTCAATTCTTTTAATTGGCTATAAAAATTTGATTCGTGTCCGCTGGCATCGTTTAAATCAGAACGCAATGTCCGATAAATCATTCCTGTTCGGCAATAAAAATGTACACGCGCGTTATTAAACTTCACTTAGCGTTTGCGGCAAGTCGAGGGCCGATGCCCCAACCGCACAACAGCGTCCCTCAAGCCTGGGGGGATTTTAATGGAAGCTCCGGATTTTCGACCACGTTATTGGAATCGAACCGAATTAGCTGGCGGAATTTTCGGCCGCAGAACAATGAATTGCATTTCATACGCAATCACACTATTACGGATAATTGCGCAACCTTGACCGGAAATGAAACTGTCAACCGTCACGTTTTTGTTGAGAAGAATTGCCGACAAGAGGAATTTTTTATTATTTATGGCGAAAGAGGGCACTTTGCGCGCCTGGCTTGGCAACTGACGGGAGTTTGACGAGAATCGCAGTGGGCTCAGCAGAGACGAAAAGAGCAAAAGAAAGCTAAAAGAACGTTTTGTTTCACTACCGAGTACATTTTCATTTTTTTTTTATTATTAGTAGAAGGCCGGTGATTAGTCACGTCCGTGTTCTTTCCCCAACTAGTGATAAATCTGGCAAATTTATAGATTCGCGATAAGGCCGACGTTCCAATTTGTATGGGAGAGGCAAAAAGAGTTCCTGGCTGCAAACAAAGCCCAAAAATATTTAGTGCGGAATTAACAATTGAAAAGGGAGTTTCAGCACCTTGACCTCACTCGTCGATAAACTAACGACGCTATAAAATCAAAAAGTTCCTCGAGCCGACATTTTTAAATGGATGGATTTAGCGACAGGCTGTCGCGCTTTTACGTCTTTATCGTGATGTAAAAAGGAAACTTAAAAGTGGCTTTAGAGCCGAGATGGGGCTGTTCGTCTTATCGTTTTTATTACGTTGAGCAAACCTGCACACAAAAGAAAATTAGTTTTTAATTCGGCTCACAATTACAATTATGCTATCGCCGGTTCTTTTAATTCTTGCTGAGAATGTTAGAAAGTGTCGTATTTTTGCGTCTTGCAATTTGGTATTGCCACGTGTAAACTTGGGTCGTTGCAGCTTAATTTGTTTCTTTGTAAAAAATCCGGAAAGCGTCTCTGGCAAACTTTCAAATTAATGCCGAGCAAACTCGTTCAAATTAATCTGTTTGTTTCGTTAATTTTCTTTTATTTGCGTTGTTAAAGCAGTCGCTCGAGGGCGTGCTGTCAGAAGTTGTTTTCTTGGCCGAATCCGTATTTAGGAGTGATTAAGCGTCGTGTCGGTTATGAAAATAGAGCAAGGGATCGAATAAAGGGTGATTTATGTGGACGAGGTTAGATAAGAGAGTCGACGAAAGTCGCCGAAATAACTAAAACGATTTTATGGAAGTTTAGCGTGTATTTCCACTTGACAATTCAGTCAACGGCGAGAAAAGCACTGAAAAGTAGCCTTCAGCTGGAAACGTTTGGATTTATATGGAAATTCAAAATCAATCGCGTGACCAGTCGCCATGGCAGTTCCGGGCCAACTTCCGGAGAGAGAATCCAATTCAGAGACACATTTACAGAGATGCGATGTCTCTTGCTAGCTATAACCTGGGGCTATCTCGGTGCCAAGGAAACACTTCCACCTGCTTTTATTGTTTGCTTATCTAATCATCGCGCTACCTTTTCATCACAAAAACACTGTTGCAATTTAACCCACCCAATAATTGCCTCCGGCACTCTAATAAAAACATTCAAAGAAGTCTTTTGTGTTGGGTTTGTCCGCTCAATAAAGTGTGAGTGACTCGCAGAAAACCGCAAAACTAAAAGAGATTGTTCCGGGTGTTTACCCCCGGAGTCGGTGTGTTCCGGTCGGACCCCTTGCCCCAAACCATGTAAAATATACGATCCTCGCTCATGTGAATTTATTAGATAGATTTGAAGTTCGCTCGGGCATCTCCGTCGCGAATAAAACAATAAAACTTAGAGGTTTTATGGTTCTTATTTTGTCGAGAGGCCGTAAAAACCTCGCGGGATTATTCCGGTAAAGGTCGAGTCGTCTAGGCTGGCCGATGTAAATCGCGTTTGTGGTACAGCCAATATCGGTCTGTTAAAATATCGGCGCGATTTTTCCCTCTTTACAATCAGGTCGTGGCATATTTCAAACAGTGGACGCCGGAGATACTATAAACCACGGCACTATGTATGCAAATCGGAAAAGCGAACTTTTTCGACACGTCTTTTCCTATACCTATCATAAATTGCACAGTTTCGCCACGAAGTGTCGCCGCCGTATGTCAGCGACCCGCCCGTAAGACCTTTTTGTCGTCATTAACATAACAGCTCTGTGAACAGCGAATTCGTGTTCATGAAATGCCCGTAAATTCCTTACACTACTTCGGGACGGTAATTGCACCACGACACCCAACTCGAACTAAGAAAAAAAGTTTTTCTTTTGTAATACAATCTTTTACAATATGAAATTATCAAATAAAGCAAGACGTCGAGAGTTGGTCAGATTAAACCTTATGACATCCAATCTCCTCTTGAGTGCATTTCTTTTTCCATGTCTGTGACGCAAGTGCAATCGATAAAACTCTCAGATAAAAGAAAATTAAAAGCAATTTTTGTAAATCTAGAGAAAATTGAGTGTCGTAAACTCGACTACATAAAAATACAAATATGTTTATAAAAGTCCCAAGACGTTGGCGAAATGGAACCATCTCAAATAAGCCCAGATCCGAGCGAATTGCGTGCTCTAATGTGCCAACGCACACCTCACATAAAACTAACACAAAATTATACGTTTTTTCGCTTGCGAAAAATCCATAAAACCGCCCCCAAACACACGTCGCTCTTTTGTGTGTCGCTGTGAAGTGTTTAATTACCGAATATCCAGCCTTAAATTAATGAATGCGGTCGAGAGTAAGAGGTGGCGCCGTATTGCACCCGCCGGCAATCGCAGAACTGTTTACTACAAAAACAATCACAAGCCAAGAAAAGTAAAACTAATTGTTATTCTACTATTGTTGAGGTGCAGTGGAACGCTTTCTGTGAAACTTAATTAATCAAAAAGTTTGTATTGGGTTTTCAGTTTCCAATGAAGCTCGTCATCCTGTGATAGTCTACATACATGGCGAATCCTTCGAGTGGAACTCGGGCAATCCTTACGACGGGAGTGTCCTAGCGGCCTATGCCGACCTCGTGGTAGTCACACTTAACTATAGGCTAGGAATCTTAGGTAAAAGAAAGTGTTTTTAAGTTCACTATTTTATTTTCTCTCATATGTATTAATAACGGTGAAGTATTTATTGGTGATTTTTTTTTACACGGGACTATTGAGCCTTGAACAACACTACGAATAGTATGCAGAATATACAGGGTGTTCGGTGCAAGTCGCTCCGCCTAATAACACCTAAACTTACTTTTTTTTTTCAAAAAGTAAATATTTAAGTAATAATATTCATTCTTGGCTTTCTTAATAAATGTATTAAATTTTTTAACACATCCGGTGTTACCGGAAATGCTACCAAATTTAGTTTTTTTTTCTTTTCCTCCAAACAATAATAATTGAGATGAAAAATACTGTAAACCACTATTTATTACATTTTGCGTAACACAATGCAATCAAAGAACATCTTAAATCTTAGAATGTTATAAGGAAATTGGTCGCGTAGCCTGATTTTTAATTTTAAAGGAAAACTGTGAATAAAAAAATGCTTGGACACAGTTTAATTGTTGGTTTGACAAATCTGATTTGTCAGTTGTTGAGCGAGTTCTCTTATGGAAGCTCTTTGATTTTCTTCGACTGATAACAGAACATTCAGATTTCTATTTTTTTGTTCTTCACAAAGAACCACAGGTTTTGTATTTTTAAAAAGCAAACCTATTCGTCTCAGTTGTTTCTCAATTCGACTAAATTTCCAACGATTTGGGTGAACTCTGTTTGGGTATTTTTCTCTATACTGTCTTTCAGCTTTCGCTCTATTTTTATTGCACTTAAAAAAACACTTGAAGCTGATTTACCAATTCGTCGTAATTAATATCATCCATTATTAAAGATCTCAATAAGATTTATTAACAAATTAGGCTTTGTCAAACTAACAATTAAACGGTATCCAAGCATATTGCTTTTTGCATGAATACCTTGACAAGTAAAATCCTCCTACGTTGCAAAATTTGCAATAAAATTCAAAAATTTAAATTGTTTTCTGAGTGCATTATGTAAAGTAAAATAATAAATAGTGATTTATCATATTTTTCATGCCAATTATTATTGTTTCGAACAAAAAACTTAGGTGTTTCACTTGAAAAACTAAATTTGGTAGCAAAAAAAATTTGATGCATTTACTAAGAAAACGAGGAATGAATAGTATTATTTAAAAATCTAGTTTTTGAAAAAAAAGTTAGTTTAGGTGTTATCGGCCGGGTCGACTTGTACCGAACATCCTGTATACGATACGATGCATTAGTAGTGAGTCTTGTCACTGCTCACGTCGGCAAGCTACAGATTTGTCAACAAGAAATTACCACATAGGATTTGAACTTTTAGTAAAATTACGTTTTTTATTTTGTTGGTACCTAGAATTTTCAGAAGCAATTTTGAATTCCTAGGGTTGGTTACCTTTTGTTGTTGAGGTTGACGTTTTTTGTCAACCTGTTGTCAACAATTTAATTATACGTACAAGCTAACAGATGCCTTAACTTACATTTTGACACTAGTTATGATATCTTTGTTTGTCACCAGAAACCAACCTAACCAAAATGGCAACCTATTCACGAATATCCCAAAATCTTAGGCAGTAATTTCTTGTTGATACGACAATACACACACAATTTGTTAAAAGCATCAATGGCACATGAAAAATGCAATAATTACATTTTACATATTTTACAACTTTTAAATACTTCACGACCGTTTTTTATCGAATTTTCATCTTTTTGGTTGCTTTTTATTTGATAAAAAACTTAGATGACAATTAATGCCAAATTAAGAAATTGGAATATTTCTAATTTTTTGTTTAATTATTTTTTTATAAATGCATATTTATATTATTTGCTTGTGATTTCTTTCTAAAACTCGTGCTACGTCTTCGTTTTTTATTTTTTGCAGGTTTTTTAAACGCGAACCCCGCCCCGCACCTGAAAGCCCGCGTGGCCAACTACGGGCTCATGGACCAGATCGCCGCCCTTCACTGGATCCAGCAGAACATCGCGCTCTTCGGCGGCGACCCCGACAACGTGACCCTCGCCGGTCACGGCTCCGGTGCTGCTTGTATCAACTTCCTCATGATTTCGCCCACAGTCATGCCTGGACTTTTCCACCGCGCAATCCTCCTCTCCGGCTCCGCTTTGTCTTCGTGGGCCCTCGTCGAAGATCCTGTCAACTACGCCGTGAAGCTTGCCCGAGAAGTCAACTGTAGCATCCCCGAGGATGTCGGCAAAGACCACGAAGCTATCGTTGACTGTCTCCGGGACACTCCTCTTCACGACCTTCTCCAAGCCGACGTTACTCCTCCATCGTATCTAAGTGCATTCGGGCCTTCCGTCGACGGTGTCGTGATCAAAGCGGACTTTGCCAAGGAGTTGGTGACGTATTTCAAGCCCTCGGACTTGCAGAGTTTTGTGGGGCCGGTGAATGCTAATATGAAGAGGAGTGAGGCGACGCTAACTCCTCGAGGGAGTAATCCGTATGATCTTTTGTTCGGGGTGGTCACCAGCGAGGCTTTGTGGAGGTTTTCGGCGACGGACATCCAAGCCGGGTTTGAGGGCGAGAGGAGGGACAAGATTATAAGAACTTATGTGAGAAATGCGTATACGTATCATTTAAGTGAGATTTTCTTTACGGTAGTGAACGAGTACACGGATTGGGAGAGGACGGTTCAACATCCGATTAATACAAGAGACGCAGCAGTGGCGGCGTTGAGTGATGCACAATTTGTGGCGCCGCTGGTGCAAACGGGGGATTTGTTAAGTGCCAAACCGCCGCAACCGGGGCAAGAACCCTCAGGGTCCAAGACTTTCTTCTACGTGTTTGACTATCAGACGAAAGATGGGGACTATCCCCAGGTAAGGCCTTTTCACCAACAAAAATTTGAAACTATTTGGTATGAGAGAAACGACATGCATGGATGTGGTAATGGACATTATGGTGTCGTGTCGCCGGTCACGTTTCGCGCATATGTGCGAATAATAGCACTAATAGGGTGCATGCAAGAGCGGGATTAATGGCGATTTTGGATGTAATATCGGGGAAATATTGTATAAAGTGGCTGCAATACGATAGAAACTACTAATACCATCTTCGTAACGCGAGAAAGAGCTGAAATGTGATGCTATAACACTTTGTCGGGACACTTTTCATCGTATTATACTGGAAATGAATTTCAGCTTTTGATGAGCTCAAGTTGCACTTTGAATCTGGAAGTGAATAGATTGTTTCTTTCTGGATTAAGCTAGATTTGAGTTATTTAGTGTAATTAGCAATAGAGTTTCTGTTGCAAGTAAAAGCCTATTGGCTGCAGATTTTCTAGTCAGATTCCGTTTTCTTGTAATGTGTTTTATGATGGCTTAATTAGAAATTCCTTTGACTTGGTTCTTGCAATTAAACTTGTTTGAAATTCATTAGCCATCAAAATCAGTATTCGCTGAGCAATCCAAAATCGGTGAACTCCGCTTAAGACCTTGAGAAAAAACAAGACATAATTTAGCGTGAAACCACGAAACTTTTTAATTGTGCTTTTGCACAAGATGTCGCAAGGGACTGTGCATCAAAATCTCATAAACTCATCTGGCACGAAAGTTACAGCTGTTGTAGATTTCCGCCAAAACGGATTGTTACGAACTCCAGGCACGACTTTGTCAAGGATACATTTTTTTCAGATCAACAGATTTCAGCCGGACGTCAAATCAGATCATTGTTGCCGACTGGAATTTACTCGAGCCGTGATTGATTTTATTAACGACGGTTGCGAAACAGAAGGAATTGAAATTTTAATGATGGTTATTTGCGTTGATCGACAGCGATTCCATCAAGATGTACCTCGTTTATTTAGTGACGTGAAACGCCGGAATTCTGCTAATAAAAAAACTGGAATTGGAGAATTTCACGCGAAAATGATCGCATCTGTTACGTTAATTTCGCCGAGGCCCGGAGAAAAAATCGAATTGTTTTTCACTTCTCAGTTAACCGAGGCGCCAGAATTTTTAATTACCATCGACCAGAGTAAACAAATGATTTTTTCCCTTGTTAGACTTTTGTTTTCGGATAATTCAATCGAGTTTCAAACGATTATGTCCCAGTCGCCACGACGAGTTTCCATTAATTTTTCAAAGGGTAAATTTAAAAACCGTTTCAAATAATGAATTGTCGCTTGAATAATTTTAGTTTACGACCCTTGAAATTTACCGAAAAAATTAAGACCCTAATTTTCACGCGTCAACCGAAAGGACAGCGTGTCGACGACGATTTTTTCAGAAAAGACACAAGCAACATCGGACAGGCTTATGAACGTAATCGGCTTTGTCACTGTAAACCTGATACACACAACTAAAAATAGCGCTAAAGTACACCCAAGAGCACTCAATTATTTACTTTTCAGAGGGTGCAAAAAGCGAGTTTTTAACTCGCGCTAAATTCATTTTGTTTTCAGCGTATGGGAACGGTTCACGGCGAGGAGCTTCCCTACTTCTTCGGGGCGCCTCTGGTGGACGGTTTCAACCACTTCCCGAAGAACTACACCCGATCCGAGTTGGCTTTGGCCGAGGCTGTTATCATCTACATCGCCAATTTTGCGCGGACGGGGTGAGTGTTCCTTGATTATCGCAAAAACGGGGACATTCATCAATAACGTAATATCGTTTGATTTATTCGTGAAGGTGAGCGTGAATTTATGTTTGGAAATAATCTCTTTATTCTTGTTTTTGTGGGATTATATGGGATAATTGGGAAAAGTTCGTGTTTTTGCGCGGTATCGATCACAGCGGCTTGTGCATGTCATTCGGGATTAAAGAGATAGCGATCTTCATCGTAACACAATTACTTAGCTGTAATAAAAATGGTGTTTTGCTCGGATTGAATTTTGCAAAAGTGGGTTTGGCCTCCCGAGTCGTGCCAAATGTGGGCCCCCGTCAATTTGTCTCTTCGAGGAAATCCAAATTGCGAAATGTATATACGCGATTTGCATACGAGAGGGCGTTCTAATCCCGCGGCTTATAAAATATGAATTTAATTTATATTTACGCATCGCCGAGATTTTAAATGCTAATTTAAGGTTTTCTCAGGTAATGTTGGGGAGGAATAACGCGAACGCCGTGAGATCCTTTGGGGAACCTCGATAAACCTGCCAGTAATTATCTCATCCCACTAGTTAATTAATTAAGACCGACTTTATGATCTCGGTTCATCTGTAATTTGATATTAATTAAACTTCCTACCATCGATGATCTGCATTCGCATAGAACCGAGAATCCCAAGACTTGTTGTGCTATTCTGACTGATGTGGAGGAAGGTCGGGACTGAACCGCTAATGCCGGATTTACGACACCCACATCCTTTATTTATACCAAATCAATTTTAATAAGCAACACCATTTGCCAAACAGCATCCACACTTGCCTGAGAAAGGCTGACCACTAAAAATGAGCGAAGTTGCGAATATGTAGCACAGTTTTCATGTTTGCTTAAAACGAAATCAACTTTTCTATACATAAAATTCTTTGAAATAAATAAAGTTTAAGAAGTTGACAGAATTAGTTTTAATTCAGCAACATAATGTTTCGAACTGATTCCGAATTTTTACCCTTTTACAGAAAATCGTCAGGTTTTGCTGTCACTATACCTTTTAAAAAAATCTAATATTTAATGCTTTTTAAAGTTCTATAAAACTAAAATTTGTCTAGGTTTCGTATTTTTAGTGAAAGGCAGGGTGTTTCAGAACTCACGCCTCAGAAAAAAATCCAAGATAAGATACCAGGAACATGAAAAAAATATATATTTCAAAAATTACATTAAAAACGTCATATTTTAATACAACTGGAGAAAAAATACATTATACGTTCTGAATTTTGCAAACATTAAGTTCGAATTTGAATTTTGATCGATAAATTTTATCAATTTTCCTTTTCTGTTAAATAAAAGTTGAATTAAAAAAACTGAGTTGTAAAAGAGTTATTTGTAAATTAAAAATGTTTTTTTACTGAAAATCAACAATTTTCAGAAACTTAATTGAAAGAAAAATTTGTAAATAAATACCAAAAAATTTGAACGTGTCGATGGACAGAATTACTCCTCTTAAGTGTATTTTTTCCTTTTACGGTTATTACAAAAAATTAATATAAAATATTTAGTAAGTAGTTGTTTATTTTATTTTTTATACGTACATATTAATGTCAAGCCAAAAAAATCTGAAAAATTCTGATAATTTTTGTTTATATCTAAGATTTAGTGCGAGATTATTTTTGTAAAGCTATTTTTTTCGTTAAACTAGTAATGAAACGAGCTTTCCAAACATGCCAAACTGGACAACACTGTTGAATCTCTTGTTTCCAACACCTAAATTTTGAAAACATTGAAGATCTAATATGAGCTTATATTAAAATTTTGGCATTCAAAAAATTATAAAAAAAGACCCTCTCGAGTCTGATAGTTTAAGTCAAATTTTCCAATTGTGCAAACGCACAATTGGTAAAAGCTTCTTGATAACTCTGATTTAAAAAATGAGGAAAAACTTGTCTACCCGCGAGCTTTTCTCCAAATCATTTGTAAATTAGGGAGCGGCTAAGCCATGAGCTTTCGAAAATTTCGACAAAACATTTGTAAATCAGATAGGATTTGACCACCGTTTCCAGTTTCCAACACCCAAATTTTGAAAAAGATAAATGTAAACTTTTACACTCTTTCAAGTTAGACAGTTTTAGTCAAATTTGTGTTGGTATAATTGGCAAAAAGCTTCTTAGTACCACATGTAACTCCGATTTAAAAAATGTGAAAAAACTTGCCTCTCCGCGAGGTTTACTCCAAATACGTTCAACCCTTTATTGTCCATAATTGTCTTAACATCCCGGATCCGTTTTCTAGCCTCGAGGCCTCAGATAATGTCTGCAAATATTTTCCATCTTGATCCTATTTGTGTAAGGTGAATACGGTTTTTATGCAAAGGACGTGACTTGAAGGAAATTCAGCCTTTGTTGTCCCGATATGGATAAGAAATCCATAGGAATACACCATCTGAAAGGAAACTTCATACCGTAGAGAAACATAAACAGGCGTTGAATGTTTACAAACATCGACTTTGCCGTCATCGAATGCAAACATTCAAGCACGTGCAGTGTAATGCCCTCCACAGCCACGCCTTATGTTTCACAAAATTCCAAATAATCAGATCCTATAAATTACTCTCGGAGAAAACAAGACGAAAACTCGCCAAGCTCGCAGCCAATATCTAGTAGATGCGAATCGTAGACGTTTATTTATGTTTTTCCGTAATTAATTTTTTCAACGCTAGCTTTTGATTAAGACAACAAAACTAAAACCACTATACATAGTTAATGTTCAATTAACCTGAAATGCCGGATGTGCGCAACTGCCAGTCGCAAGAATCGATTAACTGATTGATGCTACCATACACGAAACTTGGCTAAAAGCTCCCCCAACTTAAAAATAACTTGTACCCTAATAACACCAATTAACAAGAAACGGTTCGGTGTTAATAACTAAAGTTTGTGCCACGTATCTGATTGATATATTAATTCTCGTGTCGTAATACCAAATCGAGCAAAATTTAATTAAATGACACATCAAACAACCACGTATCACTCTATTATAAGCTCGGTTTGTGTTTCTTTGAAAGGTAAGCGATTAATTACAGGCCGGCAAAGCGCTCACTTTCAACTCCTTCATCCTTTACAAATTTAATTAACACGAAAACCACATTTTTGCATAATTTTTTCTATTTATTTTCAGTAACCCCAACGAGCAACACAAACAGGAACCCATCCTTGCTGCTTCGAAAGAACGCAATCGGTTTCGGTCCATCGTCTGGGACGAATACGACTCGGTCCATCAGAAGTACCTCGAGATAGGTGAGTTTTTCCCAAAATCGAGATAGGATTTCAGTATAATCGTCTCGGGCCGTTTAAATTGGCTGCAGTTAAAGGGAGACATGTAATAAATGATCTCGCCGAAGACAAACTTTGAATATTGATGTCCGAACGTTCCAGACACTTCACTCCATCCATATGAAGTACGACCTTTCTGAAATAGATTTTTAAATTATGGGCGAAGAGGAGTTGTTTTATGATCGATGCAACCGCTGAGCGTACTTTATGCACTAAGTGCTCGTTGGGGGGAAGATTTATGCGCGATATCCCAGATCATCGCCTTTTAACACTTATTGCTTTATTAGGAGGAAGAGAATCAGGTGGAGGCGCAAATTGGACCGGAAGGACACTGAGTGCAGGGAAATACATTAAGCGCACTCAACGGGGCTAAAAGCTCCCAGAAAAATTATTCAGACGCGGCCTTGCAACTCACTCAACGTGGATTTATTTGTATCACACAGAGTGCCCCGTTTTCGGTGTATTTGGCAAAATTTTACAGTGTTAAAAAATCAAGTGTAATTATTTCGCGGGGAATAAACCAGCGTGGAATTATCGTGTACAAGTTAGTGGAATTACGTGGAAATTTGGAATTATTTAGAATACATTAGAATTATTGTTTGAAATTCTTAGAAATTCTTTGAAAGCACTTATGCGAATATACATAACTTGTACTGTAATAAGTAAGTTAACTTAAATAATAAAGATACACAATAAAGCAGAATGTTAAGCATTATAAAATTAAACTTCTTTACAGATTGCCTTTAGATTCTCAAACTTATTTCAGATTTACTTCAAGTAAAAACACAAACACAAAAGAACGAAATCTCAAAAATGTGTTACAGACAGAATTAAACGCCTAAAAAAACGCTTAGAAAAGACTTTCTACTGCAAATGCTACAGATGAAAGTAATGACACAGACATTTTCAAATAAAGACTTGGAAAAAGCAATATTAATGTTGCAAAATACATTAAAATTAATTACATAGTTTTACAGGATATACGTATTATGCAGAAAAGTGGTATAACAGAAAAGTAATAAAAAAACGATGATTGTAACGGGAACTTAAAATCAAATTTTTAAAAAAATATAAAATAAGTGACAGGTAATTTATATAGGCAAAAGTAGATTTTGTTTGGGTTGAAGAAAAATATAATATAATTATAACGTAAGTTCCTATTTTGTTCCGTTCAGAAGAACTTTTTAAATTAAAAGTAGAGTATAAAAAAGTGAACCGGTGTGCCAGTGTTAAGTTGCGCTCGTGATCTCTCTGCTATTTTCCCATAACAATTGTTTCGGTAACAACTATTTTTCTTTTTCATTGATACAATTCTTCATGATTAGAGGGATATAATTGAATGGTATCAGTGAAAAATTTTTTTCTTTTCTTTTTTATTACCTTTTGCTTCTGCTTTCTTTAAATTTATTAATTAATCAATTGCGATAAGTGCGAAGTGCCCTTGTTAAGAGTTATGGGTGTTTCAATTGTGTTATAGATGTTGTTTTCATAAAAATTCTTTGGTGATAAGCGGTAAACCTTGGAGCATACCAATAAGTCTGTTATCGTATCCAATTTCTTTTATTGTCGGCCAGTATCTTTTAAAAATCTCTTTTATTATCGAATACCGATCAATTGCTGTTAAATAATATGCCTGTCAGTTGTACTTTCTGTGAAGGGGTTACCAACCATCATGTAAAATGTATTTCTTTGCCAGATGCCACCCTAAATGAAATTATATTAAACAAAAAATCTTGGAATTGCCCATTTTGCAGTCCAGCTGTATCTAATTCGATATCTATTTCACAATTTGAAGCTATAATAAAGCAACAATTTATAGTTTTTAGAGAAGAAATCAAATGTGAAGTTGCAGGTGTTACAAAAAACGAAATTTCTGCGTGTTCAAGCTTTGGAAAATACAGTTACTTTATTGCAATCCTAAGTTACTCATTTACAAGAGTCCGATGATGTGTTTTTTCATGTGCCCAATTTTTGATGGTCTACAGATATTTGGTACTTTTGGGGGCATAAAAATGAATGCTTTTTGAGAGGTTTTATGCCTTTTTTGGTTGTGGACTTTTAGGAAAACAGCTAAATTTGTAAGATTCTGCCTTGTTTTTTAAGACGCTAAATGTCCTGGTCCAGAAGTAATTTTTTATACTCTACTATTAAATAATGATCAAATTAAAATAATTAATAGCAAGTACGAGAATTCAAAACAGATTTTGTAATAGGTATTTGTTTTTAATATTATTTTCCAATTTTTATATTTTGTTTATTTTTAATTCTGTTCTTCAAAATTTATTTTATTCTTTGACACTGTCAAAATTTATGATTTTTCTCGTGTGTAAGGAAGTTTCGACAACTGTTTGGCATTTCTCAATACGAAACGTCAGATTATCTTTAACAGATTTAAAGCAATTTCAAGCCTTGTTCAAAGAATAAAATGTTGTAAATCGGTTCATTTTTTCCACCTCGTGGATGATAAACCACTCGTTAACACTCGTAGTTTGAAAATACACTCGTGAACTAAAGCGGCTGATTTACACTTAAACTCGTCGAATAAATAGGGAGTATTATTTTACGTTTTTAAAATAATTTTTGATTGTGTTTTTTTAATATAGCTAACACAAAGCAGGGTATTATTAGTAACAATACTCACAATGAGCCTGAAAAATTGTTTGAAGCAACTAACATTACATTTCAAAGTAGTATGTAGTTATTAAAAACAAAAGATTAAATAAAAATGCAAAAACCAAAACAGTAATTACAATTATAGCAATTTTGAAATACTATTATAATATGGAATATAGTCTTATAGTAAAAATACTTACTCAAATATGAAATAATAATATCCAAAAATTATTTAATCAAGTACAGACTATCAATATCACATCAGTTTACTTTTATTTAAATTTGGAATTGTTTTAGAATTATCGGTATAAATGGAATTATGAGCAGCGGCTTACCTTTCGATATTTATTGAATATAAAAAAAGATACAATAATTGAAAAAAATAAACAAAAACCTAAAAAACTGAAAAAATAAGTGCATGCTCTGTTACTGAAAACGAAGGACTAGCACAAAGTCAGTTGTTTTTCGAGCCACAAGGCCATGTATTTGAGGACGATTGTTGGTCGAATTGTGCTTTAATTTAAAATGAGCCGATTCAGTGTAAGCTTCAAGCCCAACTTAATACGTTAATGCCGAAAGCTCTGGAACTTAGCTTATGCTGGAACTTTTTGGCGGCGTTGCTTGTGTAGTCGTGATTCATTTTTAAGTACGAGTTTAGCACAAACCAACTTTAGCAAACTTATGAACTAGAATCGGCTCAAGAAAAGACGAAGGCACCGGGGATTCCCTCCAAAGCTCTAAAGCTCGCTTCGTTCTCGGATCCCGGTTTAATTGAGTAGCTTTGATGGATCGGTTGAGATTCAGGTGACAATCGTGTGTTTCCGAGGTCATTGTTAATAAAGCTTGGGATTTGGAAGCACTGCTAACTTTCAATTTCTCGATTTTTTTCCAAGAGTTGAAATATTCATGAAGATGGGACTTGGACGAATACGTTAAACGCCCGAGAGGGTTTTGATAAGTGGTAGAGGGAGAGGGACGACGTCATTTCATGCTTGATTTGTTAGCCATTAGCTTCGCTTTGAAGTTATAGTGGGAGAAGATGCCCGTTATCACCCTATCTATCTTAGGATTGCTTACCTATCGTCGAGATAATCGCATTATGAGGACGTGAGCCAGAAACTTTGACTCAGATTTGCAAACTTGGGTTTTTACCAAATCAAGAGATAAAGAAAGTGGTAGGATAGATGGGAAATAAACTTGTCCATTGTTTAATTGAGCTAAAAGCGTGTTTATAAACTTGTCTGGTGTCGGGGTCCGATACATAAAGGAGTCAATTCCGATGTGCTTCCAATAGGATTAACTCGGAACGAAGAGAGCGCTAATATTTTAGAAAGCTTTTAATCTGTTCGAGCTCCCCTTCGATCTCGATCTTCGCGACTAAATTACCAATCCCCCTTGTTAATAGCCAATTACTTATCTCATCCCAAGTAGATGCAACTTTCGCCAAACAAAAGCTGGAATTTTGTCCGTCTGGTCGACGACGTGATTTAATTTCGAATCAGGTCGAGCAGCACCAACTGTCGATCAACTTGGAAACTTTGCGTCTATCTAATTTCAATTTAAGGAATGGCCGCATGTGTCGCCATCTGGCTGATGGAGCGTCAAGCTGGAATGTTGCAGACTCACGTTTCGCTCTTCTTTGTTTCCCCATCACGATTCCAGATGAAAAAAGCGCGCCGCTTTTCAACTTGAGATTGGTCAAGACCTGCGACGACTTTAACCGAAATAATCTAATCAGGATCTAACTCTCGAACGAGCTTTGTTGATGATGAGAAATCTTAACGTAATTTTTCCAGCAGATAGAGGAAAAGAAATAATGCTCGCGGCACACAACAAATTCAATTGACCTGCTTGGGATTCAGTCGCGAGAGGCCGGAAAGAATATGAAATTAACCATTAGGAAAGCAAGCCCTGGAAAACTCCTCAAATTATCAAAACTTAACCTTGGAATAGCACCTACACCCTGAATTTAATTTTTTTTTAAATTACGTTAATTAGTAGAATTTGCAAAAGAGATAATCTTTGAGAGTGCGAATTTGAGATGAGTAAATTGAATTATCGGAAACGAAACGTGTCAGACGAGGCACAAAATGGGTTAAATATTTGGTTGGGGTGCGATTTGGCTTAATATCGTCTCGAGATTCGAGTCACAAGTTAATAAAAAAGTTTCGTAACGTATAGCTTTGTTTTATTTGGTTGCAAATTGGTAGCAGCGTTGTTAAATCGTTCATAGTTTGGGGAAAATAATACGCTTGGTAGTATCGCGGAAAAATATTTCATTGTCTTTGGGAGTTTGCCGCTTTCTCGGAAAAAATTGAATTTGCATATAAACCCTCTCGATTACGTTGGAGCGACTGTTGCCGTATTTGTGTATAGGTTGCAAAAGGTCTGGAGAGTTTTATTCCAGCAGAAAAAAATAGAAAAGTTCTCGATTAGTGCATCGACATTAGCATTATCGCAGCAATTACGTTGAAGCGAAACATTTGTCTTGTTTGTGAGATAATGTAGAGGCCGTGCTTCAGGCGAGCTATGCGGTTGTTGTCTGATGACCCTCGTTCAGTGCGGTTTGCGAATCGAGTAGGCCAGGTGAGCCTCCGTTTAGAAAAGCCCCTCTTTGTATTAATTAATTCAGCTTAGTCGAAGAGATAGCGCCGGCGGTCTTGCGGCGTGTGAGTGTCGTCGAGCGCATTTTAAATAGCAGATAAGTGGCGTATCTGCAGACGCAGGGCGGAACGAAGAGCAAAGACAGTGATAAACAGAGATGGAACGTGGTTGATCCTCCGGGACGAGCAGATTTATAACCAGAGCGCGATCATTTCACTCGCATACATCTCGGATATCCTCAGACATTTGCACGAGTCACGTCAAGAAGAGCGGTAATTACAGACGCAAGATGGCGATGCTGCTTCTGTCGTCATACATCATAAGCGATACGGAAAGGAATTAGTTACTGATAGGGGCTGACACGTTAATTCAAAATCGATCGCACGATTCAAATTTCTAGTAATAAATGTGTGTCAATATTTGTCCATAGGTATGAAACCCCGGATGAAGAACCATTTCCGGGCCCATCAATTAAGCGTGTGGCTGCGTCTGATCCCGGAGTTGCACCGCGCCGGAATGGAGGACGTCGTGGCCAGACACAATCTCTTCAGGAATCACAATAACGCCGACTTGTACGACGGGGCCGTCCGCCCTGATCCCTTATCTCGAGTCAGTTATTACGACCCCACGATGGAGCTATTCCGTCGACGACCCAACTCCAGTCTTTCCGGGTTAGAGTCCCCCACCACAATGGACACGATCGTAACAACTTGTGTCAACGTTGTTTCATCGGGAAATTTCAACCACCAAACTTACCAGAACCAAAACACCTCGAGTGACACTCTTGCCAGTCTGGAGGCGGCGGGTTACGCCGCCTACAGCACGGCTTTGAGTGTCACCATTGCTATTGGTTGCTCCTTGTTGATTCTCAATGTGTTGATTTTCGCCGGAGTGTACTACCAGAGGGACAAGACGCGGATGGAAGTCAAGTCACTCCAACAGCAACAAAGTCGAAATCAAGCCACATTTGAGACCATTTCCAAGCATGGGCACTACCATATGGGGCATTCGCAGAGTGCGAATGTGATCGTGGACGTCGAGCAAGACACCTCGGCGATGATAATGGCCGCGAATGCTCAACATGACAAACAACATTTGTGCCCCAGCAACATACAAGTGAGTCAAAAATTTGGGTAAAGTCGATGTTTTTTTTTTTGTTAGATGTGCAACACGTTGAAGGCGCCGCCCCCCAGCCCCAGCGTGATGATGCAGAACTGCATGACCCTCCCGAAGAACGCCTCCAGTTACGGCCAGAACTACAACCCCGGAAGTATGACCCTCCCCAAGAACTCGACTCTGATGAACAACACGGCATGCGTGATTGCCGAGATGCAACAGCAGGGGTTGGTGCAGCCTCCAAATGGCAACGCGACGATGCCGATGAGCGTGCCTCGACCGCCGCCGCCCCCGCGGACCAAAAGTCCGCCAGAAAGCCAGCCTTTGTTGGCCAACAACAAAGGGAACATGCGAGTGCCGCAAGCGGCCATGAGTGAGATGCGCGTGTGATAATATCAAGTGCTCTAGTGACCATTCGTCCGGATTTTGGCGGGCCTATTTTGCGGCCTCATTCCTACGTGTACAGAAGATTTATTATGGATGTTTCTGTGTATAAGTGTGTATTTTTTCAAATTGTTTCAAAGTCTATTACGTTGGGGAGAGTGAATAAAAAGTTTCGAGTTTGGAGGCGCTTTGTTTTTTCATTCCGACAAGTTGGTCGCCTTTGTGGAATGAATAAATAAATCGAATGTTCGAAATTCGACGCCTAACTCACTTCAGTTTCACGATATAAGAAAGCTAAATTTGAAGTTTGTTTGAAATCAGTTTGGGACCCGAATTGTCCCATGCTAATTTCCAGCTTTGAAATTAGCGAAAAATTGAAGTCAAACAAAATGTAATTTGTTTCTTGTTATTCTATTCGAATCTATATCATGTTGATCAAACCTATCATTAGTTAAATTTCAGTGCTTGTGAAAATTTTTAAATTATTCAGGTTTCTTCCACCGCCACCAGTATTGCATTGAAGATTTCCATTATTTCCCCTCGACAAACTTGAATACATTTAAAAATTTCCCTCCCGTATAAATTACTGCCAATTTAGCAAATTTTATACTTCGATCTGAATGATGACTTGTGCCAAAGTATTTTAATTCTGTGCGCCGAAGTTGTTTTCTGCAAAGTGTTGAACAAAGTGGACAATCTATATAAAAAAATGTATATAAAAAAGTGTAGCCCGTTTCAAACTTCAACGAAAAAATAATCTAATCCTAGTCTAATTTTAGTAATTAAACAATCAGCGAGTTTTAGACATTGTATATACAAACCAATGCAAGTATATAACCAATTTTTCGGTGAATTTTGGAACTACTTGTCGGCGAACCGTGCGAGGGCCCGCCTCTCACGTTTCCAAGACTCGTTAAAAGATGTTTTAAATAATGTGACACATTAATTATTAATAAAGATTAATTACTAAAAAGCATCTCCTTTTTACTTACATGAATATTCCATTATTTTCATGATCATGCAAATTTGCAAAGCAAATTTGCCATCTTCCGATTTAATTCTGTTAATATTGGATTTGAGATCGTCTCGTGTTGTTGGTTTTGTAACTAAAATTGCTGGCTTTATTTCTAAATTTCATATTTTCCGTCGTCCCTAAGTGTCAATTAATGAACAAAATATTTTATCGTGAAGTAAAGGCCAGGACCCGGCGGAAATTTAACGACCGATAAGCCGGAACATGTCCCTTGACGATTTCAAGGTAAGTGCAAAGTTTCCCCCAATCTCAACTTAGACACAAAAAGCAAAAACCGAAACGACGCTTTATCGCTAAATTCACCTACACCGACGGCGACATGACCCGATTTTGACACCGAATCGACCGTTGCAACGACGGAATTCGCTCTAATGCACTGTTCTAGACCTTTTTATTATAAAGTTTCAGTCTTCTAGACGAAATTTAATATATGATATCGGCTATTTTGTCTTATCTGAAACGGGGCAAAAATATTTTCTAGCTTCAAAAAAGGTCACAATTTTTTGTTCAAGAGCGCAAAAATTGCTTTCTGTCCATGCAGATATGCGTGAATGGCGTTCGGTAATTAGATTTCCTTTCGGCCATTAGTGCTCTGATCGCATCAGCGAGGTAAAAGGGCAGGTAATGCGAATGCGAATTTCTACGGTAAACACTCATGACAAAACCAGCGTAAATAGCCAACGAGAGATTTTTATTTTATTTGCTACTTTTCCCTTTTTCACAATGTCGACATTTTAACATTTTTAACATTAAAATTTTAATTTAATCGATAGATTTTACACCAAAAAATCATTTTGTCCTCAACAGACCCAAACAGTAGCAAAGTCCTATATCAGAAAGCAATATGTATGGAAATCAAACGATCGAATCTCGTGAAAACCAACGTACATACCGTTTACGCGACTGTTGGAAATGTTATTTTCGGGATATCAGTCGGAGGTCTTGTCCTCCCTCTTGAATACTTTCGATCGCTTTGAATTCCAACCTGATGTTTGATGAGAAAACACACAAGTCGGTCTACAAATCTTATTATTTTATGCACATACAAAAGTCGCGAACACATTAAATACTGCTTAAATACTGTAAAATAAGTCACAATCTCTTAACCACAGTCCCGGTGTCTGACTCCTCGGAAGGAGTCGACTCCTCGCTCGAGGACTCTTTTCCTTTCACAAGAGTCGGGATCAACGACGGCTTCTTCTCCTCGTCTTCTCGCAGCATGACCCTCGGTATGTGCTTCTTGGGATCACTGACATTCCTCGCCATCGTCGGTTTGATAATAACCTTAGGTTCGACCTTCTTAATCGGCTGATTCGGGTCAGTGGTGATAATAGTTTTAGCAATCCCTTTAGTCGTCTTTTCACTCCCTCTAGCCACTCGCAACTTGTCATAAATCGGCTGCGTATTTAACTTTGAACTCTCGGACGAACTCAGTTCAGTCTTGTGCAACTTAGGGATCAAAGGACCCACGTACAAATTATTACAAGCAACTTCCGGTTCGGGCGAAGACGGCGGCTCTTGAGCTAGCATCGGAGCTGATTGGCACACTGGCGTCTGATTAGGAGCTTTCCGACTCAAAGTCGATGTAGTCCTCAAAGGCGGAGCTGGGGGTAACTTACCAAAGCACTTTCCAGGTTTCCGGGGCAATTCAGGAATTGCTGAAAACACCAGATGTGACACGGGCATCGAACGCCTCTTTTTAGCCAATGCGTCCCGAGAAGGATAATCCGGGAGGACTTTTGGAAAATTCCGTTTCTTGATCGTCATCAGGGACTCTTCCGGAGTCAATGGAACCTTCACTTCCTCGTCTCGACTAGTTACATTTACGTCGGAGTTGGGATCAAATGTCAGCAATTTACGGGGAGTAAAATCTTGCACTGGGTCAGACTTTGAATGGGAGTGTTCGATTCGTACCACAGTTGAATCAGGTTGAGGAAATTTCAAGTTGATACTAGTGGTACTTTTCCTCAACTCTTGCTTCGGTTGAATCATCGTGAAATCGTCTAAAGTTAAGGACCGGCGAAGAGGCGTGTCAAAATTAGGCCGGTCCAAAGACTTGGTTAATTCGATTGGTTGTTGGGCTAGAACGCTTGGCCCACGACCCGAGGGCGTGGCATCAATGGCAACTGACACTTTTTCGACCCGACTTTTCTGCACTGGAATACTAGACGACTTTACGAGTGGTGGGCGGGTCTTGGGCGGTTCCTCGGCCAGTATCGGACTCACAGGGCGCGTTGGGCTGCGCCCCAAAGTCGAATTTTTATCATCTAGAGGAGTAGTTTGGATTTTACTTTCTTGCGATTTGTCTTGAGGTTGTCTCGGCCGTCGCAAAATTCTAGGACTGTACTTGTAAACAATTTCATTTGTTATCCAATCGCGTACTTTGGTATGGGCATCGATGGTACTACTTGACATTTGACGAGATACTTTGAACCTCCCTCCACTTCTGTGAGATTTCACTGCTTCATAAGTATCTTCACTCCTTTCTGATTTTGAGACAATTTTCATCAAGTTGCACCCATCCATGAGCTTACTTCCGGTTTCTTCGTCCGGAGCAGTCGGATTCTCGTCGGGTTTTTGACCGTTTTGCTTACGCTTCCGGTAACACATTATGTACAAAACCGCGAAAAGGCAAAGATTGGAAAGGAGAAAAATTGAACACATTGCTATAGTGACAGTGGTCGAAATTCCCTTACTCTCTGGTTCAGAGACAGGACTTGGTGATTTGATTTCAGTACCATACACGACGTTATTTAGTATGTTGTCAGGTGGAGAGGTACCAGTAACTCTGACAACGCCATAATAGGGTTTGTGGAAATTCTCATATTTGTCCATGTATGTTGTTTTACGTGGAGGATGTGTGAGAATCCATGGAGGGGTTTTGCGAGGAGGAAAAATTGGAGGTATTTGCATGGGTTTCTTTGAAAGTGGAGTCGTAATGTTTGTGGTGAGTTCCGGAACAGCCTCATTCCAAAATTTCATTTTGTCGTGTCGGTAGTGGCTCATTCTGTGTGGAGGAATTCCTGAAAATTTTTGATTACGTCGAGGAAAAAAAATGTTTAGTAGTACCCAATTGTAAGTACCGTTGTTGTTCGGAGTCAAATGGTGGCCAATCTACATCAAAATTAATCCAATCGTTGACACTTAAAGTGTAATATTCGTTCTTTCGAGGCATTTTTGGGTCCCTACCAGTTTTTTATTATTAATTTTATTTGTAAAAATATAATTACTCACCCCGTATACGCAAAATTTGAAAAGTAAGTCATCATTACTTCAGAGAAAAGTCGTTCTTTCTCGGTGTAATAATCCGTGAAGTGGAACCTGGATCCCCCCAGAGGAACTCCAAACACGTATGGCAACTCTTCCCCAGTGTAGCTCTTGTCTCTCTACAAACATCAAAATAGCTGCCTATTTATATATTTTGGAGGCTTAATTGTGCGACAGGAAGCACATCGAGTGCTATTTACAGAAAGGTTGTTTGTAAACGAGAGTCGTCCAAAAAATAACTTTAAGGTAAAATACGATTAAAATTGAAAACTCGGAGAAAAATAATTTAAAAATAAATTTCCGCACCATTAAACTCGCCGTCTTTATTAGAATCGTAAAGCGCATGGATTACGTCTAGTCATTTAAGGATGATAATGCGACACCTGGGACAGGTAACGTCCTTAGCCAATACGTACGGCTCTTAAGGGGAATTTTCTACTCGAAGTCGTGAAATTTATCGCAGATTGAAAATCAGTAATGTCGGAAAATCTTACGATATATTCCTTGGACATGGTTTTGTGCGTGAAGACGTAGAAAAAGGACCCTCTGTTGAGGGCCGAGTGGTACTGCCCCATCTGCACCATGGGTGCCACAGTCCTCGCGTCCGATAAAATGTCCAAAAGGGCATCTCTCGCCGCTGACGCCTTATCAAACCCTTCGTCTCTGTACCCCCCAAAGCTCTCATCTTCCATGAAATCCAGTTGTGTGTATTCAGCTAGAGTGCGTGTCACGCACCAATCCGGCTTGATCTCGCAGCGCGACTCCAGATACCTCCTCAATGCCTGGTCACGATCTTTCTCCAGCATTCCTTGTTTGAGAGCGTCGGCTGGGAGAAGATGGATGCTCTCGAGCTCAGTCACGCCGTACATTAACTCGAACCTGAGGGAATCTTGAATTATTAACAATTTTTGCAAAACCACTTGTGAGACCTTCGGAAAATATCACTGTAGGTCGTCATGAGCTCCTTGGGTTCGTTTGGGAGGACCACAGCGTCGACAACCGGTCCGAAAACGGTTTGGAACGAAGAGGAGACTTCAGCAGCTGTCATAATCTCGTCGAGTCGCCGTCGACGGAGACAGTCGGCGAAGTCTTTCCCGAATTGGCAATTGAGGGCATTGGCAACTTGGAAAGTCACGTGGAGGGGCTTACTGACTAAAGCCCAGTCGGACAAGGCTGAGCCCCCCATCAGAATCGCACGTTGAAAAAGAGCTGAAAATTTTAATTCTTTGGTGCATTTCCCGTGAGGCCGGAAATTACAACATTTTTCATTTTTTACCTATCTGTGCATATTTCGAGGACAATTCTATTTTAATGTTGCGATATATCACGTTCGGTCATTCAATAGCCGTTTATTTTTGGATCTTTGGGAGATTTTTCATGTGAACAGAGCGTCAGGAAACGTATAGCTGATATTTTCCAAAATTTGATTTGTGACTCGACTAATCGCTTTATCTCTGTTTTACAAAAATTCATAATCTAGTACTAAATAAATAAAACTCAATTTTATGCATGCTTTCATTTTTCAAAGTCCTTTATATTTGCGTGTTGGTTGGTCGCAGCCTCCCAAACCAAACAGCAGGAGTAATAGGTTTTATGTTAAATTTGGTGGTTGCGTTAATAACCTCATCAAACCTATCTGCGGTCCACATACACCCGGACATTATAAAACTACATCGCTCGTAAATCAAACAATCCGAATTTGCTCAACATTTATTTTCTTTCAGGCCATCAAAAGCGGTTTACTGCTTGTAATGGCAGGAAATTGTACAAATACCTCTTTGTAATGTTTTCCTGCTAAACTGTTACTATTCTACTAGAACAGATTCAAAAAAAAAATAAAATTAAGAAAAAAATTAAAATTTGTCGTGCTGGACATTAAAATTACTATTTAAAGTTTTATTGAATCTTTTTCATTTCGACAATAATTCCTGCTACAAAAGCTCTCTTTTTAAAGCAAAAATATTAAAATTGTTTTTTGCCTTTTTAGATTGTAATTTTAAGTTTTTGCAGTAACAGTGGAATCATCCTGCCATCAAGTATCACAAAAGCATAAATAATGTTTGTTGTTGGTTTAGTTAAATTGCTGCAATTTTTTGACTTCCTGCTCGGCGGATCTCGTTTTTGTGTGCCGAAGACACGCGTTTTTCTCACTTTAGTTCCAATCCTGCTGGCGATCGCTCGAGCATCGAGATCTGGCGCTTTGCATCTCCATTTCCATTTTTTGTATATCTCGGCGTCGCCGGATCCTGCGAAAATATGAGAAGCAGCACTTTTGTGCTTTTTCTTACTTTTGTTGTGTTCCTGCTGGATGACCGGACTGAGCATGAGTAAGTTGGCGCAGACCGCGCCCGTTCCGTGTCCGAACAACGTAACAGTGTCGGGATCGCCGCCAAACTCAGCGATGTTCTCCTTGACCCACAGCAGGGCTGCTATCTGATCCACTAATCCAAAGTTGCTCTTCAAGTAGTCTCCGCTGCCCACTTTGAGAAACCCTGAAAGAGAAACCACCAACAATCGGATGATTTACGCGACGAAAATTAAATCGGAAAAGTCGAGGGAGAGGAACGACGCCGGGAGTCCCACAGGGTCGAATAATATGGATCGCGTGCGAATGGTATTGTGGGAATATTCGGCCAAAAACCTGTCATTTTTATGGCCGCGATATATACGAAGCGAGATTTCATCTTTTTACTCGCGACGGAATTTTCTTTGTTGTTGTAAATGTGTTCGCCCGGTCGCCGTCTTGATTTCCGCTGAGGGAAATTTATATTTCAAGGCCTTTATGGCTAAGTATGCACTTTGCAAGCTTCATCTACCACATACCTCCCCAATGAGGAATTAAATCAACACTACGATAATAAGACTTCTACCATAATAATCATCTCGTTTTGAGCGCAAATTGATCTTGCACTTTTTAAAGAAAATCAATGAAGACATCTTAATGTCAGAATTGCACCATCTTGAAGCTCTATTATTTTTGCATCAGGAAATGTTAGATTCGATTCAGTTCCCAATCGCCAAGTGTTTGGTCCTTATGATTCTTTTATGAGCCGATGCTCTTGAAATGTGCATAATTTGTGGAATAATAAAGAAAAAAACTCAAACTATTTTTAACATAAATCCAGAGTTCGGCTTTCCAACCCATTCAAATCTCATACGAACACAATTAGCACTTTTAATATATGAGCGACACTTAAATTAAATCATCCACGGCTTAAATTGTTGTAAAAAGTAGAAAAAGAGGTAAAAAAACTTATTTTAAGTTTTATATATTTACTTCGGTGCTGAGTTCTTTTGCGTAATAAAGCTCCTTATTAGTAATGAAATAAAACTACTTTCCGCTGGAACCTTTCTTATTTATAGTGTGTTAAAGACTTTAACGTTTCTCGTTTGATGTTTTAAAATATGCGCCACAATTTTCCCTCAAAGCGGAAACTTAGTCGCAGTTTTCGCATTTCAAAGAAGCTAAATATCCCCATTTTCAATTTTGTATCATTTAAGAAAGTTTAGGCTTGAGAAATAAATGAAAAAAGTGGCAGCACTTTGCATAACAAAACGCAAAACAAAGAAAACGTAATTTGTTTGAAATATTCGAGAAAGGAACTAAAAATAGAGAATTTAAAATGTATGGTCGGGCGATCAAAGCGGTCATGACCGCTAAGTTTAATTATCTCGAATTTTGTAAAGATTTGTTTTTGTGTGTCTATTTTATAGCGATTTGCGCTGTCACAAGCAGGAAAAGTTTAAAAAGAGACACAATGTTGAAAGCTTCTTTCAATGTTTCCATTCATAAATTTCTAAAAAGCTATACTTTATGCTTAAAACAACTCCAGCCTCAGCCATCGATTCGAACAAGAAACTCAGATAAATCTCTCGGGTCCTAATTCAGTTTTGCGTTGAAAGATGATGTATATCTCGACGATGATATTTATATGGAATACGACTCTTCTGATATTAGTTTGGGAAAACCATCCCTCTCCCTCATTGTTTTCGCATAAAACCATCGTCGTAACTTACCTAAAACCCCCAATCTATAGTTGAGCGTAACCACGATCACTTTCCCATACGCGGCTAAGACGCTACCGTCGTACGGATTCCCGGAATTCCATTCAAACGACTCGCCGTGAATAAAAACCATGACAGGATACCTCCGGTAACTTCCGGAATTACCTGAAATTAGAAAGACCCATCTTAGAACAAAGAGACTTTCCCAAAACGAATTACAGGATTTCCACGCCCTTTTGCAAGATTCCTGAAACCTGAAAATCGAGTTTCAGCTGCCGACCGCTAGAGCGCTCCTGCTCCCGGATTCCACCAAAACTAGCCCCCGTTTCTAACCAAATATCGGGCGCTTAATTCAAATTAAAAAAATCACTGGTTTTAATTAAAGACAAGAGCGCCGATATGAAAACTTAATTTGAATTTAATGCAAAATTGTAGGTGACTAGAGTATTTAATTAAACTCGGGAGTATAAAGCGGAGCCTCAAAGAAATTAGCCATCTAATAATGCAAATAGAGCCCCCGACATTAATTAAAATGTAATGAAAGGTTCGATTCTTTCCGAGGTGGGTGCGTCCGGAAAATTCCGGTGAAAGTTTGTGATTTGTCCCGTGTCGGGTGTTGTAACCGAAGTTTGATTAAACCGATGAAATATTTCGCGTTTGGCCAAATTGTAACCCGCGGTGACGTATCCATTAAAAATGTCACGTCGTTTTATAAATATCGGAAAATATTCCGGGCCCGGAACGAGGTCCCTCTTTTAACTATTTATCAAACAGCGTTCCCGACAACCCGATTCATTTTAAATAACTTGGTGTAGATCATCGGACCAATTGAGAAAAAAATATTGATGGGCAACTATATATTTAAAAGCTTTAAACTTGTAAAGCTGCAATGTAATCTTCTGGCCTTTATAAGCGGAGATTTGGCTCGTTTTAAGTGGAGGCGAGCTTCTTATTGTGTTTGTAACAAGTGGCTCACGAGCACTTTCCGTTTTCATACGAGAACTATAAAAAGCATTGTCGTAATAGAACCGCACGAGAGAATGCCACATTTGTGTAAATGGAGCAATCAGGTCGGTTTTATTTTCCGCGAAAAATTGGACACACGTTTGGTAATCTCCTCAACGATGAGTTATTGCATTTTAATACACTTGACGCTTCGCCCCGGCCATAAAGTGTCAAAATTGACGAATGATTTCTAATATAAGGTGATTACGTGCGCCCCCACGGCGCGCCACCCCTTTTCTTATTAAATGAAGCACCTTTCGAGAGCCGTAATTAAGTGTCACTTCTCGTGGCCTTTGTTTCGAGAATAAAAATCCATTCATATTTAGGCTATTCAAGCGATCCATCACGACAGCAGCCCGTCAATTTATTCCATTCTCATGTAAATTTGTTACCTTAATATCTCATAGTTTGGTATATTACAAAGAAAATATTTGCATATCGTTCCACTTTTTACACGGTAGACTGAGCTTTTTCAGATTAAATAAATTAGTTTGTATCGCATCTGCACGGAGCTTTTGAGCGCGATCGCTTGCTCTTGACACGCCGAAATTTGTATATAGCATTATGATAATTTCCGTAATAAAATCTTCCAGGGGCTCCGGAATAAAACCGTTTTTTCGCGCAAAATATAATGTGATTACTTTCGACAGTGAGGGATGAATAAGTGAACGCGAATTTTTTCCATACGTCCGGACGAGTTTGCCTTCAAAATTACAAAACATTAAGCCGATTTAAAACCGTACAATCTTCTTAAATTATATTGCAGAAACAAGCTTTTCGCGAATGCTTAATCCGAACTCGGCCTGATTTACAAATTGTTGACGATTTGTCAAACGCCACTCGCGTCTAAATCTGATTTTTACATCGAAAAACTATTCTTTTCACAAGTGGCTCGGTTACAATTCCGAGGCCGCCGAGGTAAAAGCATACAAAAAACTTATTCAAATATTAAGTAAACACGAAGCGAGTTTGGCAAAAACCGAGCTTTGTCAACATTTGAGCAAAAAGCGGTTCTTGGAGATGTGACTTGGCTTAAACTCAATGTGGGGCCACATACTAATCATTTCGCTGAAAATGCATTTCTTGCACGCGATTTCTTCATCACGAATTTTCAATGGCTTGCCAAGACGCGCCTTTTTCATTCGGTAAAGTGAGCCTTCAACCCTTTATTACTTTGTCTATTATTATATACATACAGGCTGTCCCTCTAAAATCTCCGATTTCAGCCAAGTTTGCAAAAAATGCTGAAACAGATTATGTGGGAGCAAATTTTATCAAACTTTTAAAGTCATTTTACATCCCTCTAACGCCCAGAGCCATCCCGCCAAAGAATTTAAATAGCAGAAGGGGTCGAGTAACATCATTTTGTCATTTTGAAGTTGCTTTCATTGTCTATGCTACCACGTTTTTTTTCAATTTTGAACGATTTTTTAAGTGGAAACAGAAGTGGTTGTAAAAAAACAATTCAATTCAAGGAATACGTAGATATTGCACAAAATACCATCAAAATGTGTCACTCGAGCCATCTTGCTATTTAATTTTTTTTGTTAAAATTGACCTGTTTCAGCATTGTTTCCAAACTTGAACGCAAATTTTACTTGTGACGCCCTGTAAGTCGATTTTGCAACTTAAAAGCTTAAAAATGACTACTGAAAAAACATTTCTGCTTGGAGAAGATAGATGAAGAATAAATGAAGAATCAGAAATTAAAAGGTCCAAGTCGATTTTTAAAAAATTGTATTTAGTGGAGAAAATAAAACTAGATACCAAGATTTACTATGTGTCTAAGAAAATTAAGAAATGACCTATTCAGATATTTCAGATAAAAAAATCAATATTTTAAAACTCTATTCATTTCTTATGATGGAGTAAAAAATGTCTAGATTAAAACATCTCTTAACTCAAATTAAAAACATAAAAAAACTTGAGAGGTCTTGAGTAATTGAAATTTTTAATTTTAAATAAAAAAGTCGTCTCCATCGACGTTGAGGAAAATTTAATTTAATTTATTTTTACGCAACTCGAAGTATTTATTTTTTACGAAAGTGGTAAAAAGTCACACACACAAAAATTGTCAACAAAATTGCCAGATAGTTGGTAGCAATTGCCAGATAATAAGAGTACAGATTTCACCCACAGGGAGTGACTTTTTCTACCTTTTAGAATAAATTCATCAAATTGTGAAGTGTAGTTTTTTGAGGCGTGTATATGATGGCCGTATTCTGTTTTTCATATTTCATATTTAAGGCGTGATTTTTGGTAACTTTACAACAAATTTTACCAGATTTGAATATATTATGTATGGAGATGTGTATGTAAAGTTCGTAATCAATTTTTAGAGATTTTACACTTAGGGGGTGAGTTTTGGCCACTTTATGCAAAAAATTGCTATATTCGGATATGTTGTTTTCTAAGACGTGTATTTAATGCCCTAGGTATTTTAAATCATACCAAATAAAATTACCGCTTTTTAATTAGGGGGTGAGAAATAGAAATAGAAAATCAAAAAATCAAAAAAAACATTGCTAACATCACATATGTGGTGTGTCTAGCTGTTTATGTGAAATCTATACATGTTTTAAAGCAAATAATTCAGCTGTTCTGTAATTATTGTTTAATTTCCGTGAGAGTTTTTTTTATTTATTTTAAAGTAGTCTGTAGTTATTTCATCCCATGTGTTTCTCTATTAATTTAGTCAAAAAAATTCGAAAATCAAACAATGACTTTTGGAGTTACTAATTGCCAGTTACTGTCTGGCAATTTACACTTTCTAACTGTCAATTTAATTATTCTTTTTGTGTGTAGTCGTTCAGCCTTTTGGTAGAAAAGCTAACTGAAAGTAGTTTAAAAAAAGACTTGCATCACATGCAAAATGCTGTTGACATTTTAAAATAAATAAGTAAAAGAACGCACTGAACCACAGTATTTATATATTTAGTTAACTAAATCGTGGAAACCAAATGTTTGCTATTAAGTTAATTGCTATATTTGATCTTAGATTATTCTCTATGCGTTTAAATTTAGATTTCTCGCCTCTCTAAAGTAAGTTTGTCGAATCGCAGAAACTGAAGCAAACATTCGATACCATTTTTCGTCCAAAATCTAATTCTGTGCAAATCATTGTCTTAATTTGGGCGCTAAGTGTAGTGTGCGTAATCAGGCCATGCATCGCATATTTCGTCTCGTTGGATCGCAGCAAATCGAATAAATTTCCGTCGTTTTCCACAACGCCTCTCCTATATAAAGTATAACCCAAACACATTAACACAAAGCTAATTTCGAGTAAAACAAATAACACTCGACGCCCTCAAAGGAAGTCTAAAGTCTTTGTATAGTACAATTTTCGCAACCGGAGGCGAACTGCTGCGCATCCAGTGTAAATAATTCGTGATAGAACAGCCACTCATCTGATTTGCACCCCCAATCTATTAGATTTAACAATTAGTCTGGCATAAAGCTGGACCGAATTTACACGGGTCCTCTCACAATCCCATTATCGCAACCGAATATTTATTACATATAAATGATTTCCGCCATTGTGTCTCGCTGATTTAATCCGGGATAATGCGAGAGAATTCCAGGAGCTCGCCTCCATTTTCAATTAGTCGAAGATCGAGGAAATGGCTGCCGTTGCACCGGCACTTCACTGACCCCTTCACTGCTTAGTGACCGATATTCGTGGAGAAATCATAAAAAACGACCAACTTAATTAAACTGAATCAACATCTAAACGCTCGCATTCGCCGTGCTCAAGGCAGATAATGTTAATTGTTGACATTTAATTAACCCCATTGAGTCAATAAACACAATTTGCTCTACCATTTTTGACAAGGTTTCACTTCCAGAAGCATTATTAATGACACGACGGCCTGATACCACTAATTACTGTGAGTTTCCGGTATTTGCCCCCAAATACCGTCCATTACAGCTGATGGAAAAACTACCACACATCAAAAATTTTTATTTCGTTAAATGCGCCACAGTGGTTTGTTTGCGATTCAGACAATAACTCCCGAGATCCTCACTGCAATTTGCAATTTGCAATTTGCAATGTTTGTTTGTCTGTGCTTGTTTGCCGTCTTTTATAACGTTAAAAATAGCCATCGGCGTCGAAAATGCCCGAAGAAGCAATCAAAATCCGTCTCTACCCCAGATGGTAATTGCGTTCGATCGTAATTAAACCGCTTAATCAACCGTTTTAATTCAAGTTAAAGCAGGAGCAACAGAACTTTTCATATATCCTTTGACCACATCTAATCCCTGATTACACGTCAATTATTGTAAGTTGAAGCCTGCAAACGAGTCGATTTAATCAAAGTTTACGAAATACAACCACTTGAATATCACAATCATGACCAGGAATTGGATTCGAGTGGTAATTTAACGTTTTGCTTGGGGAAAAAATAGCGGCGATTATGCAGGGTGTCATTCTGTCGATGGAACAATGCGAAACAAACAGAGGGCTGTTGTTTAGCCTTGATTTATTTCGTCGTCTGTACATTTACAGTAATCGAATTGCTAAGACTACCGATGCTAGAGGAAATGAGCTATTGATCAAAGTGGCTCGTGAGCAAGAATAACAAAATGACTTGTTTTAACTTTTACATGGATATTCATACTCTTTTAATATTTTTGTTCTTTCCTCAAAGTCCTTTTTTAAGTTTCATAATTTTTTATATACATCAACATTTTTCTGCTCTTATGTAGTTTCTTATTTTCTATTTTTGCTTCTCAGTTTTACCATTAAAAATTTCATTTTTTCTGATTCCTCATTTTCAACCTTTTCCTTCTCAATTTTCGCGTATTTTAGTATTATTTTCTTTGTGAGTTCGTATTTAAGCAGTTTTTTCTATTTCTAGTAGAAGGTCTTAATTGATAAGTATTCAAAAATTTTCTACACATTTTACAAAAATAATAAAATAACTATCAAATCCATTTTATATTAAATTTTAAAAGTGTCATTTTTATTAATTTTTTAGTTTTTGAATTGTTTATTTTTCAGAGTTCTTATTTTATATTTTCTTTTTTCCAACTTTTGCCCTTTTTTATTCAAACCTTGCGCATTTTAATTTTCCTATTCTTTGTGTGTTTTTATTTAATCAGCTCTTTCTATTTATAAAAAGTTTCAATTAATAACATTAGCCAACAAGCATTTTATAACTGAGAAGAAAACAGTTATTCTATGTGCTAAACTCAAAAATGATAAAGAAAATTCCATAGCACGTCAGATTTTAAAGTTAGGCATTTTAAGATATCATATGTAAGTTTGTTCGACAAAATCGCCGAAAAACGAAACACTTAAAATTCATTTTCTCCATTCTCATTTAAATTTTTTTCCCCCAAATTTGGGTACCGTTAGTGGCAAGCAAGGAGAAAGTTTCCACCAGGATATATTGACGATGGAAAAGAGGTACCAAGGGAGATGGGATCCAGCTATGATGGGGGATTACTGCTGGTTCCTGATAAGGGAAGTTAAAACATCCTACAAAAGAAAGTCAGCTTTTGCAAAAAACTCATCTACAACATATTTGTGTTAGAATCTTATACATCTTTCAACATTGTTCTTGTTTAGTGAATAAATTAATTTCTTTCGTCGTCGATTTAATTAATTTCTATTTAATTATTTTAATTATTAAACTATTTTCCTGTAACTTCAAATCAGTATGAGATTTTTTTTTATCAAATTCGTAATTAGGAATGTTAATGTACCCTGATAAAAACGTATCAATAGATCAATCACATTAAAAATAAAAAAATTGTTAGGTAGTGTAATTTGTCAAAAATTTTCTAATGTTATTAACATATCTACCTTATTCCGCTTTTTTCATTAATTTTTAGTATTTTTGTTTTCTTTTCAAAGTTTCTAGTTTAATTTTATGATTCTCTGCGTACTTTTACATTATGGAATTTATTTGTTTTAGCAGTTGTTTTTGTCCAATAAATTTTATAGTTTTTTCTATTTCTATGTAGGTTTTCTGTCTTATACATATTTCAGCTTCTCAGTTTTATCATTCTCATCTCAGATTTCTTTTTCTGTTTCCTCATCTTCAGCGTGCATTCTCAATTTTTGCTCCTTTCTTATTCAAACCTTATGAATTTCAGTTTTCTTATATTTTTTGTGTTGTAATGGTGAATCTTGCCTGACTGCAGTTTTAAACCGCCGGGTCAAATAATAATAATAGCTTTAATAATAATAATAGTTTTACATAAAACTTTAAATTTATTTATACTAACAGCAAAAATATCTACCTATATCACTAGCAGATGACACAATGTAATTGTACAAATTGTACGTATTATTAATTGGAGAATGTTGATAGTGCCTAGTTTTAGGCAACTCACAATAAAAGGTAACATTACTTTTCCCTTCCAAGTAGAACTCCTCTATAACGAGTCCCGGTTATAACGAAAAATCGGCTTTAACGAGTAAATCGTCTGGTCCCTTGCCGTTTTGTATACTACTCTATGTAAAATTCTCCCTCTATAGCGAGTATTTTTCTGAAATTGTGGTGGATATACTCGTATATGTTTTGTTCAAGATCGGTAATAGCGAGAAATTCTGAGAAATTTCGGAAACAGATCAGTTGTAACGAGAGTTTCTAAAAGAAATAAAAATCCTAGGAGTCTCCATTACGTATTGTGTACTAGGTTTTTTTGATAATGTTGTTTTTGCGTGCTAATACTGCTAATGGTCTTATTTTTCTCACTTTCTCAGTCTTGAATAACTTTTCAAACAGAGAACACTTTTTTTCTGTATCAATATGTCGTCCTCGAAAAGAAAAACATTTTCTATCAAAGAAAAAATATCAATAATAGAAGAGTTTAAAAGTAGTAAAAAACAAGCTGTACCTAATCTGCAAAGAGAAAAATTTAGCTATTGGCAACAATTTTAAAGAAAAGGGACAAGATCACGAGTACAACTGGTGAATTTTCGTCAAAAGTGAAGAAGTTACAAACCGCTCAATATGCTAAAATAGATATAACCGTTCTTACTTGGTTCAAAGTGAATTGTGAATCCAATGTGCCCATAAGTGAGACCGTGTAAAAAAAAGCAGAACAATTTGTAAAAAAATTAGAGATTCTCTAGCGATGAAATTTTTTGTTATTGGGTGCTTCCACCTAACCACGATGTCTTTTTTCAATAGCCTTGTACAATTGATAAGATAAAAGTGCTTCATTACAAAAAATAAACAAAAATTACAGATTTTTTTTAATATTGTTTTAAACTTCTTTAATATTCGTATTTAATAAATCATTTGCATAGTACATACATGTGTAATAATACATGTGTAAAAACTTTTATTATCCATGATGTTTATAGCGAAAATCGGTTATAACGAGCAAATACCTTGGTCCCTTAAGTTCTCGTTAAAGAGGAGTTCTACTGAATAAAAAAAATTCAATAATGATAATAACTTTAAACTATCTATAATATTGTTTATGATTTTCGATAAAAGTAAAAGTACATTAATTTTATCTTAAATTTTTGCTTCTCAATTTTATCACTTAGATTTTTTTTATATTTATCAATTTCAGTTTTCTTATTCTTATTCAAAACTTTCTACAGTGTTATGTTTTTTCTAGATTTAGATTTTATAACGCTTCTCTATTCTGTTTCAAGAATTTAATAACTTTTAAGAAATTATTATGTGCAACCGCTGTTTATAATTAAATTTGAAAGCAAACTATTTCAAAGATTTCATTCGAATTATTCATTTCACATAACTGAGAAAAATCTAGCTTTCGTATAAAGCAAGCATCATTAAGGTGAAGTGGCCCTCTCAGCTAATAGAGCTCCTGCTAGCTGTTAAAATCTCGACATTGACAAAACGGCCGCAGTTCACTCACGTATTCGACGGCCCTCTCTGCATCTAGGAGGCCGTAAATTGAGCGTCGGTCTCATAAAGCAGCTTTAGACACTATCGGGCGAACATCAGCGCTACGTGGCTTCCATTGGAACTATGCATATAAGGATATCACAGCCCCGAACCACCTTTAATACTCAATTATGCAGGACGCATCGGTCCTGATTTATTAACTTGTTTCGACCTTTACTCTAAACGAAAAAGAAAACAGTTTTGTGTTTATTGAAATGATTTGGTGTTAAGCGTTGCGGGACAGAGCTTGTGTGCAATTTTTCCCAACGTATGAAACCGGAATTAGAGTCGTAAACCGGGAGATTGTATAATATACAATGTCCAGTTCATGGAGAAAGCTCGTAAGGTCTCACCCCCCGGGGCCAGGGCAGCTGTTATCTGGTAAGGGGGCCATTCCGGGCCTAGTCACGCTCGCAGAGGCCTCTAGTGGCTGCGCTTCTACTCGTATTAGCTGCGCACAACATCCCGCCCCATGAATATTACAAACACGGACTCTATGCCTTATTACTTCACTTAATAACTCAGTTTACATTTTAAATTAGCAAAAACGCGCGACAAAAATTAACAAGAAGGCCCAACACACCTGGGACACTCGGACCTAAACTAACCCGGCCGGCCCTGTCACTGAAATACACGATCACTTAGCGAGATTGCCTCGGCTAGAATGAAAACTTAGACGATTCGGGGCTCCTGTTCGAAGTGATTAGATGGAAGGCCAACAAATCTCGGAGAGAAATTGCCGTGTCGAGAGTGTAAAACATCATAACCCGGATGCAAGAAACGGATAAGTTTGAAACAGGATTGATAGAGGAATGAAATTGCAAAGGGCAGCCTATCCCTGCACATCTGAACAAATTTCTCATATTTACATTACAAAAAACTAAGTAAAAACAAAAATTGCTCCGAAAAAATTAAAACATTTTAACAATAGGGTACCTAAATTGGGGAGAAATAAAATAGAAAGAAATTGGACTTTGAAGCTCTCTCACATCTCATTTCTCAAAGAAAATATAAATTGTAATGTTCCTACAGTCTATTTTTTTATTTGCTGGTGAGGCTAGTGTAAATTTAGAACATAACATGACCTCCGTCTGTTTTTGACATGTGACAGCATCTGACTTTTAGTACTAAACTCAAAAATTAAAACTTCTCCTGGCATTAAGATTTTTAATATAGGGCTTGAAGTACCTACGATTGTTATGATGATTTAAAGAGTATAAATTATATTAGTCTCAAAACAGTGTTCTCCACAAAAAATAAAATTATAAATGACCTACACGTGACTGTAAGACACACTTTTGACGTACGTCACTAGCTCTGCGTTACTTAAATCGTATTTATTAAAGTGAGATAAATAGCGTCACCGACTCTACGCAAATACATAGCAAGAGAGCAACAAGACTGTTTACAAATGTTGAAAAGAGATAGCTATCTGGTATGTCTTTCGTATTATTAATTGATCCACAGGCATAAATAAAAAAAACGGACTTTAGTTACAGTAATATTCTTCCCAAAAACTTAATCGCCAATTTTAGAAGTTTTGCAATAATAACCAAAATCTTACGAGGTGAGAGACTGTGAGATAATCTTAATAAAATTGTCCAAACTCAAACCGTTATCAAAAATTTTTTACTAAATACTTAAAAAAAATGTTTTTCAAACATTAGAATATAACGTAGAACCTATACAGGCTGAGCCAGAACTCGCGCCCCAGAGAAAATTTTCAAGTAAGGTACTCGTAAGATACCAGGAACATGAAAAAAATGTTTCAAAAATTCTCTGTCAAAAACATTTGACATTTATTTTTTGATATTTGACATTTTTTTATATCTATAGAAGGATACTGATGATCTTGTATATGTTTTTTTTACAATTATTTAGTAAAGGGACAAAAATTTTGCCAATAAAAGTAAATAGCATTGAACATAGTTACAATTTATGATGCAGCTTCCTTGTTTCCTCTTTTAATAGCCTATAGCAAAAAAACTTGGAAAATTATTTTTACAACAGAAATAAATAGAGTCAAAGTGCAAACTTTAAATCCTCATAACTTCGAAATTTTTATAGATAAAATTTTTTTAAGATTTTTTCCATATTCCTGGTATCTCACCTAACATGGCATTTTTCTCTGGGGCGCGAGTTCTGGCGCAGCCTGTATATACGGTTAACTCGTCAAGAATCTTCTTATTAGAACTGCCGAAAGATATACCGTGTTTACTTACAATCTTTTATGGGTTTGATTCTTTAATAAGTTTATGACCAACCTAACATAAAACTGTAACCATCATACAAAAGGATATAAAAAACAGGCCTAGCCCAGCATTGAAAAAAAAGTCTGGTTTACGGTTAGGCTTTCAAAAAAAATAGTAAAAGTTAAATACCGAATTAAGTTGTAAAACGATATCTTTCGGCAGACTCTAACATATTATTTTTAGTGTAAAATTTTTATTAAATACGTTTGCAAAATTTTTTTTTTAATCAAATACAGTATACGACGTAAAAATTGGAAGTATTTTCCTCGTTTATATTAAAATAAAGATCATCAAAAACATAACTTTATGGCTTACGTATTTTTCATATGCCAGGTGAATAAAAAGTATGGAACGAAGCGTAAACTAACCACTTTACGAAAAAAAAAATTAGTGTAGCGTAAAGACCAATTAAAATGTGACCATTTATCAAGAATAACATTTTTCGAATTTTTTTTTAGTTTTCGAGTTCTGGAAAAAAAAATTTTTTAATGGCAACCCACTATGGTAATTTTTTTAATTAAAGATTATGATCTAAAAATGACCTCTAATTAAACAGAATTGTTTTCTAGTCAGTACTTTTTTTTTAATAAATTGTTAAAGTTGCGTTCCGAGCCCATCACGAAGATTTTCCGAACTTGAACGAGGGAGTCGTTTCATGACTTTGGTCGTTGGAGAGCCCGGTTTTTGGTGCAGGTGCTTTGGGGTGGTTCCGGATGGATCAAAAAATGTAAAAACAAATAATTTTCTTCTAATTTTAGTCCATTCGAAACAGTGGCGTAACTAGAAAATTTGGGCCCCCCGCGAAAGACGACTGTGGGGCCCCTCTCTTCTCCGGATCGAGAGTTAAATAGAGTAAAAGAGCAGTTATGTCTCCAGTAGTCTCTAGTATTAAAAATTCTGCAAATATGAATACGAATATACAAATTTTTCACAAGTTATGCCAAACGACGAACTTTTTCTTCTCTTGTTCTTTTCGTATTCTTTAAGCACTACCATTAAGTGCTTTTGCTTTTTTCATATTATTTTAGATTAATTTTGACGTCATAAAAATACATGTTTACTCTTGTCATGTTTATGTCATTTTTACAAATTTTCAAAAACAATGATTTGTGGCATAATAACGGGTAGGCAGCCGATCAAAATGATGATTTTTTTTCGGCAATCTGTCTCTGCGACATTCCTTTTTCAGTGAATGTTATCACCCTTACTTTATTGAAAAGAGTAACTCTATTTTTGGTTTTGCGAAAAATTCAAACTGACTGCGTCACCGACAAAAAAGTTTATAATTGTCAATGAACTTTTTAAAGTGACAGAAAAATACTGCCCGAAATTTTAATTCCGCAACTGTATAAAAGATAAGACTTACTGACTTACTTAAAATCTTAAACAAGTAGTTTTCACAGATTACATCACGATCAGAAGTGCTTGTTCGAACATAAAATTGACGCGGGAAATAGCATTATTAACAGCTGATAATATGGTGCGAACTGAAATAAATTATAACACAAAACAATTTCTTTCCAGGATTGTAGTTCCTCGAAATGTTTTGTCTTCCTCAGCGTTCGACCTTGGCGTATCGCGCCTGGCTCGACACTGAATACGCTCGAAGAAGAGAAAATTCTGCAGTTTTTTATTTTTTATTGCATTGGCCTATAATAATTCATGTACTCGCTCTAAATTTTTTTAAACTATTACTATTTTGGAAAGGGCCTTTTATCCCAAGGGCCCCCCCGCGGCCGCGGGCTTTGGCGGGTGGGTAGTTACGCCACTGATTCGAAACCACCCCAAAGCACCTGCATAGAAATCAGCGCTCTCCCATGATGAAAAGCATGAAACAACCACTTCGGTTAAGTTCGGAAAATCTTCGTGATGAGCTCGGAACGCAACTTTAACAATTAATTTAAAAAAAGTACTGGCTAAAAAACAATTTTATTTAATTAAAGGTCATTTTTAGATCATAATCTTTAATTAAAAAAATTATCATGGTGGGTTGCCATTTAAAATTTTTTTTTTCTAAAACCCGAAAACTAAAAGAAATTTCGAAAAATGTTATTCTTGATAAATGGTCATATTTTAATTGGACTTTACGCTACACTAATTTTTTTTTTTTTTGTAAAGTGGTTAGTTTACGAGAAAAACGCTTCGTTCCATACTTTTTATTCACCTGGTATGTATTTCCCCGACGTATTTTATTAAATAAACTTTGTTTCACCTACACAATTTTTGTTTTTGTTTTCAGTTTATTTCTGAAATTTCTCTACACTTATTTTCGTATTCGATGTGTTCTTCTTGTACATTTTCCCAATTGTAATTGAAGTAAAATTTGATGAAAATATTTTTGCGTCACAAAAAAACATTTCTTGTTTTTGTTCGATTGTGAGGCCAACCAAAATTTGTGGTAAGGTGTTTTAAGAGAAAGTGAGGAAAAAACATTTTTTGTGGATATAAATTCCTGGGATACCTTTACATTTGTGGACGTTTCCAAGCGAACGTGGGCTTATTTTGGCAGGCTTTACGCAGAATTTGGCGCCGCTTGCAAATGCGTCCTTCAAGTCAGCTGAGCATCTTGCAATTTTTTCTTTTAACGATTTCCACGAATTGCTTTTGCTGTTGGATGAATATTTAAAATCGTCGCTGAAAAAGAGTGGAACCGAAATGAAACAGTTTCGTTAGCGAATCCATAAATAATTTAAAAATATGTACATTTTCGGAGCAACAGAAAAATAACGACTAGAGTAAATAAATCTTTTATTTTGCTTTAGCATAAAATATGAAATATTTATACTCCAGAGTTTGCGTTATATCGAGCTATCACTGTGGGCGTTTTTGTGCTTTTCCAGTTAAAATTAATGTAGAAAATTCGAACCGTTGGTGCATCCCGCTTACTTCGCAAATTGCCAATTTGAATAAATTTGGCTTCAGGTGAAAACTGGCGTCTTGTCAAGAAAACTGCGTGACCTTCGCGCCAGCTGAGTAGAATTTCCGCGTCATCGGAAATAAAAGTGGTGAAAGGTCAAGAGTCGACTGGTGCATTGAGATAAGGGGGCGCAGGGTAAGTCCCACCATTTATAACTTTTCGGGTGTCGTAGCACGCTTTGACTCTCCAAAAATAGCGGAAACAAAACCTGGCACGAGAGTTCATTGGCTCAGGTAGGCTTCAAGCCGCCTCTGATAAATGGGCACAAATCGTGGCAACGCAGAATAATCAAATTAAAGTCGATGCTTTGGAGGTATAGAGAAATTCAATGTTAAATTTGCTACCAAATAATTCAAAAACGTATCTGTGTGAAAGAGAATATTTTTCTATATAGGATAAACAAAACAAATTGCCAATTTTTTTAAATAGATTTTTGAATTTATATTACTATGAAAATGTATTCAATTTATTTATTTAGGAAAAAATTGCAATTTTGCTATTTGATGTATGTGTAATTAATTAATAGTGCTGTGCAATGTTTTGAATTAAAAACTAATTTTATTTTTAGACAACGTATTAGGTAGAAATATCGAAATTAAATTTCCATGAAATTCCAATAATTTAACTCTACAAGAAGCTATTGCAAATAAAAAAATACGTAAGCACATCTAAAAGGTAGTGTCTTAGGTTTGAAAAAGAACCATAAATATTTTCAAAAAAAAACAATTATTTATTGCTAAAAAAAGTTTCTTATTTTATAATCTAGACACCTTTTTGACATGATATACGAAAAAATTTAAAGAATGAATTATTATTCTTATAGAAAGTTGTTGAAACAATAAATTATTGTTTTTATTATAACTATTTTATTTTAATTCGTGCTATCTGGATTAATTTACTTTATGGAAGTTAGTATATTTTTCACAAAACATTTTAATTTTAAAAAGTATAAAATTTGTCTCTTATTGTTTTGTTCGACAAATTTTGTTTAAAGGAAAAGTAAATGGTACGACTTAGCGTAACGTAGTTTTTTTTTGTAGTTTCTGGTGCTGTCAATTATCTATCCCAAGTGGTGACTGTTGTTCCAAATTATTTTTTGGTTATGTCAATACATATTTGGTTTTACTTTACGTCACCCGCAACCCCAGAATTTTGCAAAAATGACCAAAAATTTGCGACAAGCCAAGTATCTCGTAGGCGTCGCCCAAACGGAACTTGTTTTGCAAAAAATGGTATAAACACAAACCGATAATACATTATGGATCAAAAGAATGCCAACTTCAAAGAAAAACTCTCGTTCGGCGAAAAATAGTCGACCGGCCGCAAACGCGGATTTTAATTGTTAATTATAATAATGATGAAACTTGGCTCGACTCGCTTGAATATTCATCAAAACGGAAAAATCCGGACGAGATTAATCAAAGAATGAAACTTTCTAGATGAAGGAGCAAACAATAGAAATAAGAGGTCCCAGACTTAATGTAATTGTAAATTCGCATCTCCGGACTCAATCTTCATATTAAAAATTCGCTTAATTGACTCGACTTTTTTACTCACTTGTTTATTTTATTATTCAAAAGCTAGCGAATTTGCATATCGGCCCGAAATACTAATTAAAGACGCGACTAATTTGAAACACAAAGTGTATCGTCGAAGAAATGCCTCACTCTCCGGCACTCTATTTGCTCAGTCGATCGGTTTCTTTGATTTATTATTTAAAGAATGGAGTGATTTCCAACTGTTGGCTTTAAAATCCAAAGGTCACCAGTGGGGATGATTAAATCGGCTTGGGAACTTTTTTACTCGTAAAGTTTGTAGAAACGGACAAATTGCAACAAGAGGGGAAACACCGCGACGAGGCGATCAGTTTTATAAGCTACTCAAGACCCCTTCATTATTTATGAATTATTTTAACTAGATTTACGAGAAAAAAGTCCAAGTAAATTTACGGTAACCACCCCTCTAATCGCAGTTTAATTTCAATTCACGCTTACTGAAATCTTGTTTAATTTATCGGAGATCCGTCCCGAAAACTGCATTTACTCATTTCAGTTTTGGAATTATCTCAAGACAGAGTCGTGCGTGCCGAATTCAAAGTATGCGCCACAAAAATTAAAAATTTTTCGTCGTGTCTCCTTTGGGAAAATCGCAAAGTGATTTCGCGTAATTAAAATCCTCTTCTATTGTGAAACGTCAGCGTGAAAAGCTATTGATTGACGAATAAAAAACCGACTCTTGAATTCACACAATCGGCTTGAAAACTGACACCCAATATAAAATTTCAAGTGACTTGAAAGTTAAAATAAATCAACGGTTTGAATTAGATCAATAATTAGCGGATATTTATTTATTTGGAACGGTTTTCAAACACATATGAAAATGCAGGGAAACAAACTGAAATATTGGGTTACATTTATTTTCAAAGCATTACTTTTTAAATAAACAGAGAAGCGTCGGTTTTATTGGTTTCGTAATGTGCTTAAATTAAACGAAACTAGGGGGAATTCGCGTCTTGGGGTTACCGAGCGTGAAGAGGGCACAGTTGCGACCTCAGGCCATTTAATCATCGCCTAATCAAGACGGGTCACCGTCTTAACAACATTTGTATCTTTACGACTCCTCAGAACAAGACTGGCTTCATTTACATTCCCTCCGATGTAAGATAAATCACACATTTCAGCCAAATTTCAGGACACAATCCGAGCTTTGTCCATACGGAACAAAGCCACGCACGGCTTATTTTCCAGTTACATGTGTTAAAATAATTAGCCGGTGAACCCTTTTGTGAGCGACTAATTGTTAGTTTTTCGTAAACAAGTTTATTGTGACTAGCCGCTACAATGGCATTGTTCCGGGTGTTTGCGGCTAAAAATCACAATTATCTTGAGACTGAGCTACAACGGATCGATGTTTGCACCACAACCGGGGTTTCTGATAAGAATTGTTTATAAACGTCAAATGGAGGGCTTGTCGATACAATTCAACGTTTATTAGAAAAGGGCTCCCAGTGGGAGTGTTGTTTCTTAGGGCTGGTTGACCTAAAGTTGACCCTGTGGACGAGGATCCATCAAGCTTAACCTTGTTTAAGGCTTAAACTTGAGTGACATTCCGGACCGGCTTTTCACTTACTTAAAGATGTCTTGTTTACAGCCACATCACCGGATCTTTAGACGTTTTATAAAAAATGTTTCGATAACAACTCGTCTTCCACTCGATTCACCTCAGACAAAGAAACTCCGAAAATTCCTCAAAGTATATGAACAAGCATAATCATCGCCGCAATCAATCAAAATTTATTTCATCGAAACTTTCCCGAGAATCCCTCCCAAATTTCAAAGGTTAAATACCTCATTTAAAGCCGCGCTTAATAACACTTAAGTTCTCGATATTCTCTTACCTCGATACGGCGCGTAGATGTTCAAATAGAGGCAATCCTCGCTCTGGTGCCCCAAAAACTGTTGCAACCTCAAAAACTCTGCCCTTCTCTCCGGGGTCATCTTGCTCGTATCTGGGAATTTTTGAGGACACACTGGACCGAACCGATTCGCGTATTTAACCTCACGTCCGAACCCGGGGGCGCTCCCCGGGGGCATAAACCGGAGGTCGCCCACGGGGGGCACCGCGTAAGGAATCCCTTTGTACTGTTCCACAGGAGGCAAATTGCGATTGGTGCGAAACGCCACGACGACGCCCTGCAGGTACCCCTGCTTCAAGGTCACAATGCTCGTGTTCTCCCTAACGTACGTGTGGGCGTAATCCGCAAGGGCGCAACGTAACGTAATGATTATCGTAAGGGTGGCAGTGATGTACGTCATAGTGGCTTCAAGCAATGGCCATATTTGGATCGTTGGGCTTTTGCCAAAATTCCGGTCAGTTGGGACACATTTCTTATCACTAATCACATTTTGTCAGCACTGAAAGATGCGGAGTTACGCACTGCTTTGCCTGAAAATGCGCTTTCAGGCGACTGAAATTCGAACGGAGTTATGTCGCACGTGACGCCGGGCTATTTTGGATGAGTAAATATTCGAAACGTATGTCGGAGATTAGTGCCGGGCTATAAATAGGTGCTAAATAGAACTTTATAAATACGGGAGAGTAGACTATTTACTTTCAGTCGTTGCGCTTTCAGGGCAAGATTTTAAATTTCTGTCAAAATAATGCAAATTAAGTTTTTGTGTGTTGTAAACACCAACTGAAATATTGATTATTTTTCATAAATTTCTATATTTAGATGAATTCGGTGATGAGCAACTTTAAACCTGCAAAAAATTTCCCCTCGAATTGTTGTTCTTGCACATCTGGCGGATGTTCAAAAATACATTCGCGCTTTGAAAGGTAGTCTCATTTTTTTCGTTGCTCGTCCTCTTTGTAAGCCAATTTTAAAGTCTCTTCGTGCTAATCAAATTATCGTGCAGCAAAAATGAAAGCTATTAGTGAGTGCATACTGAAAGCTCTCACTCCCCGTCTCTTTATCTCACCCTGAAACAAAGTTACCAAACTCGAGACATATCAGGCTTGCAGAAAACACAATCTAAGTTCGGAGGCTAAAAATTCGGCGCAAACTTCCAGATAATCTCGCCTAAAATAAAGACAGGCCAAATTACTTGGTGTTTGACTTGTTAAGCGAATTCCTCCAACCACACTTTTATTTAAAGCGGAATCGGTCTAGTGGACAGTGTTATCACCCCCCGAACACATTCCATATTTCTCTGCCTCCGGCGATAACCGTTCTTAGCCTTTACGCTCCGTCCCTTCGTCTTATTTTCCCTTCTTTGATCCTGTGTGCTCGTTCTGCCGGAAATTGACTGAATCCTGAAACGTCCCACTTATTTAAATACAAATTATTCGAGTAATCCATCGAGTGGCAGCGCCAACTCCCCGACTGTACTTACAAATCCATTACCAACCCCTCGTAAACTGAAGATGAACACTGCTAAAGCTCGCGCACGTTTTAAAACAGGCATAAAGCCAACTTATAACTACCAACAGGCTTAATCACCCCAAGCGCGGATCGATCCCCTAAAAATGCACCTGAAAACTGTTTTCAGCCATCTAAGAATTGAATTTAGTTGCAATGTGAAGCTTGATGATGTCACTGCACTCCCTCGCTAAATATACCCAGACAAAGACAGCATTTTCGCGTCTGAAATTAATTTCAGGTGGAGGAGCCGTTTCAGGTGTCCGTTTGAATGCGAGGGCCGGCTAGATAAATGCGAGGACATCAATAAACCCAACGTGGCTTAGTCTGGCCTGAATTGATTTCTGAACTGGTGATAGGACTGCTCGGACAGCTCACCTGGAAACGAATCGAGATTCGCCCTCGTTTTTCCCAATTTTGTCGAGTTAATTAGAGAATAATTCTGCACCACTATCACAAAATGTAAATAAAATATGTGCGTACACGTTATCCATTTTATCGCAAATACGAGCAGAATTTAGTAAACTTATATTTCATAACGGCGTAATTAATTTTATTGCTTTAGACTGTTCCGTTCTTTTTGCGTCACCTGAGACGAAATAATTCAGTTATAGTAACGGAATTACTTAATTGCGTTAGCTGTAGACATAACACTACCGAATCAATAAAAATATTTATTTTATTGGAGCAGAATTTGCTTTTGACATAATTATTTCCAAAACTGGATGTGTGAGTTCTGCAACTGAAAAATATACTCAAAAACACAAAAGTTACAAATCACAATATTTTCCAAGCCTGTCGATGCAATTGAATTGTTAATTATTGTTTGTTTATTGAAAAGTAATTAATGAAACACAAATATCAATTCTGTTGAAATATGCCTCTCATCAAGCCATTTAAGGCTTGAAATAAACTTCTCCAATAATTCAGAATTATCTGGAAATCTCCAATTTTCTAGTGTTTCGAGAAGTTGACCGTAATTAAAACTTGTGGGAGTGAAAAAAATTTCGTCCTTAAATAACCATCTAATGATTTCTGTTGGCGAGAGCACCGCCTCTAAAAAAATTTCGAAATTGGTTCATCGTTTCGCTTTCATTTAAAATCCATTAAAAGTGAGTTTTGCGAATTTTATTTCGCTATGGACGTTAATAAATTGTATCCCCGACTCTTAAATAAAGAAATCATCTCTCGTAAAGCCATTATCTGATGAAATATCGTCAGTAATGACAGCTTTTTCCGATATTGAGTTACAAGTTGTCAGTCCGAGTTGATATCTGGGATAATGGCGACACGACGACCGTTGCGACTTCTCAACTTCATTACGGGTAAACAGTAAACAGTATTTGATTACAAGCGACAAAGTATTATTTCGCTCAACTGACAAAAATCAGCCTTGATGGTGTTTGCGCTTTTTATTTATTAACTTTGCTCAACGACCTGTGATATACGCTTTCGCTCTAATCACTGCCCCAAAACTGTCAATTATCCAAGCAAAATTCAATAAACGCCACGATTATTGCCAACGACGTCCCCCAGAACAAAACTTTCCACGAAAAATTACTCTAACCCCTAATCCAATTCAGATCGGTTGAGTTTAAGCACTCGCCGTGGAATTCTTCCGCTAATTAAAACCAAGGTAGAGCCAAAAATAAATCCATTTTCACCGAAATTGGATTCGGAAAAAAGCGAACCGGAAATTGAAGAGATCATCGAATCGACGGACGATTTATCGACAAGAACGCCTGCTTAAGCTCCAACTAATTAATTCATGACCTTTTACAAAAATTCAACTCTTTTCAACCAAAAGCAACGCTTCTGCATCAAACTATCAAGCGAAAGAACGAGACTGTTATCCTCGAAAAACAATAAAATTAGTGCTCTTAAGCACAACTCAAACTCAAAAAGCGCTCCTAAATAATAGTTTATTATGTCATTAGGAATAAAAGTGATAGTTTATGTGGTGAAACTTATTTTGCCGAACGTAGTGAGGCAAATAATTCAGCTAAGCCACATAAACTCAGATTTACTCCGACTAACATAATCATTCAGATCGAGAGTAAAGAGCAACACTATATTTAGCAATGTAAATGCACAAAATAATCAGAACGCTTTGAAAGTAATCAAATCATAACAACACTTTTTGATTTTCGAAAGTGTTTATTAATTTAAGTAGTGCAGTTGGTAGTGTAAAATGTCGAATGCTGATGATGCACCAGACAATGCTGAAGCAGCGAAAACGACAACATTAGTGAATGTCAATAATGTCATAGTAAAAGTAAAAACGCTTAGACGCAAAGTAGAATATTTACTGCATGGCTGAAAGGAAAAATTTTTACTTGTGACATTTAATTCTATGATTAAATGGTCATTTTGTGACGTTTGTCAATTAATATTTTAGTTTTGTAAAAAACTAAACTAATTATTCGGCAATATTTAATTAACTGAAACTAAATACCTACATAAATTTATAAATAAATCATTATAATAATTATTTCTATGTAATATAAAATAATTTTGTGGGCTTAATTAAAATTTCATATTTCAGATATCATTTTAGTGATTATTTCTGAAATAAAATCCTGAATAATAATAGAACTAAAACGTATAAATATAATACACAGAACCAGTCGATAATAATGACTTTATTATCGAAAGCAACAAAAAATAATCTATATAGTGAAAACGTTTATTTTGCCGATTTGTGTCAATTAGGTACGAGTGCAAAACGTGCTATTAATTTATCGCATTTTTCGCATAGTTTGCATTGTTTCCCGGTCGTCTGACATGTGCAGATTTTAATCATTTGCGAAATCCGCAACTCTGCCATCAATTTCCCCCGTCCGACACTTTTCATATCGCTGAAATCCGGAAAAAAGTTTCATTTTAAGGTTCCGTCAGGAGGGACCAATAACAAACACGACGGACCGCTTCGGAATCAATTAAAAAGCATGTGGGCGTAGGGCAAAAGAGCAAACAAAAAGCTTTCCACAAGAACCGGTGTCTTGTCGCAAATTCATACTTGATTTTAAACGTCTAGTGTAGAATTTTTTACGCCGTTTATCAAACTTTGTATGCAAATTAACTTATTTTAAACACAAATTTAAATTAAAAGAGTCGTGAACTGGAAGCACCTGCTCGTTGTGGCGCAGTCGGTAGGAGACTTTGTGAGGTCGGGCGTGATTGATTTGCCCTAACCTACTTCTAGCAATATTTTTTTTTAATTTTACGATAATTAAGCAAAACATGCTGTTTTGAATGCTTTCTAATTGCGTTAATTGCGTTTTAACTGATTTCGAATTAGCCCGAAACTCAACAATTTTTAATTAAAAAATGTTCTCCATTTGGGTTATTTATGTTGGGAGCTAATTTTGGATAAAAGCTTGATTAGAGGATTATTTAGCCCCCGCCCCTGAAAAATGTACCTCGAGCTTTCTGACTTGACTAAAATGTGAATATGACTTACCACTCTGTCAAAGTAATCGAGTTTAAACTACATTTTTACCAACTCCATCACCTTTAAGTTGGCATAAATGCAGTTCCCGTTTAAAACAAACTTAGACCTCGTGTACATCATTTAATCGCTTAACATAACATTCGTGACTTTTGAGACTCGTTCTAATTAACTTAAGCTCTCTACGAAGATATTAATTGATTGTTGCTCAGTTCAGATGTTTGCAAGCATTTGGTTCGCAATTACTTTAATAAACAGTTCGCTTCGAGAATTATAGTTGGAGTTTCCTCTCATTTACATCAATTCATCTAATGGTCTTTAAAATTTTCGATACCGCAGACGTCACAGACCATTCCCTAGATATTTCGCCTCGACACCCTTCCAATTGCAAACTCGACAAATCGATTCCGCATTCAATTCCCAAAATATCATTTTTACTTAACAGAACTGACCTAATTTTCATAAAGGAAAAAGAAGTAGAAATCGTGAAAGAAAAACAACAGTTTAAAATTTTTGGGTAAAATGTGTTTTATTTTTTAATTTAGAATTACACCAAATTTCTCATTAACAATGTTTCTTTTTGGTAATAATGAGTAGTGGTGGAATTTCCTTAGTTTTGGTGAAAATTTCTTGGTTTGAACTTCTTGTGAATCGAAGTGGTTTGTGATGCTGCGCATTTTCGCTGCGCTCGTGCGCATGCCGGCGTCCGGAGCGTCGCGGCAGCAGTCAGCCTGCATCAGCCGTCGCGTGACGTCATTCGGTTCGCGCCTCAGGTGTTTTCGATGTGACGCGACTTGCGGCCGTATGCTGGCCGAGTGATGGCCACGTGATCCTCCTCTTCGAAGATGGCACCGGCCGGCGTCGTCCTCAACACAGTTCTGGTGCTGGTGGCGGCGATGCGCGTGGCGGCGGCCGACCTCACCTCGCGCACGGTGCACACGAAATACGGCGATGTGAGTGGCGTTATCGTGCAGCTGGACGCGAAACATTTGGAGCCGGTGGAGGTGTTCAGAGGGATTCCCTACGCCAGCCCGCCGCTGGGCCGGCTGAGATTCATGCCGCCGGTGACGGGGGCTCTGTGGTCGGGGGTGAAAATCGCGGACAAGTTCAGTCCGGTGTGTCCGCAGAGGCTGCCGGACATCGCCAATGAGACGGCGGCCCTCAAGAGGATGCCCAAGGGGCGGCTGGAGTACCTCAAAAGGCTGCTGCCCCACCTGCAGAACCAGAGCGAGGACTGCCTCTATCTAAACATCTACGCACCGGCGCAAGGTGATAACATGGAAAAAATCTCATATGTTGTAACAAAAAAGGGTACTCCTGGTACCCTCAGAGACTCAAAATCATCAACAAGGCGCAGATATTTCATTTGCAACAAGCGGTTTTAAATTCTACGTTTAGATAAAGGTTCCAAACATCTTGAAATCGTTGAGAGAAATTCCGGGTATATATTAGAATTTATCGACTGATACATAAAGCATCGCATTTTTACAATATATTCGACAGAGATAAAAACCTCCACTTTATTGCATGAAAACCTTAAACTTTTCAAAAACACCAAACTTTAATGTTAAATGAACATTTCCGAAGCTTTTTACAAAAACCAAAATCTTAAGAATTTTAACTAGAAATAGATATTTGCACTCTTACAAAGTTCAAAAGCCCAAATAATGTATTAAACATATTTTTCATTTCAGATCGATAACAATTCTGGTCGCCTTTAGAGTAAATCTGGAAGTATATATAAAAACACTTTTCTGAAATTTGAACTAGAGTAGCAACTTTAAGATTGACTCTCGCTTATGTAAAATCATTTGGAAATCTTAAATCCGTCGTTTCTTTTCTGGAAAACATGTTTTTTAAGTTATCAATCATAAATTGTAGATTTTTTACCATTTATTACTACGAAACTATTGACAAGACAATTTCCGGAAATTGACTGTATCTTATGTAAAATCGTCTGATCATTTTAAATCAGTCGTTGTTTCCTCTTTGCAGTAAACAGATTTCAAGTTGTCAATCAAAAAATGTAGATTTTTTACTGCATATTTAAAGCTTAACTGCAAAGCTATATTCAAGACCGTTTTAGTAAATTAGAATACAGTAGCAACCTTAAGATTGATTATAGTTTATGTAAAATTGATGATTCCAAATTCGTTCGTATTTTGTCTCTCGAGAACGATTTTAAACTTATCACCGGAAATTTGTTGGTTTTTTGTCTAACTGCGAAGCCAACTTCGAGACCGTTTTTGACGATTGGAGCAAATTAAGTACAATTTCATCATAACTTTTATCTAAATCCTATATTTTGCTAATTAACCAACAAAGGATATAGTTGTAAAAGCTATAACACTGTTATATTTTCATTCAATCGAGAATTGTTTTGTAATATCCTAGTTTTTTTCAGTAAAGTTTGCGAAAAAAAAACGTTAATTCGCGAAGGTCACAAAAGTGACCCTTTTATGACTATGCCTTTGAGGCATAGAATAAGAACTCTGTTTTTTTGTTTAAGCGTTTTTTACCAATGTTGTCCTTTTCGTTGTTTCTGCAATTTCTGGAGAGGTATGTACATGTAGATTATAAACATTCGACTTTTTCTACTACTAACTGCACTAGTTAAAACGTGAGTTTATGTGGCTCAGTTAAATTATTTGCCTCACTGCGTTTGGCAAATTAAACGTTCAGTTTTTTCACATAAATTATCAATTTATCTCTAATACATACTATTAAATTAAAGAACAACAAAAAAAAATTTTTTAACATTAATTATTCCATTCTGAAAGTGATTTATTTTAGACCATATCTGCAGTTAAATAAGTGCGGTTTTTTTTTGGAAAAAATAGCAATATCCAATAATATTGATTTTTCATGTCATTTTAATACTTTCAGTTAGAAAATTATGAAATATTGAAATCTATTTTGGATTGCGTGCTCTATAAGCCGCCAATATTAATTCCTGGCAAATATTTAAAGTTTTAACCGATTTTGCAAATGATCCGCTCTCCGCAAAACTAACCGCGCTTAAACTAAGCCGCCAGCCTAAATCATTACGTTGAAGCTTCTCCTTTCTAATGAGTGCGAATTACACCCATCTCCAAATTATCGAATTATTTCAATAGCAATTATCGTTTGACTGACGTTAATACTCGTAATAAATTATCTTCCTCAAATCGCTACTTCACCAAAAACTTGATTAAATTACAAGAATTTAATATCTTTTTTGATGTCTTGACTCAAGTCAACATTCTTTCTATTAATAAACATTCAAGTCTTTTAACTCAAGTTATAATTCAATAGGGGTCAGCTTGTTTGGTTGTGATTCGCCTCAAGTCGTCAAGTTTTACCATTTTACGATTTATGACGTAAATACAGCCGCGTAGATCCCGTAAATCTGGCGGGATGTTCGGGAAGTCACCTGTCGGCGCAACTTTAAAAGCATGACCAAATATGGCCATCGACCGTTTGTTTTCGATTAAAAATTGATACAAATGACGTCCATGCAGTCGCGATTGACTTTTTGTAATTAAATCAGATCCGAGTCTTGTTGTTTTTCCAGGCGAGAAAACGCCACTCCATTAATAATCTTTTCCGTTTTTTTCCGGAAAAGTTGTTTGCCTCGACACCCTAATATCACTCTAATTCGTTCGAGACGAACTGCGAAGAGGATTTACCAAGTTTTCTATACGGTCAATACCGGGATAAGAGCCGACGAGAAAAAGTTGTGCCATTTCAATGGCCGCAATTTTCTAATAAATTAGATTTCGGCAAGTCTGGGTCAGGTACACGAACAAAATGTGTTAGATTTAATGAAAGGGGTTTTTCCGGGTGGGGCAATTTAAACATGTAAAACACTGCGAGGGAAGTTCCCATTGTGCCGACACATCGGAAAATATTTGGCAAAGCCCGAGGAAATTGATGGAAACTGTAAAAGAAAATGATCCGGAGTGTTTGTGAGAAGTTTCCTTTGAAAAAGAAAAACATTTTCACTTTTGGACGGATCCGACCTGTCGTAATAGATATTTGCTTTAGATCGCTGATTCAGATATGCTCTGGCTGGAAATGTGAGGTAAGTCCTTTAACTCAAGGGTGCTCGCCACACGCAGAGACCTCAAGTGCATATTGATATTTTTTTCTCGGACACGATGCCGCTTTTCAGCTCATGCATATTTCAGACGAAAAGATAATCTCACGATCTGAAGCGTTAATTAATTCGCGGGACCGGAAATTGTATTACGCAGACTTTGACTCCGGGAATACAGATCAGTTTCAGGAAAATGTTAAAACACCACTTTCTACGTATTACTGGTCTTTGCAAAACGACCAAATTAGTTTTTTTTCTACGAGCACTGAATAAAGTTTAAGAATTTACTTAATTTTTGCCTGAATTATCACCAAAAACACCACTTGGGTAAAGAGCATTAGAGAATTGGCTTATAATTTGATATTTATTAAAACCAGTTTCTTTCTAAAGTAGTTTTCAAATAAAAAGCTTGAAGCAAAACATCAAAAGTATATAAATTTTAATTAATTGAAAATCGTGTTGGGAACAAACAAGTCTTAATCAAGCTATCAATTACGTCGCTAATTCGGTCACATCAGGTGCACTAAATAAAGACTACAAATTATTTGTATCGGATTCGCTTTATGTATTGCAAAGTGAGCTAATTGAATACACAAACAGTGAAGCGTGACGCTATTTCTCTGTTAGTTCAGTCTCGAGGCTATTCGTACAATCCAATTTTCAAGTTTCAAAATAAAAAATCTTGTGTTTTGCGTCAGTGGGCATTCAGATGGACAACAACTACCCAATAATATCACGCCAAAAGCAAATTACTTCCTGTAAACATGTCGACATTTTTCATCACACTGCAAAATCTCAATTACCCCAAGTTGAGCGTATCAACTCATTCAAGCTCTACTATTTGCGTTATGTCTTTATTTCGCTTGCATAGCTTTCCAATTTTCCACCATCAAAGCCACACCCGAGATATTAACACGCTAGATGCGAGCAATTATAGCGATGCTTGTAATTGTTTCGTGATAAAAGAGGCATTTTTATGCCAGCTATTGAATTAAATATTTTATATCGAGGCTTTCTTCTTCAAATATTTATCTAACGTTTGCTTTTGCTTTCAAGAAATTTCCCGACAACGAATGTGTGAGATAAAATCGAAGCAATATGCAAATTCTTCTTTTATTGTGTCACGTGGGTTTTTGTACATTCTGCAATGTAGGTATGTTCTTTCTCAAAAAAAAATCTCCAAAAATTTGCGTCTAAGCGAGTTAACATCAAAGCGAATAAGCGAATTTTTCTTTTATTGCTTTCTATTAAGTAAGGTGGGTTTTTGTGTAATGTAATTCAAACATTTATGCAATTTTTGCTTTTTCTTTCAAAAAATTTTTGACAAAAAACATTCAACGATTGTGCGAGTTAAAATCAAGGCAAATACTTGTAATCTCATTCAAACATTTATGCAATGTTTGCTTTTTTCCCAGAAATTTTTCGACAAGAAGACATTCAGCGAATGTGCGAGTTACCATCGAAACGAATAAGCGATTTTTTCTTTTATTTTTTTTAAATGTGTAAAGTGGGATTTTGTGTGTACTTTTTCAAACATTTATGCAATATTTGTTTTTTCTTAAGATATTCCTGACAAGGAAACATTTAGCAAAAAGCGAATAAGTGATTTTTTATTCTTTTCTATTGTGTAATGAGTTATTATTCAATCATTTATGCAGTGTTTGTTTTTTTTAAACATTCCTCTACTAGCAAACTTTCAGCAAATGTTAACAAATAAGCAAATTTTTCTTTTTACTCTTTTCTATCCAGTAAAGAGTTTTGTGTATTTTCATTCAAACATTTAGCGAATTTGCGAGTGTAAATCGAAGCGACTGAGCGAATTTTTCCTTCTATTGTGTAAAATGATTTTGTGTCCCTTTTCAATTAGCAGAGCAAAAAGTCGCCACATTGAATTTAAAATGCGCCATTATTTCCGCTGTGACACAAGTTTACAAGATATACATGAATATTTAGATTAAGCGCGTCCTCAAGTTGTCTGCTCTTCATAAGCTTTTCTTGTTTATGGCATCTCTGGACTGGAATAAAGTCGCTCGATGCCAACGCAGGGACGTCCCTCTTGCACCGGCTTTAATAAAAATACATTAACATTTAATGAAAATGCGGTTCAACTTTGAGTTTACGTGAAATGTAAGCTCTAAAAGGCAGCGAAACGTTTTCCGTCATGCATTCTATTTACATATTTGATAATCATTAGCAAGAGGTTCGGCAAAGCGGAAAGCTACACATGTGCGGGACTGATAAGGGAAAAGCTCAATCGACAAAATAAAAATTAAAAACAAAGTTTCGTACAAAGAACGGACTCTTATCGCACAAAATTAACACTTGGGACACGCAACGCGTGTTTCGATTCAATTTTGAGATTTTTCATTAATGATGACCACATTTCGTGACGACTTTGCACTTTTCAGGATCTGAAAATTTGCATGGCAGGAATTTAGGACAAACAAGAGCATTAATCGATTTTTTGTCGAAAGATGAGCTTCCGTGGTCAAGCTTTTACTTTTCCGGAGAAACACAAAACTCAGTTTTTGTTTTTCGCAGAATTGTTTAAAGGTAATGTGAAACCACCTTTCTCCATCTCTATAAACAGGCTTTAGTTATATTCATTAGCAAATAGGATGAAAAACTTCCGTCTCACTCTCCTTTCATTAAATTTAATTATCATTCGGGGCTCCATCCGTAGGATTACATTTCATTATTTATTTTTGTTAATGAGAATTTTCCAAAGGTGTGACACCTTTTGTTTAATTTGTGCCCCAATTAGACAAATCAGAAAATATAAACCAAAAACTCTTCGAATTTATATTCAAGGCACAAGACGTGAGTTTGCCCGTGCCATCAATATTTCAAATCACGAGCTCGAAAAGGAAAAAACTTGGTAAACTGTACTAAATTCCTCGAATAATAATTTCTCTTGATTCTTCTTGTTAAAACGATAAGATAACCCCCAGATTTTATTTGTTTAAACGTGTGCAAAAAACTGTTGGGGAAAATTGAGAAGCTTGTTCCGGCCCGATGTTGTTTTTAATAAATTTCCCGGGCACTTTATTAACACATTCTCTCCGTGTCCGAATCGGAGAATAATGGAAGGAATGTAAATCGAATCCTGCCTGATCCTGATCTATGGACTCCTCGAACTTATTAAATTTGGCGAAAGCACAAGTGCTACCACCAAAGCTGATTCTGCTCTCGCTTTTTATTTAGTTAATCTTGAATAATTGAGTTCAATCGCAAAAAGAACGAACCAATTAGCACCCGAATATAAAACAGTTACTGGCACCCTCCCCGGAATGAAGATGAGCGGCCGCTCCATCACCGGAATTCTGAAACTTGCATTGACCACTGACCAAACTCCGGTTCGATTTATCGATCCGGGTATTAATACAACAGATAACTCTTTGTGCATTCGGGGGTGCACTCAATCTCCCCTACCATCGACGCGTTATCGTGGCTTTTTACATTTTTAACCGGACTGGAATCAGTCCGGGTTTCACTGCGTTAGAATGCGAGAGTAGGTAGCTGATAGATGAGCTGTATCGGCAGCAGACAGACGTGGAACTGATGTATAGGCAGCCCGCCGCCTTATTTACGAGCCAAGTCTCTAATACCCGATATCTATGGTTGCGACCGTTATGAATGATCCTCCTGGGACCGGACACTGAGCTGCACTCCGGTGATGGTAAACCTGTCAGTGCGCAAGAAATGGACGACAAATCGCAAATTCGCAAATAATTACTTCAAGTTTTAGATAAGCAACATGTCGTGAAAGAAAATTAACATAATTAAAAAGATATGAAAGCTGAAACCGCTTTAATAACGCGAAAAGATGTGAGGCGTCTCTTTACGACGCAGAACGAGATCACTGCACCAACCCCATTAGCTCGGCATCGCGTCGCGATGACTAATAAGGCTTTGTATTAATAATTCTTGTCGAGTTTCACGGAAAAACGACATTGCTCAGCAGCTGGAATGTTTTGTACAGACAGCGATAATTCATGCGACCTAATTTAAGGGCGTTTTTATCGAGAAACTGCACTCACACAATGTGTCTAAGTTTTACAAGTCGACTCTTGTGTAAAGCAATCGGGAAGCCGCTGACACGAAATCTTACTTAAATATTTAACCAAGCAATTTCTTAAGTTGAACCTAGCGAAAACTTTGATGGCATGGAAAACCAAACAGTGCTGCACAAGCATTTAGCGCACTAACACGAATCTGCATAAAGCATGAGATTCGCCGAGTAAACACTTAAAACTTTAGATTTTTCCTAGAATTTCTTGCACACTCACAAATTAATTAATTATTTTCGTTTTGTCCCCGAAACTCTTACAAGTTTTTATTGCCCAAAACACATAACGATCGGAATTAAGCGCCGACTATTCAACTCTAAGTCTTCGAGTTGATTGTCGCGCCGTGAACGGAATAACTCTGGGAAAAATTAATTAATTTAGATGAAAGCCACTCGTAAATAAGTTGCCAAGAGGATTAAATCCCGATTTGTTGTTCTGATTTAATTCCGACACTCCCTTTCCGCGTGTATTGTTGTAAATTACTTTATAATTATCAGTTAGCCGGTCGAGGGATTGTTCCTACGTCAGGACCTAAACTGGCGCATCCTGCCGGCCAAGCAGCAGTAATCATCGGTTTACCCACCTACGAAATTGCCTATTAAGAACCGAAAGTAATAAAATTAACATTAAATTTTAATTCGGCGCACGCGATACTGTTATTTACGGCGACTCCCCCAACAAGGTTTTCAATCGCCGATAGATAGTGCGAGGGGAGAACGGCTATGCCGCGACCCCCTATAATTTTTACAAAATATTTTTGAATCCGTTGGGATTTGACCAACACTTCTAATTACTTACTCTCTAACAAACTAACTATTAAGCCTTGAGCAATAAAATTTTCATGAAATCTAATTACTTATCGTGAAAATCACGAAATTGGGACACGCAATGTCGTTATTAAAGAGCAACGCACCAACAGACAATTAACACGAGTTTTATTTACCATTTTCAGCGAAATTCAGCGGCCCGAATCGCTGTTGACTTTGAGTTCTTTTTTCGTGTTTAAACCAACAATTTTGTGTGCGCAATTTATCCCCATCCCCTGAATTTCTTTCGATTTTCACGTAAGAATCAACGTAACGCGCATAAATATATTCATGGAAACAGCCCTCATTGTAATATCGATGGGGTCGGATCCGTATTAAGGAAACGTGCAAGGAAATATGAAATTTCCAAGTGAGAAAAGCGGGTTTTCTGAATTAAAAAATGCGATTGGCATTCGCGACACGCCTTGTATAATTTTTGCGGTGGTAGTTTATTGTGTCAGGACAATTTAGGCCGACAAAGCAATTGAAAGACAGTCGAGTACGTGTAAAGAAATATTTTTCACTTTATTTCGACTCACGATTTAAGCCACTGTTGAAACCAAAACGTGACAACCTGGAAGTTTATTTTTCTCTCTTGTCTCGAGGAGTTTTTCGTACGTCGTGATGCCAAACGAGTTTTGTATGTGACTTTTGAAGCGCCATAAAACGGGACAATGTTGACAAGAAAGACGACTATTGATTAAAAAGAATCGCTGTTTTTTTATGCCATTTTGCTCGAATAAAGTTCCATAAATTGAGCAAAAATTAATACTTTTACACGTAATCGGGCAACTTTAGAGGACAAGTTGAAATATTAAACACAAAACTCATTTAACTTTTCCAATTTAGTCTGTTTGGTTGTTTGGTGAAAGCAAATTTAAAAAACAGAACGGCTTTTTACTTGATCGTTGACTAGTAACATTTTTTAACCACTTTTTTCCTAATATCCACCTCTCACAAATACAATTTTCGCAATCAATAGAAACCCGAATCCCTGAAGTACATTTATGTAAGCTAATAGGGTTGGTAACCCTAGGAGATTGCGTCCGATAAAAAAATCGAAAGAGTCAAAGTCATTCGATTATCCTTTGCGAGTTTCCGCCGAGACACAAATTAATAAAAATGGTGGATGCGCCGGGAGTGAATTATTCCGACTAAAATTACACTAGAATTCAATTTGAAATTTAAATAAAAGACTCAATGTTAACTTTTAATTCACTTTGACAATGAGTCAAGAGTTTGAAAGGTTATTACAAAGTGCTGGCGTAAAAAAGCTTTCTCGGCACTCGATGTCAGATAGTGGAAAAGCAATGAGATAATGAAAATAAATACAGAGCAAGTGGCGTGAGAAGATAGCGAGCAGTCTTCTTAACTGTTATGTTAATCGTTACCATAACCATTTCCTCCTCTTCCCGAAGATACATATCTCATGGCGTTTACACAGCGCGAAAAACACTCCCCCATAAACAAATAAGTGGATCAAAGTAACTGGCAAAAAAGTGAAATAGGAAACATGTTTTAGAGGTAGAATTGAAAGTCGTAATGTATTCATGAGACGAGTGCCGGCGATACACAACCGAATCGAAATCAAATATTGGAAAAACGCAACGATTTATTTCGAGTGGCGCTGCGCAAAAATTAGCACAACTAATCCACATGTTAGACATGGAACGTGTACTGAATTTTAGATGGAATTAAACTCGGTACATTCTGATGTTTCAGCAGGAACACAGCGCACATAAATTATTCCGTCGCGATGCGAAATCTTTGAAAACTTATTTAACACCGCTTTTATCCAGAACTCAACTCAATAAATATGTTACTACGTTTGATGCACCACAAGCCAAGTTTTTGTGCAAACAACAACAGAAAAAATAATTAGTTTGTTTCGAGCTTATCAAGCACAAAATCGAATATACCTACGTAACATGTTAAAATAGTTGCGTGACACATTTAAAAAAATTAAATAAAATTCGTTTCTAAATGTCCGGAATTTTTATCTTAATTACACGATAAAAATAAAACAACTGTTTAAATACTTTGCTCTGATATAAAAAATGGTAAATTACTTCAGGCTACTAGTTTAAAAATTTTATTGGAGCTATAAAAACACTAATCACGGCGAAAATTGTTTGTGTAATAGTATAAAATTTAATTATGCACTTTTTGTAAACTAGCCTCGCCAAGCAACGTGTAAATTAACGTAAAAACCGCACTCGGGAAAGGGTAAAAATTTAATTAAAACTTTGAAGTTATCGAAATTGATTTTTTCTCCCTCGCAATTACATTAGATTTTGTAAAAAAATAAGAAAACACATTTTTGTAATAATTTATGCACTTCCTGGCTTGGTTAAGTGCTTTGGTAGAAGCTTTGGGTTTAATTTCGGTGGTTTTTGTTCAATTGCCTCGGCGAAAGCTTTTTCGAGCTTTAATCATCGCTTTGCCGACATCCATCCTCCGATTTTTTATTAATGATTTTCAAAGTATCGGTTTCGTCTTTGTCTCGCAACAATTTTTTCCTTCATGTCCCGTTATCCTGTCAAAATTTAATCTGACACGGCAATTTATTACAAACTTGAACTTTTTCGGTGTACCATAATTCCGCCTCGAGGCATTCTATCTGCGTTCATCTTTGTCATGCCAAGTTAAGCGATAATGGTGCAAGTGATATCGATCAAAAGCGAGAAATAAACTTGATGAATTGTCTCGTTTTTGCTCCAAAAACCCAATTTTTGCTACGGCGAAAATAAACGCTGCGGTTTTGAGACAATTAAAGAAATAAAACTCGAGCCCTCGTTAGAATTCAACTTTATTAAAACTTACAACGGTTCGCTCTTTATAAAGAGACGAGAGGTGAAAAAACCCAACATTTGTGCATAAATTCTCGTTTACCTTTGCCTCAATCGATAACGGCGAGTCCTAAGCAAATCCGGGCCCGGAATTCCTAACGAATTTATGTCTAGACGCGACGGTCACACCGTGTGTGCTAAGAAATAACCGTTACAAGATTTTGACGAAGATGAACGTTGGCAGACCGCCTCGAGGTGGAGCACAACACGAGAGGGAGGAATCGCTGTTTACGATTTCCCCTCGAAGGAGAATTTATGGGAAATCGGAGCAGATGACGATTTATACACGCACAATCACCCCCGACTTTGATTTAATTTCATCGCGGTGGAAAATGCCGGTTATGAGGACGATTTTTTGTTTACAAGATTCGGTATAGGCTTAGAGTGTCACCAGGTTGATAAATTACAGAAATTCCGGGGGAATGGGAATTTAATTTTAATTTTATTTAGTGTTTCACTAGTTTGTGTATTGTAATTAACAGATATCACATTTGAATGCATATGACGTTTGCTCGTATCAAAGTATTTCTCTAATCGAGTTTTACTAATGCTGAATTATGCGGAATTATCATATTGTTGGTTTAGCATTCGACTGAAAACTCATTTAAAAGCAAATGGATGTCAAAAGTTGTAATCACAAATATTAATATTGATTAAAATTGACTTATATATTAATTTAGACTAGAGGTTTAAAACTAAAACTGGTGTGGAATAATTCGTAATTTTGCGAGAAGCTTGGTGCCCTGAGAGAGTTTCTCGGGAGGAAGCGTTTATCGCGTTATTGCCCCACAACAGCCTAGAGCCGTGAAAGGGAAATTTCTAGTAAAATGAAATTCCATTCAATACACCCGTAGATAATCCGGGCCGTCCCGAGCAGACATTAGAATTAGAACGGGTCGATATAAATTCTCCAGTGACATAATTCCGCGTCAAAAATCCGGGAAGCCCCTAATCCGGGAAAAACGTAAAAATAACCGCCAACCATTAACACCAGCTAATTACGTCCAAACGAATAAAGCACTAAGAGAGCTTTTGTAATTACCATAAAACTCATATTTAATCTCGACAAACAAGTCGCGGCGAATCTTCGCCCCCTCCAATAAAAGCAATTAATATTCCCTCGATGGGTTATAATATCCGTTGATTCCGTTTCTCATCTTTGACCAATTCCCATTTGCTCTGCTCATATATGCGTATAACGACTTCACAATCCTGAAATTAATTACCTTGTTTGTTGCGAGCTGTGTAAATATTTGATCAGCACGTGTTTTTCAACGTGGAATTTGTTTTACCCGAGGAATGACTTTCCAACCGAAATCTCAAATTAATTTTTATTGAAACGCTGTGATTTTATTTTGTATTACGCGGAAATTATAGACCAATAAATTCGGTCTTTTTAATGCATTTTAAATCAGCCATAAATATTGCACTGCATTTACTATTATTTACCTAAACTATGCGGGTAAATCATAAATGTCAACTACGGATTTTTATCCTGCAACTTTACAAAATCTGTCAAACATATATTAGTGTAATATTAATACAATGTTTGTTTTTCATTAATTTAATAGTCCGGCTAATACAATTCCGGGCGCAGTCGGTAGGGTCACAATCGATACAATTGCAACGCATTTAATCCGACTGAAAAATTCAACAAATAAATCATGTTTTTGCCCCTTCAGTCCCTTAATATCCATCACGCGAGCCTCAAACCCCACATGGCCGCTAATACTCATTATCGGTCGACCGAAAGTAGTCCGCAACAACAGGACCGGGTCGCTGAAATTTGTCCGGGTATTAATCTAAGAGCTGTTTAACAGCGTCTCTCTTAATTATTTTCATCAATTAAACATACTTCCGAGTGCCCGGGGCATCCACTCTACCAATTTTTAAACGGAATTAATGGCTCGTTCGCCGATCTGGGGTTGAGTTATTGCGAGCGAAACAAAATAAGATTACTTTTACGGGAAAAGGGAAAGGTTCGACGCTTAATGCTTTATTTAAAAAAAATGAACCAACGGACGAGGTTTGAGTAAGTGGAAGATTATGAAAAATTGTAACTGGGAAATTAAAATAATTTTGTAAGAGAGAGAAAGAGAGAGTCTCTCTGTCAACAGAACAGAAATGAAACAATTACCTCAAATCTCTCCTTGAAATTTTACAATTCTTTTTAAAACCAAAATATTATATTAAATTTTGTAGATTTTGCCAATAAAAATTAAACAAATTTAATGTGCATAAAATATAATCCACTGAACTAAAAATAAACTTGGATTACATAACAATACTATGAGTTCCTTAACACAACATGAGAAGTATGCTACAATTGTATAAAACCAAATTTGTCCTAACCTACGAGAGGTTTACTACACCAACATCTGATCTAGGCTAACTTACTGAAATGTTTGACTTAAAATTGATAACCTAGACAAATTTTTGCTTGAAGGGTTAAAGGTTACAAAACCTAAAGTAATTTAACAAAAACCTAAAGCATTCTATATAATTCTGCAAAACCTAAACGTTTACTAGTATATTACATAACGAGCACGGAAAGTGATATACAGGGTGCGCCAGAACTCGCGCCCCAGAGAAAAATGCCATGTAAGGTAAGATACCAGGAACATAGAAAAAATGGTAAAAAAATTCTATCTTTAAAAATTTCGAAGTTATGACAGTCTGAATTTTGCACTTTGACTCTATTTATTTCTGTTGAAAAAATAATTTTCAAGTTTTTTGGTACATGCTATTAGAAGCGGAAACAAGGAAGCAGTACTATAAATCGTAACTCTGTTTAATGTTATTTATGGCTTTTATTGGGAAAATTTTTGTACCTTTGCTAAAAACAAAAAAAACATCTACAAAACCATCAGTATCATTAAAAAAACATAAAAAATGTCAAATGTCAAAAAATAAATGTCAAAACTTTATGACAGAAGATTTTTTAAACATTTTTTCCATGTTCCTGGTATCCTATCCTACATGGCATTTTTGTCTGGGGTGCGAGTTCTGGCACACTCTGTATAACGCACAAGCGGGAAAGTTGCGCACGAGGCGTTAGCCGAGGTCAGGCAATACCGCGAGTACGTTAGACACTTTCGTGCAAGTTTTGTACACTATTTTTCCTACGACCATAAATAATGTTTTTCTTACGAACATATTTTTTTTTCATAACGATTTATTTTTTATAATTGATACAAAAATACGTTGAATAACGATTTATTTTTTATAATGGATACAAAAAAATACGTTAAATGAAAAAATACAAAACATTCGAGTGTGAATTGTGTGTTAGATTTCTAACACACAGTGCAAAAACAAATCGCACAAGTTTTCGACCTCGTACGATATTGCCAATTTTCGCGCATGTGTAATTGTGCGTTAAAATTTAATTTTAAATATTTTACAAAAAGCATTTTAAATTAGGTAACCTCACAAAAACTTTACAATATATCTAATCTGCTTAACCTTTACTCAAAACAACTATACAAAAATCTAATTTTATAAAAACGGGGATCAATAAAAATTTATACTATAGTATTGGTTTATAGAATCCAACATAATAATGTTTACAATAACTTTACGAAACATAAATTAAACCTTAACCAGCTTTAAGTGTTTTAGTTAAACAACTAAAAACCTCGGGGGAGTTTCTAATATTATATGAAAGCCTATCCAAGCAGACTTTGCAATTTTGTTGAAACAAAAAGAAGTTTTGGGATTTTGTTTATTATCATAGATAAAAGTCTTACAAACGACATTTTAAGAAAGTAAAATATTCTCGAGCGGATTTTATTTCGTTTGTTCAGTTTGGCTTGTAGGTGTATTGCATCTTTGCGCCGTAAATAACGGCGTTTTCCAGTCCATTGTACTAAAGAAGTTATTCAAGCCGGTTTAAAACATTCGCTTGAATGCAGTATTGCATGTCTGGGTCTGATAGTCGCGTTAAAACAACCAACTTCATGATTAGAAAAATAGAGAAGCTGTCTTAGATCTTGTACGAGTTAATCAAGCCGCACGACTTTGTGTCACAATAGCATACAGATAGAAATCGGATCAATAGTTTAGTTGTCGCTTGTTGTTATAATTCTTCGCAACTGGGGCGGATGAGTTCTTGTAATTACCGAAAATCCGAGTCAAGTCGGCTATAATTAATAAGAAGCAATGTAAACAGCGTCGTTTTCTCTCGCGTCGTGCCAAAAATCCATCAGAAGCATTCCTCCTATCTTAAACCAAACTCGTAATTGTATCTATTTCAAGGCATATCTTTGTATTGTCTTGACAAATCTGGCGCTCCCCATGCGTAAAATATGCAAATTAATCATGATTAGTTGGCAGGCCTGCAGGAATAGGGATACATACACACAAGTTCTCTCTCTCGACTCGCTCCCTTTTTCCCGCTTTGTTTCAGAAGCTTTGAAATTTCAAAGCCAACGACCTAATAATAAATAAATGTCGGCGTTAGACCCGCGAATTATTTACACACACGGCGAAAAAATTAAACAACCGGCTTAAAATATCAAGTACGTGTAAGGGCCTCTTTGCATGCAACGCTTTCATTATGAAAAGGTATTTCACGCCTTGTTACTGCGGAATTTATTTCGCGAGGTGTACCGTCATGAATAAATTTTGAGCAAGACGTTTTGGCCGTACTAAGTGTCCATCATTAATTCGGAGGTCATTTTCCTACAGGAGACACGCCAGAAGTTCATATGTTTGCTGCAGGACATTCGACGCGAATTTATAGAGCAGTTAGCATTAGCATTGTAGATGAGTGGGACGGTGGCTGGAACGCAGAGGCATAGTTGTAGATAACATCAATTAACGGAACTGACGTCAGACGGGAAACCCCCTAAATTCGCGCACGGCTATATATAACACAATCTGATCCTGACCAATTAGGCACTGGATCCATCAATTGACAAAGCGGGAGGAGGCACCAAGACAACATTTCTAGGGAACGAAAATTACAGGCAAACAAAACTCAAGCAATTTCCTCTACTAGAGTGTCAAAGGAAGCTCAAGCAAAATCAATCAACATTTAAAACAAGGGAAAAAATCAAAATTTTTGTTTAGCATCTCCATTTTACAAAGACCAAAGCAATGTTACAAAAGCTAAACGCAACCTGATATCACTTTTACAAGAAGCGAAAAAAATCTTAATTTTTTATTTTTAGGAAACTCAGGCAGAAATAGTGTTAATTTTAGTGATCTAAGTTTAATAAACCTAGACAATGTTACAAAGTCTAAAGGGAACCTGACGTTACTTTTACAAAAATCGAAATTTTTTTTTTATTTGTATGAAACCTAGTCATAAGTACAATCTAAATTTCAGTAACCTAACTTTTCCAAAACTTAGGCAACTTAATATTACTTTTACAAAAGCGAAAAAAATCTTAAATTTTTGATTTTTATGAAACCTGGACATAAGTACCCTACCTAGCCTCAATGTTACAAAACTTAACTGCAACTTGATATTATTTTTACAAGAAGAGAAAAAAAATTTTTTTTATCTTTACAAAGCTTAGGCATAAGTGCATAAGTATGCTTCTAATCTCAATTCAATGTTACAAAACTTGAAGGCCTCCTTTTACAAAAAGCGAAAAAAAATTCTTTTCTTTGACACTGTCAAAATTTACGGTTTTTCTCCTGTGTAAGAAAGTTTTGACAATTGTTTGGCATTTCTCAATACGAAAGGTGAGATTATTTTTAACGGATTTAAAGCAATTTTAAGATTTGTTGAGTCTAATTCGAAGAACAAAATGTTATATTTAACTCGTTTTTGTATACATAAATCGGTTCATTTCTTCTACTTCGTGGATGATAAACCACTCGTTAACACTTGTGGTTTAAAAATCTACTGATGGAATAAAGCGTCCGATTTACACTTAAACTCATCAAATAAATAACTATAAATTTTGATCTTTATGTAACCTAGGTATAAGTACGTTACCTAGCCTAAACTTTAGTGACCTAACTTTAAAAAGTCTTGGCATTTTATAAAACCTAAAGACAACATAATATTACTTTCACAAATTTCATAAAAAAACAAAATCTTAAATTTTTAATTTTTACGAAACCTAGGCATAAGTACGCTGCCTAGCTTCCATTTTAGTGACGTAACCTAGGCAATTTTACAAAAGCTAAAATCAATCAGATATCACTTTTACAAGAAGCGAAAAAAACAAAATCTTAAATTTGTATCTTTATGAAACCTAGGCATAATACGCTGTCGAGCCTCAATGACTTAACTTAACAAAATTTAACATCTTAATATTGCTATTAGAAAATGAAAAACACAGAATCTTAAATTTTTTATCTTTACAGAACCTAGGCATAAATACGCTGCCTAGCCTCAATTACGAAAAGTTACAAATGTTGCAAAATCTAAAGGCAACCTGATACAACATGTATACATTGTAACATGATTTTTGGGTTTAGTGTTGGTTTGCGAAACCTGAGATAGATAGAGAGATAGTCAGAAACTATTATTTTATAGCTTCTGTGTTCAAATTAGAAAAGTTTATCCGAGACAAATACCCCGGATAATTGATTGAGCAAAAGAACAGTTTAAAAACTGGGTCACCTCCCCGACGTACCTTCTATTGATGACTGCAAAGCTCGCAAATAGACGGTGTCCATCGCAATCTTTTTCAGACAGAAAAGAGCGCATAGTTATAACAAGCCATTCACGAGTTTCCTGCGACTAAATTACGGCCAATTTTCTTTATTTTGAAGAGGAACATAGTATAAAATTATAGTCGGCGAGTGCAAGCGACTGAATTTCCCGAGGACAAAATGCAAATGGCCCTTATAAATTTGTAAAAATCTGAAATATTCAGAAGTCGGCTTCCGTCGAAACACCTGGAACGTGGCCTACCTATCCTAGAAATTAAAACTCGTAAGTATTGATCCGAGCAAATTACACTACTTGTGGTTAGCCAAATTGCTTCCTAATTACCACTCGGGATTGCAGCCGTTTTTGATACGAATCTCGAATTGCCATTAATCGCCGATTTATAAATTCGGAAGTCGGTGCGACAAAAGTTGAGCAATTTATCATCAGACGCCAAAAGGGACACTTGGAATGGCAAATCACCAGCAAATACTTTTCATAGGGCCAGGAGCACGTTTGCGATAATAATTCTTTTTATTTCTTTTCGATGTTGGTAAGTAAATGAAGCATCGGAAACGTCAACGATCGGAAATATTTTAGTTTCGCACTTACGAGAATTGAACGGAAGCCACTCAGTGGAATTAACTTGCAACGAAATTAAAAAAAGATAGAGAAAAACTGTTGCATACTGTCGCAATAAGATATTCTCTTGCTAATACTCTGGAATATATAGAGACGTTTGTATCGGCGAAGTTACGGGGAAATTTGCATTTTCATTTTGTTTTCACATCCAGGTAAAGGATAAATTTGTGGAATTTACAAAAATTTACAAAAAAATCTAAGAATTTGTATGACAAATTCAAGTTAATTATTAATTTATTCACACTTGGTGAGGTTCAATTTTATCTGATGCGTACAAACCTAAGCAAATACTTAATTAATTTTACAAAACTTAACCAAATTTCTATTTTTTTCTCACATGTAATCAAATTTTTATAAAACTTTTTAAAGCACTTTTCAAAAGGGTACGCAAGCCTACTTACAAAACCTAAAATCTACCTGAATAATTGATTCTACAAAAACCTGGTCAATTTTACCACATTTAAATAGAAATCCTATAACCTAAATATTTTTATAAAAAATCCAATTTAATAAAATTATTACAGAAGTAAAAATCTTTTCTAATATATTCAATTTTATTTAACGTAAATGCGTACAACCTAAACAATTTTTTATTACCTTTTTCTTACATTTAGTCAGATTTTTTTTAAACTATAATTATTGCCCATTTACAAAACATAAACCTGGCTACTTTAAAACAATTACAAACCAGACTAAACTGATATTTATCTGGATAATTAATTCTAGAAAAACCTGATTAATTTTAAGAGATTTAAATAGAGATTCTATGTATAACTTGAAATTTTTAATAAGAAACCTAATTTAATTAAGAAGTTTAATTTAATTAAACACTGAACTAGAAAACATTCCTAATATATTTCATTTTGTATAGGGTAAATGCTTACAATACCTAGGCTTCAATTTAATATATTTACAAAATGTAGTACCTAGACTTTTGACTACTTCAAATCAAAATTCAAACTGATTATGAGCCTAGACCAATACATAGTACAGATTGTCAATTGATAGTTACGTGGTTAATTAACTTTGCTAAAACTTAGACAACTTTAGTAGGTTCAAAAAACTTATTTTTATAAAACCTAGTCAATTTTTACAATAGCTTCAAGTTTTTGTACGTTTTAGTATTAAATAAAAATTAGTTTTGTGTTGGTTTAGTGCGCTCTAGGCTACTTTCGTTACAAGCGAGGTTTTAATCGAGCTGGAAGATTGGAAGGAGCTTTAGTAATAAAACGTAAAATTGTATGAAAACAATGATTAACAATTTAAATAATGAAAATCTGTCGTCGTCGTCGGCGAGTTTTGCCGTTACGCCCAGGTTAATTAAGTTTGGTGTAATTAGCATACGTCTAATATTTGAGGCTTGGCAATTCCAATTAAGGTAATGTAAATTTTGTTAGCATTAATGCTAATTTAAATTAGCGAACGAGCGACCGAGAAGAGATTTTCCGTACGCGACGGTGGCGGCGGCTCTCGTCAAAGCGTCCGCTTTGTTTGGAGGCGGCGTGGCGCGTCGTTGTCAACTTCATATGATTTAAAGGTAGTCGGATGAGCAGGCAAGCGACAATACGAGCTGCCCGCCGAGAAATTAATCTTCGCAAGACGCACTTTTTGCTGGCCGAGTCGTCGGAGATAAAATTTGCAACGGTTTTCAATTAACAGAGTCGACTTGTGATTAATCGCAGGTTTGACGGACGCAAACGGTAATTCCTACCCCTATTGTCGCCCATTTGTAATTTCGATTCGGCTCGTTGATTAATAATCGAATCATTCAGGACTGAAGCAAACCGAACTGCAAAGGAACAACAGCCGGAAAATGTGCTCACCGAAACCCAAATTCAACCAATCGAATTATCAAAACAAGAACGGTTTTTCGAGCCAGTTAAACAAGGCCCAGAAACCCACCAAGGATATTAACTTTATCTAAGGTTAAAACAAAAAAATAAAAATTATTAGATTTTTTTTTGCCCGGCACATCCACCATTTTTGATTTTTATTGTCACCTTTGTTTTTCATATAAATCTAAAACTTGGCAATTTTTGCATTTAAAATAAGACAAGACTGATAGTAGATAATACACGTTTTTGATAAAAAAGGATATATGTAAGGGTGTCGTCCTGATTTTTAGCACTACGAGAAATCGAAGTGGGGTAAGGGACGCAAATTTTCTCGCCAGAACGTGGCGGTACCTTGTAGCGAGTACTCGAATGAACTTATCGGGCTAAAAGAATTCTAGCAAAGGCTGATCTCGTGCAGTACCTTTTTCAAGAGAAATGATATAAAGGTTAAAGCAACCAGCTCCCTTGAAACTACGTCAGTGCACAAAAAATTGTGAAGGCAAAACTTGGAAATCGGAATCGAATTTGAGGGACAGACGGAGCAAATCGCCATCCTTTCTACTTAATGTTTTAATGCTTGTACCTATGACCAAATGGAACTTTTACATGTTTTTAAGACATTTGAAATAAATATGTAATTTTTTTAGTTGCACCGAATTTTGTTTATTGAATTTTTTAAAGTCAAAGTAATAACAATTCGATAAATTCCGTTTTCTAAAATATTTAAATTAACTATTTGTTAGCAGTATTCAACCACGATATCCATCACACAATGGGCCGTCATTGCGTTCGATCTCCTAGAAAAAGCTGTTCGGCTTGGCCCATCTGGGACCATAATTTAGGACTATTATGTAGTCTGCAGTTTTGTCAATCTTTTGGCGAATATACCGTTCTATTGCTTTTATTTTAATTTTGTTACTCTTACATTATTTAAGCTACAAATGTGAAATTTAGCTCACTTTCGTAGCAAACCCAAGCACATATACAGGCTGTTCGGTCCAAGTCGCCCTGGCCGATAACACCTAAACTTACTTTTTTTTTTTTAACTAAATTTTCAAATAATACTATTCATTCCTGGCTTTCTTAGAAAACGCATCAAATTTTTTAGCATATCCGGTGTAGCCGGAAATGCTACCAAATTTAGTTTTTCAAATAGAACACCTATGTTTTTTTGCTCGAGACAATAATAATTGGCATGAAAAATACGGTAAACCACTATTTATTACATTTTATTTTACATAATGCACTCAGAAAACAATTTAAATTTTTGAAAGTTATTGCAAATTTTGCAACGTAGTCGGATTTTACTTGTAAAGATATTCATGCAAAAAGCAATATGCTATATATGCAATCTTTAATAATTGATGATATTAATTACGACGAATTGGTAGATCAGCTTGAAGTGTTTTTTAAGTGCAATAAAAATAGAGCGGAAGCTGAAAAACAGTACAGAGAAAAATACTCACACAAATCGTTGGAAATTTAGTCGAATTGAAAAACAACTGAGACGAACAGGTTCGCTTCTTAAAAATAAAAAACCTGTGGTTCTTTGTGAATAACATGAAAATAGAAATCTGAATGTTCTGTTACCAGTCGAAGAAAATCCAAGAGTTTCCATAAGAGAACTCGCTCATCATAACTGACAAATTAGATTTGTCAAACCAACAATTAAACTGTATCCAAGCATTTTTTTATTCACACCTTTATTTTAAAATTAAAAATCAGGCTACGCGACCAATTTCCTTATAAAATTCTAAGATTTAAGATGTTTTTTGATTGCATTGTGTTACGCAAAATGTAATAAATAGTGGTTTACCGTATCTTTCATGTCAATTATTATTGTTTCGAGGAAAAAAAATAGGTGTTCCATTGGAAAAACTAAATTTGATAGCATTTCCGGCAACACCGGATGTGCTAAAAAAAATTGATATATTTACTAATAAACACAATAATGAATATTATTACTTAAATATTTACTTTTTGAAAAAAAGAAGTAAGTTTAGGTGTTATCAGCCGGGGCGACTTGGACCGAACACCCTGTATGTATACAAGTTCTCATACCGTTCTCAAAAAGTGTAAGAATGTTTTGTTTTGTCATCTGATTTTTTAATAGAAAATATTCGAAAATTCAATTTTATACTTTTTTTTTAATGAATGGTGTTTTTTTATTTTAACCCTTACTCCTAAATTAGGGTGTGAATACTATTTACTTATTTATTTATTATCAACTTTTTCAAAGTTAACAATAATTAGGCAATAATTCTATAGAAACCACTCAAAGGTAGAATTTTTACTATCAATTAAAACATAGTTTTTGAAATAAAATCAGTCACAATTCGTATCATTGCGCAACTTGCTTGCTCTCAAATCAAGTAAGAATTTTTTTTTATTCGAATTTTATTTAAATATCCATAATATTTTAAAAAAACGTCTAGGGAAAAGATGTATTGTGATGGTACGAATAGAACGCAAGTAAACAATTTAAAAAATTATTATTTAACAAAATGCCAATATTCATTTTACTTTGACAAAATTTGCCGCCCGAATATCCTCACTGAATGGTGCTTTCTTAAAAAAAAAATACCTAAAAACAGCTGAAAGAAAAAAAATCTGTCACCTTAAAAAACACGTAAAAAAAAAGATTTACATGATTGGAACTAAATGTAATAAATGAATCTAATAAGTTTTTAAAAGAATCTTTTAAAAGACAAAACGATAAATTTTAAATTAATAATATGTGAATCTATAGTTTTTCGTAGCTCTTATAATTTTTTTACAAGAATTCCTAAGTCAACGAGTCTGGTTTAAATTTTATTGAGTGTCGGGTGTCTATTGTGTGGCACCCCGGGGCACTAAAGTAAGGTTATCCCAGGCAAAACATTGACCATAAGTACCGTTTTTTCTGCACGTTTTTCCAGTTTGTATTAGTATCCCGGCAATAAGTATAAAATATGTCTTAAATATATTGCATTCTTTGGAACAAATTTTTGTATACAGTCATCATAGATTCGCCCAACACCCAATAAATTTAGATAAATATTATAGAACTTTTTTGTGACTCTTTCAATCTCAATATACCCAAAAGTCTTTTGTTACGACGAATGTCATCAAAGACAAAAAACATTATTTATTTATTATCTTATTAATTTAATTATCAATTTAAATTATTTTTACGATGAAAATACATTTTAATGTCTATTCATTAAGAAAAATCAATGTTTGGTGAATATTATTATAATTTTTTTTAATTTTTTTAAATACTGCACTAAACTTAATGCTATAATTTAAATTCAATATAGTTTTGCTCCAAAAGCATTCCTTTATTTTATTTTATAACATAATTTATTTATTTTATAACATAATTATCTCATGAAATTACTCCCCTGTATTAAAGTGAGAGAACGCATGTCAACGCGCCTTATTTACAAGTACAAAATTAAATACTCCTAAATAGTTCTGTCCCAGATGGTCCTAGCACATGACCGTTGTGATGGCTATTTTTTCAAGTCGGCATTGGCTTACCTTTATTTCCACATTTGTAATGATAATGGAATAGAGCGACCCTATTAGACAGTTGCTGAACGAACAAATCGTCAAAAAGCACATAAAATGTGTCCGAGCTAAGGGGTATGAGTCTAAACTAAGGTTGAATAACACTAAAATCGTCCGAAATAACATGCCTTCAGAAAATTCGATAAGAAATCAAAATTCATATGTTGAGCCACTCTATTTTTTTAAGTAAATTCTTTAATCTTGGGACAACGGAATGACATAAATTTAAAGTTGATTTTACACATTAATCAACTAGAAAAAAATTCTAAAGATGATCGCTTCAAATACTGTATTTTTTAGGTGTTTTTTAACTCGATTAATTTTGCATTTGTAAAACCTAATTTGTATTGAAAAATATGTCATTCCCCGAAGAAAAGTATTAACTTTCAAATGCCGTTTTCCAAAATTCATTTGGTTTTGTCAAACTCTAGTCTTGTCGAATTAATTGAACGCTTGCATTTGCCGTATGCTTTACTACACGGGACGACAACCTTAATAGTTAAAACTAAAAAATTTGAATTTAATTAAATTTTCCTGGCGCATCCACCATTTTTTAAACTGTTTTTAATAATAAAAAAACATAATTTTAAAACCGTTAGTTTACTATTTTTTGCTTCTTTTCTGGGTACAAGAATCTATTTTTTTGAGTCCTACTTTCTCGACTTAATGATTAAGGATAATGTCCTTGCTCTTTGTACGCCCAAGACTCCCCATTTAGTCGTAGATATTGATGTCTGATATACGACTTTCAAACAAAGCGAAAAGCCCCGCTGGTCGGTAAAATAAGAAAAGTTTATGAATAAACCCCCAACCGGCGGAATTCATGACACACGCGTCCAATCAAGTTTATTCCGTACTTCCGTCAAGGAAAACAAAGACTTGTCGCACTCGTGACACGACAAATATTTTTATACTAGTTATATAGAGTGCGCCAGAATCCGCGCCCTAGAGAAAAATACCATATAAGGTAAGATATCAGGAACATGGAAAAAATGTTAAAAAATTCTATCTATGAAAATTTCGAAGTTATGCGAGTTTAAATTTTGCACTTTGACTCTGTTTATTTCTGTTAGAAAAATAACTTTCTAAGGTTTTTTTGCTAAAAGCTATTAGAAGAGGAAACAAGAAAGCTGTATCCTAAATTGTAACTCTGTCCAACGTTACTTGTGACTTTTATTGTCAAAATTTTTGTACCTTTATCAAACAATTATTAAAAAACATATACAAGATCATCAGCATCATTAAATAGAAATAAAAAAAATTCAAATGTCAAAAAATAAGTGTCAAAATGTTTTGACAAATAGAATTTTTAAACATTTTTTCCATGTTCCTGGTGTCTTATCTTGCTGGAAATTTTTCTCTGGGGCGCGAGTTTTGACACACCCTGTATTTTGGGCGTATAGAAGAGAAAACCTTTCTTTGGTTAAAATTGTTTAATTTCTGTGTAACACGAGTGTAGCGCTTGCTAGATCTCACCAAACAAAACACGAGACGAACACACAAAAATAAAGTAATCAAGAATCGCCGACGATACGGGCTATTAACGACAAGAATATCGTAGCAAAACAACTTGAGGCGTATATCACTGGCCGGCTCGCATTTCTTGGTCGTATGAAAGTGTCCTCATATCTTATACGGAACGACTCAACTACCCTCAGTTCCTGCGGAGTCTGAAAGAACAGCCTAAGGTCATAGGCGGCGACTTCCTGCAATTTGCAGGAATCTGCAGGAGGCGGACGATTCCAGCATAAATCGCCAAGTCGGAGCTTGCGCTAATTATAATCCTGTTTGTTGCGCTTTGGATTTTTCTTATCGATTGATTTAAAAACAAACAAATTTTGGAACGATTAAACTAGCACAAAGCTGAGCTTAAGCAAACACATAAAAAGGCAGTTATTGCGATACAAGCACCTTTGTATTTATCCAGGCTCCGTTATTATCGACCAATTCGGAATTTCAAAGAGTTGTTAACGTTGTTTAGGCAAGTCGTGCTTGCAAATTCTATTGTCGAAAAGTTTGTTTTAGTCTTAAATAAAAAAAACTGGAAACTTCGTGCTTGGAATATTACAATTTCGCCAGTCATAATTTATATTTAGATGGCAATGTTCTGCTTAATTGTTCACAGACCAGCGATTTTCAAGCTCGATTAAGACACTAACAAATGCAATGCCAAAACAATGTGCCCACTCAACCTTCATTTCTTAATTATAAACGCAAAACCTCTTCCCGGAACGTCTTCGTGCGATTTTTTGGGATAATTATGAAGTCTAGGTCACGACGAAAATAAATTTTGTTAGGATGTTGCGGGGTTGGAGGGACATGACGGCCTCGAGGCTCGGATCCAATCAACGCAACTCCAGACAAAGTTTTTATTGTTATAGCGGGAAACGAAGTCTGCAATTAGGGACGCGCTGACAACGCTCCCTGGCGAAGACAGCACAACATCTACAATGGAATAACAACATCTGGACGATGAACGGCGCGACCTGACGGATTAAGGACGGATTAAGGGAGAGGAATTAAGACGCGAAAAGAGCAAGATGGAGGGAGATATTTCAATTACGGAAAAAATAAAATAAAGGGATTAGGGACGCAAAAACTCACCAGATTTTTGATATCGGTTACAGAAAAATATAACATTGCTTCATGTTTTTCTCGTTACACACAAAATTTATGATTATTCGCACTCAAGGATGACCACCTTGTGACTGTGTGTTTTAGAAAAGAATACAAGAGTTTTGAATTTTTTAGTTTTTCGCTTATTTGTAATTTAAACGCCAACAAATTGCAAATAACGTAAAAAATAACTACTTGTTATCACTTTTTGAATTATTTTCGATTAACTTTGGGAATTATCCCGGCGCATCCACCAATCTCCCATCTTAATGGCTATCGAAATGTCGTGTATGCAAATTGAAATGTGGAACCTCTCCCTGGAGCGTTTTTTCCTCCCTGTTATTAAATCTAGAATGTCCCTCGGAGCCGCATCGGTGATTTCGGCCCGACAGTTTCGAAATAAACATCGCAGTTTAATTAATTTTAATGCTATCATTCGAGAAGTTCTCATCGCAATAGCCATTGTTATCGTCATAATTATTTTGCATTGTTTATTTTAACCTGGTCCGTAATGCCCCTAATCACATTAAATACACCAACGATGAGCTTACCTTGTTAGAGTTTCAAGGGGTAAAAGCCTACAAACATAATGCGAACGTGCTGGGTTTTCAGTTCGCACGCCCTAATGAACTGCTGTTTATAACAACAAAATTGTAAATTATCGCGAGGAGAGGGTGATTTTACTCGGCATCGATTTGGTAGTACTCGAGGAGTAATTTTCAGACTCCGGTAGCGTTATGGTTATTACCATCCGGAGAGGGAATGTTGCAACTTACTTCGGCCGTTCTTGTAACCACAAACAAAGATAACGTTTGACGTAAATCTGAGTGGAAATTTTTAGTTTATGCGACGTTTGTTAATCTCGTGCAATTAAAGTGAATTACTTGGGGACATTATATGTGGCTCTATAACTCACCACCAATGCAGCATATCGTGGATAATTACAAAACTTCCTTAACACTAATTTAAATACCGAAACAAGACGTTGCTGTAATTCATATGGAATTTATATGTTGTGCACACGGTCTGAGAGATAAATTTTCGGATTCGGTGATTATTAAAGATTATCTGCGATGCTCGCTCCCCGTATTTAGGAATCCAACTCCGGCTATATTATTCATTAGGGAATAGTTGAGCAGCCAATAATATGCGAACTTAATTAGATGAATTCCTAGAAACTGGCAAAGTTGGAATTAAGGATCACTGCAACAAGGGCTTTAATTTTAGGTCAAATAATTTTTCAATACTGAAGGGAATAACGTTTTTACGCCATAACATAAATTCTTACGAACGAGAGCTTAACGATTTCTCCATAAATTTATGACACAACAATGTTATGTGCATATTCAACGGTGCGGTCGCGCGATAACTTATTGGAAGACCTCTTCTCGACTTAATTTGACATAATTCCATCAAAACGGACCGTTACGCTCGTGCATGTAATCTCCGACAAAGATACCGGAAAATACAACGACGGCTTGGCAAAGAGAGGTCGACACTGTGCCAACACAACCACAAGAGACACATGAATTCTATCACTAATATGAAAAACGACAGCGTTGGGCTGAAAAATGACGCCAGGTACAGCTTAAAGGGGGATAACCCAAAGTTTCATTACTAAAAAATCAAAAATAGGGGGTTTATTTAGCAATTCCAAATTACATTAGGGGGGTGGACGGCTGCGCCGCGAGCCCCCCCCCACCCCCCCGAATGTCCACGACTATTTGAAAAATTTGCGTAAATGGTTACGTTTTTGCTTTAAGTTTACTTAACTTGATTGATTTTTATAAAGTTGGAGGTGAACTGTAATTGGATTAGATCTGTAACTGGCGATTGTTGTACCTGTGGCATAATTATTCCCCATCAGTGACTAAATACTGTGGGCGCATTGTTATCGGTTTCCCATCTCGGCCCCTAATTTACATCTGCTATCTCGTCCCATCGTCCGTAAAGTTTCTTTTATCGTCGATAAGTCCCAAGTTGTCGTCGCAGCAAAAATGGCGGTGACTTTATTGAACCGACATAACCTCAATGTTTCAATTCGAGCCGCCTTGATCTCATTATGTGTCGCATATTTTAATATCGGGTGAAACCGCATCGGCAGGGGATCGATGGGTCGTCCGAACTGAAACATTTTTCCAATTTGTTAATAACACACGAAGGAATTTAATCAACGCCTTGGGAGGAAACGGCCTGTCACGTCCCGGTAATTTCCTACCGCACGGATTTTACAACCGGAGGATTTTAAGAAAGCGGTAATTGGCCGGGAACGTTATTTACAAATTATTTGCTCGCAATTACCGCCAGGAAACACTACTCTAACAAGGCGATTTCGTGCCAGATGCATTCACCAGTTTTCAGACTTTGTCAACTTTGCTTTCAATAAAAAAAACTAAATTTTAAACTTGTCAGTTTTTCTTTCCAAGTAAAATGCAGCTATAACAGTACAAGTAATCAATAAACAAACAATTTTTTTTAAAAATTAAAAAAAAATACCCGGCGCATCCACCATTTTACAAACTTTAGCAGCTTCATTTCCAATAAGAAAGCTTTAAACCTAAAACTTCGTAGATTTTGCTTTTAAAATAAGATGCAGCTAGTATTAATAATACAAGATTTTAACGAACAATGTGTTTTTTAAACAGTTAAAATAAAAAAATTCAAAATTTTAAAATCAATTAAAATTTGCTAGGCGCATCCACCATTTTACAAATTTTAAACTCGTTAATTTTTGCTTTCAATATAAAATGCAACAAATAATACACGATAAAAGTTAAAACAAAAAACAATTTCAAATTAATTAAAAATTTGTCTGTCGTATTCATCATTTTTAAATTTTTTTGTTATTTTTGTTTTTAATAAACTATAAATTTTGAACTTGTCAATATTTGTTTTCAAAAGTTTTTAATAAACAATAAGTATTAAAGCAAGGAACATACATTTTGAATATTATAAAATGTGCCCGGCGCATCCACCATTTATAAAACATTGTTGCTGTTAATTTTTATTCAAAAAAAAACCATAAATTTAAAACTTTTATTACGAGTATAAAGTTCAATGCTTTTAGCCCTTTTTATTAATTTACAATAGTCATCTACTATTTTTCGCTTGTTTCCTCATTGCAAGGAAGATATTTTTTTTAATTGCCATTCTGTCAACTTGTAGATTAAAAAGTGTTTTTGCTCTTTGTACACCCAAATTTGTTCGCATTTACAGTCAGAAAACATAACTCTAACAAGCCAGTTTTGTGCCAGACATGTCAAAAACTGAGCATGGTTAAAATTCTTTCATCGAACAAAATGTTTGGCCATCCAATAAGCAAAAACGGGGCGAAATTGGATATCGGCCGCCGATAACCGAAACACAGAGTGAAAGCTTAATATTCAACAAAAACTAGACGGATGACGATATCTGACTACGCGATACAATAGCTTCAATAAAACAAAACTTTGATCAAAAATTTATACAGCGGATGGATTTGGAAGGTACTTTATTTAATGAGGTCTGCTTTTACCTAAAATACGTTATTGACGTTACCGCCAGACAATAGATCAACCGAAAACGTATAATTAAGGACTGTAAATATTACATTGAACTGTGACAAAGCCGACGATAAAAAACGAGATAATGGCTGCTTTGTGGCTCCAACCATTATTGTGATCGAAGTTTTGAGTAGTCTCAATTTTAAACCGGCTGAGAAAGACTTGTTTATAAAATTGGAGCTTTATTCAAACGCAGGAATTTAAAGATTTCTCCCCAAGTTTGAAAATACTTAAATGTTGTACGTACATACTTGACAATTTAAAGAAGCTTTGAAAGCATGACTTAGAAAAGCTTTATTCCGAACGCACAAATACAAATTATTAATAGAATTCGCTTATTACGTTTATACTATTTTGAAACATAATCCTTTTAATGACGGTTCATTCATTAGGTAATAAAATATTTTGGATGCAACTAAAATTTGAGCTTTGAAATTGTGAAACTATTTCCGCTTCGTTGAGCTTTCTTGCTCTCCTCAAGCTTTGGGAAATTTGTAAACATGTTGTCTACAAACACAGCTGCAATTAATCAGTTGTTAATTGCTCCGCTTATCAAAATATTTGCGGTAGTTTGGTAATAGAGGCCCAAAATCAGCGTCAAGGATGATTGGCGGGCCGTCAAGGTGCACAGATTTGTCGCAAAAAGTGCTAGTGTGCTACACCTTAATAACTCAGCTTGATTGTGGAGTTTTCTGAGAGGCATTTTCCACGTCCCTTGAGGCTTTGCTGTGTGAATCGTTGATGAATAGTGCACATCCATGGAACAGATGGACGCATGACAGCTTCAGCACAATGCCTCTCGACAATGTGTATATTTACTCGCGTCGCTCTTCCGGCCATTGTCCTCGGATTAATTACAATATCAAAAAGGGCGATAAGAAGGTGTCGGAAAGAAAATTCCTTAAATTAATTAACAACGGAGGGAAAGTGAACATGAGAACAAACAGGGAAGGTATTATGCTCATTACGCAAATAAAGTCGTTTAGAAGCTCTAATTTCGAAAAACTCACGGAAGGTAGACACTCTTACATCATCTTGTAATCCCCTTCAAGGGCTGCGTTGGAGCCTGGAAATGAAACAATTTGTTCGCGAAGATTGAATGGGTTAATTTAAAACGTTTCTGAATTTTTTGTGCAACGACAAAATCTAGGCCATCATTTGACACAAAAGGGGTTACACCACCTGAAGAGTTTTAAAAAAATACAATTATTAGCTACATTTGTTGTTTATACAGAGTGATTATAAATGATTTTCATCTAGCCAGCTGTGAATTTTTCATGTAAAATTAAAAATGCCGTTTTACGAAAATAGGGGTACCTACTTGTTTTAACTTAAAATTAAAAAATCGCCGTTTACTAAGCGTCCACTACGAAAATAAACTTCAATTATAAATTTGTTTTCTTCCAAAGTATACATTATTATCAATTATTATTGGAAATTAGTTGAAACAATAAAAGTTTAACTAACAACAATTTATTATTAATTAATAAGTGACACTAATGACAGAACTAGAGCTTTCAAAAAATTAGAGCGGCACAAATAAAATTACATGCAAAAAAATTCCAAAGCTGGCTAGATGAAAATCATTTATAACCACTCTGTACAATAGAAGACTACATGTATGACCCAGAAATAGCAAAAAAGATAGTAAATAAAAACATTGAAAAGAAGACGGTGATATTTTCTTATTCAGAGGAAATCAGTATTAACCACTAAAATACAAAAAAATTTCAGAAGAGAACTTATAAAACTATAATTTTGTGTAGGTGTCTGCTATATTCATAATATTCAAAAACAGGAAAAATTAGAGTTTATACTATTTTGCTCTGGGATACAGTGTTGTTTTCTTATTTTCTATTTTTTATTCCTCTTTGTATTTGGTGTTTTTAATTAGTTTATAAAAATATTGTTTTAATGAGAAGTAAATCTTATTTTATATTTTATAATCAAAATAAAAGTTCATGTTCTTAATCTTAATAAAAAGTCTACAAAAACTAGTTTTTTATTATAAAAAAATATAAAAATAATTAGAGCTCTAAATACGTCTTAAATCTATTCTATTTTCTCTCTACATTTTATTTAGCTTTTCTTTGTAAGTTACTGAAGTAAGCAGTAAAATATGTTCCCATTATTAGTAATTACTTGGGCTTAATTGTAACAGAAACCGTCTAGCGAAAGCAAATCAATTCCGAGCGTTACCTCTTTAATAAATCGTAATCATTTAATTTTTATTAGAGAGCCTCAGGCATCCTTTCCCGGAAGCTCGTTTTCGAGTATTAATAAAGATTTATATTGTTTTCGTTTTGGGGGTGTGAAAAGGATTTGGGATTTCGCTTACTTTCCCCAAGTTGTTAAAATTTGTTATAGTTAGTGAAATAATGAAAAAACCTCGCAATAAGTTAATCTAATTTCGTTTTTTTAATCTACCCTCCCCAAAGTATTTCTAATCAAAGTAGAGGGTTGCTTTGCTCGTCCTTGTTAGTGAGTTTGTGGTGTGCGATATTGTAAATACACCATTTCGAGGGGTGTATTCAGAGAATCTCTATTTTTGTTCCGCTGTCGATGTTTATTGATTTAGGTCGGGTGCATTCAAACAATGCGAGCGTGTTTATGAACAGAGAGAGAGAAAATTGGGGCGAGTTTTGCAAAATTTTATTCGCAAACACGAAGACAGCCTGCAAAAAATAATAAAAAGCGGCGTAAAAAGGATATAAAATTCACATTGGGATAAAAGAGCTATTTGTCAAGCACCTGCAGCGTGAAGGATGAGCCAAGTTTAAATCGGCCGGACTCGAAGATTTGTCGGAGAATGTTTAAAATAATGTTAATTAATTCATCGTGTTTTTTTTGCTTGTGCAAGTTGAAACTTTAACGACTAGTTTCGCTTAATATTCTAACGAGTTTGCTAATTTTCATATCTTTATTAATTTTTTGCTTATTTTAAAAGTCAAACTCAAAGTCTCGCTCCGGAGAAACAAATAAAACAAAAATTCCGCAAACTTTTTAATTCCAGCAAATCGGCTCGTAAACACGTCAACAACGAAATAAATCCTCTTAACAATAAGAAAAATTAAATTGTTTTTAACAGTCCGTTGTTACGGTTCATTGATTGTCGAAAAATTGGAAAAGTTGTGGAATCATAAAGCTCGTAAACGTCTTAAAGCGCAGATTTACATCTACTAAATGTACCCAAAGTTCATAAGTTCAAACTTCTATGTTAATTAAAAACAAATCGTTTTACTTTCGCTACTGACTAGCCCTTTTCCCAATTAAAACTCTCGGCTAGGTTTCCACTTAATTGAAAATTGATTGTGCCTCGACCTCTGTTGACAATTCATGCAATTCCACCACTGGCTCGCATTAAAGTGCAGCCATTAAGACGACCCCTGGAATTGATTAATGTCCCCGGAAAAATGTTTAAAAGCTCGCAACTTCGCGCAATAACCGAATTCTTCTCATCTAACTTTCCGGAAACTTTTCTAATGTTGCCATATTGTGGCTATTGGATTCGCATCATGCAGCCGTGTTCCAAATGACAGTTTATTGGCGGTTTTTTTCCTGATGTTTCACTCCAAAACTGACCGAATCGATCGTAAATTGTTAATAACACAACCGTCAATCCATTTGCGCAAATAGCAGCGCTCAATTAATTAAAAAAACAAGGATAGTATTTCGCATTGTTGAAGTTTGCACAGCTTATTGTTTGTGTGTTCAAGTCGGTGGTCGAGGGTTGGAGATGGTACCAAGTTGTGGAAATGGTGCGGATTTGCCTATTTTCAAACTTGTGGCAAGGATTAGTTAGTCGGTGTACTATTATCGTTAGTTTACGTACTTAATGTCGTGTTTTGTTAGTTTGTTCGGGTCCTGATCGGATTTACGTTACTCACACTTGACCCGATAACTTATCGGTTATTACAATTGCGGAATTTTAAATTTTTACAAGGTTGGGAATAGTTTTCCGATATGGAAGTTGAAATGAGAAATGGTGGATGCGCCACTCGGAAGCCGATTTAATGAGCCATCACAGAGCATAACTCAGAGTTTTATTAAACCAATTTTTTTATTTATAACAAAAGTGGCCAAAGTGACAAAATTACACACTCTCGAGTGCTGTCAATTGACAAGTTTTTTTCAGTATAAGTAAATAACTTTTGCTACGACCTTAACAGAAAGTAAGTTTTTTCACCTAAATTTTAGCAAAGAAAGTGAACAATTAATAACTATTTTCTCCAGGAATTAATTAATTAAAACGTTAGAAACATAAATTATTGCAGAAAATAATAAATTACAAGAATTGCAATAATTACGTCCAAAGGCATTGTCACCAACATTACACTAAGCTAGTAAACCACTGTCAAAAGCTGTTAACGCACCCAAACGAGTTTCTTAACAGCGTTGTTAAAACGCAAAAAAATTGTAGATTGCTATTCTGGTTTACTTGTGGATAAAATATGAAAATGTAGATAAGTATCATAGCTAATTTCACAATTTTATTACAATTCAATATTTTTGTTTTTACTAAATATAAATAAATTGTAGATCTTAACTACCACAATTTTTAAACACACTTGACAATTTTTCTGCAGAAAAAGTCAAAAACTATTTTTTCAAAAATTAAAAATTTAAAGTACTCACATAAAAGTTATAGTCTCTCAGCATTAAAAAAAAACGTTTTCTGTAATACTTAATTAAAATTTTTCAAATTTAGAATTAACACCTACATTTCTAAACTACTAGAATTATTATTGATTAAATTTTCTTTGATTAAATATGATCATTATTAAATACACAGAATTTTCTTTATTTGGTCAACAATGCAATAATTTTTTGTGTGAACATTATTATTATTACAGGAATTTAATAAACCCAGAATAGTATATCAAAATACGAGTTGGAAAAAAGTTTGAAATATACGATACGAGCCACGTAGCGGGAATTGAGAAACAAACGATTGCTTGGATGGTCTTCTATGACGAGTGTTTTGTACATTTTTTTATTTTGTGTTTTTTATTTGGCAAATTTTGCGTCAGTAAAATTTAACTCGAACTGACATTTGCCTTTGTGCGTAGTCTGAAAATGAGTTCTCAATTTTTTTTATGTTTGCTACCAAAAATTCAGAAAATTGGTAAATTTAAAAAAAAAAATTACTTTCAAAGTCATTGTAACTAGCATAAAAACGTAAAATATACTAAGCAAAAAACTGTTAACACACCCAAACGAGTTTGTTAAGAACACTAATATAAACTCAAATTAGAAGAAAATTGTTGACTACTAAAATGTAGAATAAGTAGCTAATTTTATAATATGTTTACATTTTTTTACAACCTAAAATCTAGCAGTAAAAGCGAGAGTAAAAGTTAAAAACTATTCTTCACGAAATTAAATTATTACTGAAAAAAAGTTATTGTTATTTTTTGGCACAAAAAAATTTTTTGTGTAGGATTTGAGAATTTTCAAGTTTAGTAAAAAAAAAAGCACAGAACAAATGTTGGCTGTCACTTTTGTGCTTGTGGGTAAAAAATGTGTAGTTTAAACCTTTTTGTGTAAATTATAAATTATCAGTTTGCTAATTGGGTGCTCGTGATTAGATTGAAATAGTGTCTGCTGTGGCAATCCCTTCTTGTACTATTTTTTCCGCTCACAGGCCGATTAAATCTGTCAGACTATAACTCATCTCTAAAGACGTCAATTTGAATTTGATTGATTATAGCGGAACGCCGTCACAAACTCATCATTTTTTATGTAAATCTCCTTTTATTTACATGAGAAAATGCAAATAACTCGGTGAAGGCAAACAGAATAACTGTAGAGATTTTTAAATTGCAAATTTTTTCAAGGTGCTTTTTCGTCAACCATACGCCACTTAAGCACAAATTTGGTGGGCCAATCCGGACCTGGCGTCACTTCCTTTCAATTTTTAATGAGTCTTGACCCTCGTCAAGCGTTTATTTCTGACGGCCGAACGTTTCAAGAAACTGTTTTATTGCTATTCCATAATATTTCTTCAGGAGTCAAGATGGCGCACCGCCCAACTCATTAGCAGGGTTGAAATCATTACCGAGTTTGCTCGTTCCAGCTCTTACACCAACCGCTGAACTTGTCATTATATATCCGAGCTTTAACAATAAAGCTCGACACTCGAGCAGCTAATGCGTCATTTCTTTTGTCGCCGGGAACATCATTAAGACTTGCGCATTTTTCTTAATTCCGATTAATCTCGATGACCAGAGATATGGATTTGCAAAGATAAGAGCTTGAACCTGCTTTTTTGCTATTGTAAATTAGAAATGGATGAAGTTTGCTTACTTATTACGAATTTCTGGGGCATTTTTCGGAGACTCGTTTAGGTAATGAATTTTAAATTGGATTACGGAGAAGTCTCGAAAAAAAAATTAATCAACATAATGGGAACAGGGCTCAATCCTTCAATGATTTTCATTTTTATTGCATAGTAGAGCGTCATAATTACCCATTCATCGCAAGTGTACTCTCTATTCATGTATAAAGCAGAAGCGAAAGCTCCGTGTCCGAGCTTTCAATGCGCTCTTGTAATAATTTATGTTCGTTCTTGAGTATCCTCCCAAAATAATCCGGTTATCGGCTCGTGATTTGATCACTCCTCTCGTCGGCAAACGAACGAAATTATTGAAACACAGCAGGGAAAAAAACGGAAAAAAGCTCATTGGCAACCATTAAAGCGACTTAGAAGGCGAATTGACTTACAGAACGCGTACGGCACTCCAGCCGGCATATTTTACAAGTCGGTAAGGTAGTGTGTTTTTTGGCCGACCCCAAACTACTTGAATACTAATAATACAAATGAATGGTGGAAATCGAGCGAGCCACCCCCATAAACAAGCCGTCGATTGAGCTACCGGTCTTTGTTCGTGGAAAAAAATGGCCTGGTGGTCTTCCAAATTGAATTGTGGAGGAAAAATCGACCGAGACAGGCGATATTCTCCGCCGTCAAGCTTTAATTAAATTTGAGTTACAATTTTAATTGATTTACACGTTCAATAAAATTCAGTTTTTTGGCGAGCTGAAGAGGCACAATGCGATTAAATCGTAAAAGCTGATGGAAATTCATTCACTTATGTAATTTAAAAGAGCACCTCGACGTCTCAGGTGGTTAAAACTCGGTTTTTAAGCATCGAACTCTTGCAAGAATCCTATTAGCGAACTCTCGAAACACAATTCACATTACCGATCAAAGCTGCGTGAAAATAATAAACGGCTCTCATCATATCAAAAGTGGGGTTGCGAAACGAAAAAAGAAGCTTTTACAAATGAAAAGAGAATTGATTTTCTTCGACGGTCATTTGTCTCGGCGATGTCGACACTCGCTGATTAACTGACTAAGGCAATGGCTCGATTGGGAAAGTTTCCTGCAACACAATGAATCGAAAGCAAAGCTACCGAAAACAAAAGGCCGAAGAGGAGGGCCGAGATCTCGAATGTCAACGATTCGATACCAAAACAAAGCCTGAAGAGGCCGTCTGAATGCTAATTCTTCGCAAAATCGAAAAAGAAACAATAACAAGCTTTACTAACAATTCACGACAAGGATTTCAACATAAAAATGGTGGATGCGCCGAGATTAAACATTTTTAGACAATGCTTCGAGTATTATCAAAATCCAAATACTTAAAGCTTAAAACATGAAACTAGACATTATTATTATACTAAAACTAAAATTTTTAAGTGAAAATCGAAAAAAAACATTTTGTATTTTGATTTTGTTTCCATTTTTTTTAATTAAAAATGAGTAACAATAAAATGAGTAACAATTCTAAATTGCATAAAATAATTATATTTTCAGGCAAAAATTGCAACGAATTAAAAGTTTAGTAGTTTGAACATTTAAAAAACGAAAATAATAGAAAAATAAAATATATTTTAATCATAAAAATGGTGGATGCGCCGGGTTTAAATATTTTTATCTTACAGGTTGAGTTTTTGAGGTACCTTAAACCATTGTTTTTGGTGATAGAAATCAAATATTATTCACAAATGAGATAAAGTACTCACAAGTGAGTAAATTTGACTATTATATTATAATTACTATTATATTTACTATTATACGTATTTACTATTATATTTTTATAGGTGAATATTTTACTTGAATGAAACTTCATTTTTTTGATAGTTGCACCTGTAAGATATAACGTCTTATATCACACGTGATCGAAATGGCATTATGAAACTCGTGAGAAGTGTCCCACTCGTGCGCAAGCGCACTCGACGGTCAAAAATCTCACTAGCGTATAATGATGCATTTCTATCACTTATAATATAATGTACTATTAATCACTATTTTAGTTATTAACGTTATAAAAATTCGAATACTCAAAAGTTAACACATGAAACTAAACCATCAGATTTCTTCGCACATGACAATTTTTTGCAACAAATTAAAACACTAGTGAGCAAAAATTTAAGAAGTTAGATTATTTCAGAATTGACGCATTTTTAGATTACTTTGTGTTTTTTTTTTTCTTTTGCAGAAATTGATAATAACAGGACAAATGAGTAACTAAAAATGAGTAACAATTTAATGTCGCATAATAATATGATATGATATTAGGAATAAAAGTGCAAAGCTAAATTTTTATGTTGCCGAACGTAGTGAGGCAAATAATCTACCTGAGTTACATAAACTCACTTTTACTCCAAATAACATACACTATTTTACCATCAAACGTATTCAGATATAGAGTAAAGAGCAACACTACAAGTAAATGAAGTAATAAAATCATAGCAGCACTACGCGCCAGTATCGAAATTTATGTTAAGGTGACTAGTGCAGTTAGTAGTGTAAAATGTCGAATGCTGATAAAGAACCAAAAAGGACAAAAAAAAGAAAAGAAAAAACTATTTTTTTTTATGCTGACAATTTGACAAAATGGAATTTCTGAGCACTAAAAATGTACAAAATTTGCGACAAGAGTTAAATATTCTTTCACTTGAAATAGTAAATTAGCAGGTATTGATATCGAAATAAATTATTTTTTAATGATTACTAATCGCAAGATCAGTGAATGCTTTCAAAAGACATTAAAAATGCAAAAATATTTTTTGCAGGTTTAAAAATTTACGACTTTAGACCAATGCAGGAATAAAAATTAGAAAGAATAATTTCAAAAAAGTAGTGAGTGCGCCCAAAGTGAAATACATGTTGATTCCAGAAAATTTTCCAGTTACTCATATTTATGTAGACAATAAAAATGCAAAATATTTCTTGCAGGATTAAAAATTTACAATGCAGAAATAAAAATAATATAGAATAATAGTAAAAAAAAATGTGCGCTCGAAGTGGAATATTTTTTCGATTTTTGTTTATTGATAAAATCCTCAAGTTTAGTAGCTTTAAAGTTAGCAATAAATTATAAAGTATTAGGTGAACAATAACTTTTTATCTGAGACACCCTGTATTTCAGACAAAGTCAATAATCCGCCGCCTACTCTGACGCTCTCCCGTGATTTCTTTTTCTGCAATAAGCGTCGTTTTTAGTCTTTTCCCTTGTTTCTTCGAAATGTAAAAATTGTGTTTCCATGTCAAAGTTGAAGAACATCCGGACATTTTGCGATATTATCGCATTAAAATTGTATCGTTCGATTGACTGGAGAATATAAATAGCCCGATATTACCCTCGTTTCGTGTCAAAAAACTGTAGGAAATATCGCAGTGCATCCTCAAACAATTTATTTAATGCGTTCTGAAGCTCCAATTCTGACACGAACTGTTCGGTGTTTATCTTTAATTCGTTTAAAGCGTAAAAATTCGCTGGTGATTTTACGTCAGGTCTACCAACCAGCCCATCTCGGCCACATGTTCCAGTTTTACGTGTCGACAATGAGCGGGCAATAATCGTTCCGTGGAATTAAATCGTCTAGTTTTTTTGTTCCTAAATACGTGTTTCAATTCGGGCAAATGCCGGTTATTGGTAATAGTGGGGCATTATCACGTCAACAATGCCGTCGCTGGTCCGTCTCAGGCGGCTGCGTCCGATATATATATATCAACGCAGGCTTGATCCGGCTGAAGATTAAACGGTGATTTAAGAGAATCGCGGCAACAGTGCGGATTGTCATTAGAGCGCTTTATGGATTATTAAAAGCGATTGTTGTTTTTATTGGGGCATTAAGCGGGACGGGGAGGGCCGTAAACGCAAACTGCCGCGGCATAAACTATCAACGCAATGATGCACACGACGATAATTCATCGCCTAGGACGCAAAAAGATTCAAAAACGGGCCTGATTCAATAAATAAAAGTGTAAGCGCCGCACTTTGCTGTAGGGTTCCATTGTGAGCTATTGATCAATGTTTTCGCATGTGATATTGTGCTATATAATTTATATCGCTGGGCTCTGAACGTGCCATACATGGTGAAATATAGACAAATAATTCTAATAGCCGAGCCGGTTTTGTGGCCATGCAATTGCCCGTGCACTTCTGTCAACCTCGTTACTTTCCAATTTCATGCAGGGAGAATATACGACGGTCCAACTTTTGCCTTATCACAAACACCAAATTGTTTACGACAACCAGTTTATTTTTCACACACAAAAAGTTTCTAGATGCAAACACAACCAAGAATGGACACAAAAACAAATGTTTATTTAATAAAAATTGTATCCGGTTTGAAGCGATTTTTAAAAAACAAACGCGAAATGGGAGATATCTACTTTATTTGTTGTTTAATAAACATGCTAATTTACAAAATTGCATAAAACTACTAAATATATTAACATGCTACGTCCAGAATTCCATATTTGTGTTGCTATCAAATCTATTTTATATTAAATTTTAAATTAAATAACACATCTGCCTCTAATCCTAGTTTATAAACAAATTTCCAAACTTCAAAAGCAAATTTTACCTAATACGAGTAGGTTTGTAATTCAATTTAAATACGTCTACTAATCGCAAAAGTAAAAATGCCTCCTGAAGTAAAAAAAATAGAAGCTTGAACTATTTCATGAGTTGATTGCTGGATTCATTTAAAAACAACGTTTAATAGCCACAGAATCGACAATTTTAGTCCCTGCAAATCAAGCATTACATATTTTTAAAATTTGGCTTGCAAAGGTCACAAACTTAAAGTAACTGACCTCAAATCAGTTATTTTATGCCTGATATAATGCCCTGGCTTTAAAAATGCAAAAACGTCTCTTACACTAAAGAAAAATTGTAAACCACTGCAAAAGTTGGTAAAACATAAACTGTTAGATTTATTTAAAATCAACGTGTAATAGTCACAGAAACGATAGTTTTATGTAGTAACAATAAATCAGCCATCATACAGTATGTCTTCGGATTGAGTTTACAAAAGGAATTTTTTTTATCTTTTCTCTGCTTTTTAGGTCCTATCACAATGGCGGTTTTATTTATTTGACAACTATATGTCACTTTGACAATTAATTTATTAATTGAATAATGATAATTCTTGTTAAAAATTACTTTGTTTCTTATCTTAAAGTTGTTTCTTTAAGTTGTCATTTTACAAACATTTTTGTTATTTAACTTGCGTAAACTTATTTGTCAAAGTGACATCATTGTAAAAAAATAAAACCGAGAATGTAATGGTATTTAAAAAGCAGAGAATAATTATTACAAGTCCAAAATCAAAAGAAAAATGAACTTTTCTTTCTACTGAGTTACAATAATGAAGTTTTAATTACAGATTTGCTCGTTTCAGGTGAAGAAAAAAATGTTGTTCCTTTGCAGTTTTAGCGTAAAATCAAAGATAAAAAAACATTCCTCTTGTAAACTCAATCCGGGGACATACTGTATATTTTTAAAATTTGACTTGCTAAGATCAGAAACTTGAACTTTTTTACATGTAACTTTAAAGTAACAGCCATTAATCGATGATAAAAGTACTAGTTTTATGCCTGACAGTTTCCGGCATGTTAATGTGTACTAATGCTTTAATAAATATATTTTATTACTTTAAACTTACTAAAACCAAAAGTTGCTAAAATTGAACTCTTTTACATAAGATATCGATTTTTTCATTATTTTTTGAATAATAAATTGTACATCAAACATTTTAGAATGAATTCTCTACGACTATGCCTTGCAAATCATAAACATATGTTTATCGTAAAAAGCGCAATAAAGTTTCATCCTCTTAAAACCTTGAGTGTTGTTGCTAGTTTCTCGTAATAAATTCTTTATAACGTATTACATGCTAGCGACCGGAATAACTAAAATTTTGTAATAAACTTAAGTCTTAATCTTTATGTAAATTTGAAATCCTTTTAAGTCAACTTTGAACTTAGTTTTATCTAAACAAAATTACATAAACTTTTTCCCAGTTCTTGCAACCAAGTGGTATTCTTTGTTGAGTGACTGGATTTAATTAAGCATTCGACAAGTTCGGTTAAACCCTCATTTCGTCTCACCGCCGATTCATAATACCATCAAGAATTTGTTACGTGTCAAGTTATTCACATTTTATCCTCTCATCCTAACTCGCTAATCTATTGAGTCAGTTACCGTCTGTCACTTACGTACTTCGTCTTGTACTTTAACAATGCGCTAACAAAATGAGAACTCTATTTCATCGTCAACAAAAAAAACAACTTTTTGCCTGACACTAACAGAATCTATTACCGCCACTTCCTTTAATCAAAAAACGATATTAATTTCAGGCGACTTTATTGACTTGTAAAGTGTCTCTCTCGCAAAAAAATTGTTTAGTAACCCCTATAAAAAAATTCATAATGTTTTACACAGCAATATCCTCGAAACCGTAAGACTGCCACGAAGGGCGTAACATTATACGGATTTATAACCCGAAAAATAATGCCCCGACATGAATATAATGTTAGCGTCGTATTACGTATTTATAAGTTTTTCGAGCCGGAATCTAGTTCGAATTGTATCGCCGTTTATGTGACAAGAAAGTGCTTCGTCTAGGGGGATTTTCTTGTCGGTTTTGCTATGGGTTCGAATACTATAAAGTGCCATTCCCCGGCCCAAATCCTTTCAAACCTAATAAGCCTCTGTAATAAAGAAATTCTTTGAGGTATTACGCCTGTTTTAATTAATATTTTTGAAAGGCATCTCGCACAATGCACCACACTCTATTCAAATCTAAAACTCCAATTTTTGTTTCAGGTACAGTCGAGTCGAGAAAGTGGGTAACAATCGAAGCTTTCCGAAATTGAATTAGATTGCAGGAAGAGAAGCGTGTAATCGCGAATGCATAGAATAATCGCGCGAGGTATCTCCCAGCAGTCGTGTCATATTTCTCAGCCTGTGACCGTGATAGTGATCAACCCAGCAGGACGTCAGGGCGGCTCCAGGCCCTGCTATCGATCCGATCCTGCTTCTCCTGCTGCCGCTTTGCTGCTTTTCCACTCGCTCTCGCTCTGCATTGCATACTACCACCGCCGACGCGCTTTGGTTTATTCACACGAACTGATTTCGGCGACAAGACAGATGGCTTACATTAATTTCGCATTTTATATGTTTTGAACAGTTTTAATTTGGCGGAAATTTTCAAAGAGCCCAACGCCTTTTCAAAAAAAAGCGTTATTAATCGCGAGTGTGACAGGTTTATGCCGGATGAGATGCTCTGCTCAGGCATTAAATGCAAAAACGTCTCTTGCAGGGCCCAAAACTCGCATTGCAGGAACTGATAAAACGTCGAGCATTGAGTTTTTATCTTTTTTTTAATGTGAGACAGAATTTCGTTATCACTACTAAGTTAAAAATTAAAAAAATGAACCTTTGCAGGAAATGAATTTTTTTGTTAAATGCCATAGGTAACAATTTTATTTTTGAAGAAATATCTTAAAATCACCTAAAAATTGCATGGTTACGTTACAAAAAACTCAGCTTTAAAACTCAACATACAAAAAATTATTTTTTTTTAGAAATCTGTATAGGGGCATAATGCGAAACTGGTAAAGTACCAGTTATATGCCTGACATAATGCCTCAGATTTTACAAAAGCTATAGTAAAGAAACAAATTAAGAGCTTGAGGTATTGCAAAAATTGATCAAACAAATACTGGATGTTTTTACTGTTTTTTTAATTTATTTAAAAACGTTAAACTACCACAAAAGTGACACTTTTATACTGTATAGTATCAAGCATTAAAATTATTTTAAATTAACTAGCAAAAATCCGAAACTTAAGATCACGTTTTATGTAGCTAAAACGAAAATGTTTACTAATGTACTAAAATACTACTAGTTTTATGCCTGATATAATGTCCTGGTCTCCTGCAGTAAAGAACTTGAACCACTGCAGAAGATAAAAATTTTCTTTTAAACAAATTTAAAAAACATTAAACAACCACAAAATTGACAACTTTATGCCGTATATATTGGACATTATTTTATTTTAATTTAGCATGTAAAGATTAGAAATTTCAACGTTTTATTTTTGTAACTAAAAACGGACTGTTTACTAAGCGTGAAAGTACCAGTTTTATGCCTAAAATAATGCATTAGTTTTTAAAAAGGCAAAAAAAAATAAAAGCTGGAACCATTATAGAAGTTAACATATGTTGCCACATTTGTTTAAAAGAAACGTTTCATAGAAACGGTTTAGCCGTACTAAAACGGGCATTAAACATTTTTAAAATTTGTCCTGCAAAGATCAGAAACTAAGGGCCAGTTTCATAATCATTTAAATCATTAATCATTTAAAGGGACTTTAAAATTAATGTTGGTTTAGAATGTCAAATTTTTGTCAACAAGTCCATAGTAATCAGCACATTCTAAACCAACATTAACTTTAAAGTGTCTTTAATTCTATTATGAAATTGGACCTTAGACTTTTTTTCATGCAACTAAAAAGCAACGTCTACTAACTGATCGAAAATCATTATTAGTGTTATGCATCACAGAATGCCTCGAGCATTTTCTCGTGCAGGAAGAATAATAAAATAAGCTTTAGAGACCTGAACTATTAAAATGATAAACTGCAGATTACTAAAGTTTTCACCCTATTTTTAAATTATTTGAAAATAAAGTGTCAAAATGTAAAAACTTGTTCAGGAAATTGGTTTACGAGTCTAAACCATTACAGAAATTAATAAAATGGTTTATTTCATGTTTATAAAATTAAAATAAAAAAACAGAACTTGTAAAAAATTGATAAAATTTAACAAGTTTTCCATTATTCGTAACAAAAGTAACATGTTGTGCCACCAAAATGCCCTCAAGCGGCATAAAACTACAACTACGTCCGTTACAGGAACTACAAATAAACAAGTTCGAATCATTGCAGGAAATATTTAGAAGATTTTTGGTTGCAATAAAGCTCAAAATTTGTAGTATATACACTGTGTCAATTTTAAAACTTACAATTGGCAATTTCTCTCAACTGAAAAAGTTATTAATAATCAGTCAAAACCGTTTTGGTGGTTCCTAGGCGGAATTAAAATGACATGACAAGTGACACACCTCCACCCACCCTTGAATATAATAAAAAAAATGAAAATTTAACGTCTTCGTTTTTGAATAATTGGAAAAATGGCTTTACCAAACAGGCTGTTGTATGACATTTTTGAAAAGCGCTTGTTATGAGCTTTCCAACGATGTATCGCAAGTAAGGTCGTACCATTTAAAATTTTCAACTTAAGGTGGCTCTGGCTTGAAGGGTGGGTGGAGGAGCGTCACTTACCATGCCATTTTGATTCCCCCTAAAAACCACCGAAACGGTTTTGAGTGATTCTCAAAAACTTTTTTAGTTCTAGAGATATTGCCGATTGCAAATTTTAAATTGACACCCTGTATGTTTAAATCCCGCTTCAGATTGAATTGAAAAGTTTTGACTTTTGAGGTGGTATAAAAAAGAGGAATTGAGTGAATTACACGGTCATGGAAGTTCTGGTTGCTTTTTGCACAAACGGCATCGTTAATAAAGAAACCTCAAACGAAGCGAACGTTCTCTCCCGCCTAATTAAAAAAGTGTTAAAAAGGTTCTTTCGCCGTTTTGAATTTCGTACTTAATTATGATTTGCGTCTGTTTGTGATCTCAAGTGCTACTTTTGCATTAAAGTTAAAATAACGCTTGATCGTTGAGTAAAATTGGCAGTTCCATTAGATGTAAGTAATTAAGAAATTGCCTCTTAATTAAATAATAAAGTCAAAGTGTTTACCATTAAGTGTTAATTAAGTTGATGATTTTAAAGAAAACGTAGGGCGTTTTAACTAACATCCGATTATTGTCTTTAAACAAGTCTCAAAGCAAACTTATTGGCAAAATATTGGAATAATTACTTCGTCACTCCTCAAGACCTCGTCACTCTTTTTTTCCGGTAAGTTTCGAACAACTCCGGGCGGAATAGCTCCAGTTAAACTTTTATGAATGTTATTATATCTACAAGCCGTGATTTATCTCTTCCAGTGGATTTTATGTTAAACTTTCAAGTAAACATCTTCTTTCCACAATAAGCGACGTGCAAAAGTTTACAAACAACCCAGAAATATGGTATAAAACCCTCTCGGATTTTTATTAAAATCGTGATAATTTAATTAAGTTGCGAATCGAGACGTAAAGTCTTGTTTTGGGCGACTTTAAACTTTGCGGAAAGAAAAGCCCGACACTGAAACATTCCCATCCCTGGCGACCAGTTTGCGTGTTATCCTAGAGGATTTGCAGGATAAAGGGTTCCGAAGCGGGATACTTAAATAATCCCTTCAGTCGTGCTCTATTTTGATGTTACAATGCAATTGGAGGCCTACGATTTTTTACCAATTTCACCTAAAAAAATAATGTTGTAGCAGCAAATAGTGGAGCTTTCCGATTGGACTATTTGCATAATATCGTTTTTTGTCGCGCCACTTTTCCAGCGAACCGAAACGTTTTATGTTTCATGCAAGAAAACCGGAAATAGCGCCATGTCAAAGCCAGGAAACGTTCGTAGTTGTTTCGGTATTAAACTGCAATGTCTAAATTTTTTAATTAGTGAATTAGGACCTGAAAAATGATCCCGACGCGTCGATATTAGAGACGACCCCCTCGAAGAGCGAAATTATGCACCCCGTGACGACGTCAATAACGAGGCCTTGGCTTGGGTTTCGTGCACGACAATTTGATTCCCAAATTCGATATAAAAAATACAGTTGTTAGAGCTTATTTAATGCACTTTTTATTACATAATTTTGAATGTATTATTGGGGTTGTTTAAACCAGTCCTTGGTTTTATGTGGAAGATAACTTTGTATGCCATTTCCATGGAAATTACATTTTTTATTGCCACAAAATGTCATATAATGTACTAATTTCGCACGGATGAGCTTCGAGTCCTGTTTTATTTAATTCGCACAAAAATGGGAAATGTCTGAAACTGAAATGCAATTGCAAATCCTCAAGTTTTCGTCGATAGGAGTGTTCGGAATCGCGGCACGTTCTCTCCCAAATCCAACTTTATTCTTTACTAACGTTTAGAAGGACGCTTTAAACCGGAAATATTTCCGTTTTACTTTACACACATTGAGGCCCAAAGAGGTCATCGGAGGTTGTTTTGGTAACGCCATAAACGTTTTACAAAGTCTCGGGAGACAAGCCGTTTCTTCGACTACTTCAAAATATACAAACTATTTATAAAAACTCTGATTCGAACAAACTTTGTATGAAGAGTTTTTTTCTTATTTCATTACCGGAATAATAAAGTCTCTAACGGCTTTCATAACTAGATTATTTTAACTTTATTGGTCATAAAACATTTTCTTCTTAAAACCTGAGGCCAAGTGAAAGAATAGTAAAAAGCTTAATTTTTTGAATAAATTTGTTTAGGGTGAAAATGGCGCAAAGTTTGCAAAAGTTCAAATCGTTTGTGTCGCAGATGATGAGTAATTTTCGAGCAACTAAACAAACATTAATTACTGGAACTCTTTCGTACTTAATAAAACTTTCAAAGTATTTACCATAAACTAGGGTAAATTCCCTAGGCAGTACAAGGTATTTTCATAAATTTGCATTATATTTGCTACACGTTAATTTATATTCATATGTGTGCAAATGGGACGGTTGTTAACATGCTTGTTATAAACAGGAGGAAGTTGATTAAATCTTATTCATGATTGTGGTAGTTGAGTGAGGAAAAACAGTGATTTTTATTCCGTCATATGGATCCTTTCCATACCTGGGAAATTAAATGTAACCAACCGACCACAAACTTTAATACCTTCGTAAATATTATATGATACGGACGGAAATATTGTAAATAGAATTTTCTATGCGCGAAAGGCTTGGCCTGATTGTGTCATTGTCGCTTTATGAACATAAATCCAGATTCTCTCCAAAATTATTAATTAAAACCCAAACCGAAGCTCTCCCGAAATTGATTCCGATGATGGATTTTCTAGTTTCCCGATAAACTTTTCCAGTTTGCATTAATCCGCCGTTTGGCGATTTAACGCGGCCATTTCTCCCCGAAAAATCCGATGCAATTTCAAAGTTTAAATTCCCTCATTACAGGAAACTATGTCTTTGGAAGTTCGAAACTCTAAATGTCAAGCAAGAGTGATGAATCAGGAGTGTTTCGTGCACCTCCAATAATTGGCAAAAAATTCCTTGATGGTCAAACTCCCGCCGGAAATCCAATCCTTTTGAACGGTCTTCGAATGCGAAATTTATTCAGATTGTGGATGAAAATTGCAAGTCCCTCTTTTTGCTCTGTTAAGTTGGATGCTTTCATAGAAAATTTTCTTTCGGGAATAAGAGAGCATAATTGCTCGACTTATCCTCCAACCCTTCAATCAATTCGAGTTAATCGATGAGCGAACGGGACAAATCCCAGATAGCATGTTTACATTCTTGAATGCCATAAATATCAACAAACCTATTACACAAAAAGCGCTGACAGAATATACGACTCGCAAACTTTTTTCTTACCACAAACAATTCACTTTAATTAATATTGCCGAGGCCGAGTTTATTAGAGCGATGATTTGACGAAAAAACAAAACTTGGGATATAAAATCCCGTAATTACATTTGTGGTAAATTTGCTCATCACAAAAGTTGTCTCACAACCGCAGAGATAACTTTGAAACAATCACAAACCAACAGAATGCAATCTAACGTTTCGTTTTATCTCAAGTATGTTTAAATGTTTACTGCATTTACCCACGGACATGCATTTCTGATGGCCTTGAAACCATTCCGCACGTAACTGACTCGAACAAGAGCTTGGAATAATTGAAATTGTTGGGGCAAACTCACACAAAAGGACACCTAATTTAAAAATAGCTACTTGACCAAACCGAGACGTGCTTAATAATAAACCAACGACTTTTCCAAGACCAGACTACAGATTTTACAAGTGATTTCTGCAAACTATAGTCTTTTTCAAAAAGCGAAATTTTATGTTTTGTAAAAAAAATTAAAAACTAAAGTTTACAGAAAATTATACGGGCTGTTCCGGCTAAACCTCACATTATAGAAGTATTGGGAGTTCTAACAGTGATATTTATCTAAAATTTTAATTATAGCCATAATTGTTTAGATCCTTCTCAATGAAAATATTTTCAAGATGGCAGCAGTTCTGGTTACACCGGAAATAGGTATCAACTTCGTTATTTTAAATAGAAAGTTATGTTTTTTATTGCGTTTTTGGATTACTCAAGTGATTTTGAGAGAGTTTTTATTAGGCTTCCCTATACCTAAGTTTTTGAAAAATAAAGACTTTTTTGAATTTTTTATTTTGCATCTTCCTCTACAAAATTCGATAACCCTACAATTTTTTATTATTTTGAAATCGTATTTGCGCATATATAAAAAAGAAAGGTTAGATCTTTTCTTTCGTGTATTTACAATTGGAAAAATAAATTAATAAATCTCCAAAATTTAAGGTTCAAAACTTCAAATACCCGCAACCGAATTTTTTCAAATGGAAGGCCCCAATTTGTTCTTCACTAAATAAAAGAGAATTTAATTTGTTATTTGACTTTTTTTTACAATGGAAGAAATTCTCTGTTATCTATGGTAGTTTTCGCATAGTTTGCCATGAAAATATTTTTTTCACAATTGTGTTATTCTTTTTGTAAATACAAATTACATTTATTTAGTCTAAATTTGAATAACTTTGATATTCTATTTTTTTCTTTTTTCTATGACAACCTATGCTAAAGTAGCTATGGTTAATAAATTTCTCACAATATCGAAAGAAATTAATATAACTTGAAAACTATCAAACATAGGTATAAGGAATGTTAACACAGATCGAAGCAGAACTAAATTTTCCACCATTTAGTGAAGAAAAAATTAGGGTCTGCCATTTAGAAAAATTGAGTTAAGGGTATTTGAAGTTTCTTACCTTTATCTCTCGTATATACTACACAAATATGGTTTCAACATAATAAAAAATGGTATAGTTATCAATTTTTGAATAGGAAAATTCAAATCCAAAAAATTTTAAAAAGGTCTAAATATTTCGAAAACGAAAACTTAGGTGTAGGGACGACTAATAAATACTTTCTCAAAATTACTTGAGTAATCTAAAAACGCAATAAACAAATAACTGTGTAACGGTGTAACAAAAAGTGCCGCCATCTTGAAAATATTTTTATTAAGCAGAACCTAACCGATTATGACTATAAACAAAATTTTAGGTAAATATCATTGTTAGAACTCCCAATACTTCAAATGAGGGGTTTACCTAGAACAGCCTGTATATCTTGTAAGCTGCTGATTTTTATAGTTACTTTTATTATAGGAGAAGAAAGTGTGCCTTTTTCTCTCACTTCCAGTAGCCACCAAAAGAGGAATAAACACTTTTCTCCAGTGTAACACATATAATTACTCCTACAACTCCTGAAAACAACATCTGGAAAAAGTTGGTTAACTTATCTTGAATGGCTCTGAAGCTATGAATTTTACTGTGGGTCTATGCACGACGTTATTTTGACACATAAATTGACATAAAGTCAAAACTATTGCAGAAAAAAAGTTGTAGAGCTTGCACGCAAATTGAAAATTGAAATCTAAAATGAAAATTGTCAGGTCAACTGGGAACAAATGTTTAATAAGCAACATTCCGATTTAAATTCTTCTACTTTGAAGCCGAATTTACCAATAAAACAACTCACTTATATCGAATAAAGGATTTAGGAATCGGGAAATCAAAAGAGATTGTCTTGAAAAGAGAAATAAACAAGAATTTATTGACGTATTTTTATTATTTTAAAATAATTGAAAACAAGTAAAGTGGAATTTATTTTTATCAAATATTTTACGTCATTGAATGTTTTTTTTTGAAATTACATTTGGGTAGAGACTTCTTGGTACAAAGTGTTTAGCCATTTGCTCTACATACAGGGGGCGCCAGAACTCGCACTCCAGAGAAAAATGCCGTTTAGATAAAATATCAAGAACATGGAAAAAATGTAAAAAAAAATATCTATAAAAATTTCGAAGTTATGAGCGTTTAAATTTTGCACTTTGACTTTATTTATTTCTGTTGGCAAAATAATTTTTCAAGTTTTTTTGCTACAGGCTATTAGAAAAAGAAAAAAGAAAGCTGTATCCTAAATTGTAACTCTGTTCAATGTTATTTGTGACTTTTATTGGCATAATTTTACCTTTACTAAATAATTGTAAAAAAAACATACAAGATCATCAGTATCATTAAATAGACATAAATAATGTCAAATGTCAAAAAAATAAATGTCAAAATTTTTTTGCAGATAGAATTTAACATTTTTTTCATGTTCCTGATATCTTACTTGACATTTTTCTCTGGGGCGCGAATTCTGACCCACCCTGTATTACTCTTCAAGTGGATTTCGCATTCAGAAACTTGGTAACTAAAACAATTATCTTAAAATTTTTCGATTAGTATTCGGGCAATTCGTCTCGTATTAACACCGAGTTTAAACATTATATAAAGGTAAATTATTCGGGTCCTGCTCGTGTCCGTCCTAGGGCCATTATAAGTTTCAGCGTTTAGCTGTAGAAATTCCGGGGAATGTAACGGTAGACCGCTTGAATAATGTCGCCTATTAGTCGACAATGCCGTCATCAAACATACCGGTCAACTGTGCTTCATACTACATTAGAGAAAATTATATTCTGCTCCGCGTCCAACGTGCTGAATACGAAACGAACGTTTATCGAGGGACGAAAAATTGACGCGTACGAAATTGCGTATAAGTTAATTCCTTTATATGCTCCTGACAGTTTGATATATGTTAAATTTATTTCCGATAGGTGTAATGTGCCAGAACAAGCTTTTTCCACTTCTGTCTCCAACTCGCCGATTAATTTTAAATCAATCGGATGTCACACAACTCCGACGATCAATTTTATTACGTCTCAAGATGATGGCAAAAACTCGCAACTTTTAATATGAGCGACGAGAGTGGTGCAATTTTAATCACGATTTTCAATTACGAGTTGAAATTCGGTTTGAGACTCGTAAATAACACACGTGTCAGGTATAGATACACGCCAAATTAGATTTATTTCTAATAATGCTACCAATTAATTACGCCGAGTTTAAATTATGAATGAGATTTAATTTCTGTTGTAAATTCGCACGTGTTGCAATCATTTATTCGGCATGGATTTACAAATTAGATTGTGTTGGGATTATTGCACGCAAAACTAATTTTATTTTATTTGGCAACTAATACGCCCAATTAACTTACAGCGTTTAACTTTCATTTCAATCGACAATCAGCATCGATTTGGTTATTCATCTTGTCCCACTTGAAATTCCAATGTAGAAAAAATAAATGTTGATATGTGACAACAAGTAATTAATTGGAAATTAGACAATTATTTGGCTCAGATATTATCCAAAACTCTTCATTTCAAATTTCAAATTTTTGCTATTTTTGTCTTTTTCTCATACAGTATTTTATTGCAACATTTGAAAACTTATCTTTTGATTGTGATCTATAGACAAATTTTTAAAAACTTTTGAACAAAAATATTAAATAGGAGTATTCTGTACGCTGAATTTAATAATAAAAACTGATTTTACATATATAGTCCAGTTTTTTTTTAATATCAAAAATAAAAGCCAAAATTACAATAAAAATAGGATGTAACTTCTCAGGGAGATAAAAATTTTACCTTTTTTATAGAAACGGAACAACATGCTGCTAGATTTAGTAGCGAAACTGAGATATCAAAAAAAAATTGTTACTTATGAAGTTTTCCTTGTTGGATCGTAAAAAAAATGTACTACACTAGAAGAAAGTATTTTTTCCTCTCTGGGTGGTTAACTTTTACCTGACTGCTGTAAAAAATAGATTTAAAAAATTAATTTTTTTTTCTTGTAATACAAATGACTATTACAATTCAGCATAAAAACCATCATGCTTGTAGTACAAAATAGTCTTTATTTAGCATAACTCACTAAAATTCTCTGCCTAATTTAATTTAAACTAGGTGTAATTAAAATGCAATTTTTTATTATTAAACACAAAAAAAATCAAAAATCAAATAATGTTTATAAATAAAAATATGTTTCCAGGCATTCAAATAATTTGGTTATTTCAAGTGAATTAGCCGACATTCTTGATTAGTTTATAAACTAGCCGTTAATTTAGTTGAAATTGCACTTATTAAAATAGCCAATGATTTAGCAAGTTTACAAACTATCTAGCCAGTCTACAAATTAGTCAAGTTTGCAACATAAACACTGCTGAAACTTCAGGCAAAAATAGGAAACAGAAAACTGAAAAGTTTGCATTGTTGAAGAAATTTTACTCTATTTCAGCTATCGTTTCCAAAAACTTTGTTTGAAAATGTGGAAAAAATCATGATTTTCTAATTTGAGCAACAAATTTTGCAATTTCGTTACGGTTTTAGTGTTTGGTGACGTAAAATGCATGTTTTTGGTCAGCTTTCGTTTTTGATAATTCCCTTATCAAGTCCCCAAATTTCATAAATCATTTTTATCACATTAAAACCAACCAATCGTGTTTCGTCAGCTAATGAAACGGAATGTTCCGATCAGAATTCGTTTTATTTATTTAGGCAACAAATTGGAGTCAAAAACACGCAAATTAATCGTTTTCTATTTCTTCGTGTTTCATACCTGAAAAATTCGCTTAATTGTGCTCTCTCGAGAACCGCTTTTGAAATTCGAATCGTACATCTGCAACATTGAGACGTTTCCAAATAAAAAACTCCGATTCCTCTCGATCGCTTGAATTCGTAATTTCATAGATGGTGTTTGAGCGGTGGCCTGCTGCAATCAATACCGCTCTTTGGGGCTTTATCGCGTTGTTTTGAGACGCTTCAGATCGGCCACATGCGAGGCCGATTTCAATCTCTCATAGGCCGATTTGCTTTGCAGTCACGAACTCGGAATAGTGTCGTTTTCGAGGGATGACGACGAAATATAATTAATTTTCCGCATGAATTGAACGAAGCAGTCTTCTGACGTGCATATATAACCGGTACGTCTGACTTGCAACTAAATTGCGACCAAACAAAGTCTTTCTTCCCTCCTCCATCTTGAATAATTTATTTGCAAGGAGGAGAATTATATTACAACCATACACTACTATATAATTAAAGCGCGATACGTCGAGAATAAGTTAAACACAACTTTATCGGCCCTTAAATAAAATATCAGACCACAACGATGTAATTCCAGAAATCTGAAGATACGACCCATATTCCCACTTGATGTCAGCTCTTTTGTACCGCTTTACGACTCCATTTTTTTAATGCACTTTTGCCAACTCAGCTTCAATTTTTTAATTCGCTCGATACTAAAAATTGAAGCTTTATGAGTTTCCGATCACCTTTACGAGGCCGCTCGCCCAGAATTGAGCCATCAAATATACACAAAGTCAGGTCGATACTAAGAATTTATTTCGAATCAACATTACGACCCCAAAAATGGATAGCAAGAGCTTTAAAACTTTGCCAAACAACTAAGGAGGCCTATTGAACGCATAGCATTAAACTTTCTGTTGACTGGACTTTGCGAATTTACTTTCTTTTAACCCGGCGATATGTGCTGACTCGCTCCTGCGGGATTTCAGACCCGGCAGGGCAAATATTGCGTTTATTTGAATATGAAAAGCACGCCACAAAATTAATTTTAAAATAATAAAATAAAACTTTCCAAAACCAACATTCTTTTCCTGAAAAGTGCTTCAGGAATAAATACGTGGCTTGCATTTGGTCTTGAGAAAAAGCAAGCACTGCATGTGCATTTCGATGTCTGATAATGAAATAGGTCCGGTGTGAGAAACAGGATATTCGATTCAGACAACAAAAGAGTGTGGAGAGAAAGAAGCGAGAAGTAAATTGGTTGCAGTTTATTGCAACCCGGCGGCTACTATTAGAGAATATGATCAACTATTCTTGTTGGTAATGAGTAGGAAAGTGGAAGTTAATTGGATGCTAACGCGCCAGACTTATAACGATTATGCTTAACATAAAATTACAATTTCAATTAACTTGCAGGTAATTTTAGTGTAGAAGACTCAGCTGCATATTCTCACCGAGAGATAAAAAATTAGCGCAAATTGTACAAATCTGAGAACATTTCTCCAAGGAATGTCTTTCATACGCCCTGTCAGGGCTGAAACGTTTCCTGGCGGGATTGTGTGATGTGGTCGTGGAGTTTCCAACAGCTGCAGTGCCTGCAGAGTGCACGAATTTGGCTAATAAGACGGTCATCTGCACGATGCCAATCCATTTAAAGCCGTTACGTATTTCCCAGATGGCCCATGATTTTTAATTTCATTTTCCATTTAAGGCTTGAATAGACTTTGCGTTTTAATGAGACGAACCTAAATTTCAATGTTGTGAGGGGTCGTAAAAATACTTCAACGCTCCGAGGGGTAAACATTTAATTTATTCATCATTGATGAAAGGCATTTGAGACGTGTGCTGCCAATAAAACGCTACAATGGGCCTTACGTGCCTCCAGGAATTGAAATGGAAGTTATTAACTGGTGGTAGCATTTTTTTCGATAACATGTAGGGTGTAAATATTAAAATTTAACAAAAAATGTATAAGCAATTGGTAAATACTAATTTCGTGTATCGGCTGAAGTTATTTTCAACTATACAGCGTGTCCTAAAAGTAAGTGACAAAACGAACTTATGTTTTTTTAAATAAAATAATATACTCGTATGTTTCTTGGCATTTCTGGATGTAATTTCAATCTTTTAAGCTAAACTTCTATTGGTCAATTTTACTAAGTTTTTAAAATAAATTAATTTTTTTAACGAAAACATACTCTATTAAAAAATATATTACACAAACACTAAGCCAACTATAGTTTTTTACAACTACAAAATAAATAAAATAAATTTAATATATTTCAATATTACACAAATATGTATAAACAGGGACGACGCCAAGGGTGGGTGTGTGTCCACCTAATTAAAATAGAAAATTTAAAAACTAAACAATAAAGAAAAAATGTATTTAATATGAATTAATTTCAACCAATTTTTGAACTTCATATTTTGGAGAAAAGTTAATACAAATTGGTATACAATGCACAAGTATTATAAATGTTTTTTATTTACGTTTTTAACTGTTATGTTATTAGAATTACATTAATTATTATTTAAATTAAATTTAAATTAAATTAATAAAATAAAATTAATTATTTAAAATTTAAAATTAAAATTATTTAAAATTTAAAATGGTCTATTAAGAGTGTAGAGGTCCAAGGCTTATTTGACTTATACAGAGCGCCCAGAAATGTGGTAGCAAGTTTTTCGATTCGTCCCGCAAGATGCCACTTTTTTAACAGAGATCTTTTTTATGCTTGGCAACGCCGCTATCTAAATTGAGATAAATAAATGTCAAGAATTGGCAAACTTGAAACTTTCAAATTTAAATTTTATTGAAAATGTTCCAAATGATCCCCATTATGCTTAACTGAACCCTTCAAGCAACATCTCGACAAATTTTAGTGCATAAATCGGGGGTAAAGATTGTTCGGAAAATCTCCTTAACATATTCTTTTAAGGTTTGAATATCAGGTTTTGGACCATCTAAATAAACCAAGTCTTTAAAGATTACTGAAAAATCAGGTGGAGTCATATCACAAGACTTGACAGGCCATTCAATTTTGACCCCCTACGACCAATTCAAGTCACTTCTCCAATGGTTTAGAATTTGGTTACAATTTTTAAAATTACAGCACGATTGTCCTGGACAATTAAAACAGTTCTATATTTTCAATTTCAAAAACTTTTGAAAAACTCAAAAATTGAATGTTACAAGATTGAACAAATTTGGCTTTTCGAAAGTGCCACCTTGTGACACTTTGTGTAAAAGTTGCTACCACATCTGTAGAAGTCAGTCTGAAAAATAAAGTTTCGTGTAAAAACGTTCTTTTGCCTTTAAAAAAAAATAATAAAAGAAATATTACAGACTATTTTTTAAAAACTACACCTTTTCTTATAAACAAAAATAAATTTGAAGTGCCCACCTTAATAAATTTTGAGCTACTTGTGCCCACCCAGAAAAAAATTCTGGCGTCGTACCTGTATATAAATTTTTAAAAATTCTAATATTTAAAAGTAAATAATAGGCTTTACCACCTCGCTGGGACACCCTGTATGTATCGTAAAAGAGGATCGTTTCTTTGTCTTGGAGAGCTCAAGAATCGTAACAGTGTTTGTCATCGAATATTTAAAGTTATTTAATCGATTCGGGTTATTTTTTGAATCGACATGCTCGCGACGATGAATCCACTTTAAATATTTTACCTCCGTTCAAACGTTAACCTTTATCGATTCCGGGATTGTATCGAAGGGCACAAGTCGAGTACCGAGAGAGTAAAGTGTGTTTGGAACCGCTCTGTTAAATTGTTAAACATAATTTATGTGGAGTACATGCCATTATGGGAGAGAGACATCCATGGCGACCTAATGAACTGGCTAAATGTGCACCACCTTAATCAACATTAATCAAGGGGGAAACAAGTTTAGTTGAAGCTGAATCGACCCTATATTGCTTATATATTCATGCCGCGATAGCGGAGAAGACAACTTCATAATTCGATCGTTTACGGCTGAGATTGGGCGAGGACTCCATTAAAGCAAGGACAAATAAAAAATTGCTAGAGAAATAGCAAACCGAGAACTAATAGTATATTATGTTATTAGAAGCAAAAGTGATAGTTTATGTGGCAAAGATAAATGTTTATTTTGTCGAACGTAGTGATGCAAATAATTCATCTAAGCCACATACTCTCACTTTTACTCCGAATAACATACACTATTTTATCCGAAAACATATTTAGATCGAGAAAAAGCAATACTTAATAAGCAAGTAAATGAACAAAAGAATCAGGACGCTTTACAACTATAAACAAACATGACGCATTAATGTTATGTTCAGATTTTCAAAAGTATTTATTAATTTAACTATTGGATGACTAGTGCAGTTAGCAGTGACAACAAAAAAACATTGGTACCTAAATGTCATCGTAAAAGTAAAAATGCTTTAGGCGCAAAAATAAAACTTTTACTCCATGGCTGAAAGGTAAAACTTTTACTTGTGACATTTAGTCATAAAAGTGGTCACTTTTGTGATGTTTGCGGATAATTTTTTTTTATTCACAACAGCCGCAAGGATTTTTTTGGGGTTTCTCTTGACGGTTTCAAAGATTAAATCGGCGTTAATATGTGATAGAATGCAGGTAAATCGACTAAATAGCAGCGAATGCAGTAATGATATTACAGGATTTGCGGTTATGTGTCATGTAACGATAAACACAAGTTGTAACTGGCGAGGATTAAGTTGTTCCCTCCTTGGAGCCTAATTACTAACTTATGTAATATATCTTGAGAAATAGGAAGCTACCAATTTGATTTATATCTCAAAGTCACCGTTTTTGAAGGTTGGACTTCCGAAATTTGTTCTAAAAATTTCGCTTGATTGGAATTTAAGCTTGGCAAAGTTTGTGCACTTCTTGTAATTTCATTAAACACTATTACGATCCATTTTAGAAAGTTTGAATCCTCGTTTAAGGAGTTTATTGGTTATCAAACCGGAATCGATGTCGTTGCTTTAAAAACTCAACCATAACCGATCTAATTATGAGAAAATGACTGGAAGAGAGCTAAACAAAGACTTTATGGGAGAAACTTAATGTTCTTGTCATAAACTGATTGCAAGGTGCGTTTAAACCTAAATGGAAAAACGGGGTTAACGGATCGTTATTTTTTAGATTTATTGAAAGCCCTTTTATTATTTAGCCAACAACACATAAACTACCAGCAATTGGTTAATTTTGTATCAAACTTTATTGGGTATTTAATTTGTCATTGACACTATAACATGTTTGGGGCTTTCACCGATTGAATATTTTATGAATATTTATTTGGAGGAAAATTGCCACTTTGGGTTTAGTGTACCCGCATATCTATAAAAAAAATCCGGGTTGTTATCCCGTTTGAGATAACAGTAGGAATTCCATTATAATCCGGGTGAATCCGGCCACTGATGACTACTTCCGGTCATTCTCCCTCAGACAATGCGGCTTACCTGAAACAGTCAGTCTGCGTTCCGGTCTTCTAATACCTCGGAACTTATTAGGTTTCCCCAGAAATTCACTTTACTTATTTATGACGTTTAATTGACAAGGCCTACTCCGAGCCAAGCTCCTCGAACTTGGAAAAACAGGATAAGGATTTATGATAGGGCAGATTTAATATAACAATGTTATGACCGACAGTCAAGGGTCATTGGTTGGATATTGTTCGCCGTTTTCCTTCTACAATCAAGGATAAAATGGGTTATATTAGCGGACAAGTTATTTATAGCCGCTATAAACAAGAAAGATGTTAGTTTTCGAGGGTTTTCTACGTGGACTGTTAAACCCGACAAAAAATTACCTTGTAGCGCGATAAAGTCCGCGCCGGAGTTTTTGTCTCTTAACCTGACCTCGGAAAATTTCTTGCGCTCAAACTCCGGACCATATGCTTCAAGTCCGGAAGCGTCCAGACGACGAACAGACATCCAACTTCCCAAATTGAGACCTAAAAGGCATCTTGTTCAAAAGTTTCAAGTGCGAATAATTCGCATCGCATTAAACAGCAAAGTTTTTTTTATCTCTAGATTGGTAGAGTTTGTTTCATTAAAACAACGTAATCTTGCTTCCGCCCACCGCTTTATAACTAGGTTTTCGCCAACAATGAGAACGATCGTTTCGACGCTTACTTTTTATCGTCTCTATATTTCTCTGAACCAAAGTGCGAAAGTCTCTGGAAATGGCTGTAATTTGTACAAAGGCCGGATTACGGCAAAAATTCCGGTCAACACGATTGTTTTATAATTCGTATCGGATCAATCCGCGACTTAATATTCCTTCCGGAATTAATCCGATCAAATTTTATTGTTAAGGTACTTTTATTCCGGTCGTTACGGCTTTTACTGCTTGTAGCCCCCGGAAATATCGAAAAGTTTAATTAATTTTCCAAACGAAATTAAATATACGACGAGAGATATTCCGAATTCGCACGTGTGTGTTCTCACAAAACAATAACTCTTCTCCCTATCACATAAATCATCCTTTGTATTGTAAAACATTGGAGCACACCGAACATCAAGGCCAATTCAATATGTCTTCCGTGGGACTCCGGGCGTTACGTAATATTTTACATATACAATAAGAAAGCTCCTACGATGCTCTGTGGCCACATGCACCAGACCAGATAGATGCTGTAAATCATGGCCGAGCCTCATACATAACGAATGGTGGACACTAGCACAACCCCTGATGGAAGATCCTTGTTCCTCACCACTGACACCAAGACGAATAGCCGAGGTCTCCGGGTTATCATGCGTTACTTACTCTCCTATTTATTTAATCTACCCGGAATGCCCCACAAATTCGTTTTTGTTCACTTAACTAGCCTTCGTTAAATGCAAAAGCCTTTTCCGCAGCTAATAAACAACATAATCTCGTCGTGCAACTCTCACGAGACTTTGCCTTCACCAAATTCAATTTGATTAGGTTGAAAAATGTGACCGCGACTCTCATTACCTCATCCCTAACTGTTAAAACTCTTTGTATATGTCGACGTTGCAAGCTATTACTGGTTATGCTTCCGTCGAATAAAACTCAACCCCAATATATGTCGTACAATTGTGTGCAATCTCAATTTACCCTCGAGCGATATCTTTTAGTGATTCAGATCCGGATTCGGATCAACGAATGGAAGAAACAATATTGCAAAGTGCCTACAGGCACGCAAATAAGCTTCTATTAATAGAGACATTCTAATAGCAAAACCTCTCAAACCCAGTTGCTTTTTCTAGAAGAAATAAAGATCCAAAGAGAGCGTAAACTCGGGAAGTGACAATTTTCGCGCCAATCAACATCCCGGAGCATTTTACGTGTTAGACAAAAGTCGAAATTGCTTTTGCATGAGCTAATTTTCCAGTTTTATTTTTACGTCGAAAACAATCAGAGGCGAATTAGAGCACGTTTGTGTGCGAAATAATACTATCACGTCCTGGATATGTAGTTTTAATATGCAATTTCTATCGATTCGGTAGAAATAGGACATCCGGGAGGACTATAATAGAAATACAACTCGACGGGGATAACTTGTAATTAATATTGCACAAATCTCAATTCAATTAGTTTTATTTTTAATTTTAAAAGGCTTGATTGAATTAGAATTTGTATGTTTTCGTGTGTTCTAATAAAAGTCTGTTTACGCATGCTCCTCTGGTCTGAAGATCAAATGTATCCCAATCAAGTCCTAACAAACACTAAAGAGAAATATAAGCAATTTTCCTCAAGCTAACAATGCTTCCAACTAAAAATTGAGTTAAAATTAGCAAAGTTTGCTAGAGGCACTTGAATCTCAAAGTTTCCTCAATAATTAATCAGAAAAATTAATATTTGATTTAATGATTACAAAAACTTTGGTTTCTAATTATTACATAGGAAAAGTTGAACCAATTATTGTTTTTTCTCTCTGTTAAACTATCGAGTTTTCAATTATTTGAAATACATGTGATCCGAGCGTGGCCTCTCGTGTCAAAGAGTCCCGAAATTGAATTACCAAGTTCGTTAAATACCTGTTTCATGGTACTCGCTCTGTACTAAAGACCGGTAGTTGTTAGCGGTGCTTTTTCGTAGATTTGGTAGTAATTTGTTCTTTGCAAAAAAGCTTAATTGTAGTTTGGCCATAACGGCCATTAAGCTGTGATATATAACGCGTGGTAATGCATTGCTGGTGTCGATATCACTTGGTAACGGCAAAACGCAAATGAGAGATATTAATGCAAATTTATTATCAAATATAATTGTAGCGATGCATCAATAAATCGGTTAGTCGATTGTGTATTCATTTCGAATATTAAGTGATTTGGTGTTTCACTTGATGAACCCAAGTCAACAATTTGCTTCAAAAATTGAATCAGAAGTCGTCTATCAGACTACTGTCGGTCAATATTCGCCCGGAATCGGATTTCGATTCGTCTCGACCAGAAATGGATGGCTTTATTGAGTGAATATGCAGTCATAAAACTTCAGCTACAAACCTATTAAGCAGATGAGCAGCCTCTCAAGAGAATATGCCCTAGACGAGGAGGAGAGAGCGTTTCTGCCAATCACGTTCGAGACGAGACGTGCATCAAACACCAAACTTATCCCAACTGAGTTACTTCACCAAAACATCAAACGATATTGTTACAACGCCGTATTTGCTGACAACAACACGATTTTTTTCTAATTACGATGGAAATCTCATAAAACCAAAATGTGGAAACCGAGGATTTGCCGCTGTATTATGTGCCGATAGACGACTTCGGGATTGAATTAATAGCGCCAAAGCATTAACAGATTATACCATTTGCGGGGCCGATTTATGCAAAAACCACAAAATTGGACAATGTTACTCCTCTCTTAGTCATCTTCGCAAACATCAAAACCCCAAACAAAAACCACGAGTGTATGCTCTAGCGAATAACTCTAAAAAATTACATTAAATATTATTTAAAATTTTTGTAATATAAAGAAATCTAAAAATTAGCATAAGGTGAATATTGAAACATTGCAGCTTCATAGAAATTATTTACATCAAAATACATGATGAATGATATCGATTTATGCAAAAACCACAAATTGGCCAATGTTATTCTTTTCTTAGTCATCTTCTCAAAAAATCAAAACTAGTAGCTCTAGTAAATAACAAACACAGAAAGTGAATAACAAAATTTATTTAATTTTATTAAAAATTTAATTTCATTAAACATGAATCTGTACCTTATAACAAAAATAAAAAAAAGTCAAAAATAATAGTTATTTTATTATTAATAAGGGTAGTAATTAATTAATTAATTGATTTAAATTTTTGTAATATGAAAAGGTCTAAAAATTGAAAGTTTGCGAAAGGTAAGTATTGAGACATTGCTGCTTCATAGAAATTATTTATATCAAAATGCATGATAAATAAAGTTTCTTCGTTTGAATCATATCCATCTTTCATGTTATTAAAGTTAAAACAGCACAACTGTGGCCAGATTCACACATAACATCTGCATTCATTTATATTTAAAATAAAAATAGAAATAATAAGGTAGGAAAATGAGTAAAAAACCCGATTTTAATAAAGTTGTACAAAAATAGTAAATTACAAGTTTTAAAACAGTCATTTTTCTCGGAAATATGTTAAAGTATTGTTGGTTCTAATTAAATATCTGTGCTAAAAAGCCAATTTAAGTTTTGGTGTTGCAACTCCGGTCACCGGTCGTGCTTTGTGCGCCATCCGGTTTATTGTTCTGAAATGATTTATGTCAGTGTTCCGCCTCTTACGTCAACGTTTATAAAAATCATCAAAATCGACATTTTTATTATCGGTCTACATTCGTTGATTTTTTCCACATATTGTGACCACCATTCCGCACCAAAAACTCGATCATTGAAACGTTTGAAACTAACTCTAATACTGTTTAAACACGAGTACTCTGAATTACCGATACGCGGCTTTTATAACTATTTTTGCATAAAAATTTTATTTCCGAAAAGATTAAAACGAGGAAATGTTTGAACGGTTCACAATCACGGCAAATAAACCCTTCCGACATTTATTTGCATGTACATTAGACTTTAATACCTGCAAACAAGGATTTCCACTGGAAGACTACATTTGAAATTTAAAATAGATAAAGTTTAACTTTGGGTTAAACACACACGACCCGATTAATGAACAGCGATGGCCACTTGCACACTTTTTTCCGAATTAATTTTATTGTGAAACTTTGCACGAGTTGGTTTTATTAACTTAATTAAAGCGATGATTTATAGGCGAAAATACGTGTTTAGACTTTAATAAATTTCGAATTGCGACCGTCCTCACATGTCTGGAAGTTATCAATTTTTTGAAATGTCGCAGTATGGCAATTTAGAGTTTTTGCGTGCTAGTTGCAATAACCGCTAGCGTTGTAGATTTTGCTATAATCAAAAACGCAAACAAGTAATTCATTTAAACATTGTTTTTTTGATAATGACAAGTGTGTAATCTTCGTTGTCTTGTATTCGTGAAATAATTGTGTTTTATGTTTGTTTTACGACTGTCTATAAAGTATATGATGAGTTATAAGTGTGATAAAACAACAAACTCGCCCTAAATTAATGTTGACGTAATCGTACGATACAATTTAGCGATATTGTATTGGAGTGAAACCCAACATCTTGTACAATATTTCATTTAATCCACGTAAAAAGGTGATCGTGTGCTCGCAAAGATTAAAAATTCATGTTATAAATCTCGTCCACGTCTCACAGAATAATTAATCAGCGTGATAAGGAAATGAAAAATGAGTTTCGAGCAAATTAAAATAAGCTCGAAACACATTCACTGACCCAACTGTAATTCCCCTAAATCCCACTCCTAATTTAAGATTTTTTCAACAGGTGCTAATCAAAAATCTTTTAGTAAAACACACAGCATTTTCGGAAATCCCCTAAACCAACAAATTGATCTAGCGCTTGCAAAAACACGTCGAGAAAGTCCCAGATCAAACGCGACCCAAGCTAGGGATGATAACAATGTGTGTTCGTTCACATAGTGATATAAATTTTCGGTACACGCGAAAATTCCACGCTACACCGGAGTTTCCCATGATAACGTATGATAAATGGCCGGTTTAATTGGTCTGCTAGCTTTCTATTTCCGCCTTTTGTTTTGTGTCTCAATTTATAATTTTTGCGAAAACCACAAGTGCATAATGAAAGGTGGAACATTCTGCAGGCGCACGACATCAATCATCCACGGAAATCGATGAATGTCGGACCGATTCAGCAAACCGATGACAGGGGTTTATTAAATAAGCGATCTGGCGATAATAAACCGGCAAATGCACTTTTCACATCTACAGTTTCACACAAAAATAACGTTAATTTGGCCTTTAAAATGGCAATATGTATTTTTTTATATGAGTACTGAAAAGTAAACTTTTTTGCTCAGAAGTAAACCAAGTTTTTAAATAAGTCTTTAATTAGTTTGCTAGTTCACAGCACACCTACAGTTTCATTAAACCCGTTTTGTGACATATTCATTAATAGACAAAGTAAAACAAAGTGTAAAATGCGCTCAGCTGCATCAAATTTGATAATTAAACTTGTAAACAATGAGGTGACGTCTCGTCACATTTTAAATCAACATCAAACAACCTTTTTGCACGTTTCAGGAGCTAATCAAGAAGTTGGCAACACTATTGTAAAGAATTTTTGGTTAATTTAGTAAACTCGGTTAATTGCTTAACCTCGAGTTAATCTAGGTGTGGAGCTGACCACTGCAAAATTATGTTTCACGTTTTGATGAAATTAGATTATGTCGAGGGTGAACAAGGGAGTGTTAACTCAAATAATTTAATTTTTAAAGTCAATAGTAAGGAAATGTCGGAGAGATTTCCTCCGAACAAAAGCTTTATATGACGTTTAGAGATAAGAGTGTCACGCTTATCTCAAACAAAAAGCCAACAAGGAGTATGAGTCAAGGATATCCCATTGTAATAGGTGCCAAGTCGATTTCAAGACATGGTTAGCTAAATATTGAAAGATATCTCTTACCTCTTATTCACTTTAGACACGTCAGAGGATATATCTAATTCAGAGTGATTGTTTTCCATAACCGTAAAAATAAAACAACAATAAGGATAACAGCTTTTTTTACAACAAAACCTGTACTAAAAAATTTGTTTCGTTTCGTTGCTTCAGCATGGTCCCCAAGTGGGCGCTCCCAGGTTAGTATAATGCAAATGTACTTCTATTTAAATATTGCAGAAATACCAAGGCAAGTCTTCGGTATCAATGATTTGAAGCAGCGTTGATCCGCTACTTTACGAGGCAGTAAAAAAAGGGTTTTCCCGGAATAAAACAACCGAAACGACTTGATCAATATGCACGAATCGAGAGCCATCGATCTCGGTCGTTAATGAGATGTGGCGTTTCTTCTCGACCGGAAAATATTGCTCGTGTGTGCCGAGCCACTGAAAAAAACAACAAGCGAGTTAATAAAACAAGCAGATTGTAACGTCAAGGGCGGTTTTGCTAATTATGACGTCACATGGGACGCCGCGCTATCACCGGGAGAAAAAGAGGACTATTTATCTCCCTGCACGCTTAATTGGACTGTCTTTTTTGTGGCGTGGCATTATCGTGGTCCACACATGCCGACGCTCTGCATTTAAATGCGGCCCTTTTCTTATTTTATTTATGACGTGTTTATTTATCGATTTGTTTTCGCAAGAATGTTAAGATAAGCTGTAATGAAAAATGTGGCGTGAATGACAAAAGGCCGACGGGCTTTTTAACTAAGAGTAATCGTCTTTGCGCTTCCGGTCATTTTTTACACACATTCACAAGGGGAAGGTAAATAAAAGCGCGTAATTAGCCTTCCGGATGGCTTTAATTCGATCCCTTTGGCCACGAAACTCGCTTTTTAAATACATTTCTTATAAATGAGATTTCTACGCTTTGTTAAGAAGCATGCGGCTTTGAAGCGGATTTATAAAAGTTATTTTTCATTCATATCTTTCACCCCTTTAGCAAATATATTGCCTTGACAAATTTATGCAAATTTAGTAAATGAAGCCAAAATGACACACTACAACTTATCAAGTGTGCTTATATACAGGCGCCCCTTCCACTCAGCGAGCACGTGACCCAGTTCTCCGCTAATCAGAGCGGCGCGCCCCACCCTCCCCCATCACGTGGTAACCAAAGTCGACTAGATATTTCTACGTTGTGAAAGTTACTGGTTGTTAAAGATGACAAACAAACTAATATTGTATACGTTTCTAAAATGAAAGAGTATTTTTCTTTAATTTTGTTTAAACCTTTCTTTACTTTACAAAAGTATAAGCTCTTTACTTTCAGAATATTCTTTGTTTCTTTCGATTTTAAAACATACAATATTGTGCTTTTATTACGTGTTCAGGATCAATTTCTGTTAGTCATATTATAAATCTATTTTTCTAAATGCAGCCCAATAAAAAACACAGACTTGAAACTTTTTTTCTTATTTACTACTAGTTTTGAAAATGCGGTTGGTGCCTTCTTAATCAGTTCCATACGTTTCCTGGTCTCTGGTGGGAGCTGCGGAATCGTTTTATGACTCCTACTGTTAATACATTCAAAGAGGATTTCTCGCGGGACGCCGTCTTCAATTCGGTCATAAATTTTTAAGGAGTCTTGTCCCGGTCACATCTCATGGGGTCGACGCGGCTCGCATATTGTGTTTGTTTTCGTGAAAATCAATTTCATGTGTGGAGGAAAAAAATTGCACACATGTCAGCCCCTTTTTCAGGCATTAATAGAGAGGACCCGGATTTGAGGCTATCGCCGGACCCAAAACAATAAAATATGCCAATGGAGATGATGCGAACGTGTTATTTATCATTTCAGTTTTTGTAAAATACCGGTGATGAGAAGAAAAGAGTCGGTTTATAACGTAATAAAAATTAAGGAGTTCATAAAAATTGTAATAAAATTACTACAGTGTAAGTGGGAAGGTCGTTATGTAGACGATCTGCACGAAAACGATTATTGTAACGTCTCTCAACAACGTCTCGAGTTTGATTTCATCGCTTTCAAACGAAGACTGAAGGATATGTAAAATACGATCGCGGCACCCCTTACATGCCTAACAATGCAGGGCATTGTTTCAAGTTAATAACAAATCCTTTCCATAGACCCAGAATTAACCTGAAATTCCTGCTGACATTGTTAGCTGTATTGCGGTTATACAACTACATTTCAGGGTTTAATCAATCCTTTGCCATGTAAAAGCATTAATTATAAATCACTCTCGAAGACAAGAAACTCAAATAGAAGAAACTTTTTTACTAGAAGGAAACTATTTTTTTTAATCGAGACAGTGTTTAGGAACTCCTAATCGTAGATTTGTGAAAGTCGAGCAGATATTGAGGGAGCGAGGGTGAAATGTGTTGGTTTAAAGTTCTATGGAGCGGAAAGCTCCCGAAGAGCACATAAAAAGGGCAGGGCACATACAAATCATCTGCAAAGCCGCCGGATTAAAAAAGTAACAAATGTGAACTGCGTGTTTCGACTTCTTTAGATGGCGGCGTTTCCGGTCAAGAGGTGTCTCCGATTGGGATTGATTTAGTTCAGGAAGCCGGTCAAAGAGCCAAAAGTTGTGCTTTATTTAACTTATTCATTGCCGGCCATCTTGGATTAGCGTTTTAACTCTGTCATAAACTGGATAAATCTCGATACGTGACTATCGTGTGAACCAACACCATAAAAAACTAAAAATTGCCCTCACGTACTCAATTATATTCATTTAATGTTTCATCCCCCTAGGACGACGCCCATAATTTTTTTACTTTGCGGCCGGGATTAATCAATAAATAAGCGTTCATTTGTCGAGATGTGACAATAGCGCAACGATTCTATTGTTTCCACATTTCGGAGACTGTCTCTGAGGAAATGAGTAAGTGGAACTCTCCATAATTGAAATTATCCCTTCGCCACTATTTTTACAAAAATACCTAAAATTTTCCCGACCATTTGTGATAAATTCGCTACGATTTCCATATTTTTCACTAATGCGACTCAAATGGCTTTCCCGATTTGATATATACTAGATTGACTATTATTCGAACCCTTTGCAACATCATATTTCAGAAAGAATAAGATTTCTTTCCAGAACTTGGCCACTTTTATTTAACAATTTATTGGCCACATTTCACACAATTATTTCGTCGTTTCATTTTTCTCATTACAAGACAGATTAGGCCGACTTTCGGGAAAAGGTCCACTCGGGATTACAATTTATTACTTTTTCATCCTATTTTTTCATTATAGCGTCTCGGTCAGCCCACCGAAAAAAGGGTTCGTTCCCAAATCCCAAAGTAAATAATGAAATGAATCTCATTAAAACAAACGTCACACACAGGATTTCTTTTCGACCGCAAGAAAATACTCACAGCTTGCGGGGGATAAAATTAAATACAGGAGACGACACTACACAAGCTTAGAAATATTTAAACAGTGATTTGGAAGTTTGAGGATGGCGTTAAGAGCCACCAAAGCCGAAGCTTAGGAGATTAGGCACTCCAGGACCAGATGAAATATTACAAATTTTCAGCAAATTTCTGAAAAAAGGTGGTACAAAACAAGGCAAGATTTGAATATCAATTTTATTACGGGCATATGTGGATGCGAGTGGTTGGTTGCAATGATTATGTGTTGACAAAACCGCAAAATTGTTTATGAAATGAGACCAAAATGACGCACTGCAACTCATCAAAAGCGCTTATATACGCGCACCCCTTCCATTTTGCGAACACGTGATCCAGTTCATCACTAATCAGAGTGGCGCGCCCCACCTTTATCAATCACGTGACGACCAAAGTAAAAAATTAAGCAAAGCTTTACGTGCATAATTGACTAGATATTTTAATGTTGTAAAGGAGACATAAATGCAAAATACGCGAAATTATACGTTGAAAATATTGTACACGTTTTTAAAAGAATGATTTTTTTTAATTTGTTGATTTTGAAACTTGAGAGCGGCATTAATATTACAAATTTTCAGCAATATCAATTATGTTATTAAGAGGAACACAAACACGAGTGTTTAGTTGCAATGATTATGTGTTGCCATAACCTAAACTAATTTAAGCTGATTATGAAAAGTGTAATTACCTGGGAATCAATAGTAACAAATCGGATTTGTGTTTTATTCAGAAGTTTCGCGAGTTTAAAGGAACACAAAGGTGTATTATTGTTAAGAAACTCGTTACGTCAGAACGAGGAAAAAATAAAAAAGCCGATGACAAATGAGCAGAAACGTAAGTTGGTCGACTTCTTCCCGTTCTTATTCCGAGTCGCCTAACGAGTATCTCATGTTGAAACGTGTTTCTTTTCATCTCGTATGGCAATTTTTGAAGTCCATGAATACATTTATCTCTACAATGGTTTTTTTCGTCTCTTCGCATCGATCATCATCTAATAACGAAACTATACGATATCGGAAACAGTTCGTTATTTTCAGCGCTCATGTAAGCGCAAATAAAATATGAGAATACGGAAAGGCTTTTTACCATCTCGGTCGCATTGTTTTATGGCCTCTCTCGCACCCTTTAGTGACAATTTATAAGCCGGAAAATCCAACAAAAAAACAAATTATCCTGAAAAATTCAGTATTCGATCTCGCTGTTTAGAAAATTCGCATGTAAACAAGCGTCTAATCTCGACTCGCACGTCTGAACCGACAAAATTATTAATGACGCTAAACCAAGCTTTTTTTCGAACACTGGACTTATTTCAAAAATCTTCCATTAAGTCAACGTCGGTGCAAACTAATGGTCCAGAGAGTGAGGGACAAAAACAACCCAAACTCGCCAAATAAATTTAGCAAAGTTCGTGCTATTAGAAACTAATGCAAGCGAGAGACAAGGATATATCACTCGAAACTCATTGTTTTAAATATTTTTTGAGAGTGCGAGTTATAAATCATGGCCGCAAACTTGGATCATCGTTTAAAGTCCAGCTAGGGAATTATTTAGGTCGTTGAAAAAACTTTTATCGCGCAAAACTCGAATGATGATATAGTGTTATGGCTTTTTAACACAAAAGGATCTAATTTTTCTTAAATATTTGCGTGTTTTGCAGCTGGTACGCGCGAGGGCAGCTCCTCGTCCAAGTACCCCGTGGTGGTGTTCGTTCATGGAGAAAGCTACGAATGGAATTCGGGCAACCCTTACGACGGCAGCGTTCTTGCTAGTTACGGCGGTGTCGTTGTAGTCACCGTAAACTACCGACTTGGCATTTTAGGTAAGTCAATTACATAAAATATAACCGCACCCTTATTTGTCACCTAAAGCTGGTCCCGGAGAAAATCCCGGATTTTATCGGGGGGTGATTCCGGAAACGAGCGATTTACGAGTCGGGTTATGATAGCGCGCGGAATTGCATAACGACTCCGAGTGCATCGAAATTTTAATCTCGGAACGAATTTATCGGTTTCATAAATGACGGCTCATTTTTCCTGCAAACAACAACGACTATATTACGAAATTTAATTTCTTTAACATCGTCGCAACTTAATTGCATCTTCGCAAACAGATGATAAACTTTACGTAAACATAATTCGCATTTATGTTTTATTGCCACTCGCAGAGTGATTAATGTGAGATGCGAGCTTGAAAAAGGAGCTGTCGATTAAGACCAACTCCCAAATATTTTCTTCAACACAACTCCGATCGCATTCCCAAAACCTGCGCAAATACTTGTTAAAGTATCCTCCAGATTACTTAATCCCAAAACAATATTTTTTTCTTCGGAGGATACGTGATTGCCATAGAAAAACTCGATCAAGACTTGATTCAGGTTTATCACGTTCGGAATCCACTTAAGCAAGATTAATATCACGGATTAGGGTTTCTAACACCACTTAATTGCAAAAGTCGTTCATTAGAATGTATAACTCCTTAAACTATACAAAAAAACACTTTATGAAAAAAAACCTGAAAAAAATCGTTACACGCGAGATTTGAATTTCTTTGATTTGGTTTTCTCGGTTTTGTCCCTTTGCATTTGCATGTCCTAATTAGTCTCAACGTTTGTTTTTTTAACGAAATAAAACCGTTTTGTCTTTAAATTTTTTTATGTTAGTTTCATTTGTTTGCCATTACGTTTTGATAAAAGCGTCCGAGTTTTAACCGGAAGAAGGTTTGTTTTTTTCAATGTTTCGTATCTAGATTTCTCCAGAGATATGCGGCAAAATATTCTGAGGTTTCTTTACTTTTATAATTAATATACTTCCCTTCTGTGTTTTCCATTTGACTGTAGAATCGCAACCTGGGCTTTATAAAAATATTTCTTTTCTTTCAATCGCGTCTAATCGAGTTTAATTAGCACGTAGAACTTGTAAAAATGCAAAATAGCCTCTGAGTCGCTTAAGCAGTTAAATTTCTTAAAGCAGAACAGGACAATTGAAATACAATTAGAGCGTTTCCGAGTTTAAATTGCATTCAAATTGTTCACAAGCAAAAACATTGAATACAATTAAACAACCGTGTAGAAAATTATAACACAATTTCAGGAATTCAGCTTCACCACTGAAATCTGACGAAAAAGTTTTCCTCCGAAATCCCCTTTTTACACAGCTACTTTAGTATTTTGTAATTGGAAAAGTTGAAGGCCTTTTAGCCGTCGAAATTTAATTTTCTTTGTCATTTTTGTTTGCATTCGCGCCGGATACAATGTAAATAATCCGTCTTAAATCTCGGACAAAGTCTGACTGATGTCGCACACCTGCGAAAAGAACGGCAAGGAAATAACGTCATCCGTCAGCGACCGGTAACGACGCCGTTAAACCACTCGTTATACACGCGCGAGGATTTGCCCAGATTAGCCGCAAGTTTTTATCTTTTCGCGATTTGAATTAAACGCTCACATCCATTACCTCTTTCTTTCGCCCCATTCGAGATAACTCACGTTTGATTTGACACATATTTCATTGTGACCGATCGAAGACTTGGATCAACGAGAAAACGCTTCAAAACGGCATTAACATACTTGTCTCCACACCTAATTTAACGATACAAATCAACACAAAATTTAATTGAAAAGCTGTCTTAATTATTTCTCTCGAAACATATCGCAGAGCTTGAGACGCCGTATCACTTGGCTTGCCATTTCCTGTTTTCATTCAAAAAACAATTCATCTATTTTTCACGTGACGTTTTTGTCAATATTTACAAACTTTTTCATCAACAACTGCTGAATTTTTTAAAAGTTTATTTTTGGACTGATATCAAAATGATCTTTCATTAAATCCAAAAATCGGAGTTTTCCACGACATTGTAAACAAAACGCAAAATAATGTCAAATTGCTCTTTTCCGATGAGCTTTTAAGCTCAGGGATATACAGGGTGAAGCGCCTTTTTAAATTAATTTAAATAAAAGCGTGTATTGATTTTTTACTATAAAAAAAACGTATTTAAACTTAGTTTTGTTGAAACAATCTTTTTGTTTCAAAAAATTGTACCTAATGTCTTTCCGAGCATAATTTTTTTATATTTTTTAATGCTACTTTCTTAAATAATTTGTTCTAAAGCAAACAAAATAGGTCTAAATATATAAATTTATTTATACAGGGTGTTTCAGAACTCGTACCCTAAAGGAACATTTCAAGTAAGATAAGAAACCAGGAAGATAAAAAAAAATTTTTTTGTTTTTTGACATTTGACATTTTTTATGTTTATTTAGTTTTACTAATAATCTTGTATATATTATTTAAAATTATTAAGTAAAAGTACCAAAATTTTGCCAATAAAAGTCACAAAATAACGTTAAACACAGTTACAATTTAGGATCCTTCTTTCCTTTTCTAATAGCCTGCAGCAAAAAAAAAAACACGGGAAATTATTTTTCCAATAGAAATAAATAGTCAAAGTGTAAAATTTAAACCCCTATAATTTCAAAATTTTTATAGATGGAATTTCTCAACGTTCCTGTTATCTTACCTTCTCTGAAGCGAGAGTTCCGAAACACCCGGTATTTCAAACAACTGAAATATTCCTCGAAGTATAATTATTTTATTTATGTTCTTATATGTTTTAATGCTGCGTTTTAAATTTGTTTTATAGCAAAAAAATCTAAATTTCTCTTTTCTATCTGAGATCTTAAAAGCTCATCAAATATACAGGGTAAAGCGCTAGTATTTTCCATTTTTTTAAATTTATTTTAATTAATTAATTTAATAATAATAATAAAAGTCGATTTGGATTAATTTCATTAATTTTATTACAATTAATCCAACGTATTTAAACTCAGTTTTATAGAGCCAAATAAAACATATTAAAATTTGTTTTTAATAATTTAAATATTTCTCAGAGTACATTTTTTTTATTTATTTTTTCATATTTTTTAATGTTGCTTCCTTCAAATTGACTTGTCCCAAAACAAAAAAAAATATTCCAAATTGATTTTTTTCGATGAGCTTTTAAGCTTTTAGCTTTTTTTAATTAATTTAAATAAAAGCCGATTTGAAACTTTGATTGATTTTTTGCAATGGATACAATGTATTTAAACTCAATTTTATGGCGCCAAATAAAACATAATGAAACATACTTTTTGTTTCAAAAAATTATAATATTTCCTCTTGTATATTTTTTTAATTCTTTTTGGTATTTATTAATGTTAATTAATTT
>NW_025401068.1:10467990-10470440 GCF_015345945.1 Tribolium madens
TTTGTTCTAAAACAACAAAATTTATTTATACTTGGAAATTCTGTAATATTTTTTAAAATACAATTTTTGTATGTTTTTTTAATGCTGCTTTTATAATTAGATTTTTCTAAGACAAAAAAAAAGATCTCCAAGTATACGAGTAAATCTGTAAATTTGGATATGTATTTTCTTTTGGAAACTAATCAGAAAGCTTCCATTAAACAGCAAGTAGTGATGTTTTTTAGCAAAGTTACGGTTTGGGGATGGTGAAGAGTGAGTCCATGCAATAATACGAATCTTCCTAATTGAAGTCGAGACAAGAATCGGCAGGTCTGCCTCTGAAATACACATGTTCGGGTCAGGAAACTTGTCCGGAATTTAATTTAGAAAGTTTTTCTCAAGTTTAGGACCCTGGAATCAAGTTTCGGACCAAATTGAACTAGGGGAACTATTGAGCAACTGATTTACAGGATTTTCGGTAAGCCTAGCTTACGATTTAACTCTTTTCCGATTGTTGTGTCGTTGGGTGGCACTCGACTCAAATAAATAACGTCACGAGTGTGTGTAAATATATTTGGCGTCGAAGAACATACGTTCCTGCGGCAATAAGAGAAAGGAATCATCGAAAACGCTCATAAAACATAATTGAAAGCTCGTTCGAAGACGTATATCTTGTCGGTCGGACGCGTAGAGGGCGTCTTTGCGATAATGACGCCACAAATGGCTCTGTCGATAACACCGCTCCAAGAATATCAGGATTAGGTGTGACAATTTACAATAATGATATTCCATAAAGGCGATCGCGTCGACATTGTTTACTCTAGTCCCCACACCAACCTAAATATATTACAACAGTTTAATTGGATTCTAAAAGGTGACAACGTAATCAACATTTCCCCTCGACAAATAGCCGAGATTAGAACCACTAAATCACCTTTTATTGGAACAGATTCTGACTACTCCGAGGATAAACATGTAGAGAGAAACGAAAGGGACATCCATAAATACACACTCGCTTTTCTCCAAGAGGATCGAGGGTTAAGTATGTGAAAAAGACAAGAAAAGTGTAACAAGAATAGACACTCCAACAAAAAAAATCCATTTTATTGAACGAGGCTTTCACATCTACATGTAACATCGTTAAATAATCTCTTTCAGGCTAATGTCATACTTCCATTACTTGCCCAGTGAAAGCAATTTGTTGACATCAATCATAATTACGATTTATGACGGGTAAACCGCTGTCGCATTATGGTGTACATGTTGGAATTATGTGGAAATTTAGAATTATTTAGAATTATTTTTTGGGATTCTTAGAAATTCCTTGGAAGTACTCATTCGAATGCGCATGCGTTTACTAACTATATTGACGCATGCTCATTAAATTTACTTTAAGTGTTGACACTGTTAACTGAAGAAGAACACGTTAAATCTAAAGATATAATAAGTTGATTTATATTAGATAAGTTAATAAATAATAAAAATATACAAGGTCGCTAAATAGCTAAATATTTTCAGAACGGTTTAGCGAAGCACGTTGAAATTTGGGAAACAGTTTACCTATTTTTTGGTCAAAGTTCAGGCGGCAAAGAGCTAACAATAGATAAAAACATCATTTCCAAAGCTAAAAAAAATTTTACATTTTTCAAAATTTAATTAGTTCGATATTTTTTTAAGGTATGCATGTGTTACATCATAGACTCAGAAAACAATGCTCTTCTTAAAAATATTAAATTTGACTCTTCTTGACATTAAAAAAAAATCAAATTCGCCAGAACAAATAGCGATAGAATTTTGATAAACATATGAGGCGTTGTAAGGCGATGTAAGGCGATAATTTAAATACTTTTAAGCGTATACCGAATTTTAAAAAGTTTTKATGAATAGTTTATATAATATTTAACTGTATCCATATTTTTAGCGACCCTGTATAGGTGTAAAGTAAAGCGGGAAGTTAAGTCGTTTAAACCGTCAGATTTACTTCAAATAAAAACGAAAAAAATACTAAATCCCAAAAATGTGTTAGACAGAATTAAACGCCAAACAAAGACGCATGAAAAACAAACTTTCTACTGAAAATACTATAGATGGAAGTGATGATAGTGACCGCATGAGTACCTAAGACTCGGAAGAAGAAAAAAGTAATATTAATGTCGCAAAAAACATTAAGATTAATTAGTTTTATGCGGTATATATATAAAAAAAAAAATGTGGTATGCCGTAAAAGTGATAGAAAAACGATGTAATAAACGGGAATTTAAAATCACATTTTTACAAAAATATAAAATTAGTGACAGGAAATTTGACCAAAAGTAGAAGATATTGCTTGGGTTGAGGAAAAATACATATACCAGGTGAATAAAAAGAATGAAACCAAACGTTTTTTGCTTAAACTGTTTGTTGGGTAAAAAAAAAAATGATGAATGAAAGTATTAAAAAAATGTGATGTTTTATCAAGAATAAAATTTGTC
>NW_025401068.1:10470535-10500052 GCF_015345945.1 Tribolium madens
AAAAATCGCATTAAAAACAAAACAAAATTTCGTACTCATAATACATTTTTTATATTACTTTAATTTATATTAATTATTATTTTCTGGAGGCAATTAAAAACACCGCTTGTTTCGATACTTTATACTCATCCTATATATAATTTACGGTTCTATGTTGTTCTATTGAGGACTTTTTAAATTAAATAATAATCAAATTGAAATAATTAACAGTAAGTACGAGGATTCAAAACAGATTTTGTAATAGGTATTTGTTCCTTATATTGTTTTGTAGACTTTATGTATTGTTTATTTTCTCATAATTTTTTTTACTTTACTTGAGAATTTATGTTATGTTACGTTTTCAGAATAATTTTTTTTGTGTTTACACGGTGTTTCACGAGTAACAATAAGCCTGAACATTTTTTTAAGCAACTAACATTACATTTCAAATAAATAAGTAGTTATTAAAAACAAGAGATTATATAAAAAAGCGAAAACAATAAAAAGTAATTACAATTAGAGCAATTTTGAAAATACTATTATATATGAAAGTAAAAAAATAATATCAGAAAATTATTTAATCAAGCACAAACCATAAATATCACATCAGTTTAGTTTTATTTAAATATGAAATTATTTAGAGTTGTGTGGAATTATTTGGAAATATTTTAGAATTTTTGACATAAATGTAATATGATGTACGATTTATTTTCAAAATTTTTTTGTGATTTTCCCGGCGCATCCGCCACAGTGGAATAGTTTGCAGAGGAGGGCGTTTCGAGCCGTGTTGTGTTAAAGTGGCAAACTAATTAAAATTAATTGCGACTGTAAATAGCTAATTATCCCGTCTTTCTTTAAAATTTATCTTCGTAGGTAGTCGTAGGTAGAGCCACTAACATAGTAATGTTCTAATTGCAGTTTCATCTCTCGCGGTGGTATTGTTTAAAGAATTTAATATATCGCTTGTGGAGGTACAAAAGATCTTTGTTTTTGCCCCTTAGATATTCCCTGATGGCATGCTGAACAGAAACTTGAGCAATTTGCAAGTTCACAACGTGGCAGGCGCAGTCTTCCCCCAAAACTCTCAGACAAACGGTTACACATCATAAGTTGCGGAATGTCTTTAAACTCCTTTACCTACATCCACTTATGCGCCTCAAACATTCCACCGAAGCGATTTTTTGCAATGCTAGTTGTTTAATTACTTGATTCGACTGCTATTACCATTTACATGGCCACAGGTTCAACTAATTACAATAACGGGTCATTTGCATGTGCTTTTATTTCCACTGGACATACAGGCCAGATGTACTTAGCTTCGAATGAATTTTCAACAGACGAAAAAACGAATATTGAAAATTGAACACGTACACACTTCCATCTCACCTGCTCGACATTTGTATGGATTACAAGCAAGAGCTTTAAAAATAAAACTATTGCAAGGAATCGCGAATTACTTATCACAAGGAACTTCACTCTGCTTTAATTTTTAAAGAAGTGTTCTCTACGAACCACGATTTTGTATTCAGGCGATCGCAAGAGTTAAAAGTTTTAGTACTGCAGAGGTTATTCAAAATGTTTACTTCATTAACACTACTGGCGGAGCATAAAATAGCTATTTATGTTGTTTTGATAAACAAACATCCTTTAAAAACATGTAAATTTTGTGTTCCGTTTTGAATAAACATTTTTATTAGAAAACTAAATGTTGACTAAATGTCCCAATAAAAGTTCTACTCGTATTTTTGCGCCTAAGCGTTTTTACTTTTACTTGACATGACATGATTGACAATGAAGTTCCATTCTTTTCTCTTTTGTTGCTTTAACAATTTTTAGTGAGGTACATTGTAGATCATCATTCATCAGCAAACAACATTTAACACTACTAACTGCACTAGTCAAATTAATAAACACATTTGAAAATCTCAACACAAAAGTTTGTTTATAAGCTTTGTTATGATTTCATTGCTTACAAAGCGTCCTGATTATTTTGTTTATTTACGATCTAATTATAGTGTTGCTCCTTACTCTCGATCTGAATACATTTGTGTTATTCAGGGTAAAAGTGAGTTTAAGTGGCTCAACTGAATTATTTGCTTTTTTAGAGGTTTTCAAAAGAAAGAAAGATGAACTTGCGACAAAGTGCAGACTTGTAATCTTCGAAATCGGGAAAATTCGTCGATGCATCCACGTAAAAACTGTATATATCGAACGTCTTGATTGAAGAGTGGTAGTTCGGCGTTCTCTTATTGTCAATATAGTCGATCCTTGGCGCAATCAAAACCCCTGAGAAAAATCTGGTGTGCTTTCAGCAAAATTTGAATACTCTGGAATGAATTTCATTATGACCCAACGTCAAATAAAAAAGTTATTGGTCATTTAAAAAATCGTAAAGTCCCGAGATGAAGTCTGTCTGGAAAATCTAGTATTTTTTCGTACACGGTTTTTACATGAAAATTTGATTTTCATTATGAGTCTTGCAATAAAACGGAGACGTGTCGAGAGCCAGATTTGAAAAGTCGGATTCGCTCATGCGGAAGTTTCATCGTTGCACCGGATTCAATATAGTTTTGGGGCGTGTTCTCTTTGTTGGAAATTGCTCGGTGACAAGGGATATAATTAGGTTGTCATTGAGATTATTGATGGGCGATGTGTGGGGCTGCCAGCGGCACTCGCGCCAAGATTAGGCCACAATTAAGCAAATTGAAGAAATTTTGCGCTTTTCTGATTAATCACGCGGAGAAATTCAACATCTCCCATATTCCTTTCAATATGTATGAAGTTTCAGACATTTTCGGAGGGTTTAACCGCAAAACATAAAATTTAGATGGCCTTACAAGGATACCCGGATCGGAACTACAGAGCTTAGGTCCATTAAATCTCACTAAATACTAGTAATCGGCCGATAGAATAACAGCCTAAACCCAACGTAAGACAATTAGTTTGAGAGGACACAATGCCAGAAATCATGTAATTTTAACAAATTATTATCGGTCTAAAGAATTTAAACATCAAATAAAAGCACTTGCAAAACATCGTGCAAAAAGCGACAAAAAAACATTTTTATTGTCTGTACAATATTATTCTCTGTTAGTGTGTAGCACTTAGAAAAGTTAAAAAAATAATTCTTAATTGAAAAGCTCTCATGCTTTTATGTATATGCTCTTATTTGCTCTTATGTTCTTTCTCTTTGTTAGGCTTTGTTCTTTAATTATTTGCGCTCTATCTCTGTCTTATAAATAAATAAAGAATAAATAAATAAATAATTATATTAAGTTAAGAATAAGGCTAGAAGCATAAGAACTATATCCGATTCTGACCAAAAAATCAAAAATTTTTGTTTTACTTATTAGTTCATGTGCACATTTAGTGCACATGTTTTCAAGACGATATCTTTGACGCTTATTTGAATTGTTAGTATTTGAATCAGAGAAAAATTTCTGACTTTACCGAGATTTGAACCTTGGTTCTACCTGCCAGAAATAACCCTGCGCCACCACGCTTCTGCCAGTGAATCCAAATACTCAAAATTTTTCAAAAGTTTATTATTATGAACTTTATTATTTTATGCACTTTTCTGAGTCTTGTAGATTCCTATAAGCACACTTGGATCAATTTTGAAGTTTTTAATCGTTGGAAAGCACTTTGAATTTCCTATCTTATAAAAAAAGATCATAGTTGTGCAATAAATAGTTACTGAGAAAATCGCTGGTAAAAATAAAAATATTAAAAATATTAATTCGACTTCTAAACTATCAAGAATTTTAGTATTTTCTCGACGCAAATCGACTCCCCAAAACATTTTACATAGGTTTGATACAAAACATAAAGCGTTTTCAATATACTTTAGCCGGAATTAACAAAATAAAAAGAAGTAAATGTATGTGAACACACTCCTCTTTAAAAATGGCTTTTTCAAACATGTCAGTTTAAGCTTATCCAATCTTATAGATTTTGACGCACTGATTACGAATCTGCAAGACTTTTCACTCTAGCTTCTCTAGTTTGGGCCTAATCGTAATCTAGAATACTATGTTTCAAGTATTTTTGCTACTCAAAATTGATCGATCATTTTTACGAGTACGATGCAACTTCTGAAAACTCAAAAAAAATCTTTTTTTTTAACTCAACTTAATAACGTTTTATGCAGATTTCTAAGTTTTCTACAACCTTTTTGCACACTTTTAAGTATATTAAACATCTAGAAATGCATTTTTTGAGAAAAATATTAAAGTAGGTGTTTATGTGTGTGTAGCATTTTTGAAAAATTAAATAAATTACTAAAATTACAAAAAAACACTCCCATGCTAGAAGTGAAAGTAATCAAAACCTACACCAAAAAGACACAAAATTGTGTTTCAAAATCACGTGTGATGAAAATAAAACGTGACTTGACCTGGCCTCTCAGTTACAATCAATTATTGACCGATTTTTTAAAATATTTTATGATTTTTAAAACAAATAATTTAAACAAGAAGACAGAAAGTCACAGCCGTGGCATTTTCTAACACACATTTCTTGTTCTTTTTTTGGAATTATCGTATTTTAGTGGAGTTTTTTGTCGCAGGCTTCCTCAACGCCAACACGGACCCTTACTCTCGTTCTCCGGCCAACTACGGCCTCATGGACCAAATAGCCGCCCTCCACTGGATTCAGGAAAACATCGCTGTATTTGGCGGAGATCCAACAAACGTTACCGTAGTAGGCCATGGAACTGGAGCGGCTTGCGTCAACTTCCTGTTAACGTCCAGCGCAGTTCCTGAAGGTATGTTTGAGTGTCGGAAGGGTTTTTATCTTTGAAATACTGTAACGACTCTCTGGGAAAAAAACGGCGAAAATTAAGTCTTCTCGGGAGAAACATCGATTTTTCGCTTTATTCCACCTGTTTACATTCTGCGTGAGTTAAATAAGCGATCGTTAATCCTGCGAAACAACATTAATCTTTGACCTTTTTCCCTTTTGCATTTACTTAATTTCATGGATACTGTCGGGAGAGGAAAAAGTATTCGCGTGAGCTTTTTATGATGCAGTTATTAATAAAATGTGTATTTAGAAGGCTTAAGCGCGAATTATGAGCTCTCTCGGTCTGTCCATCAATTTGCAAGAACGTGACAAAGGTTTTTATTGGGTATTTGTCACAATTTCGCCCTAATTATATTCATTTGTGTTAGTTTTGATTGAGAATGGGTGTTGTAATTGCATTTCCCTTTAATTCAAAAGTACGTTATGATCTGGTGCACAACATGTGCTGCTCGTTTTGTCTTAAATGCGATTTAGTCCTAGCTGTCGATACCTTCAAAGAATCTCATTTCGCTTCATAATTTATCACAAGCTTCATGAAACACGCTCCGTACTTGATGAACAAGCTCTCAGTGCATCAGAAATAAAACTTTGCTCTATTTTCAATTTACAGAATTCGACCGAATTGAAATTAATTTTTCCACTGGCATCTTTCATTTTTATAAAAATCGCCCTAATAAAAAGGAATTTCGAACAATTTTCCGCTTTGACGTACAATTTTTGAGTTCAAAGGAATTCATTTACTTAGATTGGAGAAATAATAGCCTTTTTGTTACTTTGGTGTTGTTTTTGCGGGCTTGCATCTTATTTATTTCGTCTTGCAAAGGACTGAAAAGTTCTAATAAGTCACGCATTCATTAAAAATCAATCAGCATTTCGCGTTGGTGCTTCTTGAAGATGGCATTTCAAAGAGAGCGTTCTTATCGATCGTTGTCAGTTCACTTCCGGCCAATAAGTCAATTACAGGGTAGGGTAGGGACAATGGCAGTTGGCAGAGCTTCAAGACGCCCATAGTTTGATTTACAGTCAGGAGATAGCGTACCGCAATTTGGTTTGAATATAGATACGTATTTAGGAGGTATCGACTTAAATATAGGCTGATTTATGCCCTAATACGTACCTGTGCGAAACTCTTTTATTCTATCGGTGTCATTTGCACAATGCGACCGTATTTGTAGGGTATTTGTCAGAACTTCATTTTTGAGTTAAATTTCCCCACGGAGGACAAAACTGAAGCAGCCCCAGAATACCGAATTCGAGCCCGGATCAAGTAATTGACATTCAAATCACTGCAACTTAACTCGCGAAAGACAGAGAAGGGAAAAATTAAGGCGCAAGAAACGATTTGCATCGCGACCGCTATTAAACTGTCAAGCAAAGACATTAGAGGAGTATTAAGAACTGGAACCAGTATTTACTAGGAATAATTAGCTTCGTTACTTGAGAATAAAGCAACTGTGAGTCTTGCAACTTCTGACTCAATCCAATCGTTGGCAAGTTTGAGCGAAAAAAATTTCGTTTATAAATCCACCGAGAGGGAACAAGGTGATGCGTGAAAATTTATCATGCGGAGAACACAAACGAAACCGTTGTAAACACAGACGCTGAAAGATTAACCTTCGAAAAGAAAACAATTACAAAAGCGAGATGTTGCGAATATTTCACGCTGTAATGGGAAATGTACCACGGGGATCTTCGCAATTTATGAACAACTGGAGAGTAAATTTTTAACTCCTAAATGTTGTTTGCAACCACGGGCGTAGACTACATGAATACAGTGTGCGCCAAAACTAGCACCCCAGAGAAAGATGCCATGTAGAGTACAATACCAAGAACATGGAAAAAATGTTTAAAAAATGAAAGTCACTTTGACTCTATTTATTTCTGTTGGAAACATATTTTTACAGACTATTAGAAGAGAAAACAAGAAAGCTGTATCCTAAATTGTAACTCTGGTTAATGTTATTTGAGGCTTTTATTGGCAAAATTTTTGTACCTTTACTAAATAATTATAAAAAAAACATATACAAGATCATCAGTATCATTAAATAAACATAAAAAAAAATGTCAAATGTGAAAAATAAATGCCAAGATAGAATATTTAAACATTTCATCCATCCATGTTCCTGGTATCTTATCTTACATGATTTTTTTCCCTGGGGCGCGAGTTTTGACACACCCTGTATATCGGAGCGGATGCACCCAGTGAAATTTTTTAATGAGTGCCGGACACCCATTAAAAATAATGTACAGTGATGGATAGTGAATTTCGTCCACCCAATTTCAGTAAATTCACAAAAAATCACTGTAGTCTCTGCTTTATTGTCATGATAACTGAAATTCAAATACGTATTGTCAAATTTAATCAAATTCAAACATGCCAGCAGTAAGTGCGTTTAATAAAATAAAAATTATCTCTCTGGTACATGAAGGTATGTCTCAAAGAAGTGGGCATACCAAGGACTACCATTTCAAAGGACAAAGGTAAAAAGTAGCAAGAAGCATCGAGCATTCTGTCAACATGACAAACGTTAATCAAAATTCGGAAACAAGGTTAGGAAACCTAAAGACTAATTTACACTTTTAATCTGTCAGGGAAATTGGGTGGACGACATTCACTGTACTCTTACTTAAGAAAAAATAATAATAATAATACTTACAATACTTGGAATTGCATATTTAGTCTAGTCTTTTTTTAGTAATGTTGCATTCTTTAAAATCAGTTTTAATGTTAAAGATGTATTAAATTTTCTATTATTATATTTTCTCTTTCAAGAAAATGAATCAAGTTCATCGGTTATGTTATTCTATTGTGTTTTTCCACTGTACCTCAATGAAAAAAAATAGTTGTATTTATATTTGAAAAAATTCATTTTGAAACTTCAAGTTTCTAGTCTTGAGATCTTTTGGCAAAAGATTTTTGAAATTTGTAATAAAAAATCAAGTAACAATATAGATTAATTTTTGAGACCATTCAGCTTTACCCTAATCCTCTAATTTTACTCATCTCAAATTAACTGCATTTATTAAAAGTTTATACCCACAAGCTATTTTCAGCACTCGGTTTACGAACATTTATTCAAATTTTCAAAAAAAAGCTAATTTTTTTTAATTGTTTCTAAAGTTTTTTTTCCCATTTTACAGCAAAACTTAAAAATTTTATGCACTTTGCAACTTTGAACATATATCTACCATTTTCTTTACACTTTTTATTGTATACATGCATTAACCACTTTTATATTTTTTGCTGCTATTTATTGATTCTTTCTTTTGTACTATATAAAAAACATATTGTTTTTAAATGTTCTGAATATTAAATACATTAATACAGCAAAAATAGAGAAGAAGAATTTGTTTTTTTTTGCTTAATGTTTTCAAGTCCTGCAAGTTATGTACATATTGCTTTAAAGACGATTAATTTACGAAGTTTTTTGTTTATGCACCCATTGAACATATGAAAAGTCGGTGCCCATGTTTGCAACTACTGGGTTTGTGTCTAGCAAGGCGTTTGCCGAGCTGAAACGCGAGCGGGTTGTTGATTTTGCTCATCTAGTGTAATGAAATCGCTTTCCGTAGAGGACGACTTTGTCGGTAATTAATATGGTGCAATAAGAGAACATTTGCATTTGTCTTAGACGAGGAGGAAATGAACCGCCCGCTCTAGACACACATTTTAGCAATTTTCGAGCAACTTACTTGCAGCGTCTAATTATAATTCAAGACGAGATCGTTTTTAATTTCCACGGGTGGAAAATAATACGTTATTAAAGTCGACAATTGCCTCGTAAAAATAAACGACAACGTAATAAAAATAAATAAACCTCTTGAGACTACGACTCAAACTTCATTACAAAACACTTTACAATCAGAAGAGTGTAAAGTCACTAAAAAAGCAACGCAACACCACAATGGGGATATATCGATTCTCGTCTGTCATATTATTCGGAAACCGACTGTTAAAACCTCTTAGGTCAGCGGTCACACCATTCCTCCTGAAATATTAAGTGTGGAGCGGTATTTTCTCAACGAAAATGCTCCTTCAGCACTACGAAATGACTTCATAAATTGAGAGGATCAGCGAGATGTTTTTTCCATCAAATATCCGCAACATACAGCTTCTTCTTGTAATTGTTTTTCTGCCACGGTAATCTTTCAGCGTCGCGTTTACAACGGAGTGGGTGTGCGTCCCTTTCAGTGATAAATTTTCATGCATCACCTTGTTTCTTTCAGATGTCAAACACCGAAATAGTCCAAATGATAAATGGTTTATGCAAAATCGAAAACTGGAAACTGTATTTTATTAATTAGTTGTTTGGTTGCAGGTGTGCTGTTCCACAGAGCCATCCTCATGTCGGGCTCGGCACTCTCGCCCTGGGCGTTGATCCAGGAGCCGTCCCGGTACGCCGCTCAAGTGGCCATCCATGCAAACTGCTCGCCAGAACTGCCACATCCCCACCTGCTCAAGTGCCTTCGAGAGAGACCCCTGGACACGCTCCTGTCCACGCCGGTTGTCGCACCGGAATTCGCTTTCGCTTTCGGGCCCAGCGTCGACGGGGTGGTTATCGACACCGGAGAACCGCCAGGTAACTCCTCGAAAAATTACGAAAAACTTTGAAATACGATATCGAGAACGCCAGAGCACATCTCAATTCCGTTCGCAGAGTCGAAATCCTTGAGATGTTTTCTACATTCTGAAAATTTTTCAACACAAAACTTCAAAGGGTGAAGCAGAGAGACAATAAACAAAATCGTGCTCTTAAAACAGCCGAAATACGAGGTCTAGCTTTCGAAATCAGTTTAGAGGTTTTCAGTTTCTGAATTTACGCTTAAGAAGCGTTGTACACAAATTTTTCAGGTTTTTTATTTGTTTTTTACTTTTTTGCACATATCAATGTTCTCAGAACAAATAGGGTGAAAAATAACGCTTTCGAAAAATATATTAGAAAAAATAAGAGACATTAGGTCTACTTTGAAATATGATATCTCGAGAACGCCAGAGCGCATCTCAATTTCGTTCACAGAATCGAAATCCTTGAGATGTTTTCAACACTCTGAAAGTTTTTCAACACAAAACTTCAAAGGATAAAGCAAAGGTGTTACAATACACAAAATCGTGCTCTTAAAATGGACAAAATACAAGACTTAGCATTTGGAAAATGCATCTCGGAGACCAGTTTATATAAATTTACGAAGTTTTCATTTGCTAAATTTTTGTAATGTAAAAAAATTGAAAAAATCAAAAATCGACAAAAAATCTCAAATTTGATCAAAAAGTATAACATTTATTTTAGCGGTCTTAGATTTGTAATTTAAGAAATAACGCTTTAAAAAAATGTCAGAAAAAAGTAGGTTACATTTGGTCTACTTTGAAATACGATATTTCGAGAACGCCAATTCTGTTTGCAGAATCAAAATATTTGAAATGTTTCAACTTGATAAAAATGTTTAACATAAGACTCCAAAAGACGGAACGAAAGTTAACCAATGTACAAATGTATGCTCTTGAAATAGGCAAAATGCAAAACCTAGATTTCAGTTTAGATAGATTCACAAAATTTGTATTTTCTAAGTCTGCTTGTACTCGTAGGAAAACTTATTTTTCAAATTTTCTTTATTTTTTTGTAAAAAATTAAAAGTCAAAAAATCTAGTAAAATTTGGATACTTAAATAGAGTTCATTAAATTGAAAAATGCAATATTTTGTGTCTTAGATTTGTAATTTATGAAATAATGTGTCTGAAAATATGAGCCAGATTAGATCTACTTTGAAATATTTCGAGAACACCACAACGCATATCAATTCTGTTTGTAGAATCAAAATCCTTAAACAGTTTTCTACGTTACAATAGAAATTTTAGCCCAAAAATTAAAAAAACGGGGCGACAGTTTCCCATTATACAAATTATGTACATAATTTTTCATATTTTTAGTTGATTTATTTATTTTTTGTTACTATCTAAAAAAAAATGTGTGAATAGAGCTCATTGAATTGATTAACAAATGTTAAATTTTAAAGGCCCAAAATTTGTAATTTAAGAAACAACGCTTTAAAAAACTGTTTGAAAAAATGAGCCATATTAGATCTACTTTGAAATACGATATCTGGAAATCGTCACAGCACATCTCGATTCCGTTTGGAGAATAGAGATTCTTAAAATCCTTACTAAAATAAAAGAATTTTTTTATCCAAAGTTACAGAAAACGAGAGAAAGCTTTCCCAATATTCCAAATGATTCAAGTTAAAATACGAGACCTAAGCTTTTAGAAGCAAAATCTCGAAAATTAGTTTTACGTAAAAAACTACACATATACTTCGTATTTATGAAACTTTATCAAATCAGGTAAACAAAACTCTGAGCTGATGAAAACTGTAGTATTTTATGAGCTTCAAATTGACGTAAAAATTCTCAGTTTAATAAAGCCTACCGTGAAAAAGTTTCGAAAGCTTGATAATTAATTTTCGACAGGTAATCCCGCCAGCTGAAACCGATCGTAGCTTAGTTCCGTGTGTCAAAAATGTTCATTTCGGTGAAAAGCCGCGCTTTTTCATGCACCAACCGGATCCTGTTTACATCAAAATTAAGCGTATACGTGTTTTTCCGCATTCACAATTAACCAAAACCGCATTGTGCCCGTTATACACATTTAAATTAACAAAACAAATATTTCATCCATCATGCATATAAGTAACAAATCCCTCATGTCCCCCATTCCAACTATTAAATTTCACAAAACAAATATTGCGGTTCTTTCATTACGCTCGACGTCCCCTCTTGTATACGTGTTATTAAAAAATAGACCGCAGCTGTGTTCATTTTTGTTAAAATTCCACTCTTAAAATATGCAACACGGTTAAAGTGGCTCGCGACGTTAAGTACTACTTGGCTTTTTTCTAGTGCATATCTCCGAATAATCTGATAATTAGGGGGCTCAAGGCTCAGGGCGAAACAGAATTAACATTTCAAATGCGAAATGTTTAATTAAGTCCGTTGTACAGTTTAAGACTCTCCAAACTAAGAAGGGAATTACCCACAAGACAAATAAAAAAGTTATTTATTGAGGTGCGGGATCTGTAAGACCGTAATTAATTGCCGTCGTTACTTATATTGGCACCCCTTAAACAACAACGACAAAGAGGAAGTAAATTATATTTGCCAGCCGAAGGCCGGCAAAAGGAGGTCAACTGAAACATCTAAATATTAAACAAATTGCCATTTTCAGCATCCACGTTCCACAAATGCTGAAAAAATTTAATTTTGAAAGAATGTTGGGCTTTATTGCGCGCTTCATCGCTAAATTCAGGCCATTTAGCGAATCGAAGCTATTTACGATGATTAGAGTAAATGTTGTTTGTCTGCAAGTCGTTTGAGGCCTGTTAAACAGCGCTGATTATTTTAAATAAGTAATGTGCCTGAAGGGCGTCGTGTATTTTTGTGTAATTTGTTTGACAAGTTAAATGGGGTAAAAGTTGGGCTTTCGTTGACACAATATAACAAAGTTTGACGCGTTGAAGGTGTAAATTTTCTTCGATTGTTGAATTAATTACGACAGTACGAGTGTTTAACGTCGTTTTATCGGTTGTTCTCCTCGCTCGTAAAATCTATAAACTATCATCGGGAACTCTTATCCAGCTTAATTAATTTAACTGAGCCGTAAGTAATACTTGAGGAAAATTTAACATTTAGCAATAACATTGCACGATTCTAATTAAGTCGCATAGACCGATGTATCAAAGGGAAAGGTTTGCTTTAAGGACATTAATTATACAGAAGTTGTTCTAGTGCTATTCACGGAAGGCCTGACAAATTGGACCGAAACGCGGGGATGAAAGATGCCGTCTACACCCGCAAGATAATCGATAGAACTCCACTGTCTGAAAAAAACCTCGTCCTGGAGCATTTTAACCGGTTTTAAAGCTAGTTTTGCTTTGTTCGCAGGCGACGGCCCCCACTACGAGTTCGACTCGAAGCCGGTGAAGGCGGAGCCGCAGAACGCCATCAACATCCTCAACAACGTCCTCTTGCGCAAATCGGTGGTGTCGAAGCTCTCCAGATACGACCTGCTCCTGGGGGTGGTGAAGGCCGAGGCGTACTTCGCGTTCAACGGCGAGGACGTCCAATACGGCATCGAGGCGGATCGCAGGTCGAAAATCCTGCGGACTTTTGTCCGAAATACGTACAGTTATCACCTCTCGGAGATTCTGGCGACGATTGTTAATGAATATACGGATTGGGAAAGACCCGTTCAACACCCGATCAATATCCGAGATGAGACGCTGGAAGCATTGTCGGATGCACAATATGTAGCACCCGTTGTGCATACGGCCGATTTGCATTCAGCTGAGCACAGGAATTCTTTTCTCTACGTCTTCGATTATCAGACCAAGTTCGGGGATTACCCGCAGGTAAGAATTAATATGATTTGTTTTGTTCCGGCTGGAATAATCAGAGATTTATGTGAAACAATTACGACGAAACACAATGCCAAAAATTCGAGTAACTACCAATCAGAAACAAGAGAAGATTAATTCGAAAAATAGACAAACAAGTTCTGGATAACTACTTTCAAGTAAACAAGTCAAACACAAATTTCCGGATATTTTTCCCGGATTATGAATAAAATTCGACCTAATTCGCAGGGATTTCAAGAAAAATGTAGCTGAAAGAATCAGAAAAAAACGACTTGTCTATTTCTAGAATACTTTTGCGACATTGTTAAAGAAATTTATTTTCTGATGGATCGGTTTATTCTAACAAAACAGCAAAGATGTTAGTATCAGGACAAATTTGTTTTTATGAAAGTTGAAATTTTACACAAACACTTAAATTGAAGAACGACTAGCATTTTCTTTTTCTAAAAATACAATTTTTATTTGTAAGATTTTAATCGTAGTTACTAGAAATTTGTTTTTGCTGCAAATATCAAATATCCCAAAACATCCCCCAATTCAAGTTTTTACAATTTTATCTTTTTATTAGGGTTGCACTATTCAACATTATAGAATATAAAATAACTATTAAGACAACAAGCGTTTTATACACAGCTTAAAAATCGAGGAGCGAAATTTTTAAACTATAAAACTTGTGTTGATTCAAAAATTGTTCCAACACTAATATTGCTTCATAAACTTTACTAAATTCAGAAATTGTCATAAGGAAAATTGTCACAACAATGTCAAAATTGGCAAAATACCAAGATAAGAAAATTTTATGTATATGTAGGGGAAGGTGGGGCAAGTCGTTACATTCTTGGCAACTATTTTTTTTCTTCCAATCTGTTACATGAGAAAAAAAAATCTACATGTAATATACATTTAACTTAAAGTATAAAATTATTATATACTTTTAATAATAAACATTTTTTTAATATTGTTTTAATTCAATAATGCAGATTGTATCAATGTGGCAAGTTGTTACATACATAAAAATATATAATAAAACAGAACAACTAGTGTTAATATCTTTTTTCATACGTTTGACATCAATACAATATTTTGCTGGTAGATGGCTCATGATTTTAGGTTTCTAGTAAAATAATATTGAATATTTGAATGAAACAAGCAATGTAACAACGTACACCAATCTGCCCCACCCTCCCCTACTTATAACATACGTTGTGATTGACGACGTATTTTATAGATGAGCCTATATAGGTAAGCTTAAATACACCATAGAAAGATAAGATAAAAAATAAGAAAAAAGAACAGATAAACAAACCAATAATAAAAGCGGTTTCAAATTAGTAAGATGTATTTTTGAGATAAAAATCTACAGTTTTATAATTAAAAATCGTTTTTTTTTCCTACTAAAAAGATAATCCTTACAATTTTTATAAAGCGTATAACAAACTCAACTTTATAGTAAATCATTAAAATTTTCTGACCAAGTTTCAGACTTTTTATTTAAAAGCCAAATGACGAATTTGTTTGAAATCAGCGACGAATTTTTTTAATTTTTAGTAAAATGTATTATTCTTTTAATAAAAAACTTTATTTCAACGACTCAAAAATAAATAAAAATCCCTTATGGAATGGTAAAATATACCCTATTTGAGAAAATAAAAAAATTTGTAAAAGTTTGTATCTCAGTAAAAAATAGCCGTATTTAAAGTTTAACAAAATCATTTGAAAGCTTTAGGTCTCCAGTTCTAAGGTACGATTATCACGCAATCCTAAAAATAGCTCGAGAAATAAAATTGTATTTTTTTATCCATGGGCTTGTAAAATGTTTCTTAGTTAAATCAATGCATAAGCCAAGTTTGTTTATACAGCTTCAATGTGCTTTTTCTAAGTATTCTTTGTCGCTGAGATATCAGACTTTTAATGAAAAAAGATTCTTTTGTCAATGACAATAACCGCACAGAAAATGTAAAGATACTTACAAAAACAGGAAGTTTCTACAAGATCTTCTTCGATTTTTTTAAATAAATTTGTTGTCACCCTCAGCATTGATTTAAAGAAAAAAGAAAAAAGCGACTTTTCTGATTGTTTTAGTAAATCTACCGCGTATTATTAAAATGAAAAAAAACGATAATTTTTGGAGTAACATATTTATTTGTATATTTAGCCAGAAACACGTAAAGTATTGCAAACTGAAACAATAAAAAGGATTACTGCTAAACCAATCCATCAAAACATTATTTTGTTGTAGTTTTTGTTGAATGTCATAAATTTGAGCAATGAATTGCATTTGATTTGAGTGCGATATAAAATTTGCTCATTTCTCATAAATTCCTCCATTTAAAAGCTCCTAACACTAAGTTATTCGTTCAAAAATATGAAATCCGTTCTAAAATCGCATTTCCTAGATTAAAACGAGAAGCTCCATATTGTTAGCCGAATGGATATTTTTGCTCAAGTTCTTCAGACGCGACCTGAAGGCACTTGCTCCAATATTCCATAAATTTGCAAGCTTTCTATTAGAAAAATAACCGATTTGTTGAAGTCGTTGGAAGACAAATAACCCTTCGCTCCTAATTACACCGCAAGACATAATTTCTTGTTATTCATCACAATCAATCAGTTTTTTCGCTCATCGTCAATTTGTGGTTTAAAAGCTTCTCACTTCCATCCCGCAGAGAAATTGTTTCTTCGGTAGATAAATGAAGTTTCCACCTTTGCCGCACAAAAACCGAGTAAGTGATGAATCCTGGCAATTATAAAAATTGAAGGTGTAGCGTCCTTCAACCGACAACCAGATTGATCCTCGGTCAGGATTGTGTCTTAAAGACGAGCTTTCACGTGTCAAAGCGTGATGTTTGTTTGATCACGGTTAAATATTCATGCGATAATGAGCAAGCCGAGAGGATTTATTTGAACTAATAGCCGGCGACAAATATGTTTGCTGAGGCTAATCGACGACATAAATAATAAGTGGAAATGCCATTAAGAAATTCAGTTTGCGTCCCTTTATCAATTAAAATTGGAAATTCTGTTTACATTCTTTTCACAATTGTTCGTTCCGACTGTCACAGCTGTGTCGCTGTGTCGAAAATTTGTTTAATTTCGCCTTAATTGCAGTTAACAAAGTCCAAACTCGACACAAAATGACAAGCTAAATTATTAGCCCCAAATAAAAGATCGCGAATTCTCTCCCAACTCGGATGATTAATTCCGGAGAGTTTTTAATCCGCTCAAAATGATCGAAGAAACTCGAACTCTTTCGACATGGAACTATTAAAACACTTGGTCGCCGTCTTATCGATTGAGTTTTTGGCCCGAATCCAAGTATGTGTTTTAATTTGAATCTTATATTGCGAATTTTCGTTAAATAAACAATCACCATCTATCACAGCAATTTAACGCAAATCGCGTCTACTTTATGAACTTTTGTTTCCTTGAAGCATTTTTTGATGAGGCGATTTTTTATTCAGCCGCAACCGTTCCTTTGTTTGCCGAGTTTAAATGCCTTTTTATGACGCTTAGGTCGGGATTAACGTAGATGCGAGCCGTTTTTCTTGCAAAAATGCAGTAAATTTGCGAACTGGGCCATATCTCGTTTCCAGTTCTCTTAAATCCAGTTTATTGCAACTAGCAAACAAGTCTCGATAGTAAAGTTTTATCTGCTGGCTGGACTATCTCATTCATAGTTGTCGACGAAACTACTTTCTTAATTACGTATAAATTTTAATAATTGCTTCAAATATTGACCGTGATAGTTTTAGTTTAACTTTTTAAATTCCAGAGGCATCCACCACTTTTACAGCTGCATATTTAAGTGCGCCAGGGCTACATTGTTTGCTTTATTAATAGTAAAAGCTCAAGCGCTGAAATCCATCTTTTTCAACTAGCTCTGAAAACAGCCAAAATGAGAAAGTCAACAATTGCGTTTTACGAGCTTTTCTCATTTAAAAAGTAGCACTTTCGTCCCTTTTCAAACGCAAATTCGCGATAGTTTCGGCCATCGCAACCTTTTTACGCTTTATAAGATGTGTGTTTTAATGTCGCAAACGCCATAAACATATTCAGCGAGTGCCGAACATAATCTCTACTTACCTTTCAACGGAGGGTTTAGTACTCTATAAAATGTATGTATATTCAAATTTTCTGCTCCCTGCTCGCACATTTTAAACGCTATAAAATACCGCGACATGTCTTTATTATTGATTTTTTCGCGGGGACACAGCTGAGCTTAAAAAGAGATTTATTTTCATCGACGGCTCGGAATAATTTGTCCAAACATCGTTAATATTTTCCAAGGCGATACAGACGCAATTTAACGCCGCACTAACCAAAACAGATATCGAAACGATCATTTTTCAACTGTTGCATTTGCCGCAAAACTGAAAATATCGCGATGAAAAATTATACCCAAATCAAAGTCCAAACTAATCAATGCGAAATGGTGGATGCGCCGGGATATTGCTCTCATTAAAAATTTGACTACGCTGCATATTTACCTATTTTTTAAATATATAAATTAGGTAAATACAGATAAAAGTAAAAAAAATCAGTTTTCGACAGTTAACATTAATTTTTTTGCATTTTTTTTAAATTGTAATCTAGAAATGAAGATAAGAAAAAGGAAAAACGTGTTTTTCGTCATTTCAATTTTATTTTTACTTAATTGAAAAGATGGATCCGCTGGGATATTCTTTTCATTAAAAAATAAATTGACTGCGCTGCAGATTTTTTTAATTTTATATAAGAAAAAAAAATAAAAAATAGTAGACTACATATCGAAGTGGAACTTCATTACCAAGGCAAAATTTAGCAATAAGTCGAGGTACGATAACTTCTTCTTGGATCTTCTTGGTATGGAAACGATGAACAAAAACACGATTAACCCGTCACACCAAAGAATAAGTTTTATTCTCACCTGAGGATGACCACTTTGTAGTTGAAACGCGTTGTGTTTTAAATAAAAGTTTGGTGTGACGGATTAATCGTGCTTTTGTTCATCGAGGTACGATAAAGCAACAACCACCAAGATTTGTATACTATTTTATTTACAATCATCATCCTTAAAAAACAGAAAGCCAAAAAAATATTATAAACATTTTATTTTAATTTTTATTAGTTTTTGGGTTGAAAAATGGCCATTTCCCAACCTGACTGTTATATAACCAATCAATCTCTTCTTAATCGAAACTGTATGTTTCGTCTCAATTATTAACAAAATTGTTAAATGTTGAAATGTGATACTTTTCAACTTTTCACATGCAAGGTATGTTTTTTTCATATGACTTGATATAATAATGGTCAGTTGCTGAAAAAATTAATATATGCCACAAAACTTTCCTTTTCTCAAAATTCTTTTATATGGGGCTCTTGAGTCTTAAACAACACTTTTCGTCTCACCATCTATTCGTTTCAAGTCAGATAGTGTGCAGAAAACTGCATTTTAGATACGATGACGATGCGTCAATAAAGAGTCTCGCCGCCGCTTGGGGCGACACGCCGCCACACGCAATTTGTTAAAAACACCAATGGCACATAAAGAAATTGCAATAATTACGCTTTACACTCGTGATACGCACAAATCTACACAAATAATAAACAACTTTTCTTTACTTGTACAATAGACTACTATTTTCGTCATTTCGACTACTTTTGAAGTAACAAAATCTTCTTGCTTCAATGATATGCGCGTTTGGCTTTGGAGTGCCGAACTCGCGACTCATTAGGAATGCCATTTCGATAAGAAATCCACTTATAAATCCTCGTCTGAACTGTGCCAGAAGAATGTCTCGTAATCCAAACGACACGAATGATGTAGAAGTTGCGCTTTTGTGACAGCTGCATATTACATTCAACCCCGGAATTGCATTCTAATGCCATCTGAATGTATTTATGCCTTGGTCAAAAGCTTTCGATTTAGCATTGCGCACTTTTCACTTAACAAAAAATGGAAAAACATACAAAACAGTCTTCTGTTAGCTATTAGCGCGAACAAATCCCCAAAAAGCTCGCAGTCAGAAGCAGTAATGTTCACGTAAGCGCGAATGAAATATACCGTATGAATAATTTAAGTCCTGCAAGAGCAGGAATTATCCCGTCGTTTGATTCCAGAGACAAGGATGCATTCACGGCGAGGAACTTCCCTACTTGTTCGGGGCCCCCCTCGTTGGAGGATTCATGCACTTTGGAAGAAACTACACCAAGTCCGAAGTCCTACTCGCCGAGACCACCATGATCTATTGGAGCAACTTTGCGAGGACGGGGTAAGAGCCAACCGCAGTTAACTTATATGTTTTAGAAACTCTTACTAATGTAGAATCCATGCTTCAACTACTCCCAACTTGCATTAACTCCAAAAAACTTGATTTTTGAAGGATTCAACACTCATAATCAGACTAGTTACAAAGTTCAGCATTTTTTATGCAGCAAACTCGGAGAGATAAATTAAAATTAAAACTGCTTGTAACTAAATGTTAATTTGCAGGAACCCAAATGAACCGCCAGAGGGAGTGCGACAGGAGCGAAATCGCTTCAAAAACATCGATTGGACGGCCTACGAAGCCGTCCATAAGAAATATCTGAATTTGGGTAAGTTGACGGACCGGAAACGACCGGTTCTGACGCGAGTGGATTAAATCAGCAACCCTCAACAAGCCGCAAATTTCAACAAAAAGAACATTCGAATCGATCTTTACGGATATTTCAATTAAAAATCAAATAATAATATTTTTAAGCGATTTAAAATTGTCACAACTGTATTCCGAAAGAATAAATCAATCAAAAATTATGAGAAATTACACAGCACAATTTCATTAATGTAGAGGGTGACCTGAGTAAGATGACAAACAACTCTAAAACAAAGAATCATGTTTGTAAACAAAAAGGCCAAAACACCAATTAGATTTTGCAAAAAATAAAAAAACCTAAATCTCACATAAATCCAAATATGGAGATTCCGGTGGCAAAAATTGAACCAGTGTCTTTTTTCCTACTTCAAAAAATCTATTTTATAATTAATTTTATACTTTGAACGTTATCCATTTTTATTTTTACTTTGTTTTTTATTCATGTATACAGAGTGATTTATTTATTTATTTGTTTTATTCATGTATACAGAGCGATTTATTTAAAATAATGAGTCTTATAGTATATTATGTTATTGGAAGTAAAAATGCTACTTTATGTGACGAAGCTAAACGTCTATTTTGCCCAACGTAATGAGGCAAATAATTCAGCTGAGCCAAAAACATACTTTTACTCCAAATAACATATACTATTTTATCCACAAACGTATTTAGATCAAAAAGAAACAACACTATAATTAGCAACTAATTGAACAAAATAATCAAGACACTTTACAACTATTGAAATCATAACAACGCTTATAAACAAACATCAAATGGATGACTAGTGTAGTTAGTAGTACAAAATGTCGAATGTTAATGATCTACAATGTACGTCTCCAGAAATTGCTGAAACAACAAAAGAGATAAGAAAAAAAAACATCAAACAACATTGATAAATGTCAATAATGTCACAGTAAAAGTAAAAACGCTTAGGTGCAAAAATAAAATTTTTCCTCCTGAAAAGTAAAACTTTTACTTGTGACATAATCACAAAAGTGGTTATTTTTGTGACGTTTGCGGATAAACTGTTTTTAACGCTAGTACAAAAATAATTGTATTTAAAACTGATGATGTAACACAATGTTTGAAACTTATCATAAAAATACTTTGCATTTATTTCCTGAAATTAATTACTCGGCATTATCAGATGGTGAAAGGTTGAGAAACACTGTATTTTAACATATGTATATTACATATTTTTGCATACCCTCTCACGCAATCTCATTAAGCGAGTAGTTCCATTCGAAAAATATTTTTTTCCATTCTTTCGTTTCTTTTGTTGCCTAATCTCATTAAAATGTTTGGCTCCTGGGCGCGTTTTCATAAACTCGAATAATTCGCTAACCAATCAATAAAACACGTCAACGTTTGAAAGTCGTAATTTATATCCTCCCCTGTAAAAATTTCAATCCCACTCGTCGCTTATTTATATCCTGGCTTAGTTACGCACACAATTAATTCGAAATTGACAAGCGACTTCCCCGAGGAATCGCACTTTTTCGATGACTTAATCCCTTAATAAAAAGCTTTTTAGTTTGGCTATATTAGGATTGGGGTGTTATTTAGTAGTCGAGGGATGAGATTAAACAAAACACAAGGATCGGGATTGATTTATATGCAAGCCGAAGACGGGAGGAGCGCTCGTGTGCTTCCGCCGGAAATTGGAAATTAGCGTTTCAATAGGAGGATTGGACAATGTTTCAACGAAATAACTGAAAAATAAATTGATTCTTCCCACTCTTGAAGTTTAATTCGAAACTTTTCACGTCAGAACCCATTCACCGGCAAGTAAAATATCTAAAATGAAAATTCGGCTTCCACGTTTCCCGTGTTTTCGCCTCCGGGTTGACGTAGACAAGCAGCCGACATAATTAGACAAGTCCAAAATCTGCAAATCGATCGCTCGAATTAAATATCCAGTGCAGTGGAATTTCCAACACGAACGTTTTATCAAAACACTCGAGTGCTCCGTATTTTGTTAAGTGCAGACGAGCAGATACAACGTTATTTCAACGCGAGAGGAATGTTAGTTTAGCAATTTATAACTGTATGTGAGAAAGTTTAAAGTAGGTTTATATACGAAGAAATCAATTTGAAACTCATGCATAAGAGGCGATGCGGAGACCTGTGCATCCCAAACCTTACATAAACACTTCCTGCTTTTTATTCATCGACGAAGATACACCGCTGGCCTCTAAATCAATTTTCTATTATCTTCACCAAAGAAGAAAAAAAGCTAAAAGACGATTTAAGGCCAAAGGAAACGCGAGGTTTAACGCTGGCTCGCACCTTGAGTCGTCCTGCAGGTGATCCAGGATAATAGCCTTTGGGAGGATTGCCGACAAAAGGACTCGCGTCCACTTTACGAAGCGACTGCAAGCGAATCAGTGTATTTTTTGTCAATTGACCAATGAGTCTTATCAACCATTTTCCAACATTTCCGAATCTGCAAGCAAAATTTATAATCTAAAAACTAAAAAATCGGAATTTTAAAATTGATTGATTGAACTATAGGTCTGGATTACAAACTATGGTCATATTTTGAATCAAAAAAGCTAAAATAGCCAAATTTGACCATCAAATTTTATAAAATATCAAACTTCGACATTTCACATAGATCCAAATCAGGAGATTCCAGTGGCAAAAACTGGACAAAACCGATATTTCTAATCTTAAAAATAAATTAAATAAATACTGTTGAGTTGTAATTTCATATTTTACAGCTAGGCTTAGTTTTTTAATAAAAATAATATTTTTTTAATATTACACATTTTAGTTATTTATTCGACGAGTTTGAGAGTAAATCGGACTCTTTATTTGACCGAGTGGATTTTTAAACCACGAGTGTAACGAGTGGTTACCATCCACGAGGTGGAATAAAGCGTCCGATTTACACTCAAACGAGTGGAATACAACATTTTATTCTTCGAATTAGAGTCAACAAGGCTTAAACTTGCTTTAAATCTGTTAAAAATAATTTGACGTTTTGTATTGAGAAATGCCAAACAGTTGTCAAAACTTCCTTACACGGGAGAAAAACCGTAAATTTTGACAGTATCGAAGAATAAAATAATTTATATTTTTGTCTCTATCAAGGTTAATCTAAAATCTAAGTTTTACTGGCAAGCACGAGGGGTATTTTGCAGACTATTTCCCAAACAAAATTTACAAAAAGACTTTTCTGGATCTTTTGGACTACTATGAGTGCATTTGGAGCAATTTAAAAGTTTTTAATTTTTTCTAAAAACTAATACATTTCACACTAATTCATTTCATGGATCCAAATCTGTAGATTCTGATGAAAAATTTTCAACAAGTGACTTTAATTTTGAAATATGTATTTATTAGTGACGTAAATACAGGTGTGTCAGAACTCGCGCCCCAGAGAAAAATTTCAAGTACGATAAGACCCCAAGAACATGGAAAAAATTCTATCTGTCAAAAAAATGTTTAATGTCCATTTAATGATTCTGATAATCTTGTTTTTCTATAATTAGTAAAAGTACAAAAATTTTGCCAATAAATGCCACAAATAACATTAAAGATTGTTACAATTTAGGATACAGCTGTCTTGTTTCCTTTTCTAATAGCCTGTAGCGCAAAAACATGGAAATTTTTTTCCAACAGAAATGCAAAATTTAAACTCTCATAACTTCGAAGTTTTTATTGATACAATTTTTTTTTAACATTTTTTTCATGTTTCTAGTATCTTATCGTACATGGCATTTTTCTTTGGGGCGCAAGTTCTGGCGCACCCTGTATGTTTTTAAATAATAGGAGAAAAAAGAATAGAAGAAATTGTTATAGCGAAAAGTTGATTAAGAGTCTTAGTTGCGTCACCTTGTGCAATTTCTTATTCAAATTCAAATGAAACTTTTGATTAGCGGCCTCAACCCTTGTTTGACAGCAAACACCTTTTCGCTATTTGCATTTCTGATTGAATTTTTTTCAGATACGAAACCCAAACTGAAAAACCATTATCGGGCCCACCGTCTTTCATTCTGGCTCAACCTCGTCCCGGATTTGCACAAGCCGGGCGGCGACGACGTGCCCATGTCCCATCACAAACTGGCCGACGACGACCCCCCACCCCCCAAACTCCCATCGCTGAACCCCCGCAAACTCCCAACAACCGAAACCCCGGAATTCGGCCGCTCCCCAAGCTCCAACTCCTCGCTCGTCGCCACGGAGAGCCCGGACTCCACCGAGCGCGTGGAGGAGTTGGGGGGGCTGAGCACCACCACCCACCCCGTGGAGGACGGCTTCGCGGCCTACTCGACCGCTCTGAGCGTCACCATCGCCATCGGGTGCTCGCTTTTAATCCTGAACGTTCTAATTTTCGCGGGGGTGTATTACCAACGTGACAAAACTCGCATGAACGAGAATCGCGAGCCGAAGAAGCGTAACGAAAACGGCCAAATGCCGAACAACATCTGCGGCGACTTGGAGAGCAGCATAATAGGCGTGAAGAGCGACCCGGCCACCATTCTGGGCCACCACCACTCCCACCACCAGCTGCCGCCCCCGGAGTTCGCCGACTTGCCGCAGAACAACGCCACGTTGCCGCGGCCGCCGCCGCCCCCCAAGATCTCCAAAGCCAACGTCAACACGTTGTCGTCGAACCAAGTGCCGGAGAACCAGCCTCTGCTCTCCACGCACAGTATACAGTTGATTAACACGGGGACGTTGACGAAGAAGAACGCTCACGTCAAACAAAACACGATGGAGGAGTTGCGAGTGTGACGAATTCAGTGATACTTTGCTCAAACTTTGTTTTTTATCGGGGACGGACTCGGTGTTTTCTATCTGTGAATAGTAGGCTAGGCGATGACCAACAGGGCCGGACTATTTTGTATCCTTCCCTACTGTGCGACAGTGAACCGAGACGAAATGAACGGTTTTCAGCCGGTTTTTCGACTCTAATGCGAATGTTGTAACGGAAAAATCGAATGAATGTTGTGTAAATACCCTAGATTAATAAAATGTTAAATAAACAATTTAAAACTCGCACGTGTGTTTCATTTACTCACAAAAAAATCGAATTTTAACATTTTTAGAATTCACTTTCTAGCATTTTTGACTTTAACAATTTTTAATAACGATGTTGGCTTTATTTATAGCGGGTGAGCAAAAATGACTGTTTAAGTTGGCAATACTACAAATAGGGATGTCCAAAACTCGCACCATAGAGAAAAATGTCAAGATAAGATACCAGAAACATAGAAAACATGTTTTGTCAAAAAAAATTCACATTTATATTTTGACATTTGACTTTTTATGTCTATTTAATTCTGGTTAACACTGACAACGTCATTAGACGCTTCAAATTAAACACAATTATAAAATAAAATAACTCGAAACTGATGTTTTGATGTTATAAAATAAGTTAGTTAATAAGAGTTACACTGCATACGTTGTAACAACTATACCATAAAAGCGTATAAGGTTAAATATGGAAAACTGTCAGTGACATACCACTTGTAACTTTCAAAATTAGTTAAAAGTTTAGCTTAGAATTTAATCAAATTAAACAGAATAAACCATTTTTTGATCTGGAAAACTTAAATTTTGAAATTTGGTTCAATTTAATCATCTTTTAATAAATCTTAAGAGTGGTAAAAAAGTAAAAACAAAAACTTAACTAAGAAACTCAATGGTCACAATTTTAATGCGTCATGAAATTCACCACATGTCGCTTCTACCACCTTAACTACATTTTGACAATTGTTTATAAAAGAAATAAACTATATGTCTATCCTGCTGTCAATTTTTCAAATGTAACTTTAATCACATTTGTGATTTTTATAACTGACAACCCTGACAACAAATAACTTGTGTTATTGACAAAGCTTTTAAAAATTTAAAATTTTTGTTTACTGATTAAAAAAAACACTTTAAAATAATCCAAATTAGTTTTTTTTTCTTAAAATTGGTGGATGCGCCGGTATAATCTTTCCAAATTATTACAAGTTTTGCTTGAAGTTAAACCAAATTAAACAAGATAAACCATAGTTTGCTCGGTAAAACTTAAATTTTAAAATTTGGTTCGAGTTAATCATCTTTTATTAATTTAATTTTAGTAATAGATTTTTGAGTGGTAACAGGGTAAAGTCAAAGAACAATTTACTTTTAAAATTTATTGGATCAAAATCGAAGTCAACACATAATTTTACATTACACTATTGTACATAATAAAATCTTGTCAAATACACAGGAAACCGGGCCATAAAACCGACCCTGAAAAAAACCGTAACGCCACTACAGCTACGAGTAAAATATAGTATTTCATCACTTTCATCAGACTTTAAGACAGGAAACTTTACATAAGAGGAAGAATTATCGTTTTTTATACACTACATGATATTAAAAATATGATTTTTACAATATCTTATATCTCGAAAGGAGTATCGAAAAAGTAATCTTCGGGAAAGGTACGTCATATTTGGCACACAGTTTCAACAAAACGAAGACTTTGTCGGAATGGGGAACTTTCAATATAATTCGCCTTTCCCAGATAATAAATAAAACATACGCTCGCATGTTTCTCCGACGAAAATAGAAGGAAAAAATTTAATAACAACACTTGAGCAAAACAGGAATGATCATTTCATGTGGAAAATGTAAATTTTTTAAAATTGCTTGTAAACAACTGCTCTTTCGCAAAATATCGGGCTTTATGAAGGGCAAAAAGTTAATTGGTTTCGAGACGGGAAAATATTATTTTCGTCGATTTCTGACGCCGAAAAATAAACCCGAAATCTGTGATAATTCAAATGAATAACCAATTTAGAGCGTTAAATTCATATCTTTGGCATTCCCAAGTTCCCCATTCCAAGACTTGAGCAAAAAATTCCTAACAAAACGTGCGAATAACAAAGTTGCACTGTAACAGAATTTGGCATCGGAAAATCACGTTTTCAGTTGAGCTTTCATAACTATGTACATAAAAACAATTGGACAGAGAGGAAATCACTCTTTCATTGCAAGATTATTGCGGGGCGGTGCCTTGGTGTTGCGATTTCGGTGGCGTTGAGCCCTAATTGCAGGAGTTCATGACAGTGGACCTCCGACTGTAGCCCCGCCGACTGACGGCAGCCCCCTGGGCCTCGCACTCGCGCCGCACTCGGTCTATGATATCAGCCACTAGTTTCTCCTCCTTGACGCGCTGCTCCTCCCAGTCGGCCGCCTTGCCCTAAACCAAACGAAAAAATCCAATTCGACTAAAACCACAAACCCTACCTCCTTCTTCTTGGCCTTGGGCGGCTCCGACGTCTCCACCACCTCCTCCTTGATGCTGATGTTGAGCTCCTCGTGCTGCTCCATGTTCTCCGAGTGTCGCGCCGATATGTGCCCCATGTACCCCTTCCGGCTCTTGAAGAACACGTTGCAATGCGTGCATTTGAACAGGGGGGCCGGATTCACCAAGTTATTCACATGCAACTTGTACTTGTGTCTGTACCAATGCGTTCGCGAAGCGAGAACTTCACCACAGAGTTTACAAACAACACTGCCGTCATGGCGAGTCAAGTACTCCAACAGTTCGTTCTTCTTCTTCTCGTAGTTGTCGGCCATGAGGGCGCACTCGTCATCGGTCAAAAAGTGCACCCCGGCGTTCGGCTCCATCCCCTTCTCGAGCTGCTCCTCTTGCTCGACCGACTCGCCAAGCATGTTGCGCGCGGACTCGGTCGAAATTATCACCGTCTCCTGCTTCACCGAGGGGACGATTTCCACGGTTATGGACGAGGGGAGGTTAGTGTGGTTCTGGTTATTCTCGGGGTAGTCGGAGTACTCCTCTGGAAGAGATGTTACAGGGTTAGTGGGCAAAAATACTGTGTTGCTAGGTAACTGGGTATTATTCAAACTGTCGTTGCTTAGCAATAATGAGTTGTCATGACCGACTAGGTCGGGCGAAACAGCGGGTAATGTTTAGAGGTAGATTTATTAATAATGAAAGTACAATAAACAAACAATTAATTCTTATGATAGATTTTGTAAAGTAAAATTACACAAATAGTATAATACATTTTGCACCAAAGTGACAGTTAAAAATAATCTATAACAAAAATAACACAAATAAAGAAATCAAAATATGATACATAGGCTAAAAGCATTTTCAAAAAACAATGATAAATCGCTCAAGAAAGGAAAAACAATTGTATTGACGACGAAACGCGATGTTTTAAAAAAATTAAATTTTTTCAATAAATATTTTTCTCAATTTGATAACAAGATGCAATAATTGCAAAAAATATACGGGTATTCTGTTTCTTTTTTCACTTAATCTATTTAACATTAGTATATAAATTTTACATTAATTGCACTTAGTAATTATTATTCTTACTAATAAAGACCGTGACTGTTTTTTTATTATTCAACAGTAACAATCTTAATGGAAGAACAGTGACGAAACTGGCCTCGGCCTAACAAACGTAAAAACAAAAAAATAAACAAACAAAAAACACTATCACATTGTGATCATACAAGCTATTGCGTTAGGTTTTTTAAGATATCTGATATCTTATTTTGATTGAATTGCCATTAGCTCTATTAAAACAATTAACAAATTTGTTTTAGGTGTTTTTGTTAGTTCTACACTAAAAAGGAGAAAATCAAGCTTAGAAAAGAAATAAATAGGATTGTCGAAAAATGGCAAATACAGAATTAAAAAAATATTGTTTTTCAATGTCCCAACACCTAAATTAAATACTTGATAGTTTACTTAATTGATACATTTGTGCGCTGGCGGCAATATATGAAATATAATTATTGTCTACTCTGTGCAGTCAATAGTTTAAATTATTATGTATAAACATTATTCTACATCTTATCATGTAAAAGGGTTATAATAGACGAAAATTTGTTATGAACAAAATATTTTGTGTAAATGAACTATTCTAAAATATTTGCAAGACCCCTAATCTATCCAAACCAAAAAAAAAACTAAGATAAACTTTAGAAACAAACAAAAAACTAGTACGATGTTAATATTGAATTAAAAAATAATTGTGGATTATAAACTGCTTAGCAGTAATTGGTAAATTATGTCTAATAATTACAGAGCCTTTACAAGGCCATTTTTAACCATATCGGGTTAATCACAAGAATAACTAACTAGTACTATTTGGGAAAGCGCAAGCGCGAAAATTTACACCCGACGAGAGTGAAATTAAGTTGACAACACTGCATACAATTGCCAACTTGATTTCCCGCGTCAGGGTGGGACATTTTCGTCGTCGGCGTTTTCCTCTAACATAAATTGTACTTTGAATTTAGCGAAAAAACTTCTCAAAAACCTAGCACCACGTACGAAATCAATTCATAATTTTTTAATTGCGTTCCAGCGCAACCGAATCGTGTTCAGGAGGTCACCCACGTGCTCACGGTATCGGAAAAAACCCCATCGGGGGAAACACGACGTCTTTGGGCATAAAACAATCGTGAACAGTCTTCATGTGGTTTTTCATTTTGTCGGGTCTCGAGAACTCCTTCTGGCACACGGGACACGGAAACACTTTGCGCTGGTGTCCTTCGTGGTAGAGGAACGCGTGCCGCTGGAAGCTGTACTTGTTCTTGAACGTCTTCTGCACGTCGACTTTGGCGCACTCCGTGCACTGGTACACCCCCTCGTTGATGGAGGCGTAGCGGAAGAGGTTGAGCCCTCGGACGGACATCTCCGTCAGCTGCTCGGCGGGGTCCTGGCTCTGGGAGGTGGCAC
>NW_025401068.1:10500117-10533013 GCF_015345945.1 Tribolium madens
TCCCGACGTCGGCGCCGACATCGACGAGTTGGGGGCGCCGCTCGACGCCGGAGCGTTGTTGTTCAAGCTGTCGCTAGCGCTCAAACGGGGCTCCGGCGTCGCGCTCTCGCCGCCCGGCTCCGGCTTGGGGCTCAGCAGTTTGCCGGCCTGCGGCGAATCTAAAACCACAATATATCAAAAACTTAACAGATTTGACAGAAATAAACGTCAATGTCAAAATGACAAAACCAACTTGATGAATTAATACAAGCGAAAATTCGTTTATTCGCAATTACCAACGGTAATTGATATCTGATAAAAAAAATTAGAATAAATGATTTCTATTGAATCATGATTTGAAAGAAGACAAGAGGGTGCAAATTTGATTTGAACACATCAATCAAGTATCGTTTCTATGTTTCATATCTTCTAATAAATATTTTCATTTTGTGCCAACCTCTAAAACGTAAATTTACCAAAATTTTGTGAATCACTTGTATTATTTCATGTAAAATAAACAGAAAAAAACAAAATAATGAATAAAATGTTTATTGAAAAGAAACCAACTGAACTAAATGGGTATCTACATTACTCATACAAAAAGGTAACTAAACAATAAAGTGCAAAATAAATTATCTACACTAAAAATCAAGTATAAAAACAAAATTTTGCTACGAATATTCATAAAAACAAATATTGCCACTTTACCTTGGATTCCTTCAGTACTTTGCTTTTTAAAAATGCATTAACAGTTAGGGCAAGACTAATTTAGGATTCACTTGGAAGATTTATTGCCAACTTAGTAGTCTAACAATATCTAAACTAAATATATTTATAACATTGGTATAATCATTTTTATGTGGGGTAAAATTTCAGCGAAATGTAAGTAACGATTTGAGATCAAAGTCTTCGCAATTCGATGTCAAATTTTTTAACGCAAAAATTCCACAATCAGTCGTTTTGTCGCCGAATTGTACCCCCATAAACCCAATTAATCACACATATATATCATTATAAAAATATTTGGACTCTCTAGAAACGCTAGTATAAAAATAACGAAAATTATTGCCGATAATAATTAAGGCACTTGCAAAGGCACTAGCTCATGTTCTGCTTGTGTATGATTTTCAGGTGTGCCAACATATTATCCTTGCGCGTGAAATCCTTGCAGCACACCGGACACGAGAACATTTTGACATCGAGTTTGTGCGACGTCATGTAATGTCGGCAAAAATTGCTAATATGTGTGTAAACTCGGCCGCAAACCGTGCATCTGTACAGATTATCCTTCTCTCTGACGCAGAAATCCCTCGCTGATTTGTCCGGATCGCTTATTTTCTTCGAGTAGTTAACGTATTTGAGTGTCTTGAAGTCGTATGAGGGGTCGTCGAGAACGATATCGTAGCTGGCGAAGTCCTCCACGTCCATGAGACTCAAACTCTTGCGCTTTCGCTTCGGGTTGTCAGAAAAACCGTCAAGGACCATCTTCGGGTCGAGTTTGATGTCGAGCGTCTCGTAGTTCGAGTCCAAGTCGTTGTCTTCTAGCTCTATGTCGGAGGTGGAGGTGTCCTGATATGGCAAATTGTACTCTTCGTGCAGCGACGAGTTGAAGTCTATACAGTGGATGTTGTTGGGGGAGGAATTGTCTTTTTCGCCTGCAAACAGTCGCATTGTTAGACCGAAATCAAGAAACCTTCAAGGGAAAAGCTATAGGAAATAAGCCGCGTCATGAATTTCTGTGTGGTGTTACAAATGTGGCGGTAAACTGGCTCATTCCTTAAACTCTTCCCTTATCAGTTATAAATCATTAAACTCACCTCCATTGATGCACAATTCACTTATAGCACTATAGCTTTTCCCTTCACACTTAACAAGTTTACTGTCTCACTTAAAAACGCGGAAAATACACAAAACGCTCATTTTACTACCAATTAACACAAAACTGGAATGGTGAAAATACGGGGATTCACCGGAAGTCGACGTCATTTGACAGCGACCAATTTTATAAAACTGTAATTCACGCTTGTGTCATTAATGTTTATTACTGAAAGTTTTTAGTGTGCCATTTGCATTTGTAAATAATTAATAAAATAGAGGCCAATAACCCCAAGTCTCAGCCTTGGCGTTAGATAAGTTAATTTCATTGAATTTCTAACATAATGAAGCTGTTACAGCCCTGTTTGTAATTAGTTACAGCGACAATTACAAAACACAAGCCTATGAAACATCTAATAATAATAAACGTCGGCGTTTTTGAAAAATTATAATTTGTTTAATTTTTTGCAACAATTTCCTGTATTACCGACATCATTTTCTTTCAAGAGTTGGGAGAACAAAAAAAAGCTTTTTTCTATTAGATTAAACGTGTGCAAAGACAAATCTATGAAAAAATACCTGGCAATAACAATAAACGTCGGCGTATTTAAAAAAAATATTATTTGGGTGTAATTTTTTGCAACAATTTCCTGCATTACCAACGTCCCTCATTTTTTTTTCAGCAGTTGGTAGAACAAAAAAATAAAAACTTTTTTTCCAAGATTAAAAAGTGTGCAAAACGTGTTTTAAATCAAATTTTCAGGTACCATCAGCTAAATTAGGCGAGAATTTGCGTTAATTTATCGACACGTAAGTAACACTCAAAATACGTTGATTTACCGGTTTTAAATTTGAGGTTATGTAACAATTGTTTTAGTAGCTTTTGTGATGGTTACCTCTAAATTGCAAAAATTGAAATAAATCAAACAAAATTTAATTTTTATTCAAAAGTATAATTTTACTACTAGTAAGGCCCCTTCAGAAGACTTTGTTTTGGAAGCATTTTGACCTTGTTTTCAAAGGTTTAAAAAAGCAAAACACTATGGGCCTGTTCAGCACACACCATTTTTTTCATCAAATCTATCGCCTTTTTGCTCAGTTTTTCTATTGGGCCCTTTCAGAACTCAACACTTTTTTATGGGGGTGCTTTTTATAAGGTTTATTAAAAAAAATCAAATATTTCAAGAATTATTAACTCATAACATTCACATAATTGATGATGAAAGCAAATCAGAATGATTAATAAGGTATTTAACACAACTGACAGCTGGAAGCACAACGGCACAACACAAACCGATTTTTGGCTTTTAGAGATAAGCATTTGCTATCAACAAACACATTAATAATACATTAACATACATTTCTATTTCATTTTATTTTGTTTTTTCAAAGAAGTATAGACATTTAAGATAGATTAAGAAATAAATCATTTCATTTTCTTTAAGTCAACACTTGTTATCTATTACAAACACTTTTATAATTTTCTTACTCATTTTCCTTTGTTTCACAAAGACGCGTTCATATACTCGTACTACCAGAACTGTTCGTATTTGTACTGTTTGTATTTTAAATTAATATTAAACGAAAAGTCAGTTACTGAGTACCTAGTGAAGTTCAAATCATTGCGTTCCAGGTTGATTGATATTATTCTATTAATTTCGTTTTTGTGCTTTTTTATCAATTTGAGGTAAGTAATACCACTATATGAAATATTACACTAAATTAATCGAGACTATTATTTATCAGCCTCATTTTAAATAAAATCTTTTTTATATTTGCTTTTCATTTGCAGAAAAAACAATGGAGCAAAAAATGGGGTAAAAAATTCAAGCATAGAAGAACTGAGGTTATTTCAGTCGGGTCTTCTATACGAGAAGTTAAGAATGGGATTCGAAATAAAGGCAAAAGTGTTTGTTGACCGGGAAAAGGTCGAAAAAACAGTGAAAGCCAATTTCCGAAAACTTACCCTACAATCTATTTGATCCTCCCATCAACAATTTTAAACTTCTGAGACAGCAAATGGTTGAGATGACTATAACAATACGTTTCAACGACATTTTAGATATTAACATCGAATTTCACACGTTTGAGGAATGTGAACGCTTCAAACAAGCTTTGAGGCATTTGGATCCCGAGTAAGAATGGTTTAACACTTTTCATTTTGTTTTTTAATCTTGGGCGACTTCAAGTGGTTCCGATGACACGCTGAATGGAGGTGGACATTAATTATGTTTATGTCAAGAGTGAAATAATTTAATAAATTCTTTTCCTCTTGAAATATTTCATTTTTTAATAAACCTTATAAAAAGAACAGCCCCCCCCCATAAAAAGTACGAAGTGATCCAGAAAGGCTAAGTCTGTAGGTATCAGATTTGAAAGTATTTTTGTTAATAATTTGAAACACTGCAACCGGATACGGTTTTGCTTAACAAATACTTGACATACATCCCCACAAGATTGTTGAATTGTTCTTAATCAAAAGCGTACTCTAATGGTAAGCTTTAAAAATTAGGGTCAGGATTGCCAACATATTCAGTCATTGTGGATCACTTTGTATTATGTTCTGAAGGGGCTGAAGTTGTCAATGTCTCATTCCCTAATATTCCCTAATATACCACCCTCTTGTCAAAATTACACAGGAAAACCACTTTTTTGACCAAAATTTTATGCTTGCCATTGTACCTTGAAAAACGGGATAGATTTAAAAAAAAAATGGTGTGTGCTGAACAGCAGGCCCATATAGTTTTAAAAACAAGGCCAAAATGCTTAAAAAACAAAGTGTTCTGGAAGGGCCTTAGTAGTAGTAATTTTGTAAATCCAAGTTTACGAAATGTTTGTTTTTGTTAGTTGCCATAGTTCTCACAAACTGCTAAAATATCGGAAAAAAGAAAATTGCATTACCGACCTAAACAAAAACGTTTTTTTTGCCTTTATGTTAAGTAAATACCATTTTGCAACTGAATCACTCTATTTCCGAAAAAAAAATACTTCACTTGTATTAATTGCATATAGAAAAATCATTTTCCTAAGACCTACTAAAAATTTTATGACACATTATAAGAGATTAACCAAACAATGGCTTGAATTTGTAACCCTCCATATATGGCACGTTCCTTTGCAAGTGTTGCTGCACCCACCAGAATAAAACAGGGCCGTATTTAAAACCAAAGTAGTGGTAGAGTTTTACCAAGCTATTATTAAAAAAAATCTGCTTTATTTAATAATAACTTGTTAATAACCACCTGGCTTTTTTAAATTTCTTAAAATACTTGACTACATCAAAAACTATTAAAATATTTCAAGTATTTTAGACAAAAAGAAAGGAAATAATCCGGCCCTGTTAAAAACTGACCTGTTTCAGGGTCAGGGTGGGTTCCACTAATTTATTATTTGTTTACCCTCCGGTTTACTCTTAACAATACCGCATTTAACTTAAAAATAATAAAATTTTTAGTAGGTCTTAGCAAAATGATATTAGTATATTAATTTTCGTCTCCAGTGAAAAAATATTTGAAAAAAAAATAAAAATCATATTCATGGCGAATGTGATCGTTTGGGGCAAATATGCCTTACTTTAATTTCGATTTTATTAATTTAAATAAAAATAATCTTCATACTACAGTTTTCTGTAACGTACCTATGTGTATTTATAACGGTTACCATGGATACGTCTAGCAAATTGTCTAAAAATCGTTAACGCCAACAAATGTGTTACTTTGGCTTTTCCGTAATGTCTTCTAAAATAGTGTTTTGTATCAAAATAATAGAAAAAACAACTCGCACTATGTTTGAATGATCGCTTTATTGAATACACTTTTGTTTTGATACTGTTTCCACATTTCACTTGTTTGTCAAAACTCAGTCATACCAACCGATTCTCGTAATTGCGAATTTAAAAACCGGTGTTTTAACACTTACCGGAAGACTGAAAGTCGTCGGCGTTTTTCGTATCGTTAAACGTCTGTTCCTTGGAGGTGCCGGCGACCGGTTCGTTCTCTTCCTTAACTTTGGTATTATCGTCCAGATCGTTTTCCTTCGCGTCCGACTTGCCCGTGCTGCAGTCGGAGTTGTTTCCCGTGAATCCGTCCATTCCCATTTTGACTTCGAGCATTTCGGGGCTGCCCTGAACCAGGGCATCGCCTCTGTCGAAGTCTTCGCCTGGGGTGCCGTTCGAACTACCCGAGAGTTTCCGAGGCCGTCCGCGCTTCCTCTTCGGCTGGAGAAGAGCGTTGCCGAGCATGTTGAGCGGGTTGCCGAACCTTTTGTTCTGTTGCAGTCTTTGCAGATGTGGCATGTTGGCGTTCATTTGGTTTTGTTGCGTCAAAGACGACGTTATTGTATCACATTTCTCTTCGTTCACCTCGGTCAGGCCCTTTAACACAAAATAAGGCCCTTAACACAACGCTTTCCTCGAAAAATTCGATTTTTAACGGGATTTTAAAGAATCATCAGTTATCAACTTGTTTATTTTTAGTACTCAAAACATGATATTTTATGACTTAATAAATGGAGTCACGTAATACAAAAAGCGCCCCAAATAATTCATTTTCTCCATTCGGGGAAACACTAATTAATTCAAATTAGTTTTTTTGGTTAATTCGAATGACAGCAAAGCCACCCGATTTAAATCCTGTTCATTGATAAAAATAGCGCTTATCTATATTCATGTTTTTTCGAATTTTTTTGATAAGGAGTTACAAACAAAATATATGTAGAAAAAACAAAAACATTTTACATTCCTTTAAAATTAGCAAATTAACCTCTTCCCAGATTTATAACTACTCAAACTTTGACCATGAAAAAATAATGCTTTACTTGAATGTTTTATGTCAAGGTCAGTGATCGTTTATCAAAATGTGATGTCAATTTTTACAATAAAACTAAAAAGCTTCTATTTATAATTTTTGTAATCTCCTCTAAGAAATGTTTTTCGTTGAAATACAAATTCAAATATTGGAATTTTGTACCTTAATTTTTAATTATTCATCTCAAAGTGGAAAAAATCCAAAACTTGGGCCACCCAAGCGTGAAGTGTGCTTTTGCATGCGGAAAATGTTTACTTTCCTCCCTAGATAGTTTTCCAGGCGTTACCAACAATGAGGATTAAAATTTAAAATTGAGGAAACGTTATTAATGTTTACATTGTTCAAGCACAAATGGCGTGGTTGGCACAAGTCAAGTCTTCCTGCTTCCCATGAAACTATTAAACTTTTTGCATTTTTGCACAAATTTAGATTTGGTCGCAAGCCAAAAGATGTAATATTTCAAAGTCGATCATTATTTCGCCTAATTGTGTTTTTTCTTGAGATGATTCATTTGGGGTGACTCACGCAACCGCCACTTCCATAATTGTGTGAAAACCGTCAAGTGGGTAGAAATAAATAAACATTTCACAATCGTCCGATTAAACCCTCAGTTTTTACCTTTATCCGAAGACTTTCAGCGACCCGCAGGAAGGCTGTGAGTCTGTCCTGGTCGACGCTGACCTCCCCTCTGTACATGAAGTCCAACAGGGAGCGCATGTCGCTGTAGGGGACGTCCTTAAGGATGACGATGGGGTGTTTATCGGGATGGTTGACGAACAGCGCCTGGAAGTAGGGACTGCACGCCGAAAGGACCATCTTGTGGGCACGCAACAATTGTCCTTCCACGGCCAACGTGACATCGACGAAACTCTCGTCGTGTAGGAGTTGGTCGAATACTGACAACAAATTCGACTGATGGTTGTTCCATCGCAGACAGAAACGTTGGGAAGACATACTTGTGGATTGACACTTCAGACTTGATATGGTGTTAACACTGAAAACAATTTTCGTTATTAGAAAGATGCGAAAAATTAGTGGTATTTCCGCAAAGGTCGCAAAGGGGCAAACCTAGTCACCGGTGGTGACCTTAACGACGGTTTTATTAAAAATCCACCATTCCAGTATTATAAATCTGAGCCGAAACCATTATACAAAGCAGCAGAACGAGTTTATTTTTATGTATATTGTTTGCCGGCGGATTATGTAAGACACAGATGGAACGTTTTATACACTCAAATTTTAATTGATTCGATACTTCCGAAATAAAGCAAGGGACTACCACAATATCACTAATTGGCTCGAGGGGATATCCAATTATCATTAGCTCATCCTTTTTCTCAGCATATTGATAGTTTTTAGTCAATTAACATAAATAAAAAAGTTTCTTTCGTCCTTTCAGAATTTAATTCACCATCAAGTGTAAACAACCAACTAGTCAAAGAATTCATGTCTAGAATTTATTATTACAAACTTTAATTAACGATGACGGGTTGACCAGAAAAAAATCAACTTAAATGTCAATTGAATTTTTCCAACTACCGAAATTTTGTAATTAAATTGACATTTCATGACGCAAGTGTCAAATTTGTGACAGTTACCATGGTTACAACAATAAATTGTGCCAACTTTACCCCTATAGTAGCAATTAATAATAACAAAAACACGTTTTGTTGGTATTTTAAACATTAAAAAACTTCCCAATTATGAAAAATAGCTATTTAAAATAAATTGCGTTTTTGCGGTGATCATTTTGTTGTTGCTAGGGTGACAAACAATAAACTGTGACCAACTTCCCCCACTGGCGCGGGTACCAACCTAAGATGCGCGTTTTCCGGTTGTGTGGAAAAAAAGTGATAAAATTTTGAAGAGTTTGAGTGCGCTTCACATAACGCCACGACACATTAACATAAACAATTTTAGTACGCCCCTTGAAGGTCAAATATTACAGCGCGAAACCGCCACGCAAAATTCCTCGCACGTGACCTGTCAAAATCGCAGAATTTTCCCCCGCGTCTCTCCGAAAAATCAATAATCACGTTCGCGAATTTTCCCCGGTTCGAATTTCGATGAATTTTTTTGCGGCTTCGAAGGTCGCTTATTTTGGGCTGGGCCATCGGGGGTCCAATTCGAGAGGGGCGCCGAAGAATCCGGCCCGCGTCGCATTCACACAGGTGTTTGCATCGGTCTCAAACAGCTATTACATCACACAGTCCCCTGTAAAATCGTCGAAAAGTGTAAAATTCCACGTGTCGCCAACCCCCCAGAATGGCACAGCCCTCCGCCATATTTGACGTTTGACGTTTCGCTGCACCCCGCCTACTGCGACGCCGGGAATGGGAACTGGGGCGTGCGCCCCCTCGCACATTTCTCGGGCGTCGCCCCTCGGAGGGTCGAGATTACCTTGTCGTGCGTCACCACAAAATCAAGGGTTGATCCCCGGGATAACGAAACACCACAACACTCAAGACGCCATGTCAGCAAATGTCCGTCGTTCGGCGGCACTCGGGGTGGTTCGGGGTAGTTCGGGGTTCGCAAAAGCGCGAAAAATTCAAACTCGTAGCCGTTTAAAGGGGCTCCTACTTACGCAATAGCGTGTCCTTGACTTCACTCGCACTGAGACACCACCATGCCAGACGCGAGGGTGCAATGTGCGCCCCCTTCGACTAACTAAATTGAACTCGAGCCCCGCGCAGCTCCGGCTCAGAATACCACCACCACGCGGCTGCGCTGACCTTGGGAATTGTGGATGGCCAAACGACCATCGCAATACTCGCCTCCGCCTCGCTCCTTACTCTCGAATACGCCGCTGGGCCGCTGGAGGCGAGCTCTTACATTGAGGGCTCGTGCAGCGGCCCAACGACGTTCTGCTGGGCGTGTGGCTCCCGCAAGGGGGCACTACGCAAGGGGGCCGCTGCACGAAACGGGGATACACGTGCAAGTCGTGGGGTGGTTGACCCCCCTCGAAAAGAGGACGGCTTTTCGACTCGGAGTAACACTTTTTAGAAGAATGCGCCCGTATGGTCGATAACGGGGGGTGGCGGGAACGAGCAACAGGTGGCTTTTCCAACAGGAATCCTGTTGATTTTTGCCATCCTTCGCCACAAAACAAGGCTTTCTTCATTCCCCAACAGAAGCCACTTCTCGGTGTCAACAGATAACAGACTTCTCTGATAAATAAAGTGGTATCAGGGAAAAAATATTCAGGATTTCGTATTACAGTGTGAATCACTGGGTATACTTTCTACACATTTGCTGATTAGATTTTTACTTATAAGGAAAGTATGGGAGCGATAAGTTTGCTAATTGACCGATAATTTGGTTACCATTGTACCATCATGGGAAAATAGAGGTCAATTATCCTAGCAAAAACCAACATTTCAACCCAAAATCCTCTAGCATTACACTTATCAATTTATCAGCAAATCTTCTTATCAGGGGTAAGAGTATTTGCTGTAGTTTTTTTTTTGCAGCGAAACTGATTTCAACTCACTTATCATTTACATAATAAAACATAATAAAAAGACATAAGGAAGGATTACAGAAGAGAAATTTTTGTAAACCTGTATGTCGTAGCTTGACCGTATCTATTTGTTTTTTTTTTTATAAAACTTCCACTTTTTTTGAAAATTCCGCTATGGGTGGAAAATCCCGCCCACTCTCTCCTCATATTAAATTTCCCTTTATTTATCGTTAACCTCGCTTTCCACCCCTTGTATCGGTTTCGTCCACATTCCATATCCGGCCATTCAAAACACATTACATTAATTACAGTAAAATATTCGCCCCCGGTCCACCCCCGCCCACATGAACTTATTGATTAAAATCGTTTCCCCGCATATCACAAATGGGGGCAATAAATGGTGATAATCAAGCCGCCCCCCTTGACATATGCACGCTGTTCTTTTGTCTGATGGGAAAAAACGACCCTCATTGTCCGACCGTCACTTGTTCCATGTGCAACAGGTAGCGCATTCAAAGTTGGATGTTTTGATGGCCGTCACGCCGCGTTTCCCAACGCAGGAATGAGATTGCCGAGTCCACCGACCCACAGGTGGAAAGATTGTTGGCATTTTATGGATAATTAAGGACGAAGAAGGATTTTCAGTCGTCTAAGCAATATCGTTTTTTTTCCAACCGAACATTTAAAAAATTAATAGTTGGGTTTTTTTGACCGAAAAAGACAAAAAAGTGGGTGGGAGAATGAAGGGGAGTTGATGAATGCTTTCTTGGGGGCTTGATTGAGCATATGGGGCGCGACGTGGCCGATGGGAAAACAAATACATACTTATACACAGTGACTCATTAGTGCGGCACAAATAAAACCATTTCTTGTTTTTAAAATTTGACTGCGGTGTTGCCAATTTGTGAGAATTTTTTTGATAAATTCATTGTTCCTAATACGTAACACAAAGGTACTATAAGTAATTCTGAAGAATTCTGAAAGAAACCTCTAATCCAATTTTTATTTGCTTTTATTAGACAAGGTGTTTACTAGTCAAATGTTAAAATGGTGATTGACATTTAAAACAAAAAGTTTAATGCAGTCCTAGACTATAATAATTTTAGTCAAAGTGACCTATGCCTGAAATTAAGTTGGCAACACTGATTTATTGGTGATGTAACAACTATGAAAATGGGCGCCCCTCAAAAAAGAATGAAAATTGACTATTAAATGTGACGTTTGAGTTTTACAGCTAATATTGCCAACTTAATTCCAAGCCACAAGCCACTTGGTATTAATTATAAGGTAAAAAATTCGATTCAACGTTTTACATCGAGAAAACTGTATTTAGGATTTTTTTTTAAATCAAAGATTGTGAAAAGATCTTTTTCATTTTGCATAATCTTATAAGAGTGAGAATTTTAGTTTCCCTGATTTCTTTCAAAATTTGAAACGAAGTGACCTGCGACTGAAATTGAGTTGGCAACATAAACTTATCACATATTAAATTGGTTCAAGTGACGGCTATGACAGCGGAAAAGAATAACAATTGACAATAAAAGTGTGACGTTTAAATTTGATAGCTAATGTTGCGAATTCTAACTCACAAGCCACTTTAATCAGAAATAATGGTATTATAATTATAGGGTAAAAAATAACATTCAACATTTTACGTCAAGAAAACTATAAAGTCGCGGCCAATTCATAGTGGCCATTTAAAAGATTGTATTTTACGAAATCCTTATAATTCCTATAAGATTGCGAAAAACGTCATTTGAAACGAAATGACCAATGACTGAAATTGAGTTGGCAACACTGAATTATTGGTGATATTAAATTGGTTCATGTGAGGGCTATGAATGACAGTGGCCATTTCTTGGAAAAAAATTACTATTGACCATAAAAGTGTGACGTTATTTGAATTTGATAGCTAATGTTGCCAATTTAATTCCAAAGTCATAAACCACTTTGATCAAAAGTTTAATGGTATTTAAAGGTAAAAAATTACATCTTTGTCTAGGAGTATCAATATAATCAAAAAATTTAATATAAAATCTTTGTGTACTTTTCAACACCACTCCTGCCAATCTTAAATACACAATATTTCGTTTCGTTTTTAGCACGAATTTTGTTTGAAATCTACTAATGTGTCCCCTTGCCCCCCCTTCTAAAGCTTCTTGAATTAAAGCCAATAAAAAGAGTTTATGCATCCTCGAACCCATCCCGTATTTTAAAACCTTGACGTAAACGTCCAACTTATGCAAATTTCTGAATATTTTTTCATAATTAGCGCGGAACTTCCCAAATCCGCTCAAATTTCACGCAATTGTCCACCCACGAGTTTGTCACTGAAATGTCAAATGTAGGGCGCTGATAACCGTTATCACCGAAGGGAGAAGTGTGTATCTCGTGGAAAAAAATGTAAAAAAAACTCGTAATAAAATAGATTCCCATAGAAAAGCCTCCCGTTGTCATACAGTGCTGAGTAAGTTTGTGGATCGCGCGGAGTGAGGGATTGTCGGAACTTCCCTCTCTGTCGTGCCGACGGCCACACCGTTACGAAGATAAAGAAGGGATGAACGGTAACGTTATGTAAGCTGTGTAATAACCCCGTGTTGTAATGAAGCTGGGTCATCGCCCCTACGAGCTGCCTGGTGCATAGTGAACCGAACTACGCGACTTACTTCGTACACTAGAACTATTCCACGTGACCAGCGAGCCCCAAAAGGATTTTTTGGATGGAGTGGTTCGGGGTCACGCATGGGTGGCGGCCAAACCGACGAAAAGAACTCAAGAAAAAACTCGCCAATAACTGGAAATCACAGTTCAAAAGGAAATGATAGGATCTCATGACAAACAAGTGGTGGAATCAAGTCGCGGAAAATCAGTGTTGATTTTATTTCATAATGAGGCAAATACAGTTGCTACGTGGTAAATGACACTCAACATTCTGCCACTCACCACTAGAACGGACATGGAGGCACTTTAATAACGATTGAAAAAGTTCGAAGTTCGAAAAGAAAAAAAAAACAATAACTACTTAGATAATATTAAAAAAAGAACAAACGCTTTTTTCAAGATTAAATTCCTCAAAGTGGTCCATGGTTTTGAAATTAAGTTGGCAACACTGAATGAAGAGAGTTGTCATTGTGATTCTACGTATAGAATCCTATTATAACTCCCACAGAAACTCGAAAAACATCATTTGGTTCGATTTTCAGTTCTATGATTTTTTTTAAATTCGACTTGAAGTGGCGTCTGTCACTGAAATTGAGTTGGCAACACTGAACTCTTGACAATATTAGATTGGTTCAGGTGACGGTTATGACAGCGGTCTCCCCTAAAAGTGTGACGTTTGAATTTGATAGCTAATGTTGCCAACTTAATTCCAAAGGCACAAGCCACTTTGACCATTTTAATAGAACATATAACAATAGTAAATTTAATAGTAGGTAAAATAATGACATCCTACATTTTACGACTAAGAATCTACATATATTTAGGAATTTTTTTGAAATTGAAAATTAAGAAAAGATTTTTCTAACTTGTTCTCACGTTTTCTCTCAAAATAAGTAAAATTCTTATACGTATTTTCTTTCTCTAAATTATTCAATGTTGTCAACTTAATTTCAAAGCTACAGGTCGCTTTGATTAAATAAAATATCAAATTCTTGTTTTAAGCCAAAATTTCAAGATTTCCAAACAGTTTTAAATTTAAAAAAAAACAAACGTTTAATACTCGTAGAAAAATACATTTTTTGTATTTTCCCAAAAATAGCTATTTTAACATTTAAAAATTCCTAAAATGAATTTTTTTTGGATTCAATAAAATAGTATGTAAAATATTTTAGGTAAGTAGTATTTTTTTATTTGTAACCACTGTTTTCGAGGAACTTATCGTGGGTACATAATAAGAGCATTTTTGGGGAACAAGTTTTATAAGGGTTGATTTGGCGCACGAATCCCAAGTTAGAAAACGAGCCGTAGGCGAGTTTTCTATGGTATGAGTGCGCCAATGCCATTATAAAACGAGTATTTTATGCTATTTTTTCTAATTTGTGCCACCTTTTTTTATTTTAATTAAAAAAAATATTTATTTTTGTCGCCTAGAGAATTTTGTGTTAATTGGTATCGGTTGGTAACACTCGGCGCCCACCTGTTTTTTTGAGTCATTTCTGCCGTCTGTCATTAAAAATAAAATTTACAAATTATTAGTTATTTGTGTTACAACATAATAATATTAAATAAAATATGAGAAACAGAATTTAGTTTGCACTCTGCTCGAAATTCGCGAAATTGCCGAAGCAACAACGCAATATTTGTTACCTGACACGTCAAAAGCGGCATACAAAAACTAAATAACCCTAAATTCATTAAAGTACAGTGTGCTTTTATAGATAGCCATAAACGACTCCTACTGGAGACGTTAATAAACGTATTATAAACGCAAATTAGAAAAAATTGCTTAAAAACATAGTATACACGAAGGTCTGTTCAAAATTTTGTTTATCCGCAAACGTCACAACAATGACCATTTTTATGACTAAATGTCACAAGTAAAAGTTTTATCTTCATCAGCATTTTGCACATTTTGCACTACTAACTGCACTACTCAAATTAATAAACACTTTCGAAAATCTCAACACAAATTTCGCTAATGACTCATGATGTTTATTTATAAGCCTTGTTATGATTTCATTACTTGCAAAGCGTCCTGATTATTTTGTTCATTTACTTGGTAATTATAGTATTGCTATTTACTCAGTCTGAATACGTTTGCGAATAAAATAGTGTATGTTATTCTGAGTAAAAGTGAGAATATATGGCTCAGCTGAATAATAATAAATAAAATAAACAATTTTGACATATTTTCCAAAAAATATTTTGGGAAGCAAAAATTTGACTGATTTTTTAAATTGTGTTTGTAAGAAATTGCTTTCATGCTCCATTAATGGTCGTCGATCAGTTAACTTCCTCCAATTCGTTCCTCGAGAATTACAATAATGAACAATGCAACGATTAGTGGGGTGGGTGGGCCAACCTTCGAATATGTTTATGAAATTGCGTCATACCTCGTATGAAACGCAAAAATGTCCAATTTCGGTCTTTGAAACGCATTATTTTTATCGAAAAATGCCTCGTGATTTCGTTCGCTTGGCAGAAAATAACCGTCATGGTTAACACAATGCAATAACTCGTGGGGTGGGTGGTCCTAGAAACCGTCTATGAAATCGTGTGAGAACGCAATTAAGATGGGACTTTGAGGCGCCGCAGCGACATCTTCGCAAGTGGCGCAAATCCAGCCAATCGCACGAATCCATTGAGAAAAAACGAGCATCGTAGTAGCGCCGGAAGCCGTCCGGTAGCCAATAAACTGGCCGCATTTTTCCACATTTTCTTCGTCCATTCAATCTCTGGCGAGCAATTAATCGGTACAATGCGCGTGGTTACGTAACTTTTTGAATTCCGGCAGTACAAATACCATAAAGAGGGGCGACTGGAGGCGTAGCACCACCGGAGGCCGTTGAACTCTGGATAAGTTAAAAGTGGACGCGGACTTGCCCATTTAACTCTTCCTGTCACAGATAAAAATACGAAGGAACTTATCGAAAATAACACCAGCCGCCCCTCACAATTGGGGCAACTGTTGGACAATCTACTTTTCCTCCGAAAAATATGTGGCCTTGAAGACGGACACGAAGGGCAACAACCCTGCCCTCACGCCTCCCACCGACATATTTCTCTTTTGCATAAATTTACATCCGACGAACTTTGCGCCAGATTGTCAACAATGCCACCAAAACTGTGCCCGATTGACTATTACACACCGGGTCGAAAAGGCTTCACTTATTATGCAGAGAGCATAATCGGATTCTTATACCATCGACGTTTTATTCAATGAATTGCTGATACGAAAAAATACATGTGTAAAGGAGAGGGCCTCGAGAAGAGCACTGCGGTATTTTAAAACGCTATCATTTAATCTTTAAAGCTATATAAAATAATTCGTTCTTAGAAATCTTCTCTTGTATTTACAGGGTGATTCATATAATACTACGACATGTACGAGCTTTACAAATATTGAATACAACCAATAATACGTCAGTCACTGTTTAATTTACTTGTCATCATGTTTTGATAGCCTTGGAATAAACGTCATACATTAACTTTGGGAAATTTAAATGTCAAAGTGACAGTTGACATGTCAGTGTGATTAAATAAATATTTATTTAAAGTTGATCAGGCTGGCGGTTTTATATGAATCACCTGTATACAAAACGGTTTAGTTCTCACCAATTCGATTTTTTTGAAATGCGAATTTAAAACACCTCTTCCCAATTAAAACAAAATTGGACAAAAATGTGAGTGATTTTTCCAAATAGAAAAACATTTTAGAGTTAACCGTTTCATTTTTACTTAATTAATCAATTACAATTTAATGTCAACGATTTTTGTCAAAGCTATATACAGGATGTCCCGATGAATTAGTAAGCTCCACTATTGACTAATGTTGTGATTATTAAGTGATAATTTTTTTTTCTCCTGTGCAACTAAGCACTTCTTGGCTACTGAAATAGTTTTCTTTTGTTGATTTTTTAAGGCCTTAATAGAAGGAATGTTTAAAGCCTTACGTTAAGAGGGCTTTTACTTTTCCCGAGGACCATAAGCGACAATTACACCCGTGGCAAATACAACGTTTTATTGTATTTTGGTTTGCGTTTTGCTTCTATCAAATGAGAATTTTCAATATTTCGGGCGAATTTAGGGTAAAACTACACCTATTTTTATACTATGTGATTAAGACCAGGGTCTTAAAAGCTCAAGGGTGTATAAAAGTCGAATTATGCCCTCTTTAGTGCATACTAAAAAATAAGTTTCATAAGACTAGTCTTGAAGCACGAAGTCAAGTTTAAAAAACGAGTGGCTTAGCAAAGAGTTATTTTAAAGAATGAGTGCTTCAAGGTCTTATGAAACGAGTTTTTTTACACTATTTTTTAAAATTTGCTCTCTTTATGTCGTTTTCAAACAATTTTTTTTTATTTTAAACGATCTAGGGATTATTGTGACGATTGGTAAAGTCTTAATTTTAAAGGTCATAATTTGATGTATTCGCCTTTTGACTGTGGCACATGATGACGTCGCGTTCTTTAAAATATGTCTATTAGAGAATCAAAATGGAGGCAAATGACAAAAACAAGTTTATGGTTCCAAAATACAACAAATAATATAAAAATGAGTTTTAATCAAATTGTAATTTTTTGGTAAAATTGTACAAATCTTTTTTTTCTGGTTAAATTAGATATTAATTTAGTGATAACATTAATAGGTTTCATAATTTTAGTTTAATTAGAAAGAGGTGTTTTGGGAGGTTTTTTTAATTATTTGCCTCCACAACATAATAATTAATAAAAATTAACGTGATGTACAGCTTGTAATCGTGTTTTGCTTTTGAATTTTTTTGTCAAAATGGTAACTTATACGAAATTTTTTTGGGTTGCCATTAAAAAAAACAAAAAATTTACAGAAATTTTGTAAAATTTTGTTTTTGTTAAAACGTCACATTTTTATTTACCAATTAGTTTTTTCAGAACATAAGTAGTTTAAGCAAAAAACGTTTGGTTCAATACTTTTTATTCACCCTGTATGTATTTATTTTGATACAAGTTGCAAGAACAAGTTTCCCCAACAATGGAGGTAAAAATATCCAATAATGCAGGTGACCCACCCATCCATTTCTCCTATATTATCCTAAGTAGTTAGGTGGGACCGCTCAAATAATTATAATTAGTGGCACTTTTCGATTCAATTAATTAATTTGAGACCGTGTTTACCTCCTCTTTGATTATTCCGCAACAAAAAAATTGCCTTAACCTTGAACAAGTCGGAAAAAAATGCTAGTAGCCAGTGAAGAAAATTTGTCATAATTATAATGAATGTTGTACCGAGTGTAGCCTTGGTATTTGAGTAAAAAATCGTCGAAACTCGGCTCCCACACTCGCTCCCCTTAAAAGGTGTCGATTTGGTACTTGTAGCACTCGTCGACATCTTCATCTCAACATAAAAATGCGCTTAGTGTTAATTTCCCAAACAAAAATCTCGTCCTTGATCTCGCATTAACCAAATTTACCCTCGCGTCGCTCCCCGCTCGCCAATTGAGAAATATTTATCCTTGTGGGTGGTGGGGGCCGCTCCTCGCTGATGTAATCAAAAACACCCATAGCGACCCTCTCGACCGAACCTTGCTTATTACATTATTTTTAAGATCGGCTTTTTGCCCCTCGACCTCGAACGCAACGGCTCGAGGTGACCTCCAAATGCCGTTACCCTTATCAGCGGTGGTTAAACATAGATCCTGTTTGGAGAACGATAAAGACGTTTTACGAAAGAAATTTCCGGGTGGACGCTAATTCACCGGAAATGCATTTTGGGGCCAATTGATTTTTTCAAAGGGTCACTACCCGAGGAATTTGTCTTCGGTAGCACAGTTAGATTTCGAAACAGATGTGGTGTGCAGCGGCGGTGACATCACAATGGTCATCGTCCGAGGCCGAGGGAGTGCTGGCTCTCTTCAGCGGCGGACGGACTCCAGAGGGTGTGCGGGGAGCGATACGCACCGCTGGGCTGCTCCGGGTCGACAACCGGGCAACCCCGTGGCTGCCCTGCTCCACGAGATACAAGTTACGACGGATGCATCCCCAAACAACAAAGAAACGAACGACTGGAACGAAACGTGAAAAAATTCAACGACCAGCACTGGTGGGGTACCGCAAGAAGGACGGTTTTCCCAGAAACAAGCTACTACTGTGAGAATTACACGAGAAAATATTAAAAATCATGTACAGGGTGCTGCATTTTGGATGTCCGAATAGGGAATCTCCGAAACTAAGAGGTTTAGCCAAAAACGAGTGATACATTCTGGGGTTCATTTTTTGAGAAAATAATATTGGTTAAAACCGCATCCCGCTATCGTCTTTTGTTTTCGACTTACAGACAAAAGTTGACATTTTGGCAAAATCTAAAAAAAAATATATCTTCGTTATTATAGAAGATACGGATTTGAAATACAGACATTATAGACGCACTTTTTTACGAGGAATTTAATAATGTAGTTAACAATTTTTTTCAGTTATTAGTTTAGACGTAATAAGATAAACTTTTATTTTTTTAAATGGGAATCATAGATGGCTATATAATCTGTTACAAAAAATTATCTTTGATTTTTGTTCGCAGTTGGCCATGAAAAAATGTTGCACCGTCAACTAAAAGGATTTAAACTATATTATATTCAACCAGTGTCACTAATGAAAGAGTTTTCTAAGTACTAAGTAATGAAAAAAATGCAAAATAAATTGTAAATCAACTTATTGCCGACTAATAACATTTCTTTGTTTTTAAACAAGCTAACATTACCATTGCAACTTCTAATGATACATAGAGTGTTGTAAAAAAAAGCCGCTTTAATTCTTTAATAAAATATATTTTATATGACACAAAAATGACGATATGGCTATTCAAATACCCAAATTCCGTCTATGTGAAACGTTATCCTACCTCCATTAGATCATCAAAAAAATGTTTTTTCTAATTGTGTTGACTGTTGACACATTTGTTTTTCCTATTTTTGGATTTTTTAAAAATATGTAATAATTTTATTCTGAGGCGCTTGCATATTTGTTCAATTCTTCTACCGTATCGTATTTTTTAAATTTTCATAATTTTGTCTATTTTTTCATCTATTTTACAGTTCACAAAACTTTTATTGATTATTATTTACACATTTGGAGTGAAATAGTTTTTCCATGGCCAACTATTATCACACAAAATATGTATTTCACTTTTTAAGTATAGTTATAAAAAAATATTTTGTTACAAATATATATTTTTTAGATCAGAAAAAAATAAGCTTTTCTAAATTGCCATAGCCGCCTATAATTTCCATTTAAAAAAATACAAGTTTATCTTATTACGGCTAAACTAATAACTGAAAAAAATTGTTAACTACATTATTAAATTCTTCGTAAAAAGTGCATTTATAATGTCTTTATTTCAAATCTGTGCCTTCTATAATAACAAAGATATAATTTTTTTTAGATTTTGCCAAAATGTCAACTTTTGTCTGTAAGTCGAAAACAAAAGACGATAGCGGGATGCGGTTTTAACCAATATTATTTTCTCAAAAAATGAGCTCCAGAATGTATCACTCGTTTTTGGCTAAACCTCTTAGTTTCGGAGATTCCCTATTCGGACATCCAAAATGCAGCACCCTGTACAGGGTGATGAAACAATCTTTCAAGTTCAAATTAGTGGGCTGTGATATTAACAAATGAGAAAAAGTAACGGAATTCCAGGCGAAAAATGACAAATTTGTCATCGATTTTTTCGTTATATTCTCTGAACTGATTTGTTATTTTCTATCCTTTTTGCATAACATTTGATATATTGTAATTTCCTTGTGTAACTAAGATTAAGAAGTTCTTTTTTCGCATCGTTTCAATTAAATACCGGGTGAGCAAGAGTGAGTTGGCAATACTGAACAATTTCTAAGCGGTACAACTAGACTAGAACTTTTGAAACAATTGCCAGTTGTTGACAGTTTCACATTGACAAGAGACATTATACTTTTTTTTTACATCAAACTCACCTCTAGGTTAGAAAAAACAATTACTCTTGATCCCTATTTTGTTGCTCATTGTTTCTGGCTTTTCGGTTCTTTTTCAATTTCTTCAACACTTCCAAACAGTGTTGCCAACTGTGTCTTCCTAAAATTCTCAAATTCTCCAGAAGTCACAACGAAGTTTTTTTGAGGTGAAGTACTTAACTAGATCACAAACATTTGAATTCTGTGTAAAAAAAGAATTTGTGTTACAGAAAAAAACATACAAAATGTGACAGAAAAGCATAGAAGGGTTAAGTATTTGTCAAACTAACGTTTTTAAAATTGAAAGCACACAAACAGCAACAATAAATATTAAGTATCCATAAATCAGTAAAAATGCAGTTCTTGGTCATGGCCTGATAACGCAATTCAATATTATGTGCTTTCAGACCAGATTCAAACAGCCAAAATTTTACTATACCAGAATTTTTTTACCATGATGTGCGTTAAATTGACTAGACATTACAAAAATGTAGGAGTATGTAAAAAGAAAAACACAACTTCAATGATCTTTCATTTGGATCGGTATACAAATAAAACAGATAAGATAACGCATGTCGATTTAAAAAAATAGTAATACAGAGCTTCTCAGAAATAGATGTAAAGAAAAAACTTAATTTCATTGCTTAATAATAATTTATAATTTTTAATAGTTTATAATTTCATTATAAACAGAATTTTTTATTTTCAATTTTTTTTTGTTCTAATTATGAAAACCCTTTTATCCATCCTAACGAGTCGGCTGAAAAATATGTGGAAGCATATTCCTATTGTTGCTATGGAAATGCAGCAAACAATGTATGTAACTACAAAAATGCTATGGTAACCCTATATAAAATTCAGAGCAGTGGCGGGTAATAGTATATTTTTTTACTCTTAATGTTTGTGGAGCTTGGAAATTAATAAAAATGTAACTAATGAAATTAGTCAGTATTAGTATATTATATAATAAGAGTTGAGCGACGAAAGGGTGAGTAATGTAATTACAACTCGTGTACAGTTGGAGACAAAATACTTTAGTCGTCTATGTCACTTGAGTGACATTAAATTGTAAAGCATGCTTTAGAACTGTTAACCTTATTTTTAGCTACTGTCAATCACATGTGACAAGTTGTATATATTTTTGATAGGAAAATATAATTGCTGGCATTAATTTGTCATTTATTTTAACGTTAAAGGTTGAATTACATTAAATTGTCAGAAAAGTGACAACCAAAGTATTTTGTCTCCAACTGTACTATACCTACTTTGAAATCGCACCAACAACACCACTAGTCTTAGATGTTTCTTTGTTTCCTTAATTAATTAAGTCGTAAATAAACATTTTTAATTCAAAATTTTTAAATTCAATTTCAAATTATGCTGGGATGATTTTTTCGATAGTTTGCGCTACTCGATCACCCGGTATTTTAAGGAAAAAGTCCAAAATCGGGCGACTTGATTCACCACTTCTAGTCCAGTGGCGTGTGCAAAATTTTTGAATTTTTCCAAATCTAGAAGAGGTCCCCTCTCCGCATCGATGTCAAGAGCATGATGAGTATGGGAGAGTCACCGCTTAAACAATGCGAAATTACCAACACAACCCGACATAATCTACAGGTTTTATTACGAGATAAACCTACTGGTTTCAGATAACACCAGTGGCGGAGACAGGCCGTTTTTCGCCTCATTACATAACTCTCCGAAAAACTCGATCTTATCTCGCGTCAAGTCAACCCTTTGACCCATGATGGGTCAACGTCCGCCGATAACGAGTCCTCAATCAGCGTTCATTTCCCTTGGAAGGGTTGCTCTTAACGCACCATTTGTCTTTCTATCATCAAAAAGCGAGTCTCTTTTTTACCGGAAATCATTACGACGAGTTTTATGCATGGCCGAGGAGGGGCTACCACACAAGGGGAACCAAAAGGGGCGAATTATGCAACGCGCTACTTGCTCGGGGCCGAAAAGCAAGGTCACAACAACAGGTTGACTCAGGTGTTGGTTTTATGTGAGATATGAACGAACATCCCAGCGAAAATCAAACGAAGAATTCTAACGGTGTTCGCGATTAGGAGGAGCCGTTAAAATTGCGTTTTCTCGTAGGGTTGTGTGTGTACGCAGCGAGAAAGTAGGTTAACACCTCGCCGTAACCAAAGGAAAAGCATTACGAGTTATTTAAGGCTGTCCAGTGGCGGCGCAAGCTAAACCCACTTTATAGTGTAAGCGTTCTCCTGAACCTTTGTCTATACTCAAATGTTAAATTACTTATTATAAAAAAAAAACTACAGAGGAGACATTAAAAACAGTAACTATCCCAAATATGTTGTCAATGGGAAGTTTTAGCTTGTTTTAGAAAAAAATTAACCCAAATTTGACAGATAACTGACAGTTACTACTGACAGTTATCCGTCCAGTTTACCCCATTCAATAAAACAACGGTTGCAAAAGAAGTTTTATTGGTTTTAGGAAAAAAATACAAAAATGTGTTTTATCAGCTCATGGGACACTTGTAAGGGACGTTGTCCTTGCAGCAGAACTCGCGTCCTGCCGATAAGTTAGTGCTCTGCCACTTGTCGTTGTAGTTTTTGATGAATAGAAAGGCCCTCTCCTTGTGCACCAAATCCCGGTCTGTGGTGGCACAAATGATGTCTGCACTTTTAGGCAAATGCGTGATAATCTGAAAAGACAGCCATTACACCCACATCCTGTCATTACCCATTTTTCCACCCCACTAAGCCCCAACAATACGAACCATTTCCAAACACTTGTTGGTACACTGGCGATTTCCCATGGCGTTGTTCATGAAGGGGGTGTCCATTTCCTGTGTGAGGACGGGCACCCCTTTGGGCTGCTCCTTTGACCCTTTCTTGAACTGTCCACTCAAGAACACACCACATGTGCACGGAACTGGTTTGTCGGTGGTTTTTATGCCGTTGGGGTCACCTGCCCTAGCAAGGGCACAGAGGGCGAGAACCACCATTAAACCGAAAAACATAATTACAGGGTGCTGCACACAAAGTGACCGCATCAGAGTTGGCCGGGCTTAAATAACACCTCAATGCGTAGTTGGCGGATTCTTGAGGAAAACAAAACAATAAACATTGAAAGAATTGTGACCCAGTTTGAAATATTTTTGTTTAAATCCGACTCAAGGGCGGCAAAAAATACAAAAATTCTCAACTAAATTATTTATTTTTCGGGGGAATTAGTTTGGCGTCTCCATAAAGTACCACTCCCCTTTCGGGTACTTCACAGGTGAATTTAACTGTGGTAATTTTCCGATTTTCCGCCACTTCTACGGTGATTTTTACCTCGTCTCCCTCGTAACATTTGTTCGGAAAATTCAAAGTTTGGGCTATTACGACAGAGCCCGGTCCAGGTAATTGCGTCCCTATGACTTTAGAAACGTAACAATTGAGTAACGCGCCGTGTACTATCGCCCTCTGTGGCCCATTTGTGGAGTGAATTGGGTTCGTGTCGCCACTCAAATCTGTAAATTTCTCCAAATCGGTTTTGGTCACCCTTTTGAGGAATGTGGCTTTGGTGGAAAAGTGCCGAATCCTAATCATTTCTCGTTTCCTCCATAAACATTGTTCCTAGGTTTTTGTAGCGAGAATCCGGGTGGGATTCGTAGAGCCGGATCTTGTCTAATATCTCCGGAGTCACTAAATGTTTGTTTGAGGGAATAATAAGATAATACAGGGTTGTAATAGCATTCAGTGCGATTTGGTCGTTTTTGTGGAGCAATCTGTCCGAAATGAGTTTAATTCCGTTGAGTTTGATGATGTAATCCTTGCTTTCGTCGTCTGAAAACATTATTGTTTCTGATTATGTAATTTATGTTTGTTGATAAACCTGGACTTAGGTTGCACAATGCTGAGATACCAAAATGTAACAAATCCTCGTTGTCTTCAGAAAGTTGCGCAAGGAATAAATCAATGGCGTGTAGCTGCTTCAGAAACTCGAAATTGACGGGATCGTACGAAAAATTGGCCAAATTTGCCAAAACCTGCTTCTTCGCTTCTGAAAATTTGCAATAATTTTGAATTTCGCGCCCAAGTGTGACACTCACCGAGGGATTTTGTTGTCCCAAATTCAACGATTAACTGCTTGAGAAATTCGTAACGACCCACGCGGTCCGGGCCTGTCTTTTTCACCAATGTGGATTTTCTAGTAAACATATTTTAGGAGCATTTTATGGGAGAAATGAGGTTATGTTATGTAATCGACCTAGTGCCAACCTTGACAATGACAACGCACTAAATGCGTGTTTTATTGATTGCCTAACCATAATAAAGTCAATTCATAGTGGCCATCTAATTTATTGCAAAGTTGGCGACCCCTCTCACCCGCCACCTCTAGTAGAATTGTTATTTTTGATAGATATGTCCCTAAAAAACAATTGGATTCTTAAAGTCGGATTTATACAACTCAATTTTTACAAATTAACACAGGGAAGTGTGCGTTATGAATTGACCGCGACTTTAGTATATTGTCCGAGTTTTATTATACAGCCTATTGTGCAATATATGATTTTTTTTGCCTTCATTTTTTCAACAAAAATTGATAAAATTGAAAATCTTGCAATTTAGGGAATTTTGTATTCATAGCATGTTGATTGGTGCTTACCTACCACTGACAATTCAAATTCAATTGTCAAAAAATTTAAAATGGCAAGAAGTCAATTATTTTATTTTAAAGTGTTGAATTGTCGCTGTACCTACCTAATGACAGACACCAAACGATCTAAAAATTCAAAACGGTGGAAGTGGGCCCCATCGAAGCTAGAAAAAGTTGCCGAAAACATTGATAATAAATTATTACAATCATTCGAGAGATAAAGATAATTTGTAATCGAGTCATCCTTGGATCCGAAAACGTATGTCTGATTGTCTGTGAAATGTCAAATAAAATGAACAGTCAAAAGGTAAAATAGCATGATGTTGAAAAAGGTGATGATTTTAATAACTAAATTTATGATTTATCTTTAAAACATATACGTCGGCGACTAATTCCAACCCATTTTGCCGTTTTACTTTTCGACATTTTATTTGACGTTTTACGTGCAGTTAGTTCAAAAACAAACATACGTTTTCGGATGCAAAGATTACAAATTATCTTGATCTCTCGATATAAGTAAGTAATTGCTGAGCTTGGCAAACCTCCTGTAGTGCATTTTTTGTTACAAAATAAATAACAGATAACTAGTATTTTTGTGTCAGATGTTTTAAACAATCAAACTTAAACTCTCGAACCACCTATTTTCAGTTAAATTTATCTTCAAGCACTTGAACTATGCGCCATGACCATGTTGATTGTAACCAGAATCACACCAGAATTTTTTGAAGTATTTTCTGTTTTTAAATAAAGATATAAAAAAATGCAAAACTTTTAGTTGCATTCTTATTGTCTATTTTTTTTTTCCAACAAAAATTTACTATATTCTGAATTTTTTTTTCTTGTGTTCTAATAAAAATAACTGATTTAACTGATAGCAGTTTATCTCAGCGGCAATAACAAATAAATTCTTTCAAAATGGAAAAACGATGTTTGTTTTCAAAATCTGATTTGAAAACAATCACTGCAAGTGCCCCCTTATCAGTTCTGATAATAAAAAGGATCTATAAAAGAATTAAGTGTCCACTCTTAAATTGTAGTTATTTACATTTTGTGAAACTAGAGCGAGAAAATGCGTCGATTGTTGATAGCCGCGTGTCTTATTGCCACGATTTGTGCTTACCACATCCAGAAACAAGATTTTGATGTGGTCATAGACAAAGTGGAGTATTCGTCTAAAGTGCCTCTCAAGTACAACTTCAGACCAGGATCGTTGAAACCCACCGAAGAGATTTTGGCCGAATTGGCGAAGAAACTAGATAATCCAAAAGGTGGTACCGAAGCTGTTATCAATGAGTACGCTGATAAGATTTTCACAAATTTGCGTGTATTAATGATCCATGGTGGGTTCGATCCCATCGAAATGCCGGACCAACACTCAGGATTCAATTATGTTGGTAAAACCCTCCCAGAAGTGACTTTTTCCCAACAGTGCTTTTCTAGACTTTGATCATTACGTACCATGGAGAGTTGGACTTGACCCATGGATGGTTGAGCGACATATCGACCATCCATCGAGGAGGCGATGTCGTGGTCACTTACAGCTCCAATTCCAAATATTTAGAAGTCACAGTTCCCATCGCTTTCGATGATATGCAATTCACTTATGACTACAGTGCGAAAATCATGGGTTTGGGACCCAGGGGGGGGATTGAGGGAAAGATCTCTGCTTTGACTTGCGAGGTCAAAATTGGGTTTGATGTTGACAAGATCCACGCAAGCTTGGACGAATTCTATATCACACATTCAGGGTATTCTATTCATTTTTTTTTTGAAAAGGAAAATAATAATTGTTTCTAGACACATCACTTTCCATTTCAATGGAAACGCTCTTGTTGATTGGCTCCTTAACTTGTTGACCGATGTGGTCACCGTTCTTTTGAAAGAAGTCATTTTACTGGTAGTCGAAGGTGTGGTTCGTGGAGGTTTGACAACAGCCGTTGATGCCATAAATGACGCTATTAATGGGTTTTTGAACCCAACAACACCCATCCCTGAGACCACCACTGCCCTTATGTACCTTAATTAGCTTGTAATTGAACAAACTTAATCACAACCAATTTTTGTTGTTATTATTGCTCTTTTATTATTCCTTTAAAGATAAAAAATTTTTGCTACAGTTTATGTATAATAAATAGGAGACAACTAAAATGTAAGAGACATATTTTTTTGGTAAATTTGAAAAAAAAGTGTTGCTTTTGTAAAAGTAAGAACAGCGAACAAGGTAATTCACAAAACAAGTTTGACCAACTTTATCTCCAATCTAAAATACTACAGGGTTATTATAAATGATTGTCACATCCAATAGCCTTTAAAATGTTTGATCATTTTACTTCCAATATTATTTGTCGCTTTATACAATTTATAGGTAATAATTTTTAGATCTTTAATATTTACAAATTTTGTATTAAAATTGCATTTGCATCTTGTAAACTTAAATTTTGAAATAAAACATAAAAATATGTAGTTAACTGTTTGAGAGAAAATAGATTCATTATTTATTATCCTACGAGTATTATGCCAACAGAGATTTTAAAGAAATATTCCAATTTGGCCTAAAAAAATTTAGCTATATCTTGCAAAATAACAATAACAAAACTAACAAAATATGTAATTATAAATAGATTCAATAAATTGTTAAACGGCAAATTTTCCCTTGCTTTCCTTTGTACTCCGATATTACAATCATTTATAATAACCTCCTAGATTTAAAAATCGGCTTTTAAGCACATTTTTGGCCATCGTTAACCGTATGATAACTAACAATTTTTAGTCAAGGATGTCCAAAACATGATGACAAATGGATTTAATAAACTGAGAAACGGCAAATTTTCATTTTCTTTTCATTGTACTACGACACTACAGTTATTTATAATAACCCTGTGGACTCAACAATCAGATTTTTAATTCCTTAACGGAATGACAACTATTATAATTTCTCAATAAGGATGTCCTAAAAACGTGGTAAATTAATTTAGATTAAAATTCAGTTTTAACTTTTACTCGACATTTATTATCCAAAAAAATAATTGATTAAACTACAAACACATAAATATAAAAGTTTTTACTTACAAAAATATACCTACTTTACACCTTAGTTTTATGCAATTCTTTTAAATGTGCTTCATTGCCTGAAATTTCTCCCAAAATTACAGTTTTTTGAATTCACAAGAAACCTTCAAATTTTATAAAACATAGTTAAAAAAATTCTAAATGAAAGATTAAAAAATATTTTATGCTATTCGTGAAAAACAAATTTTTAGTTAGATAAGGTTTTTTTTTAATAAAATCACAGGTGTGATAACACTTCTGACGCTCGATATATCCAAAAGACGCAAATTTCGAAAATATCTAATCATTTTATCGCTTCTCGTGTATAAAAGTCGCCAACAAACAAACAGTTAATGAGAAAAATGCGAAAATTAGTTGTTGCAACTTGTTTGTTGACCCTCGTTTGGGGTTACCACATCAAAAATCAAGATTTTGATGTGGTCATTGAAAGTGTTGAGTTTACCAAAATTCCGGCTAAATACAATTTTAATTTCGTAAACGATAAAATTTTAAACAAAATAGTTGAAGAAATGAAACGGTAAGTGTTAAAATTCATGATTGAAAGTGAGATTGGACAAAAATTATAGACTTGGTGGCACCGAAGCGATTTTGAACGACTACGCTGACAAAATTTTCCAAAATATTCAAAATCTTATGATTCATGGTGGTTTTGACCCGATTGAAATGCCCGACATGCATACAGGCTTCAACTACGTTCGTTGCCCATCACTTGAAGAAAAAAAATCGATTTTGAATTTTTCTAGACTCTGATAATTACGTACCATGGGGAGTTGGACTTGACCCATGGCTGGTTAAGCGACTTATCGACCATCCATCGAGGGGGCGATGTTGTCGCTTCTTACAGTTCCAACACCAAATATCTGGAAATCACAGTTCCGATCGCTTTTGACGACTTACAGTTCACTTATGACTACAGTGCGAAAATCATGGGTTTGGGACCCACGGGGGGAATCGAGGGCAAAGTCAATTCGCTGGGTGTGCAAGTAAAAATTGGGTTCAATGTTGAGACTTTGGAGGTGTCTTTGGATCAGTTTTGGATCACGAATTCGGGGTATGAATTTTAAATAGAGTAAATTTTAGTTTTTAGTCGAATTACTTTTCATTTCAATGGAAACGCGCTCGTTGATTGGCTCCTCAACTTGTTGACTGATGTGACAACACTTCTTCTGAAACGGGTGATTTTGTTGGTGGTCGAGAGTGTCATTAAGGGGGGGCTGTCGGCGGCTATCGAGGCGATAAATGAGGCGATCAATGGGTTTTTGAATCCCACGACTCCGGGTCCTGAAACAACACCAGCATTTTTTTATTTTAATCAGAGATTAAGTTGGCAACATTGAAAAATAAACTCTCCTTAATTATTTTCTTTATTTAATTATCTATCAAACGCTTACTCACTTTTCTTTATTATGCAAACACATTTTATCACCATTTTGTTCGATTTTGTTCCAAAGATAATTTAATACGTGACAAAAAATGAGATAGTGATGAGCGAAATGAAGCCAATTGTAGTTTTTCTCTGTTTAATTTCAAAAATGTTAGGCCATCACATCATCGAAGAAGTCGAATGTCCCACAAGATACAAATTGGACGAAAATGTTCTACTGAGTCATTTTTTTTTCCAAAAACTAATCGAAGACATTAAGTAAGTTGTTTTACATATAATAATGTGGTGAAAATTTCGACGATTCAGTAATAATCGCACAATAACCAATGATTATGTCGACGAAGTTTTCCTCAATATTCGCACTTTGTTGATCCATGAAGACTTTGATCCCATACAAATGCCTAGAGTGGCTACAAACCTGTCCAATGTGAGTTTTAGTTTAAGCAAAAATGAAACTAAATGTGATTGCAGACGTTTATTGTCACGTATCAAGGGAATATAAAACTGTCCCATGGATGGTTGAGTGACTTATCGACCATCCATCGTAGAGGCGAAATTATGTCATACAATTTTCACAAGAAATATTTCATGACAATACCAATCGCTTTCAAAGAAATGCACTTCACCTATGACTACGATACCACAATAATGGGGCTCAAGTCTCAGGGGGGAATTGAAGGGAAAATCGGTTATTTATCAGCAACAGTAAAGATCGGGTTTGACTCCCAAACATTAACAGCGTTTTTGGAAGACTTCCACATAGATAATTCAGGGTAAGGAAGTGGAAAATAATTGTATTCACTGTTTGAATTTTTTAAAGGATTATTTCTTTCCATTTCACTGGAAATGTCTTAAATGCCTGGCTCCTCAATTTGTTGGAAAATACAACGAAGGAACTTTTGGAAAACGGCATTTTTTTCGTCCTTGAAAATGTGGTTCATGGTGGATTGGAATCGGCCATAAGGACCATGAATAGAATTTTAAATCCAACTGTACCTTTCATAGACACAACTTCTTCAGTTTTGCATAGTTTATTTTAAATTTTGTCATTTACAACTCGAGTCTTGGACTATATTTTTTCACAATTAATTCAAAACAAATGTATTTTATGAGTATAATTGCTTCAATTAATTCAAAACAAATGTATTTTATGAGTATAATTGCTTCAATTAATTCAAAACAAATTGTCTTCCAAAAAGTGTAACAATTTGAACATGTATATTTAACAAATAATAATCGAAGAAAAAAATCCATCCAGTTACATCCCGTTTAATTGTGACTTGTGACTTGTGACTAGAAATTTGTTTTAACAAAATACCTAATCTTGATGCAAATATTAATTTCTCGTATTGTGTTAGTATTTTTATACATGCATGAGATAGAAAAGATAAGTTGAAGCGACCAAGTTAGCTGCTACCTGTAAGACCTGAGAGAATGGGGTCTTCTAAAAAATCAGTTGTAACTGTGTTTCTTATACTGTAAGTAACATATTAATTGAAGGGATTATTGTAAAAACGTGATAAGCCACATAATCAAATTATTGAAAAATAGTAGTAACTCAGACACTAACCTCCACAAATCTTTTGAAAAACTCATGACTGTATGGCTTATCATAGTCTTGATGATTACCACTGAGTAAAAATGTCATTTTAAAAAAATGTGTGGCTTGTCACACAATAGTATATTATAATACTAGTTTATAAGCAAGCCTTTAAAACACTTTAAAGGCGCTTATAAACGAGTGTTATACGCTATTTTTTATTATACCTGCCCATTTACGATCTTTTATGAGCACTGAAAAAATGTGAATTTACACAATAAAATTATCAAAGGTTGTTTGTGAATGGTTTTCGTAGAGACGGTTACTAGTTTACGTTGTTAAGCACATTTTTCCACGTTGTAATTGGTCCAGACAACTACCTAGACAACTTTGTGTTTTAATTTTGGATTATGATGCAGGTATAATAAAAAAAGTATTTATTTATACTTTGGAATCATTTGTATGACATCATTGCTGATAAATAAACTTGTCTACTTGTCTAACCTAAAATCATTACATTGCACTATTATTTTTAGATGTTTTTGCGGGGTTATTTACGCATCGAAACCTTTCTACGAACTGCCCCTTCTGAAGGACATAAAAAACTGGTTTTTCGATAATCCTGTGTTGTTTTTCGTAATTTGTTTCGTAATATTAATAGCAGGTTGTTCGATTCGTTGTTTGTTAAAATCAATTGATACCAAAAAGAAGAAGAACACAGATTATGACTTAAGCAGCACTCATCGTTTGATATATAAATGAAAAGTTATTGCACAAAGAGGACATACACGGAAAGGAAAACGATGTGTATAAAAATACATTAATACAAATTATACAAATCAAAAGTTGGTATTTACTCCGTTTATTTGGAAAATGTGTTAGAAAATGACTATTATTTAATGTAATTTAACGTGATTCAAAATAAAATAATAATAAATTGTTTCAGTAGTTTATTATTGCAGCTTCCATCTCATTTATCTTTAATAAAAAATAGAAATATGGTGATGTGATAATAAAGTTTTAAAATAAAGTAATAAATCAATTAAAAAAAATAAAAAATACAGGGTTACTCACCGTTTCTGCTGTTTTATAGTTAAAATAAATGTTTCCCCTGTTTTTAAAGTTTTTATCTAACATTGATTTCTTGTAAGATTTTTTCTTATAACTTTACATAAAGAACAAAATTCCATTTTGATTTTTAAATGAAGTTACGTCCTTTGATCCCTTATTTGTAAAACATTAAACATGGTATTTAGCAAGTCGAACTTTTTGTATTTTGCGTTGAAAAACATTACATTTTCGCGGAAACTCTACGATAAATATGTATTATTATTACTTATCATTTATTTACATTACTTATTATAATGTACATTATTAACAAAGTAGAAACAATGGATAGATAAATTGCAACATCTTTTTTTGCAAAATTAGAGTAATTAGTAGTAATCCGCTTTTTTACATCAGTGTATCTTCTTCTTCTTGGATCTTCTTGGTATGGAAACGATGAACAAAAACACGATTAGCCCGTCACACCAAACTTTTATTTTAATAGCACAACGCGTTTCGACCACAAAGTGGTCATCCTCAGGTGAGAATAAAACTG
>NW_025401068.1:10533023-10535132 GCF_015345945.1 Tribolium madens
TTCTCACCTGAGGATGACCACTTTGTGGTCGAAACGCGTTGTGCTATTAAAATAAAAGTTTGGTGTGACGGGCTAATCGTGTTTTTGTTCATCAGTGTATCTGCCAATGTTTTGCTATTTTTTTTATAACAGTTACCCGTTTCCACCATCAGATAACTGGAATAATTACCTACATGTTATTACGAGTATTATTATTATTTACAAAAAATAGTTATATATCACCTGATTTGTCAGATGATCGTCCACATTTTTGTTTTACAAAACTAAATACATAATCACATGCATCCAACATCACGATATTTTTCTGATTAGATAATGCCATTAACAGCATTGCAATTGGTGCAAAAAATCATTCCATTTTAGAAAGAGTACATAAACTGTGTTTACCAAAAATATCAAGGAACAAAATGACGTTTAACTCGTTGCTTCTTTTGATGTAAGTACTTTTTTATTAATATTTTCTTGATTTTACTATGAGTAGCTGGCTTATGTAACCTTTCAAATAATACATACTTTTTCTATTCGCAAGTAAATTAACGTTGTTGTAAATTAAACCAAAATTTTTTAGTAAATTCAAATTTGCATAGTTGAAAACATGCCCCCATGTATCATAATTATAGGCCAACAATGAAAGAAATAATTCAAGAATTTTTTCAGGATTGCACATTATTCTGTTGCTGCTGATTTTTCAGTACCATCAACAACGTGTCAGGATGTCCAAAATGGCTTCAGCTTTCAGCACTATAAAATAATTGTCAGGATAACTATAGGAATTATTAGCGTACTCATTGGTGCCAAAATATTACACTGCAATTTTAAATCTATTGATCAAAGAAAAAATCTATACAGAAGCATGAAACCTGTTTAATCGAGTACAAAAAAAATTGGCAGATTTTCAGTTGAACATGTTTAAATTGGAATTGTTCTTAATAAAATTAGGATTTTTTTACAACTGATGAACAGATAGAAATGTTGTATGGATATGAAAAAACATGAGTAATGTTTTTCAGGATGAATTGTAATGTACATCTTGTTATAAAGCAAAACATCAGTGTTTTTGCATAATTTTTCCTCTGTGTGTAAACACTAGTTTTTTAATATAGACAAATAAAAATTTATTGAGAATTTGATAATACTTAATTTGAATAGTTTCCTAAACCATTTAATTCCCTTTCTTTATCTTCAACTTAAATAAAAAATTTATCTGAGATAAGATTCTACAAAAATTACCAGAACACTTGATTGAGTTGTTTTGGAACGGTAAACAATTATTCATGTTTATAAAAAATGGTCGTATTTTTGTTTGCTTTTCAAATTTAAAAATAATAAGGCCGATGCTTTGTTATTTTTTGAAAAAATAAAAAAGTGATTTTGTAATTGACAAAAAAATGATAGAAATTTCAGTAATTAAAGATAATAATAATAACATATCTTGAAATTGAATGTCAAATACAGACAAACTTAATAGAGTGATAAAATGATGTCTTCTAAACATGTCCTTAGTGTATTTGTCATAGTGTAAGTATTTTTTTATATTCGAAATATTTAAAATGACTTTAAATGAATAAATAAGATCACACTGTATAGTGTACTTACATATAAATTAACCTTTAAAACTCTTATCTTTCTATAATTAAAATAATTTTGTTTTAGAGTTTTTATTGCCGCTATTTACATACATAGCCCATTTTATCAACCAATACCGCTTTTGGACAAGCTTACAGGCGCGGTTCCCAAAGGCTTAATATTACTAATAATCTGCATTATGATAATTGGTGTAACACTCGGTATAATGGATTATTTATTGACGAATTTTCAAGTTAGAAACATGTTTCAAATGGAAGCTGAATCGGAGTGAGACGAGAAAAACCTGTGAAACTATAGTCATGCAAACTCTATCATTTACGCATAATTGAAAAAATAAAACACTTTGCACAATATGTATTTGTTCTAATTTAATACGACTTGAAATAAAAGTAATCCACAAATAATGCTTGAACAAAAATAGTAAATTTACATATTTCGTAACCATTTTATTTTGCAACAACCATTCTTAATAATGTTTTCCTAAATGTCAAAATATTTAAATACCAACAATCATGGGCGCCC
>NW_025401068.1:10535202-10703467 GCF_015345945.1 Tribolium madens
AAAAAAAGATTTTTTTGATGTTTCACAAACTCGTTCTAACTTAAATTTTCATGAACGAAATAAGAAACTACTATTTACATTTTTATCACGAACTGAGTGATATAAAAACAGACGAATAAAATTGTTATTATTTTTTTTGCCCTCCCTGACCATAATTTCTGCGGGCGCCCATGCCAACAATTGATATTTAATTATTAACTTTCGTCTTTGATGAACAAATAGGGATTTTCTATTTATTCATACTACTTTATACCGGTTCTTACACGGTAAGTTGAGCATTATAACGTCACTCTATTATGTGTATATATAAGGTATATACAGGATGCGCCAGAACTCGCGCCCCAGAGAAAAATGCCATATAAGGTAAGATACCAGGAACATGGAAAAAATGTTAAACAAATTTTATGTATAAAAATTTCGAAGTTATGAGAGTTTAAATTTTGCACTTTGACTCTATTTATTTCTGTTGGAAAAATAATTTTCCAAGTTTTTTTGCTACAGGCTATTACAAGAGGAAACAAGGAAACAGTATCCTAAATTGTAACTCTGTTCAATGTTATTTGTGGCTTTTATTGGCAAAATTTTTGTACCTTTACTAAATAATTGTAAAAAAAACATATACAAGATCATCAGTATCATTAAAGAGACATGAAAAAATGTCAAATGTCAAAAAATATGTCAAAATTTTTTGACAGGTTTTTTAAACATTTTTTTCATGTTCCTGGTATTTTATTTTACTTGAAATTTTTCTCTGGGGTATACATACAAAATTCCAAATTTCAAATCTAGGGAATTTGTTGTTATTTGTGTTTTGGATAGTTAATCAGATGATAAGAGATAACTCTATTGTAGATTCGAGTCAATTCGAGAAAAATCTCATAATCTAATAAAAAACATTGTCGCAGGCGGAGCTTAAAGATATATTAGTCAATTTTAATTATTTCAAAAAATAGTTAAACAACGACAATACAAGATGATTACTCAGTGGTTACCTTTTTTGGTGTAAGTAAAATTTAATTTTTAACTTTGCCATGAGTTAGCTGTGTGTTAGTTATGTGTTATCTCTTACAACAGAAAACAGAAAGGGCGTCTTAACTAGTACGTACAAAATTTCTAAAAATTGATGCCATTTAAAGTCGATTTCTCTTTGCAACCCAATTAAAACTGATTTTAATCAAATTCCGTCATTTTTCGTGTAACGTGAAGATAAATCCGTCATTATTGAAACCATCCATAAATGAAGATTTTTTTTACAGGATCACATGCTGTATGACTACTGTTGGAACCCTGAACCCAAATAAAGTCACACCTTCTGTGAGAGAAAAGATTCAGAAACAAGAAGTCCCAAATAAAAAATCACAAGCTTCATGGTTTGAAGAAATTATAAGTAGCCCGAACATAATCACATATCTGGTAATAGTAATAATGATTATAACACTGTGTATAGCAGTGTTGTGTTACCATTTTAAACATATTGATACTCGTCACCACTGCCTTCTTAATCAAATGTATTTCGTAAAAAATGCATTGGAGTAGTGATTCCGATTTTTTCTTAGTTACGGGGGTTACTAAGTAAAAACTGAATAATTTTTAATTATTAACGAAAAATAACGCAATTAATAAATGCTGGGAAGGAAGGATACAACAAAATTAGATACGTCAGGGAGAATTGATATTATGAGATTGAATCCTTTAAGCTAAAAAACTGGATTTGTCAAAAATTTTCCCCAGATTAAAGCGCCAACGGGAATCACTTGAACTCAAAAAATGCCCAGGCGAGAATAAGGCTTATTTCTATGGAGACGGCGATGCTCGTCACAAAGCGAGTAGTTATTAACTTATACAACATGATGTAAAAAAGGTAGTAGTATAAAGTAAAGAAATCTTAATGTGTTATAATAAATTTAAATTAAGACGTGGTGAAATTTTGAATACCTAAATCAATTTTTAGTAGAACAAACTAAAAGTCAACATGATAACATTGTAGCAAATGTTAAATATTTTGTAATTTCATCTATGTAAGACATAGGTACACTTAAGTGCAAAAAAAACGCAAATTGAATTTTTTTATAATGTAATTTGGCCTGTTAATAAATGCCAGTTTTTTGACGTTGTCTTTGTCATAATTCACAATTTCATAATTATTGCCAGGGATCTTCCAATCTTCTATCAAATTTTTCCATTTCGTTTTTAACACTGACTATAACACTGCACTGGCAAGACCACAAAATACGATATTTCTTTGGATAGTTTTCTAATTTTTTCGGCGACAACCTTTTCCACACTATGTTTTTGACAATTTGCGTTTTTTTTGCACTTAAGTGTACGTTCGTAAAATGTTCTCAATACTCCAATACATACTCTTTTTATTGACTCGTTTTTATTGACTCACGCTACCTACATAGTATTTTTATTTATATGTATTTCTTTTTACTAGAAACACATATTTTATTGTTTATCATTATTAATATAATTTTGATGTAAAATTATGTATTATAAAGAGAGTCCTATTATTTTTTAATAAAACGGTATATTTTTTTTTTGATACATTCATTCGAATCATTATCGATTTTGTTGTTGCTTCCCAACCACCAAACAAACGTCCCAGTGACAATCCCGTGTATGTACCTACTTCCCTCCTTTCTCCTCCAATCCTAAAGTGCGACCAAACCAGCCCGGGCTGTAGAAATTCCTCCAATGTGAACCCCCTTCGCAAAATGGGAGGCTCCAGTAAAGGTAAGTGCATCCTCGCCCCCACACGACCTCCACCCCCGAATTCCAGGCTCCAGTTCCGGCTCAGACAGCAACCCCCGCCAAGTCCAATTCGGCCTCACCCAAGACGACGAAAGCGAAGAAAGCCTCGATTTGGACTTAGCCTCCGAACATTCGGAGCCCGAAATTGACAACGTCAATGAACGACTCCGCCACCAAACCCACTTCCCTGATGAGGACTTCCAAATTAAGAGTTTGAGTCGGGTTTTGGCCGTCGTGACCACAGTCATGCTCCAAATGTGTTACCAGAAAATCGCCTTTTTTCGAACGATTAATAAAATGCCCCGAGTGCCCACGAATCTCGAATATGTGCCACTCGACGAGAAGTACCACAATGCGGAGCGCGAGATTGGGGTCATTTTGCACCCAAGTGAGGAGTTTCTCAACTATAGGAAGTTTCAGAAAGACTTGTCGTGGCTTGAGAATGTCCTCAAATCGGTCATTATTGACTTGCAAAAAAGCTTCTATTTTGACGATTTTATCAAAATTTTGAACGAGGATAATCTGACACGGCAAGAGGAACACACTTTACTCACCTCGAAGATGTTTAATCTTCACGAAGTGAAGAAACTGAGAACGTACCTCGATTTAGAGAAGAAAGAACTCAACAGAGAACTGCAAGATGTAACTGAAGAGTTGGGCAATTTTAAAGATCAATTAAACGTTGGTTTTCATTGTTTTATGTGCATTTTTACTCGTTGAGATTTTAGGACGACATTATTGAAAGTGGAGTTAAACTAAATTACCTCAAAGAGTGGCAGAAATCACGTCAAGAGCAAAATACAAGTATTCTAAATCGACAAGAACAAAAACTAATCAAAATGGCCGAAAATATGAATGCAGAAATTGAAAAAGAAATTGTCATTCACGAGGACATGTTCAGTTTTTTGGAAATGTCTCTCTCCGAGTTTCAGGAGGAAATCACCAAATGGATGGAAAAATATGACGTGGATATGGAAGAACTCGAAAAGGCAGTCGAAAAGAAAAAAATTGACTTGGAACAGCAGAAAGACAATTATTTAAAATTACTGGAAGAGGTAAATAACGCTATTAAAGCCCTCGTTTGGGTGCGTTAATAGCCTAGGGAATTTTACGTTTTCAATGTTGGCGACAATGTCGTTGGAGGTAAATTGCTTTCAATAAAAATCCTGAGAATCACAAGAATGACAAATGGCAGTTCAAGTTGAATTTTTTATGACTAGGGTAACACTATTACGTGTCACCAGCAGATGACGCAAAATTCCCTAAATAAAGCGCAGTCGTTTGTTCCTCAACTCGCCGCTATGCGGCTCGCATTAGCCAGTATTTTGATGTACTATTTTTTTTAGTACAATTCGCGCCAAGAAGAGATGGACAAATACAAAGCCCACAAACTGCAGATGCAGAGAGAGGCCGAGGAGCTCCAGCGGCAGACGAGGGCGGCGACCCGAATCCAGGCCTGGTGGCGCGGCGTGATGTTTCGCAAAGGGCTCGGGCCCTTCAAACGCAAAAAAGGAAAAGGGAAGAAAGGAAGTGGATCCGGAAAAAAACCGAAAAAATAAACGTCTAAAACTACAATTCCCAAATTAATTTACAATTTCTTATAACCTCTTCGGGTTGCGATTGTTTGTGAAACATGAAAAATCCCTGAATCTGGGCCGGACTGACATTTTTTCCGAACGCGGCCACCTTTTCGGCGAATTCCGTCGCTTGTCTTCGGGCATCTTCGCCATTGTAAAATCGAAGGAACATTTGCTCGACCTGGTAGGGGGAACACCAACCGATGTACTCTTTCATATCGACGCGACCGGGCCGAATCAGGGCCGGGTCCAGCCGTTCGAGATAATTAGTTGTCATAAAAACAATCCGGGCTTCGGTACTGGCCACCCCGTCGAGACAGTTCAAAAGCCCACTGAAGGTGACCCTCGTGAGGCCCTCGTAGGCGGATTTTTGCTGAGGCGTGTCCTCGCGTGATATAAAAGCAGCGTCGATGTCCTCCAATAAGATGATGCTCTGTTGGGGGGCCACACTCAACAGGTGATTCAGTCGGTCATCCGACAGCCCCCTTTCCGACAAGTTTAACACACAAATTGAGAAACCCAACTCGCCAGCCAGGGCCGTAATATACGAGGATTTGCCGCAACCGGGCGGCCCGTGTAACAAATAACCTAGAATGTTAACCAATCAAAAGACGAATTGTGGTCATGTGATGTCGTACCTCGCCGATAGGGGATTCCCCGTTCAGTGTACCATGAAGGGTTGGAAATGAATTCTTTACAGTCGCTTAAGATTTTTTCACCTAGGTTTTCGTCGAGAATTACAGAGGAGATGGGGCGCCGGCGTCGGGGGTGCCCCAAGGGGCGCCATTCGCTACCCATCGCTGTGTACATGATGGTTTTGCCTTCATGCTGCCGCAGCGCCATCTGTCTAGCTACCAAACCAAAAACGAATTTTCATGATCAGGGTTGATCAAGAAGTATAGCCATAGAATATACTCATTATAGAAAATGAAGAACATACAGTTTTCCTGTCATCAAATTTTCTAATCTGTCGCAGATCATATTTAACCGATTTTATTTATAAGAAAGCATTTAAATTTGCCGCCAATTTTAGTTCAAAACATGGCGCCAGAAACGAATGACAGAAAAACTGTGTTACTTGATTTTCTATATTGAGTATATTCTATGGTCATGATGATTGTCATTTGTGCGGTTTTGGGGCTCATTGGGGTCCAGAATGGGGGTTTGCTAGAGATTTTATTGAACAGGGATGTCAGTGAGGTGAGGAAAGGGTCCTAATTAGTCTCTATTAAAAAAAACTTCCAGATTTACAAAATCGAAAACCCACGAGAGGCAATTCTCAGGTCAATGAACGTTTTGAGTAAATTAAAATTGACGAAATATCAGAAAGCTGTTATTTGGGACGTGTTTAAGGGTGACAAAGACCCCGAAAATTTAACAAGTGACGACTTAGAGAAAGTCGTTTATCTATTGCCCGCAATCCCCGAAGGTGATTTATCAAAGTTAAACACAAGTGATTGGAAAATTATTGAGATTTTAGGCCAAATTCGGGATTTTTCGCGTCCCCAGATTGCGGTAATTGCTAATTCGCTGCGATTGAAATGGAATAAAAAAATTCTCTCGAACGCAGACTTCATTAATAAATATTCGGGCCTCATATGCGGATTCCCGGAGGAGGAATTATCAACAATCCCGCAAACCGAGTTCAAAAAAATCAATTCGAGCGTCTTTTCAAATTTATTCACGTGTAGCGAAAGTCAGTTAAGAATCTTCCATGACCATGCGGTTCAAGCTTATGGAATACCGCAGAGTTGGTCGGAAAATGTCATCACTCACATTGGAATGATAATTTTTGCGTTATCAAAAACAGAAATTCGGTCGTTGCAAGCGGCGGCTCTTAGAGGCCTTGACACGGGCTTAGTCGCCAAGTTCAGGCCTGAAATCCTCGACTTTTTTACTTCAGAACAACTGAAAACCCTCAGCCCGCCCTCAAAACTCTTCGTTCCGGGGAATTTCAACTCCGGCTCAAATCACCCCAAAATCTGGCTGTTCCCCTTGCCTCTTTACCTTCTTCTAAAATGTTAAAATAGATGGACTTGTCCCTCCCGAAGGCTGTCAACGTGACCGTCTCCCACGGGACCCCCATGTGCAAATCCAGCGTGTGTTGTTCCCGGGTGCGCTCGACGCGAATCCATGTCGGTCCATACCTGCCGACAGCCCCCTTACGACGAATTCAATCACAAAGGCATACATACCGGAAAAAATGCGTACCTATACTGGGAATAAAGTCGTATTTGGTCTTCACGTGGCCCGTTTCTTTTTGCTCAAAGCTGGTCTCCACGCTCAGATGTTGCGTCGAGCGGGCCCCCTTCTCGGTCATCCACTGTAGGAGCCATTGGTAGGACTTGTCGCGGCAGGGGACCTCCAAAGTGATCATGTAGTGGCGTCGGAAGAGGATGAGCGAGCCTTGGAGACCTTTGCGGAGGAGAGCCGCCCCGGCCCCCAGCCCGAACAAGCCGAAACCGGCCCCAAAATAGGGGTTATCGGAAAGGGCGGAAACGTACTCGATCAGGGTCATCAAGGTGGCTTAAATCACATAACCTCACTTTCCACCGGGAGATAAAATCCACGCAAAATAAATAAAATGTACCCAAATCAGATGCTTATGTAATCGAATTTATTAAAATAATTAAAATTCTGAATATTTTTATATTTTTACAAAACAGAATTTCCTAAAGGTTGGCCACACTGTAACACAAAAAAACTGAACAAATGACATGACATAACCTCTTAAGCTTTGTTTTTATCATATATGTATTATATATATGGTTTTTATCCTAAAAATACAATCATGGTTTTAGATTTTTTTGGATTAGATTGAATGGTAAATTACTCAAGTGTGTTTTTTCAATCAACATTATTTTTTTCAGGTAGGTATGCAGAAATAATAAAATGGTTCCAATTTCTGGCAGAAAATTGTTAGGTTTATTCCCAAACACTAATTCAATAAGCTTCTATTTTTAATTTGCCACTTTTGGGAGTCTCGAAATGAGGTAATTCGATAAAAAAAACTTCCGTTTTGCTTCAATAATTGGATTTTTGTTTTTTACAGATTTCTGTTGTACCGACATTTGTATGGCACTGTGATCGTTTCTTGTTTTTAAGGTTATAAAATAGCGGTTTGTTGCTTTTAAGGTTAGAAAATAGCTACTCATGGTTTTAAAAATGATTATTTCCATTTTTAGGTTTAGTAAAGAAATGGAAAACCTGTCAATTAACAATTCTCCAATAAAAACCACAATCAATAATTTGCTTCACGGCGACTTTATTGATTTAACGGATGATGCAGAGCCCCAAAGTCAGACTGTGGTTTTAGACAACCCAAATCAGCAGACTGTGGTTGGTAATACTGCAAATAAAAAGATTTGCATTCTGGAAAATACACTTTTGACACCAAGTACAAAAAGTCCTACAGGTGTGGAGGTTTCTTATTTTGTCTCACCACCAGATTTACCGTTTGTTAAAGAAGATTCAGGCCCCCCTTTCGTAAAAACGTACAAAGGGCGAAGATCGCATCAAAGCTCGCAGGAAATGTTGCCTAGTCGGTATTTAAAAAGAGCTGATGGTGTGCCATTACCAGCCCGAGAAATCGTTGTAGGCAACGATAACGGCGATGTTTTTATGGAAGAACCACAAAAGAAACAACGGTTTTCTAATTTTTTTTCTGAATTAAACAAAAATACCAAAAATTGTAATAATCCAACGGATGCTCCGCCCTTTTTAAAACTGCCCCAAACTTACCCTGGACCTGCCCAACTACTGCATAAAGTCAAACAAAGCTCACCAGCTGTCAAGGAGATAAATCAAGATACAGTTAATACCCAAATTAAGCCCACGAATTTAACTACTTCGACTTTAGATAATACACCAATAAAAATGTCACCGGTGGTTGAAAGAATGGCCAAGGAAATAAACTTAATCCCTAATTCACCTTTAAAACAAGGTTGCACTTCTGATAATTTGGTCAAACCAATAAAAACATCATCATTGGTTAAGAAAAGTGTCAAGAAAATAAACTTAAGCCCTAATTTGCCGATCACTACTTTGCAAGCTTCCGTCTCAAACCCGATGGATAACGCATCACCTCATCAAATGATAAGTGAAACACGAGAAAAAACTCATTTTAAAGCAAGAATCTTATCACGGACACAAACTAAACGTAAACCGCCTAGGAAGACATTTGACCCTGTTGAAACTCTAGCAGAAATTGTCGAGGCTGCGACAGCTGTTGCAAACATCGAACTAAAGGAAAATGAACCTCGACCGGAACCACCTATCATTTATCTTTTATATCCTGTGAAAAATAGTTCTGAGGTCTTGGTTGCTTCAAACGATCCGAATCAAATGATTGAAGTGGATGAGGAGACACCTCTGGAACCTGCAGTACCAACAGAAGAAGTACCAAGATTGACTAAACACCTTGAAATTGAACCTGCGGTGACAAGAATGACTAAAGACCTTGAAATTGAACCCGCGTGTGCTGTCACACCTGTCGACATTAATAAAATTCTCAATCGTGGCAAGAAAGAGAATCTAGTGAGTCGGTGTGAAGAAGTACCGTTGGAGTATGATCAAGGGAAATTTTTGGGTTTTACACGAAAAGAACGAAGAAAAACGTCGTGTTATTCATTCTACAAAACTCTGATTAAGATTGATGAGAAGAGTATTAAAATGTTGAAACGATCAGTAGCAAAATTGACTAATGAAGTTAGGGATTATCAGAAAAACGTTATCTACTGTCCTTCTTCCAGTGATTATTTCCTACCTGAAACTATAAAGGAAGAGTGTATTGATATTAAAGACGAAGAATTGGACTCTTTTGAAGATCAGATCCATGATGTTATCTACAATACCGATGTTTTGCCTACTATTAGTGAAGTCATTTCGCAAGTGAATAAAGAAGTTCGAGAAATAACAGAAAAAGAGCCGGCTAGTCGGAAGAATGATTTACACGCTAAGTTAGCTAAACCGGAACAAGCTTTGAAACTGATCAAAGAAGGCTTAGAGATGATACAGAGTTGGTCGAAGGAAGCAAATTCGAGTCCCGTGAAGAAAATTGAAGACGAGTGGACACAGAAGATAAAAGAAAGTGGGGAAGTACCAAAGAAGAAGAGAGGAAGGAAAAAAAAGATCGTTGAACTTGAACAATTGGAGGAGAAAAGTGGAGATGAGTGGAAGACGAAGACGAAAAAAAGTGTAGTGGCTGTAAATGAGGTTATCCGGAAGAGTAACATACTTTTTGAAGAATTACCAAAGAAGAGAGGAAGGAAGAAAAAGATTGTTGAAGTTAAAGAGTTGAAGATGAAAAGTGAAGATAAGAGGGAGGTGAAAACAAAAGGAAGTGTTGTGACTGTAAATGAGGTTATCCGGAAGAGAAACATACTTCTTGAAGAATTTCCAAGGAAGAGAGGAAGGAAGAGAAATATTGTTGAGTCGAAGAAGACAAAAGGAGGTGTAGTGACTGTAAATGAGGTTATCCGGAAGAAAAACATACTTCTTGAAGAATTTCCAAGGAAGAGAGGAAGGAAGAAAAAGATTGTTGACGAGTCGAAGAAGACAAAAGGAAGTGTAGTGACTGTAAATGACGTTATAATGAATAACACACTTATTGGGGAAGTACCAAAGAAGAGAGGAATGAAGAAGAAGATTGTTGAAGTTAATGAGAAGAAAATTGAAGATGTGCCAAAGCTTCAAAGGCCGTGGAAGCGGAAAGAAAATGTAGTGGCCAGAAGTGGAAGGAAGACGGAGATTATTGAAGTTAGTGATGATGATGATGACGACTTGTTGGTTTTGAAGAGAGTCGATATTATAGATCAAAATGGGGTTGTTATGACAGAGAGAAGGCAGAAGAAGCCTTGATTTCGCTTTATATTTTCATGTTTTTTTACTTTTTTTTTTAAAAAAGGCTTTTGCTAAAATTGTGTGTTTTGTTGGGGAGAGTGGGGTAAGTGAAGCAAGATTTGGCAACAATTGTATATTTCGTAATGTCATTACAATTAAAAGATTTGAATATGTACAAACGTCACAATAATAAAATGAATCACACTAGTCTTGAGATTGTAAACAAACCAACAAACGAAGGCTATACTTAAGTAAATATGGCTGGCGCGAGTATAAAACCATGAACTATACACTAGTAGGATAATAGAGGTCTCCAAGTGGAAGTCAAAAATCTCAATAACTGGATAAGATTTACAAAATTCACCTCACTTTGGCACTGCGGAGGTGCAAAAGTCAACAATTAAGCTCATCTATATTTACAAACTTGAAAAAATGTCAAAGATTAAAGCTTCGAAACATGCAAAAATGATTGTATCTCGTTGGATTACCAAATCACAGCAAAAAGTGTGCAATTACAATCGCGAGTGCATTAACATAGCCTAGCACCATAATAATTAAAGGGAAGTTAAACGTAATTAAGCGGATGGTGTTCAAAATACTAAGAAGAACGACTACATCCTAAACAGGACGGATTTGTGCTTAGTTTTGTCAAAATTCGCTGTTAGAAGAGAAGCATTGGGAGAGAGGTACTAAAATCCCTGATGGTGGTAGCGGTCAACGTCAACTGTATATACATACAAGCTAAAAAAATAAACTTTGGTTGGAAATATCGCAAATTAGTCGTCTTTGTGTAAAAGTATCACAAGTGCCAACTAGGGGCGCGGAGAGGCAAAGTCGCACAAAGAAATAAAATAAAAAAATAAATATCTATATTGGTAAAAAATACATACAGGGCCACTTGGCCCTCCGCCCTTGTACTAAACAACAAATGTACATATATACAGCCGAAAACATGCATTAGTCCTTAATAAATAACAAAAATTGAGCTTCGTAACAGTCCTCAACCCTTATACTGCAATGGCATCTCACTACCCTACATTCAATAAATAACATCCCACGCATCATTCTTTCGCCTTCTCCTCTTCTGCCTTCTTCTCCTCCTTGGCTTTCGGCGGCAGCCTCAATTTCAGAGGATCCCTCAACCTTTTTAAATCTAATTCTAGTTTAGCTATTTGGTCTTTGAGAACGTTGTATTGATTAACATCGAAACCAGTCTTTTTGGCTTTTTTGTGAAGCACAAGCAGTTGCTGTCTGTCTCTAACATCGTTTAACATGTATTCCTGAAACAAATTTTTAGAAATAGTTAAAAAAAAACATCGTATTTACCTCGCGAGTCAGTACGAAATAGGCGTAAGCGGCCATGGCAGTGCCGTACGTCACGAAATAAGTGACGGGTTCCATAATATCCCACGAGTACTCCCACCACGTCAAACGGGCCAAAATACCGAACTGGACCGACATTAGCCCCAAGCCGGCCCATGCCATCCAGTTGCTGCGTCTGTTCGCCACCTGCTCCAGCTCCAGCTTTTTCTGCTTAGAAACAAAAGGCGAATTAGATAATCTTCGCAGAAAGAACAAAATACAAGGTGTTTGTGGATTGTGAGCAAATATTTTAACCACTAAGAGAATTTGTTATGAAAAGTCGAATTGAAGACCAAACAAATTCCATACTCAAATTTTATTTTTGCAATTTCCCCCCTATGATTTTCACGAGCCGGTCAGTGTGTCTGTCCTTGTTAGTTGGAAGTAAAAATATCAATGAAAATAAATTGCATTAAATGTTGACCGTGAAAGTTTTTATACAGAAAAAAGGAAACTTTTTATCCAAAAAAATTATCACTTGTTTACACGTGTCAGTTTAGTTAGTCAGTAATGCGCTTTCTGTTGAATTGTGCACATCGATTTGAAATCAAATTGTCAATCAAGTCATTATGGCCAACTACTCAAACGCCAAATTAACTAGTGTACAGACATCGCACTTCCAAGACCGATTTTCACTAAATGTTTGGGCAGCATCATTGAAAATCACCAAATTGGACCCCACATATTACCTCAACGTTTAACTAGTGCCGTTTATCTGGATTTTTTGGAAAATGTGTTGTCCGATCTGGTGGAGGACCTGCCCTTGGCGACACATGCGGTATTTACAAGTGGAGCTCCATCAGATTATGCCAAAGTCGTCACCAATGGATTGAACAATCATTTTCCCTAGAAATGGATTGGTCGCCAATGACCACCGCGATCACCAGATTTAAATACGTGTGTTTTTGGGGGGTTCACATGAAACAATTAGTGAATTAGTGTACGCAGCTCAAATTTATACCTTCGGAGGGCTGTGTGTGCGAACGCAAGCTTCCCTAGCCCGAAGAGTACAAAAAGTGACCACATTTCGAGCAATTTTTTATAATAGCAAGTATTGACCCACTAACATAGACAATGATCTACCATAATGTAGCGATAATTTTTTTGTCTTTACGCTGTTTACGTTCCAAAGTTTTTTCTTATGAATGATTGTAAACATCGTATTAAGACATAGGCGGGGACGGGTTTTCAGCCTCAATTTATTTTTAATTTTAACTCAGAAATGACGTGCTTTCGCTAAAAGTTGGAATAACGAAAGTTGTTTCTTTTGACGAGTCCTATTAGTGGTTAAAATATTTGCTCGCAATCCTCAAACACCCTGTATAAGCAAACATCAATATCATGAAGCGCGAATTTGTTGCGAAAAAACATCGAAAATAAGACGAGTAAGTACATGTTTTTTTATTTATTTCTATCTTACTTTTTTATGTTATGTGACATAAAAGGAATTCTGTAAAACCCATAAAAATCATTTTTTAATAATTATTTTTCAAAAAAATTAAGTATGCTTTTAGTAGAACGTGAATTTTTCTGTGGTTTCGGCCTTTTTATAGCACTGACAGCTCTTGAAGCGAAGCTTTTTGTTCCCTAGTAGCTTAGTACTTAATTAGCCCAAGTTTGAAATGTACACATGCTGTTCCTTTGAAACCCCTAATCTACAAACCGCAAAAGCTCTCAGTAAATTGTAATAAATTACCCGGAACAGCCCCTTCACTCGTTACAAAACCGGAGCTTTCGCCCAATTCTTCGATTTCCGTTCACTCTATAATTTGTTACTCGGGATAAGTTGGTCAAGGTGCACGAATTTACCCCCAAGTCCCGGACTCGGTCCCAGAGGAGCCGTTCCACTCCCGTCAAAGACAATAATAATGAATACATCAACCCAAATTGCAAATTTTCACGATCGATTTCCATAAATAGCAGCACATTTCGTGCGTTTGTGGCCGAGAAAATAGGTCAGAAAATCCAGCTTTCGTGTATTCTTTGTCTATGTTTACTTTCCCTGTCGCCGGTGCAATTTTTAAAATGCAACCGTGTGGAAACCGACGACAAAGAACGAAAGCAAATGCGTTTTTATACGAAAATACTTCACTTTAATTAACACAGCGTTGGTAATTGACCGATTTCCGAATTAATTGCAAATGACAGATGTTGAAACTCGAATTTGCGTGAAAGCGTATTGTAATTACCTCCTCCAGAGGCAGTATTTCCTGCTGGAGTGTCTCCAATTGCGTCGTCAATTCGACTTCTTTCTGCAATTGGTGGTCTCGTACGTTTAAAGCTTCATAAAGTCGACTCACTAGCGCTTTCAAGTCGCTTAACCTGCAACAGGAATTTTACAAACAATTCGAGAAAATTCAGGGAGATAAACTTACCCTTGAACCTCTTCGGTAGTCAGCCGTTCCTGCTTAGGCGAATCCACGTTGTAGGCATTATCGTTGATGAGTAATTTAAAATCGTCCTGTAATAAAGTCTCGATGGTCGTGGAGGACGCTATCCTTGTCCCATCTGTGCTTTTGCACACCACTCGATCGATACCTCGATCCTCCTTTTTCAGCATCTCGAGGAAATCGCCGACTGTGTTCGAGATCGGCTTCAGCGTAAACCTACATCGTTCCCTTCTGCTGGGAAGTGGCACGGTGATTTGGGGCAAGCCGCGGTGATATTCTATCGTTACGTCTGCAAAGAAATCAAATTAAGCATAATTAGAGTTGGAGCTTAATTTCCGAACAGGAGCTTACGTATGTAAGCTCATTAGTCCGACGTTGGGGATAATTAAAAGTTCCGAATGGATTTGCAGGAGAGAAATTCGACACGAATTGTTGCGTTCCACATATGAATTAGCTTCTAATTATTATAATCGCAAGAGATACGATCAAAGAGGCAGTTAGCCAAATTAAGTTTTGGTGTTTAAAAATGACGCAAAATTGAACAAAAAAAAAATTCAGACACACCCCATCAAAAATTTTCTTCTTTATCTAACTTTATAAATATGTTCTGCGTTTACATTACTTTACGATAAGTAACGTAAATTTCTTAAATAACTAACCTTTTTGCTTATACTCTTACGTTTTGAATTTAGTTTACGTCTAAATCCTTGAATTATTTACGTTTTGCTTATTTTTTTAAGTTTGATTATAGTTACGACAAAAATTTTATTCTTATTAAATTATCACGTTCTTACGTTACGCTTAGAAGTATTCTTACATTTCTAATGTGCTTATTTCAAATTTTTCACGTTTCTCTCTATAAGTTATTAATTCTATGATTCTTACGTTTTTAGAATGCTGCGTTATTACGTGTACGTTAAAATCTAAAGGCCGATTTATAGAAAATTTGATTACAATTTTGATTCGCGATTAATAATAATAATGAAAAGTTAAGGAATTAGTTAAATTCTATTGAGTAAATTGACCATTAGATTTAGTTCTGACGCCCCTATATTCTTACGTTTACGTTCTAAAGAAAAGTTAAGAAAGACTTTTTAGATTCTTTCTAGGTTTGTGATAGTTTACGTATTATATTTGCATGATCTTACATCTGCGTTCTTATGTTGTACCTACATTTTTTAGATTTACATGCTTTTTTAGATTCTTTTTTAACTACATTTTTTTTACATTTACAAAACTCTTAAGTTTTTGTTTTGACATATGTTTTTAAGTCCTAAAGTTGATTTCATTTACATTATATTTTATTTCTCGTTTTTCTTTGTTATTGGTCTTTCACTTTTCTTTTTTTTTTGTTGTATCACAATACAGTGTTTTTCTTTTGATTTTCCTCTTTTGTCAAATGTATTTCACTATTTCTCAAAACTATTTCCCACCTACGTCGCTTTGACATTAATACAGGGTGTTTCACATAACTTTACGAGGCTTGCGCCTAATGTACGCACCCAAATATACAAAAATCACAAAATACTAGATACAAAAAATTCACTTTTAATTATTTAATTTTTGGAAACCCATGACAGTAATTGTCAAACTAATCACTGTTTCATTAATAGTCATAAACTGCAGTTTTTCAGAAAAAATTATCATTTGTTCTATCAAGAGACGGCATGAATACGATTCTAGTTTACATATCTTCATCACCAACTAACTAAAAACGTTGTAATTTTTCAAAGGGTGAACAAACTAGAGAAGATTATCGAATTTTTCAAAATTGGTAATCGAGTTCGTATCGGAATATGTATTATTTTTTGCATCTTACAGGCGCAGGCCTCGTAAAATTATGTGAAACACCCTGTATATTAAATGAAATAGTAAAATACATTTGACAAAAGAGGAAAACCAAAAGAAAAACACTGTAAACATTCTTATTATTTATAAATCGATCATTAGATCCCAAGTTCCAACATTCTTGTAAGTCTACATCTAAGGAAAATTAGGCAAGATTTTTTAGATTCTTTCTAGGTTTATAATAATTTACGTTATATTTTCATAAACTTTTTTCTTACTACTTTTTTTTTTTAAGTTCTCAAAGTTTTGTTTTGCAATGTCTTTCAAAGTTCTAAGGTTATTCGTATGCTTATGTTTATCATCTTACGTCCTTTCGCTACTAATTTACGTAATTACATTTTAATTACTTATCTCGAAACTTTTTCTGCATTTTTTTATTATTGTTTCCCTTTCTTTTGTATATCACAATAATATACAATAATATATTTTTATTGTTATTAATTGCAAATTCCAGGTAACAAAAACCAAGAAATTTCGGAGGCGATCTTAATAATATTAGGTATATCTTATTCATTCAACAACAATTTACAATATTTAATTTAATTTTAATTTTATTTCGGCCGGCTTGTAATCAAACCTCCCTCTGCTTTGATTTCCATCCCTCTAGAATAAATATTTTCGCCCTAAAGCAATAAATTCGCTTGAAAAACGTCACAGTGGCATTAATTCGTCCTTTTGTTGACCAAGCAAGCAAAAATCATTTAATTCGAAACTGGAACAAAGTGTCTCGGACATTAAAAGCTAACGATACTCAAAGGATATTAAATCAAAGTGTGTTCCGCTTTAGGAGGATCCTTAATTTGTCCAGTAGCGCACCAAGGGGAGAAAAAAAACTGATCAGGAGCTAATTTAGAATTTGAGTGAATGTATCATCTTTAAAAAAATTACTAGAGTATGACCGTCGAGCAAGTGTGTCGAATCGCATGCATAATTCGATATTAAAACTAATAAATAATAAAATAATCCCAAACTTTCGAAAATCTGAAACAGCCTCTGCGACACGTGTGTCATAAAAGAGAAAATCGAATCGGAATAAAAGCAAAACTTTTATTCTGGACCCACAACCGGAATATTGCAAAATATTGACTAAACTGTCAATTAAAAAAAATCAGGATTTTGCCCCACTGCAACACACATCTATGCGGCAAAATTCCATGATCGTATCTCGAAATCGATACTCGAAACTTGGTAACTCAATACTTGGTCCAAAGCATTTACTACGCCTGATGTTTTATAATTGTTAAGTAGCTAAAAACTTGTGTTAAGTTGAAAAAAATAATGACCTCAAGCTTAAGCAAACTCGACGCTTTGCTACAAACGGAAGGTAATTCGACGTCGGGAAAATTTTTATTTTAATCCGATTTCAGTCAAGGGAGCGACGATTTTTATAAAATTATCTCGAGGGAGGAACTAGTCAAATTATCAAAAATTTCGCTAAATTATTCCCGTTTCGCGTTACTTATTCCATTATCTAGACAGTGTTTGGCACCTAAATGAATAATCTACTGTTAGATGATGTTCTATTGTCACAGAAATCCTTACATGACATCGTTATTCCCCGCAACAGTCGCTCCTTCTCCCATCATTAACTAATTAGTCGAAATGAAGAAGAAACAAACCGTTATCACACATACATTTCTAATTAAATAAAAACCATCCACATACAAATATACCGCCGCCGCCGCCATCTCGCTCGCACCGTTACTCCATATACTCCTCGGAGCAGAAAGCGCACAGAAGAAAACGTTATAAAATTTAATTAATACGACCATTGTGAAACGAAGAGAGTGTGCCATAGGTACAACGCCGGCTTATTATTACCGTCAGTACACCCGCAAGAGTGACAGTGAGATTTTCAGTGGGTGTGTGTCAGTGTGTGTGTGTGAAAATTTAAAGAAAAAATAGGTGCCGGACAGAGCAATCATTATGCTAATACGGAGTTCCTGCGGGAGGCACAGGAGGCGCTCTGGATGGGCGAGGACGCGCCGAACAAGAGCCAGAATCAAAGAAAAAGGAGGTAACCCAAGAATTGAGCCCAAAACTTGGTCAAATAGCCAATATAACAGTTTATGAAATGAGAATTTGGACAAAAACTACGGAAAATAAAAAAATATGATGAGATATCTTTGTTAAAAGAATAAATATTCGATTTTTATACTGTATGATTCAAAAAAAATTAGGTAGGAGTTCAGGAAACCGTCGCTAGGATGTATTTTTTTTCAATAAACTCATCAAATTATAAAAATAAAGTTTGTCATTTTTCTATTGTTTCAAAATAATTAAAAGACTTCTGTAAAAATATAAAATTAGAAAATATACATAATGATGTGGACAAAATAGTTTTATGAGATTAATCTTTTATTAAAACTATTAGCGTATTACCCTTGATAAAATACTTGTCTGTAAATTTATTTTGGTAAAGAAAAAACTTGATAAAAATGTAACAATAACACCCTGTATATCAAAAATTGTTTAATTGTTGACGTATATTTTGAGGAAAACAAAAAAAAATATGTTGATTCTAAAGAATTGGCAGATGAAATTTGGACCACTCTGCATATAAAAAAATCAGGACAAACTAACTTACAGAGAAAGAAAATTCGACTTCAGCTGTTTTCAAAAAGCGGTGCAAAACAACGACTTGGAAAATAACAGTTTCTCTAAATAATATTTGTATAAAAATATCTCTAAAAACCGGATTATACCTCAATTCGAATCGAATAGCGAATAAATTAAACGACTAGTAATAATGGCTTTATTATTGATTTTTTAAGCGTATTTAATGTTTTAATCAACAAGTTGGTTTGCTACTTACTTCCAGAATATGGTTTAAATTAATACATACAAATTACAACTAAAAACAACCGAAAATGGGAAAAAGAGCATTTTTCAGTCTTTCAAAATAATAATAATAGTTTTCTCATTTATTAAAACTATTAAACCTATTAGCCTTGATAAAATCCTTTGAATGCTTGTCTGTAAATTTAAATTTGTAAAGAAAAAAATATAGTAAATATTGTTACGAATATGCACTACAAAATAGAGGAAGGCGGCGGCATGGGATGTCAGTCACAGTCAGTCATAATTAGGGGAATTGTGAGATCGACGTGAGAAGCGTTTCGTTGAAGATTTGCACTAGATTAAAAAGAATTATATAACAATATTAACAATAACACCCTATAGTATATCAAAAAAATATCAAAAAATAGAAGCATATTTTGAGAAAAACAAAAAAATGGTTAAAACTGTTTCAAGAGAACTGGTAGGTGAAATTCGGACCAGTCTATATGTATATAAAAAACCAGGACAAATTAGCTTATGCAAAAAAAAAAAGATTACAACTACTGTTTTCGAAAAATTATGACTTATAAAAATAATAATTATTGTAAATAATATTTGTATAAATATACAGGGTGTTCTGCTTTTATTGTTACAAATTTAAACAGGTGGGAAAATATTCAATTTTAAGACAAAAGTTTCCTATGAACATGTATCAAAAAATGTAAGGGAGTTACAATCTCTAAAAGAGATGCGTTTTTTAAAGGGGTTTTCCCACTATTGCAAAATAGATAAAATTACAAAAGTTAATACAGCTGATGTGCTTTAAACACCTGAACGAATTCAAAGATCAGTTGTCGAAATTTTTAATCAGGGGCGTCTTAAACGGTAAAACGAATTTAATTTTTATCCTCTTTATGATGTGTAGCATAAATTTTAAACTGATTTTACTCTAAAACGGTAAGTTGTATCAAAAAAACGCAAGACACCTCTTTTTTGTGAAAAACTATGAAATTTAAAATTTTGTATCTGAAAGGGGCAAGAATTAACAGCCAAAATAGTTAGGGTACTTTTTACTCTAAATCCCCCAGTTTAGGACGCTCCTAAGTAAAAATTTCGCTATTTTACCTTTGAATTCGTTTGGGTGTATAGAGGTTATCCATTGTACCAAACTTTCTCTACAATGGTTTCTGAAATATTGGAAAAAAACCATTAAAAGATGCACCCCTTTCAGGGGATGTGGCTCCCTAATATAAAAATTTTCCATACACATAAAAAAAACTTTTATCTTAAAATTGAATATTCTATCACCTGTTTAAATTTATAACAATAAAAACGGAACACTCTGTATTTCTAGAATTCGGAATATACCTACCTCAACTATGGTTTAAATAACATAAAAATTACAACAAAATAATCATCGAAAATGGAAAAAAGAGAAAATAAACTGCTGCTTTTTTAGTAATTTAAAACAATAATAATAGTAGTCTTCTCAAATTAATTAAAATTAAAACTAGTAAGGCTTGATAAAAATCTTCTGATTGCTTGTCTGTAAATTTACTTTGCTAAAAAAAATATGTATGTTAAAAATGTAACAATAACACCCCGTATATCAAAAAGTTTCTATTTTAAACGTATATTTGAAGAAAATTTAAAAAATTGTTTATGTTAATTCAAAAGAATAAGCTGAAATTCCACCATCTGTATAGGTATACAAAAATCAGGCTGGACTGGCTTATGCAGAAAAATTTTCCACTTCAGCTATTTTCGAAAAATAGTGCAAAACTACGACTTATAAAAATAACGATGTATTATTATTTTTGTATAAAATATCTCTAGAAACCCAATTTTTCCTTAACAATCGTATAAGGAATAAATTAAATGACTCTAATAATAGCTTTATTATTGATTTTTAAAAGAATTTGATTTTTAATAAATAAATTGGATTGCTACTTACAGAAAAAGGTTTAAATCAACACAAAAATTACAACAAAAAAAACACTGAAAAATGGGAAAAGAGAACATAAATTGCATTTTTCAGTCTTCCAAAACAATTCTACTGAAAACAGACAAAGCTTCGGTGCATAAGTAGCTCGAAAAAATTCATGAGAAATCAAAGACTCTTTCAATTCATCCAGGCTCACTATATAAACCTTCTAAAGCTTCCTGTAGTCGCTTTCCACGCTTCCGGGATTAAAGACATCTAAACAGTAGGAGGATTTAAAAATTCACATTCTCGTCAATGCAGAAAATCAAGTCAATTCTTGACATAAATGCTCACGAACATTTCAAACAACGTCCGAATTTATTTATTTTTAAACGGTATGTGAAACGGTGCCAAATTTCAAAGATAGTGAAAATTTAATTGTTACATTGTTAGAACAATACATAATTCATTCGTGTGCCGAATTCCCGACTTTCAGACTAATGCTCGAATTAAAAACTAATTAAATTCATTCTCTCCACCCTGCGGCGCAGGCACGTGCTTTCAAGCCTCTCGTCTCGAACTCGACAAATAGCAAAATACAAATATTTATTTACCGCGACACCAGCTGTCGATCGGTTAATATGTACCGAACCTCTTAATTATGCGTGTCGGTTTTTTTTTCGATGATTTATTACCAATATTGGCTGATTTATGGGCCCACGAGGCGCACCTTCAACTTGATTAATTAAAAGACCAAAATCAGAGTGGAACATTACTGATCGAAAGTTTTTAAACTTTTACGTCGAGGGACACACAACATTGGTTATTTTCGTATTTTGTGCGAAAGAAATAGGATTTTTGCCGGTTTACGATCAGATATAAAAACTTTGATGTGGTTAACCACAAAAGAGATAAAATTAATTAAACTTCAAATTGGAAATTCCGAACCAAACAACGGTACAAAATACATTTCCAAATGACGGAAAATTATTCTCATGAAAATAAACAGATTCATGAACAAGAAATTACCACCCAAGATTAGAATTTTTAGAAAAATTACGTTTTTCATGTTTGTGATTAGAATTTTCAGAAGTAATTTCGATTGCCTAAGGTTGGTTACACGGTGTAGTTGACAGGTGATGTATTGTGTCTGTCTATCTATCAACGATTTTAGAATGAAATGCCAAACCAAGAGATTTCACAGAGGCCCAAATCTGGCGATTTCAGTGGCAAAATAATCCCAAAACCACTATATTGCAAAAAGAAAATAATTTATTTTCGCTAATGAAAAACTTCAGGATTTCCACGGGCCAGGAATCTCGTAGTGAGTTACGGGACCGGCTGTATATTACCGTTGCGTCATCAATTAGAGGCACGCTAGTTTAGCTATTAGCGTAATTAGAAAAAATAATTGGGTTTTATTTTTGTAACTTTATTTATATTTTTATGGTGGTTAAGCACTCCCATCAAAACTGTCCTTCGGCCATTAATTAAAATTCCCTAATTAAAATTTAAATCCGATTGAGAATCGTTACATAACGACGCGTGACCATTTTTTTTATTTATTTATCTGCTTTGTTGATGAGTTAAGCCAGTAAATGGATAGGGGCGGAAATACAAATTGAGGATTAAATATGAGTATTTTATGAGAGACGATTTAAATGTTTGAAAACGTTATTCGAGCGATAATTGGGTTATTAACAAGTACTCCTTCGTGCCAGGATGTAGTCTAATGAAATTAGCACATTTGTGGAGGAATTGTCACGAATTAAGGTTTTTTGCACGATTGAGTGCATTTTTTCCCGACAAGGATAGAGTAATAATCCGATTACAGAATAAAAAAAGAAATCCGATTAACTCTTTTATAAAAGTAAAAAACCTACAATTTATTGTTTTACTCATAGGGTTCAAAGCTCTGCTCGATTTTGACAACTATAAATTAATAATGTTCTATTTTTAACCATACTCTTATCTTAGATGGAAGGTTTACGTAATTTTTCTTCATAATTCAACTAATAAAATTCTCTTCAAATTGCATATAATTTTTTCAAGTAGATTTTCTTACGCAACAAATATACGATTACTTATTACTCATAATTCCAGTAATAATTGATCAAGCATGACCAATCAATAATAGCTTTTAACTTTTTGTACACTTTTATTTTCTTAGCCTTAAGTAAAATTAAGATTGAAATTTGTGATTTTGTGGGCCCTATTTTGCAAAAATCGGAAAATCGTGCCCCTTGGGGGCTTCTCGTAGTTTTCACACAGCCTTGCTTATGATTGCCGGTCATAATAATACGTAGATCCTTCAAGGACGGAATTTAATTTCGCTGTGGATACCGAGATCATCCTCAGTAGGTCTCCTATCCCCCTGTGAGTGTGATTTCGTGCCGCTCCGTTTCCACTAATTCGAAAAATTTTAATGACAATCTACCGGATTTCCTTCCGGGATCACGCGTACCGTAAATCCGCGTCTGGAGTGGACTGGAATTCTCAACCTCCGGGTAATTGCGTTGATTTTTCTTGATGATGATGACGATAATCGCTCGATTAGACGTAATTGGCCCCGATTTTTACAATTATCGATAATTACACCAACGATTAAAATTCGAAACTGACTTTCCGAAAAAAATCAAGCACAAACATTGTTAAACACACAGAAATTTTCGAAAAGAAAACTCGGAATTAATTGCACAACGCAATCATCTTCTGACGCAGACTTTAAACAACAATAAACGCCTTGTTTGTATACTTTGTTAACGCAAAGTGGGTCGTTACGTGACTGAAAAATACGCCAAATAGGTAAAAAATGACGAGTTCGAGGTCTATTGTTCACCCTTGGAACGCACACCGGAAAGTGATTTTGAGCCAAACGGGGCTTTTTAATGACTCAAATTCAATTTAGATGTAATCGGTGCTTATTTCCATAGGTACAAGGTTTGTACGGATAGTGGCGGTACTATAGTTCAGTGTAGTACTAGCCATGAAACGGAACGAAGTGTTGTGCGAAAGCGAAAGTCGTAAGTCGGTCATGTGATCCTTAAAAACGCACTTTTAAAACACAAAATAAGCACAAAATCCCATTCCCTACTGGAACCATTAACTCCAAGCAGGGTTTAAGCTCCCGAGATTTATAAGACCATCAACACGTCTTAAAATTTGATTGAGAAGCTTTGGAAGCTCGAACAACCAAAAAGCACAAAAACAATTCATTCTCTTAGAAAAAAACCCTTAGACCACCCAAATTTTTAATTTTTTTTATTAAAATTAAAAACACTGGTTTTTGGGTTTTACCCAATTTTTGACACCAAAATCATCAGATTTAGAATCATGTGAAATGTCTTAGTTTGACACTTTGAAATAATGTAAAGGTCAAATTAAAATATTTTGGCCCTCCTGATTCCAAATATTATCATGGTTCGCCAATTTGACTTTTTTTAATTCGATTTTTGAGTGTTCTATCTTTGAAAAAATCAGTCGTGAACAATTTTTACTTGCAGACTTTGACCTAAAAACCAAAAATACATAATTTTGAATTTTACAAAAAAATTACAACACTTCGTTAGATATTCCCTTTTTTCGGCACATTTGGGTTAAACGTTGTGCAATGTCTGATCAATAACCTGCATTAGTCTTGTAACGCGATTTTGATGCCTCCCTCGTCATAAAATTCCGGAGATAAGGTCGAGCGAACTTTCCTGAAATTCCTTCATTACCATCCGCTCTATTTCAGAGAGTCGTGCATAAACAACGTAAAACTCACCTCTCGACGTCACAACCGACCCTCGATCGACAACGGCACGTACACGAAACGCCCCCGCAATAAGTTCCAGAGGGGTAGTCTCGAAAACGTATCCAGCGACCCGTGGGGCGACTCGCAACAATCCTCCTTGAGGAGGTGTCGAAGTCTTATCACACGGGACGATATTTGGACCAATTTGGACATTCAGTGTGAGAAACCGAGACGATCCCAGTTGATTCCTCGAGCGAAATTGATTGAACGATCGAAGGAGCCTAGGTAGTAGTACCATTGTTGAAAAATTCAGGAAAAAAAATTTTGGTTTCAGGTACGCTGTTATTCGGGGCCAAAGTATTGATAATCTGAGCATAAGTCCTCCGGATTATTCCCCGGAAAGGTCAAACGTCCCGGAAGCCGTCTATACGTCAATAAGTAACTTGGCAAGTCCCAAATTCCTTATTGGCAAAGAGCAAGACAAGAGAGTGTCCTGTGAGGATATTCAAGGATTAAGTCTTCCAAACTATTATCCCGATTCGCGATACGACACTGATAACACCGATGCGATCTCTTTAGCTGATGATTTATCATCGTATGGTGATTTCAGTAAAAAGTACTCCTCGTGTGATAATATTTCAGCGGGAAAGTGGACGATAAATGAACCTGAGAGTATCCCTTACGACGATAATATAGTACTAAGTGCAAACAGACCTTTATATGATTCCATCCGAGAGAATCATTACGCTAAACCAAAGACTATAAGAGGCCCAACTACTTACAATAGTGACCAACAGAATTACTATCGAAGAAGCTACTCTTCTGACTCTTCAGAAGATAAACACAAAGAAACAGAAGATAACGACCAAATCAGTTTGGAGTACTTCGAAACGGACAAAAACCTCGACGAAATCAATGAAAACATCACAAAAATTTTAGAAGTTGACGAACCCAACTACAGCGAAGTGCTCGAACCAGAACCCATCAAAACTAACATCGAAGTTGAAGCACCAGAAAACGAAGAATACAAGACTATAATAACCGTCAATCCGGACGAAACTGAAGAAGAGAAGAACAAACACAGTCACAATTACTTGCGCGAGTTTCTCGAAACACAAAAAGGCTCGAAAAAACCGTTACAGAATTTTTTAAGCAAGAAATTATCAAACTTATCCCGGAAAAGCACAAACCTGATCGATAATCGTTTCTACTCACTTCCGGATCTCGCCGTTACGAAAAGTTTACGAAAATGCGAGAAAATTGATCGTAAATTACGCAAATTGGAGAAAACTAATAAAAGCGAAAATCGGTTTATTGTCAATATTGGGAAACATTTCGATATTACGGCTAATACCAGTGTTCCCGTTGATTTCGAACTAAAGATTGCAAAAGTCCCGAGGAAGAGCAAGAACAAGAAAGGGAAGAATCGATCCGAGGAACAATTTCTCGAAGCTGTGAAAAGTCTGAAAGACACTCTGAGTGTCAAACTCGACGAGAATCATAATTTTAAGCCTGAAATTGTGGCGTTTCAGACCAAAATGGATGAATGTACAAAAGAGTACCAGGAAAAGTTGGGCACTATGCGAACATACTGGGACAAAATGGTCAATGGTGAAAAAAATGAAGAAAAATGCAAGATTGTAGACGTGCAGACGAAGATTGAAGACATGAAGAAGAAATTTGAACCGGACGAAAAAGAGCCGGAAAAGCCCGGAATCGTTCAAATCACCAAGCAACTCTTTGAGAAGAAATCAGTCGACAAGGCTGAAAAAATCTCACCCTTCATCAAAGAGTCATGCAATTATTTCGAAAACTCCAATCAATTCGAGAGTCTCAACCCCAACATCGTTGAAATTATTTCCAAAGAGGAGAAGAGACACAAACCCGTGACCAAATCCATGAGCATCACGTACCCGGAATTCGACCATGTGAGGTACAGAGTGGTCAAATCCGACCTCTTCCAGAAGAAAATCTTCGCAAATTGCGAAAAGGAAAGTCAGTTTGATGGCCTCATGCAGTATTTGCAAGACTACAGTTTTCAGGAGTTGCTTCGCGACAACAACATCGTGATAATTGAGCCAATTAGAACGAAAATCCAGCACGAATCGACCAATAAGAGTCCAAAAACCGCAAAAAACGTCACACCCTTGTTGCACAAGCACAAAAATGAAGAAAATGCAACTTTGAAACGCCATTTCTTCTACCACCCAATCCGTGTGAACAAAGAAGTGAACGATGATGAATTACCGAATCCTGATACCGTTAAACAAGTCCGGCTGTTTTTCGAAGGGGGGTTAAAACGGTCACAGAGTTCGGATTTTGAGGGCGAAAAGTGTGAGAAAACTGTTGATCCTGACAAAGATCGGTGTTCGGCTACCGATTCCAACACTTCTAATTTGTCCGATTTTGGGAGTCAGGAAAATCTTTACGATTCTTTGACTGAACATTGTTGCGAACGTCAGTATGTCAGTGAGGACATCCTGGAGAAAATCCGGGAATGTGGAACCACAGTGACGTACTACGGAGGCCGCGTGGTGAAGAAACAGTGTGGTCAACCCGTGCTAACTAAAGCAATAATGGAAGAAATTCGCAGTAACGAAATGAAGAACATTGAGTGTGGCTGCAGGAAAGACAGTTATCAAGGGGTTAAATTCAAGTTGCTCAAGTCGAATAGTTGCAATAGTCGCTTGGAATTGGTCGGAACCAATGATTTGAAAGAGTCGAAAGAGAAATATTTGAAAAACTGCCAGGTTAATCTTGATAAAAACACAATCAATGAAACGATCAAGAAAAATATGGAGGATACCCAACCTAGAATAATCGGAGAAGAACGAAAAATGACACAATGGGGAGACCTCAAAGAAAAAACCTACAACGGCATTAATTTCAACAACAAAACCAAAAATGTGACGTACGATTACCACAATTACGACTCGATTAAACAAAAAACGAAAAAAATCGACGATATGGAATTCGAGCCGTATGAAGTGGCTTGAAAATGCAACGAATTTCGACGAAACGTTGTAGTGATTGTAGGTGTTATCAGGTTTAGGGTGTATGATTTGTACATGAAGTAAATAAATATTTGTGGCTATCATCGAGTTTGTTTGACGTCACATGTTACATAATGCAATTCCATAACTCAAGGTAAAGGAACTCACATTTTTACTAGAGTTTCATGTTGTTTACTGCTGAAATAAATTCTCGGCCAGAAATAAAATTTTCATCATTCGTCGCCAATTCACGAAAATCATTGTTAACTATCGACCTCAGCCAAAATAGAAACGCTACAAAAATATTTCGTTTGGCAAGCAAGTCAATGCTTCCAACTATTTTCGAAGCTTAGAAAAAAAACCCAACAAAAAAGAAAATTAATTCCAATTTAGTCAGGCAACCAACAATTCAACGCTTATAAATTGTATATTTTCATATTTCCACATGCAAGCACGCAATTGGCTTTTAAAACCGGTTCCTAATTTAATTTGATCGGTTTTGGGTCAACACGAAAGAAATTTCAGCCTGAAATGTTTTCAGAGATGGAAAAAAAAATACAAAAACGAGAGAAGACTCAACTTAGCAGAAAACTCCAATATGATGCATTTTTGATGTGTTGTAGTTTATTACAACACAAACTTTTATGACACATAAAATTTACGTTTTAACTCTAGTTTTAACATTTGAACAAAAAATTAGTTTTTCAGATAAAAATTCTTTGTAATTAAAATTTGGCATCGATCGAAGGTTTGGGACAAAATCAGACAACACCTGCCTTAAAATAATTCATCCGAAACGGAATTAGTGGTCTGGTTTTAGTAATAAATGAAACACTGCACTCTCTTATCAAAGTTTTTATTATGATGATAAAGATAACAATGTTTTTTATTTATCTACAAAATAAATGTTTAATCAATTTTGGTCTCCATTATTAAAATTAACATTTACCTTCGCATTATCATGAAAATTGTCATTTCTTGTACATTTAATCCGACATAATCCACACTTTCGGGGTTTTTGTAAAGGTCATGATTCATGAAATACCAACCGCCAAATTAGGTCTAGTTTCAGCGTGTTTTTTCAGTATCAAGCACTTTACTACTTTCCTGAATAAAACATGGTTCAATTGAACAGAAAAAATCCTCGCACTATGAAAATTCCAGTAATAAAGACAAACTGTTATAACGCTCGAGTACTCTTGAAATAATAATCACCATTAACCCGGAAACGCCGCTTATCAATATTTAGTCGACTCTACCGGAACTTCAAGTCGATAAAATCTCTCAGAATAGGGAGAAATGCGTGCCTCGAACGTGTTTTTCGCATTAAATGAATAAAAAACTTGACAAAAGCGGATCCAATAATATGAGAATTTTTGGATTACCTAAGTAACGAGACAGAATAGGAAAATTCGGGATTCATGGCTGCAGAAGACTTATTCGTCCTTTTATTGCAGGGACAACTTTCAAACACAACGAAAATTCAAAATCAATACTGTGGAAAACTTCACAAGATTAAAATTCTGGTTACTGAAAAAAAATTCTTCGGTGACAAAAGTATTGAACCCAATCTGGTAGTCAGATTGGATTGAACCGTCAAATCGAAAGTTTGTATGTAAAACAAGACAAGATTGGATTTTCCGAATGTCACACATGTTCGTTACTCGAATCTCCAATATGAGGTAATCAAGATAAAATCTACAATGTATAATTCAATTAAAAATTAACAGTGATAAGAGACAAGTGTAAACATTTTTGTGGCACACGACATTTCAATAAGTTTGTAAACACAACATCTCATTCACAAAGCAAACACGAGAAAAATAATTTCTTTAGTTTTTTTGACTTGTTTGAAACATTTAACTTTTTAGAAATAGTGAGAAAAGAGCAATTTTGCTTTTCCTGAAAATCGTTAAAATTTCAACATTCGTTCAAATCGAATTTACGGCAATTTGTTCAAAATTAGTCCAAATGACTAAAATATTGTCTGAGGAAATAGAAAATGTGGAGTTAATAATAAACAATTCTTCTATTTTTAACAGAAATTTAAAAAAAAAATGATAAGTAAACAACAAACAAGTAAAACGTTTATTTTTGAGTACAATAACAAATACTAGAATTTTGTAGTAAGCAAAACTTTCAAAATAAGTCGTATTGCTTATTTTGTGTGAAAAAACAAAAAGTTGGAGAAATCCCAAATTCCGAGCATAAAAAATATTGAGCTTTCTGATTAAATTCCTATTTATTCAGTCTTTCAATAAGCGAAACAAGCCGAAAATTGACAATGTCAAGGCACGCCCGTCATGACATAACGTGATAAAAGCACTCAACTTCATCCAAAACATGCAATTTCGACATATCTAATCCCTCGACACAAATATTTACTCTCGCATTGATCGCATCATCTCCCCAAACAAGTTGAAATAATCCGCGAAGATTAGCATAAAATCCGACAAAAAATTCAAATCAGGGCTTAATTATGAATAAGAGGAGCGAGAAAATCGATTTCGAGAGTATGCGCTTTTTTAACTTACCGTCTTCATCGCAGTCTGAGGAATCACTGTCTGATGAAGAGGACGAGCTTCGATCCTGTTTTTGCGATGTATTTAACACTAAACCCGCGGGAAAGTTTGTCCTAAAGTGTCGTATCGAATGTCGAAACCTTGCACACTGAAAAGAGAAAAATCGATCAAATATTTGACCCCAAAACTCGAAAATTGTGACATGGGCACATCTCCAAGTCTCGAATTATTTACGGGTCAAGAAATAGTCTCTAGGATCGGGAACATCCTTCAAAGGCTCTTTGAACTCGCGACTTTCCTTTACCAGTTTTAGAAAAAAGACGGAAATTACACGCACTTTATCAATTTAGTTCCTAGAACAATGCTGACGAAACAAAACATTGACCAAATTGGCTTTTAGAGCGGCTTTGTTTTCTCTAAGGTTTCGCCCGAATTGCTGACCGCAAACAAAACGATGGGGTTTAAAAATGACACTTTTCTGCTTTTCGCTACGATCTTTATAAGGCGTGTGGCGAATAATGAGGGAAAATAATCGAGTTGGACTCATTTCATTTATTTGGCGTTTATGACAGTGGTAAACGATTTAACACAGCTTTTGTGGCCAATCATATAAATAAATCGCCAATTCTAGTCGTTTAAGAATTTATTAGTCGTTATTTAAGGAGAAAGCTACAAATAAAGTCAACCAAACATTGTTTCATTGGTTATTCAAATCCATTAAGAAAATGGTAGTATTTTTTTTAACTTTACATGTCTCGTTAGTCGTTATAGTTAAAAACACCAATTCTGATTAAAATTAAATAAAGTTACATAGGTATCATCGTTACAATTAAGCACTGCTCACAATGTTTTGAATTTGAAAAAATCTTATTGATCGTTATTAGATGTGATCGTTATACACTCGATAATAATCGTTATATTTCCAACGTTTTAATAGTAAAATTATAGTAAAAGAAATTTTTTTTGAATCGAATAAATTTTCATTGTTTTATTCACAGTAAGTAGTTAAAAAAAATTAAAACATTTTGTTTGTCATTCGATGTAATCGTACTTTTGGTAGTACACCTTTTTTCACTACTAGTTGTAAAAAGTACCATTATTTAGTTTGTAAAGTTGTTTCTCTCTCCTAGTTGTCAATAATCATTTTCATTAATCATTATTGACCAAGAGCAATAATGAATTAGAAATGGGTTAACTATTATTATTACAAATAGTAACGGAAGTGTTTCCAGGAGGTGAAATTAATGCAAAATCAAATAAAAGACTTAAAGTTCCTCATTAAAAAACATTAGAATAACCCACCTCTAATTCTTCTGTCTTTGTCAAAACTGTCAAAACGACAAATGCGCTTATTTCATGTTGAAATACTACCCATAGTAGGGCAAATTTTTAACACTTTTTCCCTTTTCTCTGCAGTTTCTGGGTTATTTTAATAAATATTTCATATAATGAAGTTAGAAAATTCCTTTATTAGAGGCAGAAATAAAAAAAACTGCTATGGTTTAAAGAAACCACGACGCAAGTGAATTTTTTTTTAGGATCAATACACATCAATACATTGATCAAAACACACAAATACCGCGGAGCACTTGCGCGAATGAGTAAGAATATAAATGCTTCACGGTCAGCTGATGCGAGTCATAGGCGCCGCCATATTGGCCTTGGCTACTCTGCCGAGCGTCTTTCACTTTACCCCTACTCCGCGGCCGGCTGTAATGCGACATGCGATAGACGGACGAAAAAATTTGAGGCAATGGAAAAAAAGTTTCACTTTAAAAATTACATTATCTCATTTAGGTTAAAAATAAAATAATACATACCAACTTAAGTTAATAACAGGTAAGTATGACAATTAATTACTGTAGGTAATAATAAATTAACAAAAATAATAATTGTGAATTACGACATGCTACGTCTGAGGAAACATGCCCATTATGTGATAAGGTTAATGTGAACTATAGGTATTAATAGTTGAATACATATTTACAATATCACTGACGAGTCTGATAAGTACCGTGCGAGCAAAAAATAAATAAATTAGAGTAGGCGGTGATTAAAGGCAAAGACAAGTTTGCGTTTTGATCGTTTTGAGTGAAATAATGTTCACTTGGGAGCAGAAAATTTTTATTGTTGTAAGTTATTATAAAAATGCTGTACAAGACGAAAATGGTGCATGGTCATTTTAACTTCCAGGTTGTGTGGAAAATTTCGTCTTGCCAACTGTAGAATAGTAATCGTCGCCTACTCTATTTTTTTTTGATCGCACGGTATCTGCAATTTTATTATTAGGTATTGTTGTACTTTATAGATGATAAACATTATTTATTTATTATTTATTTATGTTTTTTATCTATTTTTGGGTAATAAATGTGCTAGTAGTGAAAAAAATATTATAGAAAACACGATAGAATTTTATTTATAGCCTTGCATTTATTATTTCCCTCGATGCTATGGATAACTATACTATTCTTGCTTTTATTTGATAAAGTGATTTTATTCTTTATTAACTTTCTTTATATTTAGGGTTTATGCCGTGTTAATGTTAATTATTGAAAAAAATTGGTTTATCAAAATCCATGAAAAGTGTTACTGACTATAAAAATGCAGATCCCCGCGAAGTTTTCAGTTCAGCTATTTTATTACATAAAATGTAATTTTTCCAAAAAATTAAAATCTTTTAGTTGTTATTAAACCCGAATTAAGGAAGAAATATCTACTATTGTTAGGGTTTTACAATTCAAATCAGATAATAATCGGAAAGATAGATAAATAATTTGGAATATAGACATCAAATTAGGTCAGCTTAAAGGCTAGTCAGCGAATAAATTGATTAATCATTTAATGCATAAATAAAGTGGTTACCTATTTCCGAATCAGTTGTTTTATTGATCATTTGCATAACATGTAACCAAATTGAATATTTGATGAGGTAAAAGAAATAAGTCTTCAACATGTCCACTGTGTAAACAAAAATATTTTCCGGTGGTCCTCCCCTCAAACAAGGACGTTATTAACCAATTCATTTGTTATTGAATTTTATTGCCACTCTTTTCAAATTATAATACGTTCAAAGCCGATTGTTAAAATTTAATAACACAAACACAAAACCACCAATTACACTGAGAAAAACTCGCTAACACAAATTTATGACCGTCAATATTTACAAGCAACATAAAAATTCGAGATTTATAAATTATTGTCTTCCACCGTCGATTCGATTACAAAATAGAGTTATTGACCTTCTAGTTAAAAATGATAGTGTTGAGAGTATTTTATTTAATTCTTGAAAAAATGATTCACTTGGACGCACCGCCAAGTTTATTTCGGGGATTATAAATGACATCATGAATAATGTATCACTTTCCTCCCGCTCATTCCCTTTGAGGGCAAAAAAAAATTAAAATAGTAAGACTTGTTGGTCCAGCAGCCGATGATGCAGAAGGTCGATAAAAAGGGGGTTTAACCGCATAGCTCCGTTTCGAAAACAGGTGCACCCTCCAGGGATGCTGAATTCCGGGCGACTTTGGAACGATCACGTCTAATTCCGGGCGATTCCGGCAAAAACCTACTTACTTTATTTATTGAAACACTATTTACGACCGGCGAGTATTTGGAAATCACTGAAAAGTCGGTGGGAATTAGGAGGCGAACGCGACACAACACTCGCGGTATCGCCATCTTGTTCTACTGTCAGTGCTGTCAAAAGCATTCTTTTTTATGCGGTGAATGACACATGCGTGCTAGATTTTACGAATTTTTGTGTATTGAGTGTTTGATTTTTCTAATAAAAGACATACTGTACATTGACCCGTCAATTTTTTCCTAAAGATTTGAATAAATCACTTCAGTTTTTTAATTTGAAGTTTTTTAAAAAAATTGCAAAAAAAGCGATAAAAAAGTTCAGTCTACAATATTTTTTTTATAATTTAAAATCATCTTTTTTTAAATTCTGTGAAAAGCTTGGGGATTTTAAAAAGACGTCATTAGATTTCTGTGTAAGTAAATACATAGAAATTATGTCAATAGATATTACCTGGATCTTATCAGTTGTTATCACATAATAGGTAATATATAATGTCATCGATCAAAATTTTTATAGATTTAACTTTAAAGACGTCATTTGCGATAAAAAAGATGATTAAAAAAATCATTTTAATCTACTTCAACAAGTTTAAAATGAATCATTTAAACGTGACTTTTTTACATTTTAAAATTCAAAGATAGCACTTCCAAGCATTGAAATAAAAATGTACAAATATATCCACTACTTCACAATAAGTGGTTTCATAGTAAATCACGAAAGTGCGATTTTTCAGCTGAACGCTTTCAGCATGAAAAAGCGTCACTTTTTTGCAGATGCATTCAACGTTACTCTTATTTGGCGAATAAAGCGTCAAAGTGAAAAGTTCTCCAACTTTTACTTCTCTTCTAAACGATCCATGAAAAAGTTTAAGTTTTATTTGCAACAGCTGGTCGCTGAAACCAGCGCTGAAAATATTTTGCACAAAAAAAGCTGAATCATTAAATTAATTAGGTAGAGTTTGTTCCAAATTGTCATGAAATTTAAGTTGATAGCTCTGTTGCTTACAGCGACCAAAATTACGTTAATTAAATTTATTGATGGGTACAGCAATTTGAAACAAACTTTATTGAAGTTATTAGCACATTTTTATCTAAATTTTTTCTAAAAGGGGCAAACCTCAATTAATTAATTATTGATGACATTATTAATAATAGGTCATTTGTTTATGATAATGAAAAAGACAAGCATTACTTTTTTTATGCAACTAGTAATGCATAAAATATTTTTATAATTTTGCTGGCTGACTGTTAAAACAATCGTTTATATGTTTGTTAGTTTTTATTGTTACTAGTTGATAATAATGTAGTTATAATATTATTAAATAGCTAATTTGCTTATAATAATACAATACACATTTATTTTAATAAGTTTAAAATAACATTTATGCAACCAATAATACACAACACGTTTTTTACAATTTTGCTGGCTAACTGTAAAATGGCCGTCGAAATTTCGGTTACCTGTCATTTTCAAATCTGACATTTTGCAACTACAAAAAACACGAATCATTTAACACTCGTTGGGTGAGTATTATTGAAATTTCTTATTTGTACACTTATAACCTTACTTCGGCAGTTCGCGATGGAGCCCATGACCCTCGGCAGCGCCCCATCCAGCCCCTCCTCCCCTTCCGCCAACCCCAACTTCCTCCCAGCTTTCCTCATGGGGGACAACTCACAGACCGCCACTCCCAACCCCAACACATCTCCCGGCCGCCGCACCTCGGCCCGCAAACTGGGGGCTACTAGCACTCCCGACCCGCGCACCTACCCCAGACTCTTCAACCAGACCCTCGACAGCCCTAAGCCCTTCACTCCCCACAAGCCGGGGCCCCCCAGTCAAGGCTTGTTCGACACCATCGAGCAAAATCGCAAGCCGACTAGTCCCGTCCTCCAGTCGACCGCCATCGGGGACAGTTTCAATTACAGTCGGAATTTGAACGAAACGTCGAATTTAAGTCGCGTGGATAGGATAGACACCCATTGGGTGACCGTGTTTGGGTTCCCCCCGAGTGCTCTGAGTCTGGTTTTGGCCCAGTTGAGCAACTGTGGGGTGATTGTGGAGAAGAAAGTGCCAGCGCAAGGGAATTGGTTGCATGTTAAATTTAATAATTTGTGTGATGTGCCCCGAGCCCTAGCCCTGAACGGTAGATGCATAAGTAATAACATCATGATTGGGGTTAGTTTGCACTACGATAAGGAGAATAAGGAAAATGAGAATGTTTTTACGTCGCCGGTCAGGGCGAGGAGCTTAAGACACTCTTTTATAACTCCAAGTGGCAATAACTCAGTTCTGCCACCACAAAATGTCCCCCAAAAATCCACAGGTTTAGTCTCCAAAGCCATTGAGTATGTTTTTGGTTGGTGATTTTTATTTATAGTTTATTGTATTTGTACTTTTTAAAGAAACTAATTCCTCAATTGATGTTTTTCCTTTATTTATTTATAATTAGTATACAAATTTACAAAAAAACTCTAACTGTGATCACAATTGACACCTAATGATGTAGTAGCTGAATAATTTAAGTAAAATCTACTGTAACAAAACTGGTCTTAAATCTTCGGGTCTTCAATCATAGCAGTGGCCAAATCCGTCATTTTGGGATATCTGACATTCTTCTTATTTAACTTATCTTGTGCCCAAAGAACTAACTTAAGTAGCGTTGAGATTTTCGAAGCCGTTGTTTCTTGGTGTTCCATTTTCAAAATCGCTGCATTTACCTCACTCGCAATCTGAAAGAAATCATCAAATTTGTGAAAAATCTCACTTTGGTCACCTTTTGTCTGTGAGAAGGGGCCAACAAGTCGCCGAAAGGGCTATTCAAGGGGTCTTCGAACGCCAAAAGGGCTACTGTCCGTTCCAACTCCTGCAAAACCGAGGGGTCGTCCTCTCCAGCCTCGCTGAGGTGGCTTTGAGCGAAGGCTAGAGCCTCCTCGACCCGATTACTCCTAATCAACTCGATCAGATGTTGTTGCTGTAAGACTGGGATTAGCCCCGATTTGAGACTCCGCTGCTTTACCTGGAGGTGAAAGTACAAATATCTGTCGTTATCTAGCAATTCTGGATGGAGTTGGTTGATTAGAGCCGTCGCTTCTTGGATCTTGCCGTTCATTATAGCGTCCCTAATACTGATTCTATCGTCCAAAGAATGCAAATCTACAGCTGGGACGACGCCCGACTCCTGTTGGAACTTCTCGGCGGCTTCCTTGAATCCTTCTAGAACCGGGAATTGGGGTTTTTGATACTGAAACGGCCACCATACCTGTCACCAGATAATTCATGATGAGTTTGTTCATCTGGCCTCGACCGATCTCGTTCTCCTCAAGAAGGGCCATCCACTCGTCCCTTGACATCATGTCGTGCTTTTCCGTGTAACTCATCCCTTTGATTTATTGTTATTGGGACATGAAAATAATACACAATTTGACATTAGTTTAATAAACGAACTGTCATCGCATATGTCAATGTCAATGACTCAGCTCTGCCAACCTACACAAGCAAATTTACTAAATTTTATTCACTTTAGAAGAATAAAACGATAACAAAAAATTCGTGATGGATTTTTTAAAACTATGAATGTGTCATATGTTGATGAAGCTATTATTATTCTTTTAATCAATTTATAAAAATATTTTTCAAATAATACACATTTATCTAGTGAGCCATCCGACGCCATCCATCAGAGGGCGCTCCCAGTTTTAAATATCATTTGATTTCTCCAATTTTAATAAAAAAAATATGAAAAACTAACGTTTTAGTAAATCTAGAGTGTGTTTTTCATTTCATTGTTTGTAAATATATTTTAAATAAAAGTGAGTAAAATGGTGTGAAAAAAGTTTCAAGAGGAAAGGTACCTTTATTGCAATTTTCAAACCAAAAAAATAAAGAATTGGTAAAATAACTGAAAAAAGATTATACAAACTCACATTTAAGGTCATTAGGTGCCTAAATAACGCATAAAATAAACGAGAGATTTGTATTTTGGAAAATGTATCTTTTTACCGTAAAATTAAAAACACGATTTTCGACGTTATCACTTAAAATACTTATTTATTCATAATCAGTACAGTAATACTCGTGGTCGGGAAGTAATTTATAACCATCCAATGTCAAAAACTCAATTTATTTGCATAGCAACTATGTCAATGCATTAACTTTGACAGAAGAACCGATATTTTATTATTTAAACAGGAACAAATAAAAAATTCAAATAAATCAGGGCTCAAATTAAAAATGATTGATTTTAGTATATGTAAAAAAATTACATTTGTTTTTTCAATTTCACTTTTGAGCGGCAAATAGTTAAAAATACAATCAAAATGAGTGATTCAGATAGTGAACCCAAAAATCACATCCCTCAAGACATCTTCGAAGAAACTAATCACTTTTTGAAATACGTTATCACTTTGTGAAGGTATGTATTTTATCTTCATCGGGAGAAAAATACAGGGTGAATATAAAGTATGGAACCAAGCGGTTTTATTTTTGATCATTTGTCTCCAGAAAATAATAATTAATATAAATTAGAGTAATATAACAAATGTGACCGTATTTTCAGAAAGAAATTTTGTTTTGTTTTTGAGTTACACGATTTTTTTTGTCGAAATTGCAATTTATGAAATTAAATATAAAGCAGATAGTTGTAATCCTTAGAGTATAGCTTTTATGAGAAAAATGATTTTGTAGTGGGTTGCCATTTAAAAAAAATATTTTTTTTTGTAGAACTCAAAAACAAATTAAAATTAAATCAATCACATTTTTATAGTACTTTATCACTCATTAATTAGTTTTTTCAAAAAATAAATAGTTTAAGAAAAAAACCTTTGGTTCCATACTTTTTATTCACCTGGTATGTATTTTCTTCCCTTGGACTATTTAGAGGGTAGAAAACCATATTTTCTGATGAAGGTCCCGAAAAAATAGTATACAATCTAGAACCATCTCAAAACGTTCAAAAAACGTCAAATTATATGTGTAGTAAAAATTCCAAAAAAAAGTGTCAAAATTAAGACTCCAGCAAAGGTAATTATTCAAATTTATTTTCAATTACAACAGAAATATTATTCGGACATAGGTAAACAAAATATCGTGCTTTTTACCATTTATATAAGTACGTATGGTGAAGGTATGAGTAACATAAAATTAATTTTTATTTCAAAAAAGTTAGCACGAAACTCACAACGCTGACAACATTTCCGGCGTTGCCAGTTGTATTTTTTTTGAAATAAAAACCAGTAGTTTTCGTAAATATAATAAACCAGCCCTTTCGGGTGAATATCAAGCTATAGTTTTATTGCTTTGTGCCACAAATGATTGAACGCTGAGTTTACATTTGACCGAAAATCTGGTGAATAAGTACAGTCACAGCAAAAAAACCCTAAGCATACAGTCCACAAACAAAATTATTGCTCGGAGATGGCGAAAGAAAGGCAGTGATGGACTACCTAATACATACACTTATCCTACAATAAGGAATAAATTTCTATGTACATTAAAACTTTAAACAAAAATACAATTTCGATAAGTACAATAGTAACAAAGGTCAATTGGGGGCTTCCCCGTTATCACCGATTCACAAATTACTGGCGGCATCTTGCGGCGTGGCTAACCACTGTCACAAGGCCTGGTAGTCGTGCAGGATGCCTCCCGGGGCCTGGTAGAGGGGCTGTCCGATGGATGGCGCCCCCAGTCCACCGTAAGGTGCAAGTTGTGGGGGTCCAACGGCCCCCGAGGGGGTGTACGTTGAAAGTTTGTGCTCGGATTCGCTGTCTGATCCGCTCGAATCGAGATGGGGCTTGTCGGAGTTGGACTGGCCGCTGAAATAATCACAAAATTGAAATTTCCGACCACCTAGAGGAGGCCCTCTAACTACATTGAAGGATATCGGGTTTCACCTGCGGGTAACCCGATATCCGGTAACGGTGCCCACACAAGATAGCCTCTGGAGAGGGCGTTTTTGCGCGACGGAAAGAGGAATTCGGTAAACACGTGTGCGACACTTGTAGAAAGCTTGGTGTTTATTTAGCCATCGATTTGCCTAAAAATTCTTACCGAAAAAGGGGGTTTAATTGAGGGGTGGAAGAGGATGTTTGAACAGACATTGTTGTTTTTGTGTAATCCGATACGGGGGCATCCAAAGGGAGGTTGAGGGATTGTGAGAGTGAGTTGGATGTTATTAATTCGATTTTTCCAACCGAATTTGGAACAATAAGTGACGTCAGAATGGCTCTGCATGGGTGGTAGAGTTTATTATTCCGAGAAAGTAAGTTTGGAGGACGGGAATTTGTCGAGATATTTTTATTTGACTCGAGTTGGATGTTTACGTCAGAAACGCGAAACAGGTGCCATCAAAAAGCCGAAATAAAAGGCTTTAAGTGACACGAATGGTCACGAAGGTCGAAATCATTCAGAATTCTGTCAAAGTGAAAATTCCTGCTGAAGCAACAGAATGATAAAATTTTTGAAATGTTCTTCTCCACCGTTTTTCCCTTTCCAGAATAGATAAATAAGTGTAATAGTCAGTGCTGACGCTAAGAAAATGCCTTGAAGTGGCGTGTATATTTCTATTTCTAGTGTTTGCTAGTGTTCGGGTATCGGATGACTCGCAGAGCTGGACCTGGAAACTGAGAATAGCCTAGCAGTGTGCTATTTTCGAACTTGAACCACACATACGATCCGTGGTACCTCTCCCGAATGGAATCACACATGACCAAACGCAGAAAATAATCAAATAAACAGCAACACATGTCGCTTAATAACGTTCAGAAGTGGCTTTTTCTGTATGTTATGATGCGATAGAGTGTCTCCGGGGAGAATTGGGTTAAAGATTTGAAACAAAACGTTGTTACTATTCGGTTTCAGGCCGACGGGGATGCTAAAATTAGCACATGAGTCACACGAGCCGACATATGACACTCCAAGACGCAATATGTAACAAAGTTACGTCGAAAGACCACAAAACCGAAACCGATTTTATCAATTTCATATTCAGAAAAAAAAACAGTAAAAACTGTCGGGAAAGCCAGGAATCCAGTAACCGATCCCATCTCTGCTATTTCGCCACTGTATAAACAAATGAGCTCTACGGCTTCCGCACGTAACACGATCTCCTCGACTAAGGCTGCCTTTTCAATACTGATTAAGTCAATTACTTATTGATCGGTTTTTACCTGTCTTTATGTTCGGCTGCCCTATCCCTCTGTCTTCGATTTTTGAACCAATTGGAGACTTGAGTTGTCGTTAGGCCGGTGGCGTCCGCCAATTCCCTTTTTTCGCGAGGACTAGGATAGGGATTGTGCGAATACCAATCGCGAAGAACACTACGGGATTTCTCTTTGAAACAGTAACTTGTTTCTTCGCCGTCCCAGATGGTTCGAGGTAGAGGGAATTTTCGCCTCACTCGGTATTTGCCAACGGCGCCCAAGGGTCTGCCTGCAGATGGGGGGGTTGAAAAGTGGCTCTTTGTGCACTCAAAACATTGGAAATGACCAGCGGAAATAACCAGCAAACATTAAATCCGATATTGACTATTATATTTTAATAACATGACATTAAAATTAAACTAAACCCAAACATGTTATGTCATGAATAAAGCAAAGTCATCGTGTTAAAATTTGCTTTGTTACATTTCTTATAATTATCTCACCAGAGAAATTTTTATAATAAAAACTTCATTTTACCCCAACATTAATCTCGAGTTAGAAAGTTTTGTTAATTTAATAATTCATTACAACTAATAAGAAAATGAAAAATTCATATCTTTTTTACGAAAAAGTAAGGTTTAATTTTTAATTTTGGTACAAACACCAGGACAGGACAGTAAAATTATTTTCCCTTTTTACCACAAAAGTATTCAAAATTCATGCAAATTTTGGTAGGTCAGAATTAGAAAATAAGTTGGATAGTATTTTTTTTAATTTGGTAAGATGCCAAACTTCGATAATATTCTGTAATTTCATTTATCATTTTGGGGTACTTCTGAGTGACAACATGATTTACCATGTACTCAATTAAAGTTTGTGGCTTTTATATTATGAAGCCTTGAAGAAATGCAATATTTTATAAGAAAATGTTTAACAATTTTTGCAGTCTTAATTATTAATAATTCTTTGCTTAAACTCGGTACTTTGTTTTGTATCAATCATTTTATGAATCATTTCAAGTTTCAACATTTCTGATTTAAATTTCAAGATCAATTAATTAAACTAAATAAACTAGAAAAAATATTCTTATGTTTTTTAATCTCAAAAGACCAAAACAATGAAAAAGGAATTTATATGTAGTATCATCAAAAAAAGTCGAGAAGTACTTTAATTTTCTCTTTATGTGCAAAAAAGTCAAAACAAAAGTACCACACACAGTAAATTTTGGAAAAAAATGTTTTCAAATCAGCAAAAATTGGCATTTTTTTAAGTCAATATTAAGACTGATACTCGCCATGAGTCAATAATAGACCATAAAGTATACAAAAGTACCAACAAAATTCTTGCCAATTTTGTTATTCATCGATTTCACTGTTAAGCCCGAAATTTGCTAAATTTCGTCGAAGAAGGAAGAACTGCCAAACTGCCTTGCCTCCCATGTTCAGCCAACGAAAATTCTTCGCCTGAGGAAGATACAATAAAGGTATCGAAACGTTGCGACGAATGTAATGGTTTTATTCATCCTTTGTCCTGTATATCATCTTCGATGAAATTTAGCAAATATATTTCAAGGACAAATGGAGAATAAGCCAGAAATGTTGTAATGTTTTAGATTTTTTTTGATATCTTAATATAATTTCCTTCTGAATAACGAAAGTTAATTTTACTACATTATGTTACCGGTCGTCTTCAAGAGGCTCGTTCAACAACACTCTAGTTGGCTATGTTGTTATTGATTGTGACAGTTGAATTTTTATTAAAAAAGAAGTCATTTTTCTAAAATTTTCAACATTTATTTTATTTCTTTGTCCTTTCGGGTAAGATTTTGGCCCCACATTTAGTAAAAATTTGGTAGTAAATTTGGTAAAAACGCAATACTTTAAGAAAATGTAGCAGTAGTAGATTACATACCGAGACAAAAGGTACTTCATTGCCAAGGCAATAAGCCGAGATACGAAGAAGCAACTACCGGCTTGTTGTATACTATTTTATTTACAATACAATCATACTTTAAAGAACAGAAAGCTAATATTTATCAAATTTAGAAATTGCATTTTACGTTTTTATTAAGAAGACAATAAAAAATAAACTTTTGTTAAAATAAAGTCGCGTCATTTATGTTTATGTCTGATATTAATAATAGTGATAGTAAAATGGAATGAACTCAAAGAAGTTGCTGAACGAGCAACAGAAAATTTAAAAAACCTAGGTCAGGAAATGGTTACCCGAACCCGAAAATTGATAAGAAAGTGACCATATCCCAACCTAAACTGTCATTTTTCATATCAATTGTTAAATGAAGTTTAAATGTCATCTCTACAACTTTTCACATGCAGGTAATTTGATTATTATTATTTTATGATTGTGAATAAAAGTTTTTTTATTTTTGGATATTCCTCAGTGTAATTAATTCAGAAGCTAGATTATTATTGAATAAAACCAGTATCAAAACAGCACTTTTAGGTACTTTCTACCTTTTTTGCTTAGATTCCAATTTCAACGGAAAAAAGATAAGATTTTTCTTTCTGTTTAGTTTTATTTGGAATGATTTTTATCTTCTTACCTCTGAGCCTTTCTGCCTCGATGTAGTGCGCTTTGAGCCACAATGCTTGCAGTTTGGCATGATTGTGCGGACTAAACTGATGACTTTCCAATATTTTGTAAAGTTCCTTGAAGTTGCCTCGATGGAAGGCCACTATGGCTTTGGCCTTTAGTACGGATTCGTTGTTGTGGAGTTTGTCGCAAGCCGGTAACGACCATAAGAATCTACCTAAGCGTTCGACGTTACCGGCCTGTTGTAATACCTAGAAGAGAGAAACACGATGATGAATGGTGTATGTGCACGAGTGGGTGTCAAGTGTGCTGATTCCGTGGTATACAAGATCTCGAGTAGCCGGAGGTTGTTGTGTCTCCAGACACAAATTCGTGCAGAATTCTCGGTTTGGCTCAATTAGGGGTCATGGGTTTGTTATCATGGGACATGAGGAATTATCCTCTGGGAATGATTAATTGCGCAACCAGACAGTGGGTGTATTTTATCTAAGTTATGGCTCCATTTGAGAAAAAATATGCAAGAGGAATTATTCTTGTTATCAAAAATGCACTTTTGATGTGAATCATTTTCTTATCACATTCCTCAAAGTTTATTTCTTTGTAATCAAGGTTTTTTTCCGTGTAATTGGGGGCAAAGGCTGTTTCCTTCAGACACCTACATCCTGTTGGCAAACTAACAAAAACGAATTTGTTTTTGGTCGATTGTGTAAGAAATGACCGGCCATAAATCAGGATTTCTATGAGTGACTTTAATGACTTCTAGGCTTTAATGAATGGCTTTCAAAAAATTACACATCTGGTCTCGTAATAATTCAATTAGTCAACCTGTCTTAAATCATTCACCAACAAGTTTGACAAAAAATTAAAACTATCGTTGTTTAGGAGAAAACTGAAAATTTGAATAATAGTTATATTTGCTAGATTTGCTAAATGCCATACCTACACTCGATTTGGCAGAGAAAGCTATTGGTTTCTTTAAAATGGTTTCAAAACGTAATTAGCTAAAAAATTGCCGAGTTTTTGGTGAAAGTATAGGAGTGGTTGATTTTGTTGCATCTTAACCGGAATGTTTCATAAATAGATTCAAAATTGTGAAATTTTACGTAGCTTTGTCCATAATAACAAGTCAATTAGCTAACCACCGGCCTCAAAACCTATCATTTCCCCGTCAACCCCCAATTTTCGCCATCCTCTCCATCCTTGTCTTTAATCCCCTCGTTATCCACAACAAATCCACTTACTTCGCACACGCACGCGACTTGCTCCTGGGTGAATCCGAAACTCGGTAAGGGGCTGTGTCTAGCGGGGGGTGGCGGGCTATAGGGGGGCGTGGTGCCCGTCACGGGACCAGAGACACCGTACCCAAGCCCCGCCGACAGCATCGCGCTCTCTCTCGTTCTGGAGGAGCAAACTTGAAGCAGAAAAGAACTATTTTACGGTCATCGTCGGGTTCAGATGTCGCCGATGATGAGACTCATTGATAAAAATGTCTTGAGGTTTTTTCGTTCGGCGATGGTGAAAGAGCGGCACGTGTTTGGGCTCCGAGCTGGAAAAGAATTTGGGGTTTAGAGTGGGTGATGATTTGCACCTCGTAAATTATCATGACAGGAGGAAAGAGGTCCAAATTCTTACTGATTTCGGCGGTTAGAAAATCAGAAGCAATTTTCTCTTCTAACAAAATAAACAAAATTCTCAACCAAAAATGATTAGTTTTAAAAATAGTAGGGCTAAAATTTCTTTGTCAAAATGTAATTTACAATTTTTTTCAATTAAGATATATCTGGACTATATAACAATAAATTCTTACAAAAAGCTATTTTTCACAATAAAATCTGTAAAAGACACTTCTCTTATCTTCTAAGTAACTAAACTCTGAATAGAAAATGGAGTTTAAATTAATTCGAATTTTGATAATTATCTTGTGCGTTTCCGTACTTCCGGATCTTATTTACCATATTTATGTTTGTGGAGAAAAAACTAATTTAAGATAGAAGAACATGAAGGAATGGTGTAACACGTGGTAACCAGAAGCTCGACTAATTAATTTTGTGAATGAAAATGTGGTGTTGAAGCATTTTTTACACTTGGTGGTCTATTCTTAGTGGCCCAAAGAAAAAAATAGATGGTTTGATGTAACAAATTTTATTATTGCTATGTAAGATTATTTTCGTTGTTTTTTATAAATAAATCTTTGATTTCTGGACACTATTTTAATTTTATTGAATTACATAAAAAATAACATTAAACAGTATACATGCTTCAGAATTAAAAAAAAAATTAACTAGACAAAGTTTTAGAAGTGTATTTTTTTATTTTATATATTGCGTACCTATACAGGGTGACCCAAATAATATTTACTCGGTTATAATGTCTTTGTTGTTGATGACAAAAAATTTAATAATCGAATGTCTTAAATTTCTCATCAAAACAAACACTGATTCTCAAATTAAGTTTGCAAGACTGAATAACATGGAAACAAGATATTCTTCAATGTTGCCAATTTAATTTTAAAGTCGCGGACCATTTTGATCAGAAATTTAATTGTGAGCACATACAGCATACAGGGTGTGTTAGAACTCACGCCCCAGAGATAATTTTCAAGTAAGATGATACCAGAAACATGGAAAAAATATTTTTTTTATAATCATTTAGTAAAGGTACAAAAATTTTGCCAATAAAAGCCACAAATACCATTAAACAAAGTTATAGTTTAGGATACAGCTTCCTTGTTTCCTCTTCTAATAGCCTGCAGCAAAAAAACTTTGAAAATCATTTTTCCAAAAGATAAATAGAGTAAAAATGCAAAACTTAAACTCTCATAACTTCGAAATTTTATATATAATTTTTTTAAACATTTTTCCATGTTCCTGGTATCTTACCTTACATGGGGCGAGTTCTGGCGCACCCTGTACCTATACATATTCTGAAAGAAAAATGAAATTAATTTTATCCAATTAAAAAATTAGACCATTTTTGCACTAACAATTGACTTTTAGAAGCGTTTTTGTTACAAAAATATTCATATTTACAAACGAAACCAAAAAGTTTTGTGTTTTTGATAAAAGATTAAAAAGAAAACATGCAAATAAAACCGAATTTAATAGTAGGTAAATGAATTAAAGTACTGTATTGTTTTGTATTTTTGTACGTCAGCAACAAAGACAGTTTTCGCTGAGCCACCCTGTTTCAAGTATTTTATAATTCATTGTATATTTTCTCGTTTTGTTGGCGCTTTTACGCACAATTTCTATTTCTGAGTGGAAGCATACATCAATAGCGGCGATTTTCCTTGGAAACAATCCAAAACTGTTGTTCAGATGTCGTCAGCATTGTGGCCTATTATTTCTATGTCAATTTCAAATTTTATAAATCGTACCTTCCAACTTGGAAAAAGGTTTTTGAAAACTAAACAAATAAAAAAGCGGTGGAAAGCAAACAGTAGCGAGCGAATCTGTTCGTTTGGGTAGTAAATGGATGTGTCCACAGAGAATTATTCTCAAACAAATGGAATATTTTTAACTTTGTTACTATTTGCATCTTCATTTACGAACAATAAGTGAAACAACACAAAAAGTGTTTAGCAAGTTTTCTTGTACCGTTATTTTAACCCGATTGCTTTTTTACAGGAATCAGAATGAAGACATTAATGATTAATTTGGGGTAAGTACCCAATTTCTGCAAAATATTCTTGTGATAACAATCACACCATTAGCATAATTACATCAAAGTGGTCTGGAGAAGGCTTACAGCAATGTATAAACCACAATTGACAGTTTTATGACTGTAAACCATCTGTAAAGGAATCACAATTGTTTTGTTTTATGACATTGTGGCAAATATGACCTGTTAAAGGTCAAAGCTCAAGTACTTTGTCAACTTATTTGGGTTTTTTTCAAGTCTGAAGCGACGGTAAATGCAAAATAAGTTTTTGATTTCATATTATAGAAATGAAGCTTTTTAATCGATTTCCAACTCTTGGCACCTGCCCTACGCTCCCGATCAATTACCTAAATGCGTATAATCCGGAAGTTTCTATAAAACACACCACAATCACATCACCAAAAACTCATCACAAACATCTAAATTTAACCGTTGACGCAATTAACAAAATGAACGCGATTAAAATGTATGGAATGTGCGTTAGAACACGACCAAAATCCATAAAAAGTCAAAGAACGTTAACACAAACGAGCTTTCCGACGATCTCAAGCCAACTGTCGAAGTCGAATCTGTTTTCTATATTTGAAAGCTCGAGAGGCGGGCCTTGATGGAGGTATCCAAGTGTAAATGGGTGGAGTTTGTAAGGATCGACCAATGGGAGAGTTGATTTTGAATTGGAGTGCTCATGCCGGGTGATACCCAGAGGTGCTAATTTGTTTTGTTACTTGTGATCTTCGGGTAAGGTGGAAGCGGAAATGAGGCGGAATTTTGACTCTTGTATTATTTTTATTCTTGAAGGGTTTTGATGTGGCTTTATTTAATTGCTTCCTTGAGTCGTAAACTGGTGGCATGAATGCGGGAATTAATAATTTCATCGTAAATCTTTCAAAAACGGATATAGTTTCGAAAAAGTTATAATTTAATCTGACCTCTTGTTCGCTCGGACAAAAGCTTCGTAAGATTAATAATGACTGAGTAATTGGTGCTCGAAAGAGGAATTTCATGTTTATGACTGAAGCGGTGAATGCAAAAGAATAGTTTGCAGTGATTATGCTTGCTGGAAAAATATTAAATGTCGGTGTGAATGAGCTTATCGTGAATAAACAAAAGAAAAGTTGTTTCAGATTTGAATGAGATTAAATCTTAAAATTTAAGAAAATTAAAACAGTTAAGTAATCTTAAATTCGCAATTTTAGACAGTTTTGCTTTAAAAAATTGTAAGTGCAACGATTTGTTTTTATGACGAAGTGGAGTGGAATTTGTTGCGATGGAAGGAAGGCTTCACAACATGTTTATAGACGGGATAAAATACCTAGATATATGTTGGTTGCTTATAAACAATAACAACGTAATGGATTTTGCATTTACGAATACTACAAACGCAATTAAGCAATATTTTGGTTTAACCGTAAAAATAAACTTTGGAATGGTAATTTAGTTACATTTATTTGAAGTGGTTTTAATTAATACCAAAGAAGGTATTTTAAAATTAAAGTAAAAAAATAAAAAATCTAATAAAATTGAATTATAAATCTACGAAAATATCTACGTTAAATCTGGGAGATGGACTTTTATATATTCAGAATGTACAGTGGCGGACACGGAATTTTGGACATCAAATTTATGTTAGATTAAAAAATATCAATGTAAGCCACGCTTTAATGTCATTATGATTGACGTTTGAAACTAAAATTTGAAAGTTTGAATTAATTGAAATTTGTTTTTGGCGTCGATTTCCGAAACAATAATGCCAGCAATACGTGTTTTTATGAAGTTTAATAAACTATTTTGAGTTATTGTCATTTTTTTCTCTAGCTATCAAAATACAAATTACAAAAACTGAAAGTGAGGTTAGTTGCCTAAGGTCTGTTTTACATTTTTATGTCAGTCGAATGACAAATCGTCCAAAATTCCGTGTCCGCAGTGTATTAATTTTCTTATGTATTTTTTATTTAATGTGGACTGCACCCTTTCTGGATAAGCCAAAATTCTCGATAATCCCAAAAATTTTAATGCAACGTTTTATTAAAGAAATCATAATTTTCATATTAACATTTTTCATATTAACACTTTTGTCCATCAAATTGGTTTTTTCTAAAGAAACAACCACTTTTTGACTTTTATTATTCAATTTATCGATGTTTATACTCTTCAATGATATGTCTTCTACGTCCAAGCACAAAGAAAAAAATGGATTTTTTCGCTTTTGAGAATTTCAACAAAAGAAATAAGACCAATTCCGGATTCAACAGAGTATGGAACCAAATTCTTCAGCATAAAACGGAATTTTTAAAAGCGATTTTGTTTTCGGTTAGCACGGACTTTCTAATAATCGGGAGCCGGATAATCGGGACTCCGTTTTAATGAAGTGCTTGCAATGAGAAAAAACATTCGTTGTTTGAATTGATGTTAATTTTACACCATATTTTTCAAAATGTGGTCTGTAGTCTGTTTTGCAATAGTAAATTTTACTTATAGGTAGTAGGTATTTAAAACATAACTTTTTTTCAGTCTTGAAAACAAAATGAATATTCAAAGCTTAAGATAAACATTTCGTAGAAAAACTAAGAACCAAAAAAATTAAAAAAAAATCTGAAGGAAGGTGGATGAAATAATTAGGTATTATTGAACAACTAGGTATTTTAGGTATACAGGGTGCGCCAGAACTCGCGCCCCAGAGAAAAATTTGAAGTAAGAAAGATACCAGGAACATGAAAAATATGTTTAAAAATTCTATCTGTCAAAAAATTTTGACATTTATTTTTTGACATTTGACATTTTTTTATGTTTAGATATTTAATGATACTGATGATCTTGTATAAATTTTTTTACGATTATTTAATAAAAGTGCAAAGATTTTGCCAATAAAAGCTACAGATAAGATTATACAGAGTTACAATTTAGGATATAGCTTCCTCTTCTAAAGGCCTGTAGCAAAAACACTTGGAAAATTATTTTTCCAACAGAAATAGAGTCAAAATGCAAAATTTAAACTTAAACTTCGAAATTTTTATAGATAAAATTTTTTTAACATTTTTCTATGTTCCTGGTATCTTACCTTATATGGCATTTTTCTCTGGGGTGTGAGTTCCCAGGAACATGGAAAAAATGTTTAAAAAATTCTGTCAAAGTTTTTACATTTATTTTTAAACATTTGACATTTTTTATACCTATTTGATGATACTGATGATCTTGTATAAGTTTTTTTTACAATTATTTAGTAAAGGTACAAAAATTTTGCCAATAAAAGCCACAAATAAAATTGAACAGAGTTACAATTTAGGATAGAGCTTCTTTGTTTCATCTTTTAATAGCCTGTAGCAAAAAAACTTGGAAAACTATTTTTCCAAGAGAAATAAATAGAGTCAAAGTGCAAAATTTAAACCCTCATAACTTCGAAATTTTCATAGATAAAATTTTTGTAACATTTTTTCTATGATACCTTATATGGCATTTTTCTCTGGGGCGCGAGTTCTGGCGCAACCTGTATAAGATTTTAGAAAAAGAAACACTTTCTCAAAATTCTATTTTGTTGCACCTAATTTTTTGTCTTGCTTTTATTGCATTTAGTGCAAAATTATTTACATATTTTTCATAACTTTTTCCAGTACCCTCTTTCAATAAAAGTAATTCATGAAAAAATAAGACTATATTTCGATTTTTCCAAATCGCATCAAATCATGGTGATACTTTACAATGCTCCAATAGTTTCGTTGAAATCGCTATTTGCAAATTTCAAACAGTCAATTTTTCAAAAAGATATTTTCACTTAGATTATTATTGTCTTGCGACAGTTATCACGAAAATTGCAGATATATTATGCAAAAATATGGGAGATTCTATAAAACCGTCGACAACTTCTAGTTTGTACCTACTAGTATAATCCTTTTATTTACTTAGGTATGTGAAAAATATAAAAAATTAAACAAATCTTGGCGAGAATATAAATTAAAATAATCTGATAGAAATACTAATAAATAATCCACGGTTTTACTGATCAGAAGAACTGTATTTCAATTACCATTAATCTTGTTTTAGCGACACATTTTTATTTTATGTAATTATAATAAATTAATATTCTAATGAATATTAATCACAACTGCTACCTGATTAACGATAATGTATACATTTTGTAAGTAAAAACACGTGTAAATGATGTAAAATATGTCAATATAATAAAATTCAGTTAACTCACTCTGTATTAATGCAAAAATTGTGTAAACGCTGAAAGACGAAGTAATTTGAAATAAATTTGTGTCTTGCACCATTTAAACATTCTGTTTGCATTCCTCGAAACGTGCCGAAAGACAGGCAATTCTCAGAGACAACTTTGGAAAAAATATTGTTAAACGAGGACCCCATCATCAGGGTGCCTCCCGCCCCATCCCAAGAATCCGCGGAAGTCAATAACAATAACTCTGAACACAATGCTCTAGTTAGCCGGTCGTTTATCTCCCGAAAATTGTCCAGAATCCTCCTGAATTATGTTCTTATTGTTCAAGGACCGTGAATTTGCCAACGACCGGAAAAAAAGTCGATGATTTGTGTTGTAGCCACTCGGCGATGGGAATTCTCGAAATATTCGTTAAAATGATAGCTTCTGTTTATATTTATTTGCATCCAAGTTGAAAAACACCTTTAGCATTCTCGAGAATGATTTATTTTGGATCTGATAAGAAAAGGTGTGAACCCTTTCTTTTGTGTGAAATTTCGATCGGATTTTTTGATAAGGGTCAACGATGTTGTGATTTTGATATTTCTTCCTGTTTGTCCAGTTTTTGGTACCTGAAAGGGTCGCAATGCGATATGTGTGTTTGCGGAAGGAGAGAATCAAAAGAAGAAACGTTACACGTGTGACACTATGACAAAATCGGTTTTAATTAAATGCGAGAAGGGTTGAAGAAACTGGCCACGAAATGGATTCGTTATGTTAATTTACGTTTAAATGGAAATAAAAGGTGTGCTTTATTATTTTTATGGAGCTTTCCGCTTACTATATTGGGCAATAAAATTTCTGAAAAGTCAAGATCATGAAATTAAATTAAATGTTTATGGTAGGTATGCCAGCACTTTTTCGCCGATCGTATCGCCAACTTAATTTATCTCGACGAATTTTTATGTGCGCTTTTCGATGTATTGATGAGAGTTAACAACGGGGTCCGTTCTTCATTCATCCATTACACAGAGGCAGGAGCCACAAGAGCATGTCAATGATGTGTACTATAGGTTTTTATAATGCGATTGTGTGGTAAGAATGCGGAGATTAGGGGCCGTGACATCACGTTCCCTTTCAAGTGTCATAACGACAAGGGTTTACCCGATTAGGGAAACTACATCTCAATTAAGTGGGGCATTCTCACGGATGCTACCATTAAAAGGTACACATGGCGGAGGAAAATGACCAAAGAGGACATTTTTGCAAATTTATTCTTTTTAAGACACTATTTTTCTTAGAAAAAATATTACTCCACTTTCCGAAGAAGAAGTTTCTTTTTGATCCTGTTTGTTTGATACATTAGCGGTTTCTCTATCGTTTATGAATTTTGTAAACTCTTTTACGACACGAGTTTACATTTCAAATTCAGTCTGTTAACAATAGAAGAACCGACTTATTTGCCTAATCTAAATAAAAATATATCAGTTCCAAAACAAGGTTATGAGAAATCAAAATATTTTCTCAAATAACTAAGTTGCGTCGCATTTTATAATTAATTTCGCAACAACACATGTATTTTGGTATACCTAGTCCGTTTTTTTTAAACTAAAATCAGTAAGTCAAAATTTTAGTGAAAAAATTAGTCAAGGAGTTTATCTCTGGAACCACAAATTTTCTTAAAAAATAATGGTTATTTACATTGAAATTTAGATGAATTTTGTGTTAACGTTATTTTGCAAGTGATACAAGGAGATATGTACTAGGTATGAAGATTGGCAATAAATGTCGTGTAATTTATTAAAATCAGTTCGAAGTTGATGCTTGTTCTAAATTCTTCAGCTTTAGTTTGTTGTTGCTTTTTCAACTCCTTTCTCATTTATGTTTATTTTATATTTAATGTTAATTTATTGCTAAAAATTAGAGAATGTTTAGCAAACCTGCGTTTAAATTTTAATGGTTTTATTTATCAGACTTATAATCTCCAAATTTCCAAAAACTGTTAGCGGTACCGAAAATCTAGCCGTTTTTGTGTTTTCTTAGACAATGTTTTTGCTCTTTAACGACATTGTTTTCAAATTCAATCAAAAACAAGAACTGCAAACTTTCTTTATTATATTACTATGAATAATTTTACTAGTAAAAAACAGACTTCAGTAGGTAATGTTCAAAATGCTAAAATGTAAACTTTGCAATTTTAATATTTTAAAAAATACAAATTTTTTGATTTTTCCCTACTTCTTGTGGATTGGGGCAAATAGTGTTGTTTTTCGGCCACCTGAAATGGTGCAATTGGGTTGAAACTTTCCATTGCTGCCTCTGACATCATTAGTTACAAATTGCTGATTAAACATATCGACCGATGATTAAATTCTGTATCAACAATGGAAACATCCGAAAAAAGTAGCTTTATTTTTGCGAAACAGCAGGTTGTTTGATATAACAGCAGCGCCCACTCCCTTTCCAAACCGTAACTTGAGAATTACGTTATTTGTTGTTGAATGTGCGAACCAAATTACCCGTATCGTGTTACTCCCGTTAAAATGATACTGTCTAAGCGCAGATAATGAAATGGATTATAGCAGCCAGGGAAAACCGCATAGTAATAGGCGTAATTCCTGAGGGAAAAAGCAAACCACATGGTAGCAACCATCATCATCATCATCTTGCGTCCATTTCTTTCCAATTAGCACTACCATTAGAAAATTGGGCAATTATGCAAATCCCGAATCTCATTAATCACAACACGTTATCTCGAAATATTATTTTGACAGTTGAGAAAAAAAATGTTGAAGAGTTAAAGAAGTATATTAAAAGGTCACTCTCCGAGGTGTTTCCACTTAAAGATACATTGACACCCGATTTGATTAATTGGTTTATGGCAGCGTTTTCAACACGATCTATTCGGTTATTATTATAACCGGCCGAAGCCAATTTAGGGTCAGAAGGTAATATATCAGACAACCACTGATAGTGTTTTAAATTACTGAGTTAATTGAATATCACGGATGCCATAACTTATAACACAAATTGTTATTAACTCGGGCTATCCTATTCCAAGCAGGCGGCGTGATTTGTAACAACCGGCAGTCGACTACAAACAAAAACTAATCACTTACGCAATCCGGGGGTGTTTATTTTCGAAATCGTACGTAATTATAAGGTGGTTAGGAAATGGCTGTAATGGCAGGTGCTGTCACACGCCTCTAATACTTGAGTAATTTTAATTAACAGCTTTACGAACAGATTTATGTCGTGCATAAGCCGGAGAGTACACAAAAATCCGATTATCAAGTCGACTAAGAAAAAAGGGACATAACAATGCCATTAAAATATCGAAACGAGTGCTCATGACTAAAGTTAGTAGCGGTAAAAATGCATTTTTTTACGAAAACCTGTATAGACCTTCATACACGAGGAAGAATAAAGCAAATTAAATTTGCCACAATTCGAAAATATGAGATTTGAAAATTCTATCCAAATACATTTCAACATTTTTTTGTAATTTCCTAATAACTGTTGACTGTTTAATTATTCTGCTTTTATTGTAATGATTGTAATGGTAATAAAAATATTTAAATCTTCAACTCTTAAGATAAGAACTCGCGCCTCAGAGAAAAATTTCAAGTAAGATAAGATACCAGGAAGATGGAAAAAATGTTTAAAAAATTCTATCTGTCAAAAAATTTGACATTTACTTTTTGACATTTGACATTTTTATGTCTATTTAATCATACTGATGATCTTGTACATGTTTTTTTTTATAATTATTTCGTAATGGTACAAAAATTTTGCCAATAAAAGCTACAAATAACATTAAACAGAGTTACAATTTAGGATACAGCTTCCTTGTTTCTTCTTCTAATAGCCTGTAGGAAAAAAACTTGGAAAATAATTTTTCCAACAGAAATAAATAGAGACAAAGTGCATAGTTTAAACTCTCATAACTTCGAAATTTGTATAAATAGAATTTTTTAACATTTTTTCCATGTTCCTGGTATCTTACCTTTCTCTGGGGCGCGAATTCTGGCTTGCCTTCTGGTTTAACTTCTGATAAAAATTACCCTCTTTTCATGTGAATTTACGAGCAAATGCTAAGAGTGATAATATTTTTAAATTGTTATTTTAAGTATTTACTCTCATTACTCATTAGATATTAATTTTATCATTTTTTTTAATTTTTCTTTTTCATAATTTAATAGGAGGTAAAAAAAAACAAAGCTATTGACAAGATTGTTGGTTGTCTATCAAGAGCATTTTCAGCAATTTTTTTATTAAAAATAACAATAATTATAATAACTGTACTTATTCACAGACTTTACAACATTTTGTTCCCTTCTGCTTGTGTCATACTTACAAAGGATAAAATTTTGCTTTAGAAACAAAGTTGTTTGTTCTTTTCGTCGTCTATTTGTTTCAAAACGGTCATTATTTTCGTCAATTTCCTCCCGTGTAGTGCTTTAACCCCCGGCGCGTTTCCACAATGGCCATACTTTTCAGGGGTGCTCGTGTAGCCAATGGAGCTTGACACCAGCTAGCACCGTCAGCGCGTTTCGTCGAAATATGAAAAAGCTCGTGACTGGAGAAAAAAAATAGACAAATATCCATTGTTTCAGTTTGTTTGTTTTGTCACAAATTAACCCTCGATGAATTTTCCTGAATTGTCCCGGAAAATGTTGGCAGAGGGAGGGGCGACAGTTATTCGATATGCGCGGACAGCCACCGAACCGACATCCGATACCGGACTACAAACCCGGAGTCCGGAGCTCCGGAAGTGCACTAGGCGTGCGCCCAACAACAAAGTATCGGATTACTCGCTAAATAAGTCGTTGGCGATAGTATAAGTCGAATTTCTTCGATTTTTTACGAGAAGCCGAAAATAGGATGCTTTATGGGAAACGGGTGCTGATGGGGTTGTAAAAGTTAACGATGCAGCCAAATGGTGGTAATGGGAGAGAGAAGGGGTGTAATTTTTACATAAATCTAGAGAAGAGAGCTCAAAAAATGTGGTATTAGCTTCGATTATTTCAGGAATTCGTTGTTTCTTGTCTGTCCATGAACATTTGTCGACAAGCGATTAGTCTCATCGGTAAAACGAGATAAAAATCCTCTCGGACTTCGATTAGGCTGTCAGTGGACGTTAACATTTCTTTTCTTTGTGCCATCCCTTCGCATGACTGCTTTCATACACAACCCGCTGCAAAAATCTCAAAATCTCTCAACTTCTTCGGGTTCGTTACCCAACTACAAAAGTTCAAGGGGTCGTAAAAAGAGCAACAATTGTCTTATTTTTTCGGGCGAATGTACTCTGATCTATTATATCCAGAGAGCAACAACTAGTTTTTCGGAGGGTCCTCTCGGAGATGCTGTACGGCGATAACACTCTTCTAAAACCCATATAGAAGTATATGGTCTATTTATAGGCATTGTCAATGTTCAACGCTGTTCATTTTAATGTGTTTGTTTTTCTGCCATGAGAGAAACAGAGACAGATGATGGACGGATGAGGGAAAGGGACGAGGATGGCAGACGCCTCTTAAAAGTATCAAGTTACCGTCGGCAGACAGCTGTTTTTAGTGTAGGGAATCAAGGATTGATGGTCGCTTGATAGCCGGAAAACAGTTTAGAATGCCAGTTTTTGGCTTTCAATTTCGAATTTACTGTGACGATTAATGGGCTAGGATTATTGTTTTTGCTAGGTTGGCAGCGGGGTCAATGACCAGTAAACGTCAAACTTGAGAAATTAGAGCATTTGAAATGATTTTTCTCCATCGTCGAGTGAATTCTCTAATTGTGTGAGTTTAACCAAGCAGCAAAGCAGGAAATAATCATTTCGATAAAAATAAAATGACAGTGTGCTTAATTAAATAAGACAAATGTACAATGCCTCAAACCACCGACATTTACCGCCGCTATCTGCGAGATTTACGAGATGATTTCGACGTTACACTGAATTAAAACCAACAAATAGACTATAAAAAATCAAATTATGAACAGTACCTCGAGCGAAAAAATAATCAAAAAATGAGAAACGGCCGAAAACTCCCGTCACGAATCGTAGCCATCGTGCTACCAGTAATTATTATTTACAAGAAGGAAATCGTGCTTATGAGTAATAAAATATTAGCGATGGTTCGCATTAAAACTTATTAATTCGCTGTAGACATGATTTTTTGCTTCGGTAATTAATTTTCGTTCAGCAGCGATGATTTACAACTTAACACTCACGAAGGGCGCGAGACTCGGTGTGCGGTTGCACGATTCATTTTCGTCAAGATTGGATTTTCCCGGCCGATAAGATCGCCACCTGTAATTTATCGAGGGATGGAGGGTGTAAATATTCCTCACAATAGCGCCCCGCCGGGCGGAAATAAAACACTCGAAAAATACCCGACAAATTTGTGTTCGAAGAAGCACCTGATTTTAATCTCGACGCTCGATTTCGACGTTTTCAAACTTCACGTCGCGCCGAAAACCGAAAACGACTCTCGAGAAGAGTGAAGATGCGAATGGTCGACGCGAGGGAAAAATCCGGGAAGGTGACAAGGTATAACATGACACTGTGATGGTTTTTTAAAGTTATTAAGCGTCGGATTTGAATACGATACGGGCATTACACGGAAATTAATGTTTATAGGTTTGAAAGAATGGGAGATGGGTAAAGCGAGATGTCGTGCCAATTAAAATTATTTATTGAGCGTGTTTATAGTAGAGGTATGTTGGAAAAATTCGACGCGAAAAAATCATATCCGACGATCTTATTAGATGGATTATTAATTTCTTGGGATTTGGACGGATTTGTAACGGCGAGACATTCTTCGCGGATGAGGTAACGCTTTTTCCCGGGTAATCTACAGGATGTTCCATCTAAACCCCACATTAGAAGTATTGGGAGTTGGAATAATCGTATTTATTTGAAAATTGGTACATAGCCATAAACCTTTAAGTTCTCCTAAATGAAAATAATTTCAAGATGGCGGTACTTTCGGTTATACCGGAAGTCGGTCTCAACTTTCTTATTTTAAATGGAAAGGTATATTTTTTACTGCGTTTTTGGATTAATCGGGTTATTTTAATGGGGTTTTCATCAGCTTTTCCTATACCTAAATTTAGCCGTTTATGAAATATTTGGAGCTATTTCAAAAATTTTTGGATCTGCAGCTTCTACTTTAAAAATAGGTAACTCTGCCATTTTTTAAGGTTTTGAATTCGCTTTTTTTGGTGTTTGAAAGAGAAAGCTTAGATCCTTTTTCCGGTGTTTTCAAATTTTGAAGAAAAAAACATAACCCAAAATTTTAAGGTTACTTTTGTAATAATTCAAATACACATAACTCAATTTTTTCAAATGAAATACGCCAATTTTATTTTACTAAATAGAAGAGAATTTAATTGTGCATTGATCTGTATTAACATGCCATATACCTAAATTTAATAATTCTCAAGTTATGGACTTTTTTTAAGACTACGGAAAATGTATTACTAGCCACACCCGTTTTCACATAGTTTGTTGCTATGGAAATCAAAAATGTCAAAATTGTTTCTCAATAAATGTCGACAGTGACTTTATTATTATTTATTATTAAACAATGCCAAAATATGGAGAATCAAAGTTGTGCAAACTTAATTATTACCTATTGATAGGTTCTACCATGCGATCACTATTTAAAGCTAACAAGTGAAAAAAAAAATTTTTGTTTAATGAATGACATCATAATTTTGTTACACTCTCCATAAATACAAAATAAATTAATTAAATCTAAGTTTGAGTAGTTTTGACCATGTTTTGGCACTATTTGTTAAATAATAAGTCGCTGTCGACGTTTATTGAGAAACAATTTTAACATTTTTGATTTCCATAGCAAACTATACGAAAACGGATGTGGCTAGTAACAGATTTTCGGCAGTTTTAACAAAAAGTCACCATAACTTAAAAATTATTAAATTTAAGTATAGGGAATGTTAATACAGATCGATGCAGAATTAAATTCGCTTCCATTTAGTAAAATAAAAATTGGGGTATTTCATTTGGAAAAGTTATGGGTACTTGAATTATTGCAAAAGTAACCTTAAAATTTTATAGTTTGTTAATTTTTTTTTCAATATTTGAAAACACCAGAACGCCAAAAAAACGAATTCAAAATTTTAAAAAATAGCAGAGTTACCAGTTTTTAAAGTGGAAGGTGCAGATCCAAAAATTTTTGAAAAACTTCAAATATTTCCAAAAAGGGCTAAATTTGGTTATAGGAAAAGCTGATGAAAACTCTCTTAAAATAACCCGATCAATCCAAAAATGCAGTAAAAAATATAGCTTTCCATTTAAAATAAGAAAGTTGAGACCGACTTCTGGTATAACCTGAAATGCCGCCATCTTGAAAATATTTTCATTTAGGAGGACATAATGCATTACGGCTATGTACCAATTTTCAAACAAATATGATTATTCGAACTCCCAATACTTTTAATGTGGGGTTTAGACGGAACAGCCTGTATCATTGGCACGAATATGTGGTTTATTTTGAAATCAAAATTTCTGTTTCTTTTTTTTTGTAAAAAATAACAATTCTTGGTTGATAATAAAAAAAATCAATGCAATTCATGTTGTAAATCCCTCTTTTCAAAGAGAAATCCTCATCAATCATCATTTAGTGAATGTACATAAAAGATTAACATTTAGTGCACTTAATTGCTCGCGGATAAAGTACTTAGCTAATTTGCACAATCCATAATTAATTGGGAGTGTGTTTACGAAAAAAAAGTCCGGTGAACCGATAGCCCGGAGGTGTGCATCCGATAACCCGAATTATTTACGATCCGAAAAGCCCAAGAACCGATTTCCATATCGTGCCTCAAGATCATTACATAAATAGCGAAATAATTTCGTAAATGAAATTTTAAATTACATACCGCCGTCTCGTCCAAAAAAACGAAAAATTAATGTAATGTAAAGACAAGATTAAAGATGACTATCTCTTTGCGACTTATAACTCAAAGTTTAATAAGAAAACAGTTCGTTTCTTTTATTAATAGTCGTCGGAGTTACGGACCGTGTTTCTAAGTGCTGCCGAGCACGGAAAACCACTATTTATTATTATCTCTGCAGGAAAACGACGAGAGAAAAAATCGGCGAGTCCTTGCCCGCCCATGGCGGCGGTTACATACCATATGAGACACGCCGACAGGATGATGGGCGGGAGGCCAGGCTTTAGAGCTTCCTGTGGAAAATCGAAAAAATGCACACCAGTTTTCCCCTTGAAGCCAAAATTTGTCCAATGAGGCGTTAAATTAGAATGCGTGTACTTTGAAATTAAAATTCCAGGTAAAAGCCCGACCAGCTGTGTGTATGAAGAGGTGGGCGGTCTTGACTGCATTTTTAATTTGATTATTGATGACAACCCATGTCGCTCATATCGATTACTTTCCCAATTTTGATTCGGTCCATAACGAAGCCCATTAGAGATGTTTATATTTCGTGTAATACGAGGAATAAAATTTCCATGAATTCACTAATTATTATTATCCGTTGAAAAATTATTCAAATTCTCTTTTGAATATTTATTAAGCTTTTTTGAATTGTCTTGTCGACGGTGAATTAATTTAATTTGAGTGATTTTTGAGTGTAATCTTGGCGTTTCTCACATGAATAAATCACTTTTGAAGCCCAATTTCCCCGGTTCAAGGTTCACACGTCCAGGGTGGTGTTTAAACAGTTAATCATCTAGACACCTTATCATTAGCTCTCTCGTTCTTACGGAATTAATAAATCTATATTTTCTCTCTTCTCTTGTACTACCTATAGTAATTTGCATTCGTAGTTCCGAGATCAGTTTATTTCTAGCGTCGTAAAACGGCGGCAAATATTGACACGGGTGACCAATAAACAAAGCGAACAGTTTGCGTTTAATTTTAGTGTGGTAGTGTGCGTTTGTGTGTATGCAAATGAGTGGTCATAAACAAAGGGCAGGGCGTGTAGTGACAAGCAATTATAACACGGTGTGCGTAATCATCCATAACGACTCGTTAGCGTTGAGACTGCTGCTGTGAAGATGATGCACCGGCTCTCTACTGCGGTCCTGCTGGATATTTATTTTATATAAGAATGTGTGATTTACCAGAGACGCTCACCTGTTTAGACCACCGAGAGATTCGCTCCAACGGGAAGACGAATGACACCGCTTCGGGTAATTAATGGGCCGCAGTTTCTATATTGTGTGTGTGTTGGAGATTTGTTTCGAGAGACACAAGAGTGTTTGATTCATGCTGAGGAGGAGCCATTTCGAATTTATGGACAACACACAGTCATATAAGAAATAAAATCATTGACAAACTGCTTTACTTGTTTTCTTTTCTTTTTTCCTCGTATTTTCACAAATTGTTGTAGAAAGAAAATGCAAGACTGATGATATTTAACAAAAAATAACAATGGTTCTATGTACTACCACAAATATAAAAGTTAGAACGAGAATAGTACGTATATTCGAAAACAAGTGTTTTAAACACTTTCATTGCAATACAATTGGTTTGTACAACACGAACCACACAGTGACGAGTGTTACAATGTACGAATATTACATTTCACGTTAAAAACTGATGACATTTCACGTATGCGAAACTGAAATCGCTATTTTGTAATAAAATTAAATTTCATTGATTCACAACAATTTCTGATTGCTGGTAAATGGAATGTATGCACTAAGTTGCACTTTATTAAAAAATAGTGCTATAAAATGGTCATATGAAACGCGAAATAGAAAAAACACATTTTTTAAACCCAAAAAGTTTTTTTTTGTTGAATTGTTTTCATTTCTATAATGAAAATTTTTATCGATGGTAATTTTTTTCTCCACTTTACTTAACGTTTTGTATTTTGCTAAAAAGTTTTGTGTGCTAGGCTCATGTCTAGTGAAATTGATTCTGATTTTATCACAAACATTGTTAAATAGCTGCCAAAATTGTATTCATTTTCATAATTTTTCATGCAGCGTGTTTTATTATTCTCTTTAAGATTTGTTCAAATAGCAATCTACAAATTTTTAGTCTTGTTTGTTTTGTTAAATGCTATATAATCGTATTTTGCTTTTAGATTTTGGTTGTAGCGTTGCCAAGTTATTTAATTTTATTTCAGAAATTTTAAACTTCAAATTTTTGCGAAGAAATAATAGAAAAATAACATTTTATCGTCTTATGCAATTCTCCATTTTGCGTTTTTGTCCTTGAAATATGATAGCCTGATTGCGTAGAAGATGGTTTATAGAAAACAGAGAAATAAAAAACATTAAATTCGTCGCGACGTTTCGATACTTTAATTGTCTCTTCTTCAGGCGAAGAATTCTCGTTGGTTGAGCCTGTGAAGCATGGCACAAGTCAAGAAAAACTGGTTCTTCAAAGTCACAAACACTGGATACAAAAAATACACATTTAATTATTTAATTTTTGGAAACCCATGACAGTAGTTGTCAAACTAATCGTTGTTTCATTAATAGTCATAAACAGCAGTTTTTCAGAAACAATTATCATTTGTTCTATCAAGAGACGATTCTAGTTTACATATCTTCATCATGAATATGATTCTAGTTTATCTATCTTAATCATTCAGTAGGTAACTAAAAATGTTAATTTTTAATTAACTTTTAATTGTAATTTTTGAAAGGGGGAACAAACTAGAGAAGATGTTTCAATTTTTCAATATTTGTAATTGAGTTCGTATCGGAATATGTAGGTATTATTGATTGCATCTTACAGGCACAAGCCTTGTAAAATTTTGTGAAACACCCTGTATATTAAATCTAATATAATTTCATATCAACAGTCTAAATAATAACTTCAAAACAATTTTCTGTCAAATTTAACATTTTTTAACAAGTGTCTTGTGTGGATTAATAGTTATTTATTATACAAGACGATAAAATTGAATTTTATCTTTGAGAGCAATTAACGTCGAGGCGTCAGCCGAGTCGCTAATATGCTCGAAAAGATAATGGAAATTTTATCGTCGTGTACAATATAAAATTTTATTCAATCCTGACTAATTTTGTAGTCAATTTGGTTGATATTTAAAATGTCAAAGTAAAATTCAACAATGAAATCTAATGTCAAAGATCGTTAGCAACTAACAACCGCAGATATATGTACAACAATAGATGTATTTTTTATCATCTAGACGATAAAATTTCATTTTAACATGAAGAAAAGAGTAGATAAAATTCAATTTTAACATATAGGATTGAATAAAACAATTTTTTGAAACATAGGTAACAGAAAGAAGAATCTCCACGTTTTTTTTTTTATTAAATTTAGACTTACGATACCTACTAATAAAAATTTTATGAGGACAACCAAAATTCATTGTGCTATTTTTAAGAAAGATAATTTATATATAATGTGTGTTAGACAAGATTATTTTGAAGAGTGTTTGGTCTGGAACTGCATTTTAAAGTTAAATGATTTTACAAATTCTATAACAATGTTTTTTATGATTATTAACTTAATGAATTTACATAGAAGAAGGATCATAGAAAAAAGTATTGTTCAGGTAATTCTTTTTTTACATTAATTTTTGTTAACGCATAAACGAAAAAAAAATTGTAGCTGCATGTATACAACCAAAAATCCTCATTAATTTCAATTAACTTTAATTTAATTTTTCTAGATTTGTACGATTAAAAACACGTTTTCATAATTGCAAAGCTAACTGAGCTAACTACTACAACAAGATGTGCGTTTAAAATTAAAAAGATTATTAATAGAATGGGGTAAAATAAAAAATATAGGGTGTATAACATTAACAAATTAAAAAGTTATGATCATTTAGTTTGCTACAGCGTTTTGTATAACTAAATTAACATTCTCTCCAAATAAGGAAAAGAAAAAAACTACTATTTGAAAATTGCACAATTTGATCTTTTTTACCAATGGGCAAAATTTTACTTGTCTATTGTAAATAATAAAAACAAAGAATTTAAGTAAAAGCTTTTTGTAATTTTTCTAAAAAAAATACTCGTAATAATGTAGTAAGCGCACAACCGAAATCGAGATGCTTTAAAAATTTTGCTGATCAAATAGGAATGTAGAAACTTGAACGAAAATCCAGAAATCTCAAAGACGTAAAAACCTCTTGGTGGCATGTTTTATGTGCTTGAAAATAATTAATTTTAGAGTTCTTCTCGGAGCGGTCCGTAAAGTTGTATATGTTTGTGTATTAATTACGATGGGGTGTTTAATCTGGCAATGTCCATCTAAAAATGGGCGGTGGTGTGTCGACTATGCACGTCGTCGTTCAGGTATAGAGCGGTTGGTATCGACAATCTATAACAACCCATAATGAGAAGCCGCTGCGTCGAATTGATTATGATTAATAGACGACACGCTGTTAAAACACCATCTTTACCATCGGCAACAACACCACCGTTGGTAAGATAACACCTCCATGGGCCCAGCAATGTCCTCGTTTTCATTAATCCGGCTAATCACGACTTTGGCTATACGTGCACCTGGTTTGTTGGTGAGAATATACCGTTGATGTTACGTCCTTTACGTGATCTCGTCCCGAGAGCCAAATTAGACGGAGGAAATTGCTCCGCAGCTGCCGAAGGATAATGATCGAGAAACCAGGAGACTCTCCATGCAATAAAATAAATCGCTGGTTGGCCGCGAGGTTTTTCCTTGGAAAAAATCGCCGATAATTGGTCGCTTGTCATTGTTATAAATCGCGACGATGATTTAGACCAAACATAAAATAAATAATCGTCTCCCTGTTGGTATTCGAGCACCGTGGGAGGTGTTTAAACATGTGTTCAAATAAAATCTTATTGTTTCACGCGTAAGTCCGCCTTCGAAGCGACGGGGGGTCGACCAACGAGATGAAATATGGACATTAACATCCGGTGTTGGAGGGCAAGTGAATAATGCGTTCATCGTGCGATTCTTCCACGAAAACTTGACATTTCTCTAATAACGACAAAACCAAACATTTAATAAATCCAACGGCGGCTTGTCGTTATTCAACGGCGCAAATTGGATATGTCAACCCTTGTATAATTCATCCATCTCATTACATCCGTTTCCAATCAGCATAGATAGTGGCTCTGGAAGTCGATAAATACGTCGCGAGGTGGTTTTCAATCGAAATTCCAGACTGCGTGTGGCATCATAAATAAAGACCCGAGGTGGGAAAACGCACCTATTATAGAATAAATAAATAATTAAATAAATAACCGCTTGTTAGCGAAGTGTGTGGTTCGTAACGTTCGACAAAGACACATATAGAACAACAAGTGGGCGGGAAAGAGATGACCATGTGATAAATAAAGTGCCTAACAAGATGCTGTTAGTCAGACTACCCCCTGAGGTGAAGAACACAGTGTAAAGCATGCAACAACTGCTGCCACAAGGACTACACGGCGTTCTTTATTGTTATAAGACTCATTGAAAACGAGTCGAAAACGAATGAAGAGTAAATAAACGAATTTATAGCACGCAAGAAAACAAGAAACAACGAAAAAATAAATACAAACAAATGGCAGCGATAAAAAGAAATTATGACTATACTTTAACAGATTCTTCATTTTAGCAAAGTTAATATAATTGTTGGCTGCAAAAATCCCATCAAAAAAAAAATTATATAGATAAATCAGCGAAAAGTTCTGCCTACAATGACAAGGATATGAAACATTTTGTATAACTCCATGATGTTTGCATAATTTTAGTGTAGTCTAAAGCAGTCACTATTTTTGTATTATAAAAATATTTCTTGATATTATTAACTCTTAAATTTTATCTTATAATAATTAATAAAATACATTCAGGTGTCTTAGTGAGTTGTAAAGTTTAAAATTTTTAAAAATTTAAGGACATTGATAAATACTAAACTAGTGCATCGCCAGAAATTATTTTCAATTATAGAACATGTTTCAAAAATAAGTTACAATACAAACTTATGTTTTTTGTAAATAAAACACCATTTAATATGTTTCTTGGCATTTCTAGATGTAGCTTTTTATTACAATGTTTCAAACTTTTATCGGTCGATTTTGTTTATTTTTTTAAATGAGTCGTTTTTTTAACAAAAACTTTTATTTAATTTATTATAGGTACAAAAACTAAAAGAGCTACATTTTTTACAACAAACTTTAACACTTTAAGACAGTGTGTTGCACTTGTACAGTAAAAAAATTAAAAGATTGTTAAAAGTTAAATAACTTAAAAAAATTAAATGGAACACACTATTATTTTGTTTCTGCATCTAAGAGATTATTAAATTATCTTTTCAAAAACATTAACTGTTAAGTGCCTACAATTAATAACTTCAAAGATATTTAACTATATAAACATTAAAAAAATAATTACACTACCCAACAATTTTTTTTAATGTGATTGATCTATTGACACGTGTATCAGGGTACATTATCATCCCTAATTACGAATTTGATAAGAAAAATTCTCCATCACGTACAGGTTTTAAGTTACAGAAAAATAGTTTTCTCAAATTTTATCATAAAAATTATTCATTTCAAATAGAAATTAATTAAATAGACGACGAAAGAAATTAATTTATTCACTAAACAAGAACAATGTTGAAAGATATACAGGGTGAATATAAAGTATGGAACCAAGCGGTTTTATTTTTGATCATTTGCCTCCAGAAAATAATAATTAATATAAATTAGAGTAATATAAAAAATGTGATCGTATTTTCAGAACGAAATTTTGTTTTGTTTTGAGTTACGCGATTTTTTTGTCAAAATTGCAATTTATGTGAATATATATTTTTTTTAATTAAATATAAAGCAGATAGTTGTATAGCTTTTATGAAAAAAAATGATTTTATAGTGGGTTACCATTTAAAAAATATTTTTTTTTGTAGAACTCAAAAACAAAAGGAAATTTCGAGAATTTTTATTCTTGTTAAATCATCACATTTTTATAGTACTTTATCACTCATCAATTAGTTTTTTCAAAAAATAAATAGTTTAAGCAAAAAACGTTTGGTTCCATACTTTTTATTCACCTGGTATAAGATTCTAACATAAATCTGTTGTAGATGAGTTTTTTGCAAAGGCTGACTTTCTTTTGTAGGCTGTTTTAACTTCCCTTATTAGGAACCAGCAGTCATCCCCCATATCTCCCTTGGTACCTCTTTTCCATCGTCAATATATTCTGGTGGAACCTTTCCCCTTGCTCGTCACTAACGGAACCCAAATTTGGGGGACAAAAATTTAAATGAGAATGGAGAAAATGAATTTTAAGTGTTTCGTTTTTCGACTATTTTGTCGAACATACTTAAATATGATATCTAAATGCCTAACATTAAAATCTGACGTGCTATAGAATTTTCTTTATCATTTTTGAGTTTAGCACATAGAATTGAACAAAAAATAACTGTTTTCTTCTCAGTCACAAAATGCTTGTTGGCTAGTGTTATTTTAATATAGCTAAAAAATGCACATTTGCTCAAGTGATGGAAAAAATATCACTAAATGATCACATTTATATTATCTGAATTCATTAATATTTTCGAATTGTTTAACTTTTAACAAATTTCTACATTTTTTTAACTTTTCAACTGCAATACATTGAAAAATGGTATAACCTCATCCTCTTTACAGTGGTATTTTTTTCTAGTTGTCTTAACTTTTTGTCTAATGAATTTCTAAAAAGAGTACCTATGTTTTCGTAAAGAACACCAACTTATTGCAAAAACTAAGCAAGATCGAATTTTAAATAAATTATGAACTCGCAGGAACACCTGTTTAGCTACATTAGGAGCGATGGATTTGCTGATTTGCCTTTTTGGAGGAAGTATATTCTGTTTGTTTTTCTAATATTTTGATTTTTAACTTGTTTAATTTGTCGCTGCCCCCGATCGGTTTTTGCTTTTTGCCCCAATAGAGCGTATCCTGCGTTGGCCCACGTGCCCACCTTAACGAATTAGCCACGTGCATCGATAATGAGTATATGCACACGGGGGTTGCTATAACATCGCGACCCATCATCAGCTGCTTTTATTTACCAGTTGAAGAAACACGCATCCCTATAAAACCGTGTAAACTAATGAAAATGGCAAAGAAAACAACCTAAATCCCTGACGATTACGGCTCGAATTCCCTTGCTACCGTACAGGTGTTAAAATTATCGTAATAGAATCGGAAGGGTGTGGACTATAAATTATAAGTGTATATCGACTAATCGTCTCGTAATCGACTCCTAGATCCGTACCAGAGGAAACGGTTATGGGGCGAATGGTTTCCCTTTTCCGACCATTGTGTTTTCCACTGAGATATCGTCGAGGATCAGGCGAGCTTCTGTCGTAATGAATTTTCTTTTTGTCTGTTGATGATTTATTCGTGTGTAATTATGTGTGGTTTTCCTACGGGGCATTTAAGAATTACGACGTCTCGCCGGTTCCGTCAGCTTTATTATGCCCACATTTGCGAGGAAATTGTTTTTTGATCGAGGAGCTCACCAATTTACCACTTTTCAGCAAACGAGCTTAAACGCTTCCAATTTTGGTCGTTTGAAAAAATCAACAGCGCGTCATGAGGACGTTCCTCGTCGTCGATTTACGAGGGCGAAGGGGGCGCGAATTGGATGAGATAAGATCGGACATCATCTCCGCAATTACGGTCCTGTAATGATAGAGTTTTGGTCGGGGCCGTTCGCCATGTGAGAAATTGATTACAAACCGTGTGTTAGCGTCCAACACTTCTCCATTTCTATACTGATTTATGACGATACTATGGTAATGTTGTATATTTTAGGGAACGAGTTTTACAACCGACGCATCAAAATAATATTCATCAAAGAGGAGATTGTGAAAAATTGCCTTTTAACGAGGTCGTTTAACCTATTTTTAGACGAATTTTTGGACGTGGCCAAGCGAAAATTTTTAAGACAAATTTGATACATACTGTTTTTGGCCTCCTTCATAATTAACATTTATTTAACAATCGTATAGTAAGTAGTAAGACAAGCGATTGTAAAAAATATTTGCATAACAGAATCGTACGTTAAATAGGCTTTTAGGAAAATTACACAAGACGGAAACCTTCACCACGGAAAGATGATGACTAGATTGTTGTTTTTTGAACGTGTTAGAGGGTCGTGCAAATATCTTGTTTTCAATTTAGTTTTTTAATTAGTTTAATTTGCCGAACCTGATTCAACCAGAGCCAAAATTCAACATTAAATGTAATTTCTAATGATATACCTAATATTAATACCTAATACAATTTTTTTTTGAGTTCATTTTTTTGTTTTGAGATTAAGGTAGGTACTTTATTTCTTATCTTAAATAATATTTGTTTTTCTCTATAACTATTTATTTAAAAAATACTAGGAACTTTAAAATTGATGTAAATGCACTTCTAGAAATCCAACAGACTCAGAAATGTATAAAAAACGTTGTATAAACTAAAAAATTAATGTTTGAAACTTATTGTGTGTGAATGAATAATATTATATAGAAGAGACACTGGCCGGAGGCGTGATAGCAATGATATAAGGTCGTGTTTCCAGCAGGTAGGTCCGGAATTGAAACCTTAATTAGTAAAGTATCGATTTTTCTCTAATATTAAAAAGCATAATAAGATAGTATATGCATATGCATAAATAAAAACATGGGAATTTTTTTTGTTTTTGTAAAAATTAGGGGTTGTAAAATGGGGGCAAATTATGTTTTTTGTACTTTTAATGACCCTAGAGACTCAAAAAAGTCGAAAATGATAAAATTGGATAAAGTAATGACGTTTCTTGCAATTTTAATGGTAATATTTTTTTCAATCAGTAAACGTATTTTTTTTATTTTTTCTGTTTTTTTATATATTCTATTTCTTTTTTCTCTTTCTTAATATTTTTTATTGAAAATATAAAAAATTGAAATGAGTAAAGTAAAAGTGAAAAACGTTTTCATTTTCTAATTTTAACAAACGATTTTTTGTTATGATGTTTTTTATTTTATTATTAAAAACATAAAGTTCTTGTAATACGACTTTTAAATTCTTTTGTTATACTAATAGTAAAATTGTCATTAATTTGTGTATCAGATTGCAGATGAAATAATAATTTTTTAAATCTTAATTAGTAAAATGTGTAAAAACTTTCCAGAAAATTCCATTTTGTTAAACTGATTTACTGTTAACATAAATCCGTTGTTTCGTTTTCATTTAACCAAAAAATAATTGAAACGTCAATGATGTGTTAAAGCATAAATTACGAAGAGAAATGTTTATTTTGTTAGTAATTTTAGAAAATCTTAATGTGTTGTGTTAAAAAATTGTTTGCTTTTTCAAATTAGTTTATTGATTAAAGCCAGTCAAAATAAGTGAGCGTCCTCTTTATTTGAGTGTTTTCGTTAAAATTTTATCTAGCAATCTGTTTTACCGGCGATGTTGTTCTTAGTGTAGAACGCTGTAAAGGATCGTTCTTTAAGGCTACACGTTACTTAGATGGCACACCATTGAAAAAAATATGTATATTTGGTAGAATTTTTCAAATTCGCAATTTATCATTACGACGTATTTTAGTAAAATTAAATTTATTTCTTGAATGAAATTCAAATTAAGTCGGAAAAGCCGGTCTCCTTGTCACAGAAGGCTTATCCCTAATATCCGCTAGGAAGGGTCTAAAGTTCCGTCTGTAAATCGTCGGGTAAATCCCCCGATAAGGATGGAATCGATTCGTTATTGAGCAGGTGACGTTAACGACGTTAAGGGAGAAGTTAGTCGTAATTGTGTCGCCCGGTTTTACTCTAATGAACGTTGTAGACGATCCTGTTTTCATCCGCGATTCTTAATCGGACAAATGGGATTCACACCAAATCTCCAATTGTCTCACGGCTGATTTCAGAGTTTTATGTTTGGGATTTGGCTAAAAGGTGAAAAAGTTGTTTATTTAGATAGCAATTAATTGTGGCTATAATTTTCCACGCCTCTTTTTTGAGGTCATCTTCGTGAAATATGTTTCCGAGCCACGCATCTTCCGCAATGATAAATATTTTCGCACTAGATTTTAATAAACATCCCTCGTATTTTCCCGTTTTTATTTCTTTATGTCACTAACCACTTAATAAATTATGTGGCGTTTTTCCAAAGGAAAAATGTGTTTTTCACATATTTAATCTGATTAGTGTTTCGTTAAAACTTATTTCAATTCAGCCGCAGATGTCAGCAACATAAATATCACCGAAACGATCCACTTAATTTTTTTTTAAAGTCAAGACTAGCGAAAAAATTCTTTCATTCACTCGAAAAAACATAAATCGTTTTCTTTTCAACGTTGAATTGTAATTTTTTCGACACGAGAGAAGCAACAGTTGTGACTAATCTCTCTAGAATTCGATTATGCAGGCTGGTGGTGAGGATGCTCTGTCAACACAACTAATTGATGTCATTAGAGTCGCCAGATTAGAGCTGGCGATGACAAACCGCCACTCGATTACCTCAAGCTCAAAAACCGGAGTGGCTCCGGAGGTACTGTCAATCAGAAAAAAAAATTGTAGTTTACGGCTTTTAAAAACGCACAATTTAGTTGATCTCCTAAGACATGTCTGAACAAAGGCCTCCAATTAGTCTTTCATAATCAAATCTTGGAGCTTTCAGGCATCCCTCGTAATTTTTTTTTCTTGCGAACGTTTTAATTAAAGTCGTTATTAATTCAAGAGACTTCCGCATGGATTAGTTTTAGACGATTGATCGACTGAGAGGTGAAGGGATGATGATAATATCATCTCTTATTTTCATATCGACTAGATTTAGGGAACAAGTCTCTATTATTCGTGGATATAACGTCGAGGTAAGGAAATTCAAGAACGAAATGATCGGTCCTCCTTCCGATCATACATCCAATAATCTTCTCTTTACGACGAGAATATTGAATACATTTTCTTATAATGGGTATCGTAGTTTGTTAAATTGAAAATATATACAAGAGATTAGGAAATAAGACTTATTTTTGAACGTCGGAAAGGTTTTATCTTTATGATTCATTAAGTTTGAGAGGAGGACTTTTTAGACTCGCAATTAACAGAAATTATGAGTAAATAAACCAGCAGAAAATGTAAATTATTTACGGGACGGTCTGGCAAGACAAATAAGGAAAATGCTAACTGTGAAGATAAAATTTATTTATTTTTTGTAAATTATATACTGAGTAGCATTAAAAATGTTGTTAATAACATTCAGTGTAAGTACTAAAACTTTTAGACCAAACATCTACTCGGAATACGAAATAAAAAATCGCCCTAATACGGATCTTTTTCGCCAGAAGAGTTTTTACGTGACCATATTTCCAAACTTCCAGAATCGTTTAGAAAGGCCATAACAAATAAATCGTCACACCTCTTTATTTTTTACCAGGTATACATTTTTTCTACTAGATCTTTAATTGTAGTTTGTTGTTATTATTAATCAGTAAAGTGGCTTAATTTTTTTCAGTTTATTTTTTTACTTGAGTTGAAATAATAGAAATATCTGTTTGAAACTAAATTAATTTTGCCAATTCTAGAGTTTTTCCCTCATTACTTTTGTTTGGAATTATTGTCGTTGCGCATGCAACAATCCCGAGTATTTCCTAACAATCACCATTTCCCGATTAATCGCCTCATCCATTTCCCCAGCGTCAATGAAAATCTCGAATTAAACCGAAACAATAACTCATCGAGTTTCAGAAATGCATACCAAACAATTACTATTAATAAGTGTCGCTCTATTCCTCCTACAGCGTCGATTTAATTTGTTTCTCGTTTCCACGTCCGTCGGAAAAATTTCTTTCCGGATTTCGAATCGGACATGTCACTATGATTTAAAAGAATCGACGCGTCTTTCCACCCCTATTTCAACGCAGCGTTGTGAGTTTTTTCAAGGAGGAATCGAGCCAATTATCGGAACGCTCAGTCGAATTGAGGAATAGTGCGAGATTGCCATTCTCGAGTCAATTATTGTTGCTGAGGACTCAACTTATCAAATTTAGAGCGCCGGGAGCTATCCTTGCTAATATCGGAATTTTTCGGAATACGTTGACCCATTTTCCAAGCCGTAAATAATTCGATTGTTTGTACAATCTTATCTGAACAAACCGGCAAATTAATTTCCAAGAGAATGTCCCAAAGATAACATTCTTGGGACAAACAGTGATAAAATCCCGGGTGGATTTTAACCATCAGTCGTGTTAAATCAACCAAGAAATGAAGTTTTTAATTCTGATTCAGATTTGTGCAGTCTTTGCTCAAATCGCACCCAACAATCGAGGTACATTAACTAATCATCTGCGATATTTAAGTTACGAAAAAAATTTCAGGTTATTATTGGAGGGACTACAAGTATAAAATTCCCGAAGATGCAGTCTCTTGTGGTAAAGATTCAACCGGGGGAGAAACTTATATCGGTCAAGCGTACGTCCACATTGATGGCATTATAGTCGCCCAGATTTTTCCCGCTGCTAAAGAAATTTTCGTTTCCTCTTATGGCTTGAAAAAGGCGACAATGGCTGTTAAAATTTTGTGCTCGAAAAACAAGGATAAGTTCGAGTGGTTGAGGACAAACTCAAAGTATTTCCATGTCAATGTCACTGATCGGAATCCGGTAATTGGGGGATTTAATCACAGAGAATTGCATAAAGGGATGCTACATATCGGGCGAGTTGTGCATCATGTGGAGGCCCGGATTGGATCAGTCGATGGTTTTTTAGAGAATGCAAAAATGAATTACGTTCATGGAACCACCATTCAAACCGCGGATGACTTTGAAGTACTTCTCTATAATACTAAGGACGATTATGAGATAAAACTGTAATTTGTTTCTTTGAGTTGAAATAAAATTTGAAACAAGCTACACTCTTGTTTAGTTTCTCTGAAAGTTTCGGCATGTATTATCCTAGTCCAGTTAAAATTCATGAAACGACCTAACAAGGTCTCGAATCAATACACCCCATTGTGGTCTAGTTTTAATTAACTTAGTTAACACGAAATTCATTTTTACAAATTCCATTCGCACCTTGGAAATTAAATAAGGTCGTGAATCCTGTCAGAGGATAATTGTAATTTACAATTCTGTTTACAAGCCGCTCTCCTAATAAATAACACTTTCAAGCCTGCCGCTTATCCCAATTAAAACCGAAAAAAATGCCTCGTGTGAAACTATTTCCTGGTCCGAGTCACTCGTTTGAAAACATTTACAAAACGTTTGGGAAAAACCCGGAAATCCCTTAGCAATTATTCCGGCGAGTTTGTCGTTTGGAATTCTTCGAGAGTTTTTCATACAAATCAGATCGAATTGAATCTAATGAATAATCATCAGGGTGGATACGATTCGTTTGATTGGAAAACCGAATTATAAAGCACGAAAAATTTTTCCCTGTAAATAAAAATATAACGAGCTTGAATTGAAACGTTTTCACGCTTTTTGGACTATGGATATGGACTCTGAGTTCATCCCTTATCACATTGTTTGAGTTGTTATCAAAAGCTGATTGGTTTTCAAAATTCAACATTTCCTAAGTGAGTCAAGATGAGACAAGTCGCTTTTTATTTTTGCATAATTTCTGTGTGTTTTGCCGCCGGTTCAGGTAAGATTTCAGTTCAAAAAATGAGAAATTACTATTTGTTTGTAGATTATTACTACTGGCGCGAATTCACCGGAGTCGTTCCTCCGGACGCTCTCCCCGGAGGCAAAGACGCCGACGGTCGTGACGCTTACATCGGCGAGGCCTATATTCACGGCCATGGCATCTACGTCGTCCAAATTTATCCCGGAGAGAAAGAAGTCGCCGTCCCGGCTTACGGTTTCAAAACTGCGAGTTTCAATATCAAGATTCTTTGTACCGAAGATCCGGAGTTTTTTTTGTGGATCCAAACTACGGCCAAAAACTACGAGAAAGATATCGTAGGAGTGGAACCGGTCACTGTGGGGTACGACGGCGTGGGGAACAGTGGAGTAGTCAATGTGGGAAGGATTTTTTATCAAGGGGAAGTTCTAGTCGGGGATGTAACTCCCTATGCTAGTAGAAAGGGCAATGTTCAATTATGGTTCCCGTTCCGGAAAGTCGAACGCGCTGTGAATTTCTACGAATTGTTGGTTGTTTACGTCCCGAATGGGATTGAGCCCCGGATCGGGAAGGTTAATGCAACAATGATTTAAAGTGAATAAATGAATCAAATTTAGACTGTTTTTTTAATGTTAAAAAAAATGAATTTCTCAAGAGTATTGTTAAAATTTTCCTCGTAGCAGCTTTTATTTCCCCATGTTTAACACGTTTTAAAAGTCACCGCTGATAGAACACAATTTATAAAGTTTTTTGTTGGCTGAAGTGGCGATAAACTTTGGGATTTGTTTGCTTTTTTGCGTTATCGGATCCTCCTGTTCACGCCGAGCTCCAAATCAGTGTTTTTTTATCCTACCGGAAGAAATTTCTCCGCCAATTAAAAATTTGATTTCGGTTAGTCAGTGTTTGTTAACGTGTGGGCAATATGCGGCCTGATATTAAATATCGGTAAATAACAAATTTATGTGTTATAGATAATTATCAATCAGTGTTTGTTTAGATAGTTGGTATTAATCAAACAATCAATTCTTCGTTGGGCAAAATAGATGGTTTGAAGCGATTTTGATGCATCGGTGCACTTTTCGAGTAACAGTATCGAGAGAAATCAACGAAATTACTTTTCACTTTAATCCAAGGCGAGTCTGTTCTCGCACATTTTTCGAATTATCACAACAAACAACTTGAGGATGAATCATTACCGAACTCAGACTGCAGCAGGAAAATGCGCTGAACTAAATGAAGATGTACAGATTACATAAAGCATACATTTTAATTAAAAAAACTGAGACATTTTTCAGGTCCCTGAAAAATAAATACTCAACAATAGTATATTATATCACAAGGTAGAGAAGAGATTTTTTTAGCCGAGCGTAGCATCGAGGGAAATAATAAATGCGAGACTATAAAAATCTTCTCTATCGTGTTTTATATATTTTTTTTTTTACAACTAGCACATTTATTATCCAGAAATACAACGATGACAAATATAACCCTACATGTTGTCTCAGACGTAACATCTCACAACTACTATTTTTGTTAATTCACTATTACCTACAGTAATTAATTACTTATCTGAGTTATTAACTTAAGTTATCATAAATGAGGTTATGTCATTTTTGTACTTATGCAATTATTAAAGGAATTTTCTAACTTCGTAATATAAAATATTTGTTAAAAAACAAAGTAACTGCAAAAAAAAAGGAAAAAAGTGTTGAAATTTGCCTCACTACCGATTATATTTTAACATAAAATAAACCCATTTGTTGTTTTGACATAGACAGAAGCAGTAGAGTTAAGGTTGTTCTGATGGTTTTCATCAGGAAATTTAAGTTTTTTTATTCAGAATCACTAATGTAATATGCCGATTACTAACCTTTTTAAGGTTGGGAAACATGTCATTATTTCTTATGAAGAGTAATAAATGTTACTCCTCTTGGGTGGTAATATGCAGGATTGCCAACGTTAAAATTACGAAAATACCGGAAATTTTTTCTTTCAAATTGTCAAGTTACGCATAATATTTCGCTAAATTAGTATTCAATTGCTTTTGTAGCAGTTTTTCTTAATTCTGGGGGAGTACATTGCTCCATTTCGACGACTTTAAATCAGATTTACACATTATTTCAATATTTTCTTTGACATTTCTGAAATGTCAAAAATCAAACGTCATTTGGATGGCCTACCTCGTTTGGACCTTAACTTTGTTAGAATTTTATTTTACTCAAATTTTTGACTGAAAATAATGTGAAACCTCGGTGGTAATGGCATTACCCCTTGTGCTTTATCCGATCTCGAGGCTAGCGCCTCTCGATCGTATACATAAGCACTCGGGGTAATGCCATATTTACCACCTCGCTTGTAATGTACTATTTATTCGATTTTGCATGTATTTCATGTTAAAATACTTCCGTTGGTACTTGCGTGATGGTAATAGTTTTCGATAATAATATTTTAGAAATATTTGTATCATTGCAACACCCTCCAACATCGACATTTACCCACCTCTAATGCATTATATTGCCCTTGGTTTATAATGAAAATGATTATTGACTGCTAGGAGAGAAAAACAACTTTACAATCTCTCGACAAACTAAATAATGGTATCTTTTACAGCTAGTTGTGAAAAAAACCAGTTTTCATTATTTAGTTCTCATAATTTTTTGAGAGTAAATTACAAACTTTAATACTAAGAAAGTTTTTTATTCATTCTTTAACTTTTTAATTTTAATAATAATGATCATTATTTTAAATTGATCTTTGTTCATTAAAGCCTTAAAATCAGTTTAAATTCTTTGATGGTATTCTACGTTACAACTTGAAAATTAACTGAAACAGAATTAGTGAAATTTTATTACAACTAAACCATTACGCTTTCAGTTTCACAAGCAGAATGGACTATTAGTACATTATATTATAAGTGATAGAAATGCATCATTATATGCGAGTGAGATATTTGACCGACGAGTGGGACACTTCTCACAAGTTTCATAATGACATTTCGATCACGTGTGATATACGACGTTTTATCTTACAGGTGCAACTATCCAAAAAATGAAGTTTCATTCAAGTAAAATATTCACCTATAAAAATATAATAGTAAATATAATATAATAGTCAAATTTACTCACTTGTGAATACTTTATCTTAATTGTGAATAATATTTGATTTCTATCACAAAAAACAATGGTATAAGGTACCTCAGAAACTCAACCTGTAAGATAAAATAATTTATAGACTCCAAAATTTTAGTAAGTCAAGTAGAAATTCGCAAAAGATTTAAATCGCTCACAAGTGAAAGTTGTAGAACTTCAGAAAAACTGTATTTGCTGTTAGAGTGGAATTTTTTTGTAGTAGTATTTTTCTCTTTTTTCAGAATGCTGACAGTATAATTTGTACATTATTATTTTTATAGTACTGAATATCCGCTGAAATGCTTAAAGATCCGCTAGAAATGTGCTCAGATTTTTAGTAAATTTTTTAAAATGTTCACAGAGTGCACAGAAATCTCTAAATTCGCCCCGGCAGCCGCTTGTTCTGAATTCCTGAACCAATCGCTGAAAAATGCCTTATTTCCGATTTGCATTAAAAATGGCCCAGCTTTATCCCTGTCGGCTTCCGCCCCCAATTGCAGGTGCGAAGTCGTCCCGAGGGTGGCCATAAGTCTTAATTCGTCGTGTTCATGTTGGCAAAAACAAGAGGAGCGCTCCGAGCGCGCGCTCAGTCTTTGATAAACGGCAGCTAGGTTTGGACGCGGTTTCGCTCCGGAGGAAAAACCACGCGTCGTACACGAAAAATCAAAAATGTGACACTTTTCGTCTGAAAAATAATTTGTGATCGAGCAACTTTTCCAATTACGAAGTGCTGAAAGTAAGTTGTAATTGGTCGGTGGCTGTTTTTTTTTTCCAAGTGAAACGACTTGAGTGCGAGGTTTTGTTTAGGGTCGGATGGTCGCGCAACGGGGCTAAAAATTGGCGAATTATCATGCATGGGGTGCTAAACAAATTTTTGGACTAATTTGATTAATTCCGGTTCGAGCGAAATTCGATGATTTATTTTGATCATAAAAGAGCGGTTTGGGAAATTTGAATAAAAAGGGGAAAAGCGTTGTTGATACACTATTATCTAAACAGACCCGTGTCAAAATTGATGATTTATTGTATATTATAAGTTGGAGTTAATACTTTGGAAAAAATTCTCTTGTAGATACATCATTTTCGTGTTATTGATAGACAAGTAAACATTCCTTTTACGACGTGTGCAATTACAAAGATATAAACACATAAATGTATACAAGACAAGCACAGATTAAGGAAATTTTTGTGTTGCATTTATGGTGAGAATTTTCAAATCAAAACCGTTCATTAATGGAAAGGAGTTACTCCATTTCGGACCACGAACGTAAAAACGATCATGATTTACAAATTATCAACATCTGCAACTGACAATGATCGATGATGTATGACGGGATTTTTGGGCCGAGTAGCCGTCCAAAATCGCTTAATAATAGCCAATGGCCTAATCGAAGAGAAAACTGGAAAAATCACACGCAGGACCTCGCTCTTGCGTCAATATTGTACCATAAAAGTACGAGTATATTTGCGTTTTTACGGTGTAAACAGATGGGACTCGAATTTTTCGCCCGATAAATAAATTTTGATGAATGGACTAAGTGCGAATCCAATTGGCTCTGCTCCAGTTATTAGGTTAGTGTTAATGGTTGCAAACAATGCGGGAAGATGAACGAAAATAGATTATTTACAAAAGGGACGAATTATATAACGCGATTTTGTTTTTACGATGCAAATAAAAAATTAATAACTCGTGTATCTAATAATTTTTAAATTGGAAGAAGAAAGATGAGGTTTTACGACCAAGTCGGAGATAATTGTCAATAAGCCACACTTTCGGCAATTACCGATGTATTTTAGTGAGATTGCGAAACGCGTCTGCTCTTTTTTCGTTCGGGAATTATTAATAAATCTACGCTAACACAATAACCCTATAAATTTTTATGTTTATTGAATACAGTTGAATAGTGTTTATTCGGGAGCAGATAAACGTGCACTTCTCTTTTACGCATTTTAATGAGGAAAAAACGTATTTTGCTCCTTTTATAGACGCCGTTTGCCAGTTATAAAAATAAAAGCGATCGACGGCGCCATCCCGGTGAGTTTCAATTTAAACGTTTGTAATAGACTCGTTAAAATGAAGTTTTAACATATTGACTGCTTTAATTATCGATTTATCTAGAGAGGGACGAAACTATACACAATGGGTTAGACAAAAAATTATTCGAGTTTATTATTATTATTATTATTATTATTATTCGAGGATAATAAATCTTCTACACTAAGTTATCCAGGAATATAAGGCGTGGTGCCCAAAGAGGAAACCCTTCATAACTTTTCAAGCTACCTTTACGAGTATTGTATTAGTAACTAACTAAAGCTGTTTAAGGAGTTTGTTTTGTCAAAGCAATTTGAACGAGGGCACGTGTTCATTTACTTTACGTAACTAGAGGAAAAGCAATAGAAATCATTTTCAGTTGTTGTAGAGTTTTGCATTCAAAGGCTTGAATTTTTCCAGGATTGTGTAACGATTCAACTACCTTGTAAAAATATTCAATTTTTTGCATTTTTGTGCCGTCGCCATTTCCATTCAGCCGAAAAATGTAAGCGAGAAGTAAATTTTCAGAATGCACATTGGGAATTCAGCGAGAAAATCGCATTTGCATTATAAATAAGCATCATGTTAACATCAGTCAGTTTTTGGAAACGTAAAAATAACACAAGAGGGTTAAATATGTAAAATCACTGATTGGTTAGTTTAACCGTGAAATTTTTTTCGTCTGATTGCGTAATTCCAGGTGCCTTCTAAATTTAGCACGTGTGTATTGTGTTAATGAAGAAGATTAATTGTCGTGGCCCAGAATCTTCCATTAAGACCTTGTAATGTCAACTTCTTAGTCGATTAATACGTTAGGACGTTGTAAACATAACTTTGAGTAAAAACTACGACACGACAATGAAATTGAAATTATAATAATTGTAATGTCGCTTAACCCTGAACTGTATGTACATAACTGTGTTGCATTTGAATGTTTTGGTCGCTTTGTTCTGTAAAATATGTTTTATTGACGAGTGGGTGGAGATTGGGCCATACATGGACTGTATAGGAGACAAGTTTGTCGACTGAAACAAAAAATTAAATGACAATGTAACGAGCCGAGCGGAAATTTTAAGGATCATTGACATGAGACGAAGTTTGTAAGGGTTTTTATCGGCGGATGGAAACCAACCCTTAGTAAAATAGACGCCGCGTGAGAATGACTCACATCAAAGAATTGGTACAGTCCAACTTTTTCAAGCAAAAATATACAAAATTTTCAAATAAATACAAAAATGAGAGAAAAAGTTGGAATATTTTTAGTATGAAGAGACCCTAACAATTTTTTCTTGCTTCTTTAGCAAATACAGGGTGATTTTTTTAAGAGTCACTTTGCATGTCTCAGAAAAACAAACAAAAATCAGACAGTCCCAAGACAGATCAATTTTTATTTACAGCGGGGACACCTTTTAATGTACTTTTGAGTTGTAGTATCAACCCTTTTTGTAATATAAACAACCCTTTTAAAATTTTAAATGGCACCACTCCGTTTGTGACACCTCAAATGAATTTGTTGAGTGTTTTGTTTGAGTTTTGAGTGTTTTTTACTTACATTAGGCAAAATAACATCTAGCCACCTAACCATTTAAATTTTATTTCCCTAATTTTTTTTTCTTATTTAATTTTATTTACCTAACCATATTCTTTTTTTGTATTGTTTTTAGAAAACCGTATTTTCATAATAGAAAATGTCAGTTTAATTTTAGTTAAAAATAAACCTTTAATTTTGTTTTATGCATTTCATACTACATAATATGGTATTACCAGTAACTGAACAGCATGTAATTCAAAAGAAAATATTAAAAAAACAGCTGAATATCTAGTCAAAATATCATTCCCTTGAAATTACAAAGGGGATGGTGCTATTTGTGTTTATTTTTTTGAGATATAATGGCACCACTCCCTTTGTGACACCTCAAATGAATTCGGCTGTGTGTTTTGTTTGAATTTTGAGTGTTTTTTACTTACGTTAGGCAAAACAACATCTTGCCACCAACCATTTTAATTTTATTTCCCTAATTTAATTTTATTTAATTTTTTTCTTATTTAATTTTATTTACTTAACCATTTTTTTTCCGTGTATTGTTTTTAGAAAGCCGTATTTTCGTAATAGAAAATGTCAGTTTAATTTTAATTTAAAAATAAACCTTTAATTTTGTTTTATGCATTTCATACTACATAATATGGTATTACCAGTAACTGAACAGCATGTAATTCAAAAGAAAAAATTAAAAAAACTAGCGAATTTCTAGTCAAAATATCATTCCCTTGAAATTACAAAGGGGATGGTGCTATTTTTGTTTATTTTTTTGAGATAGTCACGGTGAGATAAAAAATCACAAAAATTTTGTTAATTTATTTATTTGAGTGAAAACATTTTTTACGTTTGTGTAATGTGTCTCGTAAAGTACCTGCCAGTTGAAATCCGGTATTATTTATAGTAATAAAATTCCGGGTCGTAAAACCGCGCAATAAATTGTAAACATTATTAAATCAAACGATCAAAATATGAGCTTTTTGCAGCATTGCTATCGTTAAATTTATCGAAAAGTCGACTGCTTTAAATCGCTCAATGCATTTCCGATCTTCGAATCGCATTACTTCCGCTTGTTTATTTGTTTATTATAAGCGCGTCAAGCTTCGACAGGGGCAAAGATCGGGGTTTCCCCTCCGCCTTGAGCGATTTCAGTATACCCACAAATGGATTAGTTCTGTATCATGAAACTTCCCTAATGTGACGTATTATGGCCCAACTAATACACCACTGATGAATGCGGCGCCTTGTATCAAATTTTCGCCGCTTAGTATAAATCAAAAGACTTAATCTTCTTCCGAAGACAAGTTAAGAAAATAAAGGAACGAGATTTAAATCTCGCTCATTAAGAAAAGCGTCTGCATTACCTACAGCCAATTAATTAACAGATGTGTTTACAACCGGAAAACTCCGGGAAAAAATCACCGACGTTGTGAATAAAATATGGCCGAAGTAATACCACTAAAATTTATATAAAGCTCTCACAAACACATAATACTTCCTGTAATATCCAAGCTTTCAGGCGGTTCGCCTCGTAAATGAAAAATTTTCGAAGGGGATGAGTTTTTTGCAGGGGAAAGCGGATTTTCTTATTTATTTCGTGATTGTTGTTTATGCAGAATCGATTCGTACAATAACGAATTCATGAAGTGAGAAAAGGGGCGTCAATCATAAAAATTTGCATTTTTTGAAGTGGGAGAGGGTGGAAATTAAATAGACGACGGTAATTAATTATTCTGGTTTTATTCAGAATAAATCAAAGGTCGTTAAAGGTTTTCCCGAAGAAAATTAAAGAGCAAACTTATCGCAAATAAAATTGTTTGATTGTTGTTGTGTTTCTATCATTCTAAGGTAGAAAAAATGACGTTTGATGAGTTCAATGTCGTCAGCTTTGGGAAATAAAGTGGCCACTATTTGTTTCGATTTTCGGTGTTATGTAAGCTAATTTTTTTTAATGGTGTGTGTGCTTTTCTGGTTGTAAAACTTGTTTTAATAATAGTTTATCAGCCCACCTTCACCTCTAAAGTTGCATTTTACCTTGACTGGTAAGAGTAGTGTTTTGTGTAGAAAAATAAAAAAAATATGACTTGCATTTTGAGTAGTAAAGAGACTCTCTAAGACTGGCAAGAGAGAAACAAAAATCTACTGAAATATGTTTCAAAGTAAACGAACCCTTGATCTTATTTTCTGTAATAAATACTTTCTAATTAAATTTAATTAAAATGATTAAAACGTCTATTTTGCCAATTCAATCGTCAAATGAATGTTTTTAATTATTATTAAATTTCTTTCATCACTCTTTCCTGAACCTATATTGGCCAAATATTTACATTACAGCAGTCTGTATAATATAACCAAATATTTATCGCGCGTAAACTTTCCATTTCAAACACTGAAATTCCGTCGGCCATTACCGATAGGACAAAATCTGCTGATTATTCATGGCGTGATGCTTAGGCCGATTAATTTTGATGGAAAAAGAGCTTTACTTAATTGCTGAAAAAGGAGACGATTTGTGACTAATCCACAATTAGTAAAAATCGGTTTCGTGCTGAAATTTCAGTCGACTGACCTTGCAACATTGTGCACGTTCCTCGGACCAGATCTGAAATAAAATCTGCTCGGCGCGTTTACGATTTCACGTTATTACCCCAGAAACGTTATCTGTAACGCTCCGACACTCGTTCCGGAGTTTTTTCAGCAGCGTGCCGCCCGGAAAAATAAACGGACCCTTAAGAAGTGGAGTTTCAAAAATGATTTAATAATTTTTACGAAAGAGTAAATGTTAAAATAGCAATTTTCTTTTCGGTTTTGGGCAAAAAGTTGGGGTTAATTTAGATGTAATGGAGGAGGCACTTAACGCAGTCTCTTCTGGGCGTCTCCTTTCCGTTAAAAGGCCTCAGAGAGCCATTCCGTGTGGAGAATTCTGGAAATACCTGCCGCATCAAATATTTTTGTCATTCAAAAAGAGGTCTGCAACTCTTCACAAATCTCCCAAGTGTCGGTTTATTGTAAATTCTCGTTAGATCGGCGCCGATTCATCATCATTTCTGGCATCATTCCAGATAAATATTGCAATTTTCACAATGCGATTATAAATCAAGTTATTTTCGCACGACCACCGGCTCGATGAAAAAAATCTGTTTTGATACGTCTCGAATGGTTCATAAATCTATTTGAACGTACTACGAGAAACCTTGCAATGTCAAAAAATTATTTTAATTGAGGATTAAATAATGATTTTTTGTGGAAGTGATGAAATTTGTATTCAAGGAGAGACTCGGCCGTGAGGTCCAATGACATCCTCTCTTTTCGTCAAGTTCAAATTACTGTAATCCTGCACTTAATTAACGAAAGCAATAGCGCCAACTTAAAAAAAAATCACTAATGAAAGAAGTGATTAAAAAATCCTGAGGCATGTACGCCCAAGTAATGAGTTCCTCTAATTGAATTTTTTATGAACTAAACTTGACATATCCGTTTGATAAGTCCACATTTACTCTTCCAAAAATAAATTTATTTTTTTATTATCATTTCCAGACAACCATAATTTAAATTCCGCCGGTTCTAAGCTCGTTAGTTGTGTTAAAACCGTCCAATCAATAAACGGTTTAATCTCAATGGTCAACATTCAATAAACCTCAACACAAACTCCAGACGTTTTAAGATAATCCAATTTCTTTGGCATATGTATACCGCTCAATAAAGATAAAAGAATACTAAATCCACTCTCATTAAGTTAAATTGTTATTTACAATAAACTATAATTTTTCCGTCTTTTACGACTTCAATAGCTGTTTTTTTAATTCGTCTTTATGTAGTTACATAATTAATTTGAACGCAATTAAAGTACAGTGTTATTGTTTGAATTGCGTTTAAATTAACCGCTCTCCTCTCCGCCAAAATAAAACACAGTGAAATATTAAAGTGTTTAGCCGCGATTCAGCCTCGACATCAATTACACGTCTTCATTTCAACACGCCGCTATTTTACCGAGTTATTTATAGGGAAGTAAGTTCTACTTTCTGTCCCATTTATCGTGCCGCCACTGGCCGTCGCGTTATTAAATTCCACCCAAAGCTGCACTTACTCGCAATTAAACGATAATTACCGAATCAGAATTAATTTCATTACCTCGTAATGAATCAATAGTTAATTATCGTTTGAAACACAATTTACCGTGTCGAATAAGGGCCTAGTCACGTAAGACCGAAATATATTACGACGGCTCCAAGACGGATTTTTAATTAAGAAAACGAGACAAACGACTAATTACAACCCTAACGAATATGAGAGGACAAGACAAGTTTGAAATAAATTGATGTCGATTTTTACAATCGTTGCAATTTCGACCCAACTTGAAAGATTCAAGGACCTTTACTATTAAGTTTAAGTTTCTAGGAGAGCTTTATTGTCGAATCTCGAGACCGTTTTGAGAAACTTTGTTGTAAAAAAATGATTGTTTTTCTGGAAAGAAACATTTTAATTGCAAGCTCTCTTCATTTTAATTGGCTAAGAAAAAATCTTTTTAAAATCCTCAGCTCGTGACAATTCCCGAAATCCAATTCTCCTGCACACTCGCATGGAATTTTTATCTCCCATCGTCGCATCAACGTAATCCTTCGTGTTTCAGGTCTCTTTTTGATGGCTCCGCACTAGCACAATGCCCCCGTCGCCGCCGGACGACCGCATCTCCATCGAATGCACCGAAAACTCCACTCTAACATCATCATGCAACCGCACGGCCACTTTTTTCTTCTCCTGCATCGACTCCAGCCCAACTTTCGTCGACTTCTACTGCGAGTTCGACTCCCTCAACACAACTCTCTGCAGGTCTTGTGATTTGAACTCAACCCTGGAGTTAGTGACCAACTTCACGACTGACCTCACTGTCTCCGATTTTATTTTACGCGTCGTCTCGAATTACTCCGAGTGCAGTTTGGTGAATCGCAGTGGCGGTGGTGTGTTCTGGACTTGCGAAAATGTCGCAAACGATAAGGGGACGCAATGGGGTGCGAATTACGACTGGAGTTTTCTGTTCGTGGTGGTGTTTATTTTGGCAGGAGGATTGGGAAATATCCTGGTGTGTTTGGCGGTTATTTTGGACAGGAGGTTGCAGAATGTGACCAATTACTTTCTGCTCTCGCTGGCCATTGCCGACCTTTTGGTCAGTCTCTTCGTCATGCCGTTGGGGGCCATTCCCGGATTCCTTGGTGAGGAATTTAATTTTTTTTCTTTTATGACTCGCGAGACTTTAATTTGGTGGTGTGATGCCTTAAACGGCGTCAATATGCACGTTTTACGAGCGCAAACACGAGAAGTACATGGTATTTTCTTCAGAATTGCTCGTAATCTTGAATTAATTTATTCCAAGTTCTCTTGATGTTACAAGTATTTATCTAAAATCATTTCATTTCCGAGGAAAATATCTACAAAGTCCTCGTTTTGCAACTAGTAGCATTTGATGAATTCACGTCCTGTCGTAAAAATGGCATTTGTGGAGTATTATGTTCGGTTATTGGTTGAACAAATGACCGTTTTTCAAATATCACGACAGGACTCAAGTTTTTTATGAAATTTCCTCAGCGGTGATAAATGTTTGACGGCGCTGAACAACGACCAAATGAATTTCAGTTCGGCAAAACTAAATTTTCACACAGTGTAGGTACTGAAAAAAAAAGTTAACTACAAAGAACACAAATACTTTGTTCAAATGTTTATTATTTTTCTTTTTATTCTTTTTTTGACATCAAAACTCAATGATAAAGTCAAAATTTAGGTTGAAAAATTCTGGTTTTTGCTCCACTTAGTGTAAGAACAACCCGTCCATCCTGTTTCTTTTGAAGTGTGGGCCTACCTCTGTCCATAAATAACAATTTGTAGCGTTCTCGTCGTAATTCACTCACATTCGCGCTACCCTTCGCATAACGTGGTTATTCCAACATTTGCGCCGGCATAACAGAGTTAATCAAGAGTTTTGTAGTGCGTGTAAATTTCGTGTGAGTAGGGTACCCCTTTTTCTCTCTAGAAAATTATTCCTTTCTCATGGTAAATCGCGAGAATCCAAGACGCGAGTTATTTTATGTAGATCATGTGCTTTAAAAGCTCCCGGGTCAACGAGATCGAATAATCCAATTAATCCGAATCGAGAGACGATATTTTATTCAAAACGGGTTTTATTAATTCAGAGACATAAATTAGCACTCGGAGATCGCCGCCGGAGGTTCTTTTCTTTGTGTATCTTGAATCTTGTCGCCGTTTTGAATACATATTTCATGTTAGCAGTGGTAAATTCGCATCGTTTGACGTAAACAAGGCTCGTATATCTTCAGATTGTTTGGTTTTCACCCCTACCAACAGATGTCACGATTTGAATTCCAAATTTCAACACAAAAAAAGAAACAAACCAATTCGATATGGTCAATTGCCAACATGGCAAGCTTTCGGCCATTATCTCGTGTGAAACAAATAAACACTAAAATTTTTCTTTTTCTCACTTATCCCCGGATTAGAAGCGCAAAGTAAAAATCCACTCATCTCCCGGATTATAGTTTAGTAAAGCTTTCGAGCTTTGCTAAGTTCTTGTCGTCCATACAGCTTTACTTATTCATGTATAACAAGAACAATCAAATCCGAAACGAAATCTACTTAGCGTCCGCAAAATTTGGAGCTTTTTCTCCGGTGGCAAGCAAACCGGAAGAGATTAGAAATGAAGGACAACGTCTGTTATCGCTCACCGCGCAGTGTTTACAAGAGTTAGCAATTTCTCGATAACGCCAAAGAATTATGTTCCCATTGGTTCGCTAATTATTTAGCTTTTTCCCGGCGCATCCACCATTTATCAAACGGACAAATAATTTGATGGTAAGTTACTTCAGAACGCTCGCCAAAACAAACATGTAAAAGAAATGTTTTCAAATAATTAAAGTGTGCTGAAAATAAATTCGAGTCGTTTTTTTATCGTTCTGTGAAAATATTTGTAACTTTCTATCGGAGGTTTTTTTAATGGAAAAACGGACGGACAGAAATGTATTTTTTGCATGACAAACAACTTTGAACATGTAATTTTGATATCATATGTACCTTAATAAAAAAATTCAGTATTTGAAATGACCCTAGACTGGGCAAAAAATACGACACAAACGTCGTTTACCAGTATGAAACTCTTCTTTCAATGGAATATTTTTTGTATGTGCTTTCAGAAATAGCTATTAGACTCATTTAGGTAAGTCAATACATAATAAAAGGTTGGAAAATAAACCCACGATTCGTCCATTTTAGGTAACAAAAATATTATTTAATTAATAAAGTGGTAAAGACAGAAACCTTTACATTTTTCTTTTTTGTTTTTTTCTCTGGAAGATTCGATTGAAAATCCCGGACAAGTCGGCGACCTTCGCCAAAAAATTAGCTCATCTCATTTTTAACTGAAATTAGTTCGGATGTTGGACTACTTTCAGGGAAAGTTTCTTTTTCCGGTAAATTACGCCGACTCCTATTCGTTTTTATTAGTTTTCGGTGTCGTCAAGGGATAACGATATTATTAAAATTTAATTACTTGGATAATCACATAAAATTCAATTTCGTCAAAGTACTGACAAAGCTAATGAATCATTTTAATTGAATCCAACGTCGACTCGGTAAATAAGATGAAATTTGTCTTGGAAATTCCTTACAAACTACACATCTCGGTTTTCGGTAGATTAACTAAAGTGGTGACAGAGCCGCAACGGAATTTTTTTGGTCATCCGGAAAATTAAATGAAATATTTTTTGGATGTTGTCGCACCTGATCAAGGTTAATAATAATCTTTCCAGACCTGACTCCAGTCTTATTAAAGTCAAATTAAGAGGTCGAAACTTAATCTAAGAGAGAGTTGTGTGTCGCTGCAGGCGGGTTGAGATTGGATGTCGTCGCAATTTCGGCAAAATTCACAAACTAGCAAAAAAATTAAAAAAACCTCCGAGTTAATTTAAACTAGGCTTCTGTTAAAATTAAAAATGAATCGAGAATCTGACTTTCAACAGGTTAAAAACGTCAAGAAATAAATCATCTTTTCGTATAAAGAGGGATTTTTAAATCGGAATGAAATTTGTGATTAAGCAACCACCTGCTCTTTTGATTGTCACTCGAGATAAACTCATTTCATATTCGGGAAGGAAAAACCGAGCACTTTTCAGATTTTTTTGTGCCCAGACACTTGAAATGTAATCTCGGTCTGTCAACAAAGCTCGATACAGGAAATAAGAAAACTTTTTGTTAATCGAGTTGAAAAATATCAACTCGGTGTTTAATTGTCATTGCGGTAAAGTCCGGCAATGGATTAGTGCCCGGATTAGATTTATGAAGTCCGCTGGCGGCAGTGCGGAAGCTTTTTAAAATTTTAATCCGTCGACGGCAACAAATATTAAATAATTTGGTTGTGCGGCGAGCAAATTATTACACTCGTCGACGAGGAGAAATTCGAAAGACTAATTCCCGGTGGAAACACGATAAACCGAAATGAGGCGTCGGGATTTTATTGCATTTCCTATTTAAAGAAACGTTGCGAAAATAGAAAACCGCCCCTGCGTATCGGAAAAATGCAAAGCCGGGATGTTTTGTTAAGACGAGAGAGGCTATCATGGGAGATAATGTCCGAAGAGCGGCCTTAGATTAATCCGGGAGAGTTTTTAGGGACTGGAAACATCAAAAGGGGTTGTTTGCATCAAGAATGGTTTAGACTAAAAGCCGAATTTCCAGGAAAAAGTCAAAGGGATTTTATTATTTTACAAAATTTCATCAAATTTGGCTTTAAAGCCACTGAAAAAATAGAATACATCAATCTGGGGCTTATTTCAACCCAATTATCTTGGTTGGGATGTTTGAGAGGTTTCTCTACGTTCATTATCAAACTTATTACCACCCAAATGAACTATCATAAGGTAATGTTAGGAGACGACGTCGCCAGATTCCCTAATTATTACTCTAGTAATCCCAGTATGAGTATTCGTAACTTAGCGAAAATCTCCACCGAATTAAATTCACCCTCTAAAAACCAATGAACGGAAACCGAGACCCATTAACATATCATTTCATAATTTCGATATAAAATACCGAAATTGGTGGTAAAAATGTTGCGATAAATTAGTGTTTCTGAGTTTGTTTGCCTGATTAATGTTCTTTATTATGACAGTATTAAATTTTGAATCAAAGAAACATCCTGGGGCGCTCAAATTACGGGACTATGGAGCATTTTCGGCATCAAATTTATATTGTGACAAGTCGCAGTTAAGTTCGGGCTTTGAATTCACTTGCTGATTCGATCGGTGGCTGTCCACAACTCTATTAAACAGATAAGTGGAAATTAATATGTAGATTGGAGTCGTTAAGGGGTTGCTTGCGGTCGTGTGACTCGACTAATTTTTAGTCTTTTGGAAATGTAACGAGGGTTGTTATCAGATAACAAGGCAACATCGAGTTACCTCATTGCGGATAATTAACGATTTAAAGTTGGATCCCGGAAAGACCCACCGGATAAAACCCATTTCGGTCCACACGCAGTGCTAAATCAATATCAAGACGGTCTTATTTTGCATATGAATCATTTTCCGTCGCGTTGACGCTCTTGTTTACAACTTTTCCATCTAACATGTTTCGCTGAAAATGAGGGGTGAATATATAAAAGCTCCGGACGGGTTTTACGTTGTCTTGTTCTTAATCGCATGTGTGTTTTAAAAATCGACAAAATGAGAAAGTAAATGGGACAAGTTGAAAGCGACGTCATCTGCAGCAGACATTAATATTACAACGATGTTCCACCAGCCATTTCTAACGCAATTACGGCCGAAAATGCCATTATTAAAACCGACATTTCGGGCAAAAACTATTTTTTACCATTCTTGGCAACCCATCGGCAAGAAAGCAATTTCTTTTATTTGTTCTTGAGCAATTTCCAGAAACAATGACTTTTTAAGGTATTCAAATTCAATAATTTAAACAGTAGTTTAGTAAAGGTTACTTAAATTTTCTTGTTATTTTCATTTTTTTTATTTCCTTCTTGTATTTCTTTATCGATGGCAAAATCTAAATAAAATTGCATCTAAGTTAAAAATCGTTCCTCCCCCTCCCCTATTTTTTAGTAAATTTATTTGCAGCTAATTTTTTAACTTTACTTTTAAAAGTGACTTTATGGTTCATAAAATGCGTTTCACAATACACTTTAAAATTAAAATTTGGCTTAAAGTGTCTTTAATTATTTTAAAGCCTGAAATATCTCCCTTTAACTCACTAATAAAGTAGCTAATAATAATAAAGTAATAAAGTAGGCAAATTTCTCAGTTATTTGAATCGCACTAAATCAATGTACTCAGTGATCTTTCTAGTTTAATTTCTTCTTCCGACAAGGAAGAATATGTACTTACCACAAAGATTAGAAATTTCCAAAAAAAAAGAAAAATTATTTTCAGCTTTATGGGAGGTCGATTTCTTTGGTCGTTTTCATTTAACCAAGTTTACCGTTTACTCTCTTTTGGAAAGTACTAAACCTCTAGTGAAAATTAATAAATCTGTACCTTTTCAGAATGGTAAACTTTATTATTTAGTTGACAATCAATAATATTTTTGTAGTGTCTGCCCTAACAAACAGATCTCTTCTTTTTGGAAAAAATTTATGATCTCTTAGCTTTTGGTTATCCATTTTCGAAGTTCAAATTATTTGAATGACGTTTAATTGTAATAAAGTAGTCAAATTTAAATAACGTTGATTTTAAAATTACAAGTACGAAACGCAAGCGCACGGAGACGTAAAAAAGTTCTACCAACTTTACTTAAAGCCACTTTAACTAAACTTGATACATTTTGCTAAATATTATGAATTGCAATAACTTTAAAGTCGCTTTAAGAAAACTTTAATTTTTCAATATCTTTTAACTAAAGGAACTTTAAAGTAAGGACATATTATGAAACTGGGCCAAAAGCTAGTTAAGAAATTTAATAATTTTATTCTTGATCAAAGTAAGATGAAATTCTAATACTCTAAAAAGGACAATATAAAAAAAGCAAGTGAAAAGTGACTTTGTTGGAACATCTGTTTTCTATTGAATAATTTCTATGCAAGATTTAGTTTCTTTATGCAGGTTTTTTAGCATCGTAAAGTTGCAAATAAATATTTCTGTTTTTTCCAGAAAAAAAAATATTGTCAGTCTAAAAACACTTATTGCAACTATTGGAGCACAGTTGCGTTGTTTTTTAGAGAAAAATTGCCAGAGTCAGTGATAAAAGCGACCCTAATTACGCGAAAACACCGGAAGCTTTCGAAAGGCGCAAAAGAGACTGTTCAGGTATTAATGAGGCGACTTTTCGTCGACGACCGGAAAAAGATTCCTTTCGAGTGATGCATTTTCCATTTAGTCGAAAAACCGCAATGTTTGAAATGGCCGGAGCATGAAGAGGACTCTGGGAGAAAATTCAACTAGGCACATTTAATTTTTTTCTCGATTTGTTTGGCGTTTTGTTCTTGGTAAATTATTAAGAAGGCGGAAGTGGTCTTCAGAGTTCGCGGTTTGCATTTTTAGCGTTTCGGCTGATGAATGGTTTCATTTCGAGTCGGGGTGCACCCTTTGTGCGTTTGTTCTCGTAGCGTTTTCGTTATTAACTCGATACCAGGCCTTGCGGACAGGTACATATTGTCTATTCAGTCTCCCCTTCGTTCATTTTCTTTTCTCTTGTTTTTGTTACGTTTTAGTTGTATGGGATTTTCGCTGGAAGTTGCCTCATTAATTAAAACATTATCTCGCAGCGACTGCTAGTGATTTTATCGCGTCTCTGATGTGCAGTTAATTATCACCTCATCCCAGTTTCTTTAAATAATAATCGACCAACAGGTGGAAACAAAATGAAACGAAAAAAGAAGAATGCAAAAGTTGAAACTCCGGGAGCTGTGGTCTCGGAACCGAAACGTTTAAAATAACACGACAAACGCATGCCTTTCGGCTATGGTAGCGCTATTCAGACGTATTTCACCCAAGTTTTCGTGATGTGCGGCGATAAATCTCACGTTATCGTTTCGGTAGTGAGTTCGTTCGCTCGCTCGAAATTAAGATACAAAAGGACGAGGATTTGAAATAGGTGAGAGCCCTTGTCGAATTCATTAGGCAGAAAGGCGAGAGAATCTTTATGTTTCTGTTTGTTTCCTCACTTAGTGTTCCGACAAAAAAACGAATCCCGGCGTCGCTCGGGACAAATTAATTGCGAGGAATTTCGATCGCCTAATCGATACAACACCACCACAGAGGCCGTTCTTTCGTGTCAGCGATTCCACCGGCGCCAACGGTGACCATTCGAGTGATTAAATTAAGCGCCGGTTAACATCACTCATTGTCTTCCTTTCTTTGGACTACACAAAAACACTAAAATCAAATATTGCAACCAAATCTTAATTCCCCCCGAGATCAGTGTGAGTTTTATGAGGTGCAAACTGTCCATAACAGTGAAAATGTTTATTTTGTGAAAATCTCTTAATCGTTAAGGCTGTTGGTTCTTGATGTGAATTTTATTTGATATTTTTAAACTTTATTTTTGAAGATAAATGAACCATTTTTTTAGAACTTTATAATTAATAGGGCTTTCGGACTACGAAACATTTTTTTTATAATCTAAAAAAAATTATTTAATTATTTAAATAATTAGTTAAACTAAAAATAGCTTTCGTACTCTGAAAATATTGTTTTTTTATGACTAATGAACATTTTGTATATAAAATGTTTAACGCTAATATTGCAATAAGTATCAAAAATGTTTTATAATTTTTTTTCCAATTTACGGCAAGCTGCTTTGATACAAGCGAGGATGGAGAAGGAGCTAAGCGCACGTGTTAGCTCATGGTCCGAATTGTGAATGATTCAAGGGTCCTCTCAAATATCGGAAGCGGCAAAATTAATAAAATGCACAATGATTCTTCATGAGTAAAATTCAATATCTTGTCAGAAATCCATAGATATACCTCTCGTATATACATAAACATACATAATTATGCAGTATTATTCAATTTCTTTACGCTTTTTATCAATTTACAATGTTTTAGTTGACTTTTACATTTCGTTGTTCATGATTCCAGAAGTTTTGTTAAATTAATTTGATGGTTTTTTTAAATTTGATATAGAAATAATTAATAATAGTAGAAAAAAAAATAAAAATAACAAGCTTTTTGTATTTATTGTAAACGCTGTCAGTGATTCGGAAATTTCTATGATTTAATTTCGATTTAAAAATAAAAACAGTATGTACAGTCACAGCCAAGTAAAAGCGACCACTAGTATAACATTTTAAATTGTGGTATATTATTAGACTTTTAAATGAAAATTTCAATAATAGATATTTGTAATTTTTTAGCTTTAAATTTGATATTTAGAAAAATTTCAGGTGATTTAATATCAATTTACAACAGAATAAAGTACATTAGTGGTCACTTTTATTTCACCGTAAATGTACCTACTTCCGTTTTGTTAAAATTGTTAGCATGGTAAAAAGTTTTTTATCAAAGTAGTAATTATAATTAATTTTTTTACAAATTACTTTGGATAATCAGAGGTGCATTGTTAGTTACTGTTAGTGTTAGTTTTAAAAACAATGTACGGTATAATAAAAAATAGATATATTTATTTAATAAACGTTTTTATCAAATAACCTGTGTCCAAATAAATTTCTGGTGAAAATTGCTATAAACAAGTCCGAAAAACTGTTTTGTATCAATACTAAGATCTTACATTTAAACTCTTTATTTTAATTCTATCGTCAAAATTCCCTTTTTAAAATTAAACAATGAAAATTTAAATACCAGATAAATATTAAGCAATTTTTTGACACCAGGGCACTCTTGACCAGAAATTTATTTAGACACACTTTACATAATACATTTTATTTTAAAGTTTTAATTTCATTTAGAGCCAGAAGAGGTAACATGTTTTCCATATAATTTTTTTAACTTTGGAAGCATTTTTTCTTTCCTAAACTTCTCATCTCTATTAACTCTGACTATTTCTAAACCCTTATTGCTCCAAACAATAAAAAAACAAAACTGTCTATTAGCTATTTGAAGCTGTCCTTGCACTTGATAAAAATAACTGTGCTTAGGATTCAAAATCAATAAATCTTCTTTTTTTTAAAGCACCAATAAGATGCTAAAGATCGCAATAAATTACGATTAGTTAGTTTTCAATATATTCGTCTTTTTTTAACTCATAGTGCAGGCAATCATTTCACATTTTAATTTCAGTTACACGCCTTTCTTAAATTCACAAAATATTCTTATGGACAAACAGCCTTAAGATTCACACCGCTGTTGCTGGTCATAAATCATGTCCTCTATTTTAGTTGGGATTTTTTGCCCTTCTGTTCCAGGTAAGTGGCCCTTTGGCGTCGCCTGGTGTACAGTGTATGTCACGTGCGACGTCCTCGCCTGTTCTGCCTCCATCATGCACATGTGCTTCATCAGTCTTGGTCGTTATCTCGGCATCAGAAACCCTCTCAAGACGCGACACAGCACCACCACTCGGACGGTGGTAATGAGGATCTGTCTCGCTTGGTTGTTGTCGATGTTGGTTTCGAGTTCGATCACAGTTTTGGGTAAAGGACGAGAAATCTTAGCCCAGTCAACTTAAACAAATCGGTGGAAAAAAATCCTAGAGAGTTGGAATTTTTTTTAAACGCTTTACACTTGGGTAGACATATATCAAAAGTCCTCAAAGGTGGGGGTCGAGCTCGAGAAGGGGGAGGGGATTAAAGGTGTCTTTTTTTGTTTTTTTTGCTTGTATCTCGGAAACTATCACTCTTATGGGGTTTTCTCCTCTTATCAAAATTAATAGTTATTTATTCGACGAGTTTGAGTGTAAATCGGACTCTTTATTTGACCGAGTGGATTTTTAAACCACGAGTGTAACGAGTGGTTTACAGTCCACGAAGTGGAATAAAGCGTCCGATTTACACTCAAACGGGTGGAATACAACATTTTATTCTTCGAATTAGAGTCAACAAGGCTTTAACTTGCTTTAAATCTGTTAAAAATAATTTGACGTTTTGTATTGAGAAATGCCAAACAGTTGTCAAAACTTCCTTACACGAGAGAAAAAATTTTGACAGTGTCGAAGAATAAAGCTTATTAATATATAAATTTCCTACAAAAACGGTCCTTTACATTTTTATTGTAGGCCTAACCGTAAGCGAGTTATAGGACTGACAAAAAAACATCATTTAAAAAAATATGCTTTATCAGCATTTAAAACAGAATTAGTTTTGTAATTTGAAAAAACTGACAGAAAATTAAATTTACTGAGTCTAATACTTCATTAAAGGAGGGGGGGTCACGAGGGTCTATGAATACAAACTCATCGTTTATAGAATTTTCTGTAATAGTATATTACAAGCGAGGTGGTAAATATGGCAATACCCCGAGTGCTTATGTATACGATCGAGAGGCGCTAGCCTCGAGATTGGATAAAGCACAAGGGGTAATGCCATTACCACCGAGGTTTGTATGCAATTTCATTCACAATCACATTATTTTCAGTCAAAAATTTGAGTAAAATAAAATTCTAACAAAGTTAAGGTCCAAACGTGGTAGGCCATCTAAATGACGTTTGATTTTTGACATTTCAGAAATGTCAAAGAAAATATTGAAATAATGTGTAAATCTGATTTAAAGTCGTCGAAATGGAGCAATGTACTCCCCCAGAATTAAGAGAATTAAGAGAAACTGCTACAAAAGCAATTGAATACTAATTTAGCGAAATATTATGCGTAACTTGACAATTTAAAAGAAAAAAATTCAGGTATTTTTGTAATTTTAACGTTGGCAATCCTGCATATTACCACCCAAGAGGAGTAACATTTATTACTCGTCATGAGAAGTAATGACATGTTTCCCAACCTTAAAAAGGTTAGTAATCGGCATATTACATTAGTGATTGTGAATAAAAGTCTATTTCTGCATCAAAATTTCCTACAAAAATGGTCCTATTCATTTCTGTAGTAGGACTAACCGTAGGCTTCTCAAGTTTGGAGTCTACATAAAATTACATTAAAAATCCTTTGAAACACATTTCACTAGTTTATGGTAAGTTTTTATATGTGTAGAGCGTTCCCCAACTAAGCTGCCTGAAAGGTGACTCGGGTGTAAACGTTTAAACGGAGATATAAATAAAAATTTTGAAAGAAAGAGAGAATCAATCTCTAAGAGGGTTAAATGGGGGTAAACGTTTAAATAAAGATATAAATATAAAATTCTTTAGAGGTGTAAAGGGGCACTAAAATCAGATTTTTCGAAAATTAGTTTTTAAGGGAATGAAACAGTGTACACATTTAAAGGAATATTGAAATATAAAATTTGGAAAATATGATTAAGTGTAAACACTTAAAAACAAAATTAGAAACATGAAATTTAGAATTTTGAGAGTGCAGAAGTGCACTAAAACGACACTTTATGAAAATTTAACATTTATCCATGAACATAGCCCATGCGAAGGATGAGACTACTATAGCTGAATCCCATACAAAACATAGGTGGTGATCCAGCTTTAGAGAGTACCTAAGCTTATGGAATGGTTTTGTGACAAAATCGCAGGCAAATGCTAGTTCAACATATAAGGATGATCCGGAAGATTTGGTAGACCCCCGTGGCACCCTCTAATAAACGGTTGGACACCCAATACATTCAATTTACTGTAAGCTTTATTCAAATTATCGATATTAAATCATCTATTTATTAATATTGTACTGAACAAGACTGTAATTCGGTTTTCAATGTTTAGTTGAAGACGAAGATGCAGCATATGAGGACGACTCGGAAGACTTTATAGACTCTCTAATAAAGTGTTGCACCCAATAAATTCAATTTACTGTTAATTTTTTTAAATCACAAGATTAATTCTGTTTTAAATGCGGATAAAGCACATTTTTTTAAATGATGTTTTTTGTCAGCTCTACAACTCGTCATACAACAAAAATGCAAAGAACCATTTTTGTAATCATTAATTTTGATAAGAAGGTAAAAACCGATAGAAGTGATAGTTTTCGAGATATAAGCAAAAACCCAAAAGAAGACACTTTTAGTCCCCTCCCCTTCCTCGAGCTCGGCCCCTATCCTCGGGGATTTTTGATATATGTCTACCCAAGTGTAAAAAAAGAGTTTAGAAAAAAATCCAACTCTCTAGGATTTTTTTCTACTGATTGCCCTATTTTGTCTAATTTGACTGGGCTATCTGTTTTTTTTTTCGCTCAATTCCTTGCTTTTCAGGCATAATCGACGCCCGGAACATAATGCCCGCCCCCGATTCGTGCGTGATCAACAACCGGGCCTTTTGGGTGTTCGGCTCGTTGGTCACTTTCTACGTCCCGATGGTAATAATGGTGGTTTCGTACGCCCTCACCGTTCAACTCCTCCGCAAGAAGGCGCGTTTCGCCGCCGACCACCCCGAGAACGAGCAATTCCGTCGTCTCGGCGGCCGTTTCGGTCCCAAAGACCGGACTCCGGCCATGTGGAGGACAGCCGGTTCCGGGGAGAGGTGGGCTCCTACTTTCCTCCAGGTTGATTTAACAAGTTCCAGAAACACGCTTTCACCATCTGTCCTTTTATCGCGGCGACGATAAATCTGCACGTCATATAAATCCAGATAAAAGGACGATACGAGAGACGCTTTCCTTTTACGTTTTTTATTTTCACTCTTCGTTCGAAATTCCGGCGAATTAAACGATTCTTGTTCCATAGGGCCGGGAATAACATCAGGATTAGTTCGTCGCATCAACAGCTCGCTTATGCCAACGGCGGGAGTGGCACTGGGGCCGCTCCGGGCGCCCGGAAAGACCAAAGCACACAAACGCCGGATAATATCGCCAGAGAGACGAGGAACTGTAAGTTGAGGTCGTTGAAGTTGCAACTCAATAATGTGCCGTCGAATTTGTCAAACTTCAGGTGAGTTTCCTCCATTTTTACGATTCAAAAATTCAAAACAATCAACGTTTTGTCTTTTTATCTTATCGCGTTGTCAACAGATAAAATATTGTATTGCTTGTAAGTGTTACGCTGCAGCGATCAAAAGAATCGAAAAATCAAAAATAAGCGTAAAATCCAATTGTGCCTTTTACTTTCTCTAACTCCTCCCGGAAGCTCACCTGCAAAAACTATTTGGGAGAGGTATTAAAGAACCAAATCCGGCTTATCGCGCCACCAACTTGGTCCTGTTGGGGGCAACTTGGAATCCTTACATAATCCTTGTTTCAAAATTATAACAATTATCACAACTTTTCAGAATTTTAATCGACGAAAGTGAAGTGTTTCAAGGAAAAACACAAAAAAGACTTTCATTGCTTTTAGTGGAGGTGTTATAATCCCGGCTTTAATATTTATTTCTCGGAGATTGTCTCCTGTTAACAACGCATGAGGTTGAACTATACTGAATAAAAAAATAAAACATCGTTCAAAAATTATGAAAAAAACATTAAAACTTTTTGATGGCCTTAGCAACAATATACAGGGTGTTTGTGGATTGCAAGCAAATATTTTAATCACTAAGAGAATTTGTTATGAAAAGTCGAATTGAAGACCAAACAAATTCCGTATCCAAATTTTATTTTTGCAATTTCCCTCCTATGATTTTCACGAGCCGTTTAGTGTGTCTGTCCTTGTTAGTTGGAAGTAAAAATATCAATGAAAATAAATTGCATTGAATGTTGACCGCGAAAGTTTTTATACAGAAAAAGGAAACTTTTTGTCAAAAAAAATTATCACTTGTTTACACGTGTCAGTTTAGTTAGTCGTTAATGCGCTTTCGGGTGAATTGTGCACATCGAATCAAATTGTCAATCAACTCATTATGTCCAACTAGTCAAACGCCAAATTAACTAGTGGACGGACATCGCACTTCCAAGACCGATTTTCACTAAATGTTTGGGCAGCATCATTGAAGATCACCAAATTGGACCCCACATATTACCTCAACGTTTAACTAGTGCCGTTTATCTGGATTTTTTGGAAAATGTGTTGTCCGCTCTGGTAGAGGACGTGAACTTTGCGACACATGCGGTATTTACAAGTGGAGCTCCATCAGATTATGCCAAAGTCGTCACCAATGGATTGAACAATCATTTTCCCTAGAAATGGATTAGTCGCCAATGACCACCGCGGTCACCAGATTTAAATACGTGTTCACGTGGGGGGTTCACATGAAACAATTAGTGAATTAGTGTACGCAGCTCAAATTTATACCTTCGAAGGGCTGTGTGTGCGAATGCAAGCTTCCCTAGCCCGAAGAGTACAAGAAGTGTGCATTGCCAACGAATGACCACATTTTGAGCATTTTTTTATAATAGCAAGTATTGACTCACTAACATTGACACTGATCTACCCTAATGTAGCGATATTTTTTTACGTTCCAAAGTTTTTTCTTATGAATGATTGTAAACATCGTATTAAGACATAGGCGGGGACGGGTTTTCAGGCTCAATTTATTTTTAATTTTAACTCAGATATGAGTGCTTTCGACAAAAGTTGGAATCACGAAAGTTGTTTCTTTTGACGAGTCCTATTAGTGGTTAAAATATTTTCTCGCAATCCTCAAACCCTCAAAGACCCTGTATAATTATTTTGAAATCTTTTGTATGTGTCGTTTTTTTGGTCATATTTTTTTTTATAAAAGTACTCTGTACTCTGCATAAGAATTTATTTTTTGCGTATTGTAGATAACTTAGTTATGTTACTGTATTTTTTTCATGCAATTTGAACGATACTAGTATGTTTTTTCATTGAAGTTTGCAATCCGTACAAATATTTAAACTGAGATAATAACTGTGTGTGTGTGTGAGGTACTGATTTAATTCAGGAACAATATCCAATTGTAAAGAAACCAATTTCTTTACTGTTTTTCTTGAACATTCAATTTAATTTTTTTTGTTTGAAGACTCGTTCAATTTAAACAGCTTTCCTTTGAGTGTGACCTGTACACAAGCAAGAAATTCTTCCGGTGGTACATTTTGGAACGTGCCATCTACTGAACGGTAGAGTAAATAGTTTTTGAAAATCTGTAATTTTTTAGTTTCATATAAAAATACTAAAAATCTCAGAATAAAAGAATTTTTTTAAATAAATTATGTACTATTTTTTCTATTTGTTCCAACTCATAATAAAAAAAGAAAATGAACCAAATTTGTTTAATGTAAAATGAGTGGAACCAAGTGTATGATGGGTTGTCTGCTACGGCGCTAAATATGGCGCCATCCAGCGTCCCAGAAACACATTAATTTCCAGTATAGTTCAACCTTAAACAAGTCAAGTCCGAGTCAAGGCAAATAAGTTTATAGATAATTCGATCTGTGGTATCGTCTCCGACGACAATCACGGCACATCGACCGCGAAATCGACGAGTGGGTGCTCTCGGGGCCTCCAATTACGTAAATTGCAAGGATGCATTCCAACCAGTTCCGGAGGAGGTAGAGCAAGCGGTCCTTAATGAACGTCTCGGAAGCGCAGCCACAGAGAACGCTATTAACGACCGTTTGACGACAGGATTCGGATGCATTAACGGCGCTATTTAACGAAACTTGCTATAACCCGTGTCCCACTTAATTTTTTGGTGTGTTTGTAGACTCCTCGCGGGTCGTGTCAAACGCAAAACGATGGCCGCTAACAGCGTCGCCACCGAGCAGAAGGCTTCCAAAGTGCTCGGTTTGGTGTTCTTCACGTTCGTCCTCTGTTGGGCACCTTTTTTCATCCTCAATATCCTTTTCGCGGCTTGTCCCGACTGCGATGTCCCCGAACACGTCGTCGTCGTGTGCCTCTGGCTGGGATACGTCAGTTCCACCATCAATCCCATCATCTACACGGTGTTCAATAAGACGTTCCGAGCGGCTTTTATTCGACTTTTACTATGCAGATGTCACAGGTGATTTTTTAATTTTTTTAATTGTGTTTGATATTTTCTTGTCTAGACTTTCCAGGCCGGTTAGGTATAGGTCGGTCAACGAAAACCGCGGAGCTGCTAGTCTTTGCACTCCTTCGGCTCTTCCATTGGCTATAAGTCTTCAAGGGACTCCGCTGTTGACACCAGCATCAACGGAATCTTCCTATGTGAGGACGCCGTCGACGAATTTCCGCGAAAGAGACGATTCTTACGACGATCATGACTGTTGAACTCGTTTGTGTTTAATGTTACCTGAATCTCTCTTCAAGTAGTCGAATTTAATTAACCAAAGATGTGTTTCGATGTTGTTTCAAACCAGTAGAATAACTTGGAATGGTACCAAATGACAATCTTTGATACTTGCGACACATTCCTCTACGAACTGTTTTTTCTTTGCAAGGATCTGTCTCTTTCAAAGACAAATCTTGTGATGCTAGTATGTAACAAATCGGCCAGTTGCAATCAGCAATAAATAGGTTATAAACCGAAATTAATTTTTGTAAAACAAACATTTCTCGATGTGAAAAATAAATGTGTGAAAAAAGTGTTTTTAATCGAATCGGCCCTCTTCCTCGTCCTCGAAACCTAGTTAACACACTAATCGTGTTTAAAAGTAATCAAAAAGCAGTTACGTTACGAAATAATAATAAAAAACACAAGCCCTTGAGCAGTAGCAGCAGGGACGATTCCTGCGAAACTTAAAACTGGGGCAGCTTCTGATCCGTGACATTCTCCCTCCCTTTTCCCTCCGTCGGACTCATCCCTCGTCTAATACAAAGCAATTACGCAGTAAATTAGGCGTTAACGGAGCCCGAAATCGAGTCGGAGGCCATTTTTGTGCGTAAAAAGTCACTTTCTTTGGGTGAGGTTGTGTATGAGATTACGACATGGATTTGCTCTCGCGGACTGGAAAGGGTTGGTGACGGCTTTTAGCCGAGTACAAGACATCGGCCTGCATATATTAAAACGTTACAGGATGAAAGTTTCATCATGGTATACGACTTTCGAGGGACACACTCGGAATTCGGATCAAACACAAGCGGCGACAAACACCCGAAAATTTTCAAACTTCCAACAAAAACTAAATTTTTTGAAATTGCACAAATAGTACAGGGTGTTTGTGGATTGCGAGCAAATATTTTAATCACTAAGAGAATTTGTTATGAAAAGTCGAATTGAAGACCAAACAAATTCCGTATCCAAATTTTATTTTTGCAATTTCCCTTCTATGATTTTCACGAGCCGTTTAGTGTGTCTGTCCTTGTTAGTTACAAGTAAAAATATCAATGAAAATAAATTGCATTGAATGTTGACCGCGAAAGTTTTTATACAGAAAAAGGAAACTTTTTGACAAAAAAAAATTATCACTTGTTTACACGTGTCAGTTTAGTTAGTCGTTAATGCGCTTTCGGGTGAATTGTGCACATCGAATCAAATTGTCAATCAACTCATTATGTCCAACTACTCAAACGCCAAATTAACTAGTGGACGGACATCGTACTTCCTAGACCGATTTTCACTAAATGTTTGGGCAGGGATCATTGAAGATCACCAAATTGGACCCCACATATTACCTCAACGTTTGACTAGTGCCGTTTATCTGGATTTTTTGGAAAATGTGTTGTTCGATCTGGTGGAGGACGTGCCCTTGGCGACACATGAGGTATTTACAAGTGGAGTTCCATCAGATTATGTCAAAGTCGTCACCAATGGATTGAACAATCATTTTCCCTAGAGATGGATTGGTCGCCAATGACCACCGCGGTCACCAGATTTAAATACGTGTGTTTTTTTGGGGGTTCACATGAAACAATTAGTGAATTAGTGTACGCARCTTAAATTTATACCTTCGAAGGGCTGTGTGTGCGAACGCAAGCTTCCCTAGCCCGAAGAGTACAAGAAGTGTGCATTGCCAACGAATGACTACATTTCGAGCACTTTTTTATAATAGCAAGTATTGACGCACTAACATTGACACTGATCTACCATAATGTAGCGATAATTTTTTGTCTTTACGCTGTTTACGTTCCAAAGTTTTTTCTTATGAATGATTGTAAACATCGTATTAAGACATAGGCGGGGATGGGTTTTCAGCCTCAATTTATTTTTAATTTTAACTCAGAAATGACGTACTTTCGACAAAAGTTGGAATAACGAAAGTTTTTTCTTTTGACAAGTCCTATTAGTGGTTAAAATATTTGCTCGCAATCCTCAAACACCCTGTATTTCCAGCCGCATCGCTGGATTTTTTACGGCCCAACTTCCCGAATTTATTCCATATCGCGGTCCGTATTAAAAAACCGAGTTCCGGCCAAGTTTTTTTTTACAACCGGTTATAATCGTAAAATAAGTCCCGTTTGACGAATGGAGGAGGTAAGTGCAGGTATCCCGAGCTTAGATTGCCCCGATTACCGTCATTTACTCCATCCGCCCGATTTTTTCGAATAAAAGTAAACGTAGAGCGCTGTTTGAAAATAATGAACGTCGTAAGGAGTCCCGCTTCGTCATAAAATTCGCGAAAAGCCGGCCCTTTTAAAAATTTGATCGTTTGTTTCACTGCTCGGCGTAAATTTTAAATTTGATACTTTTAAATTGACACTTTGCGAAGTTCTCGCACGGGAGAAAGCTCCTCGTTAATCTTCGAAAAACTCGCATTTTTTCTTCTTTTCCTGAAGTTACTGACCTACGTTTTCCATCCTAACAACTTTCTCGGACAAACTCCCCTTAACAAGACCGCTTATCCCTTTATGAGGCTTGGAGAAGGCGTCAATTGGTCCGAAAACTCGACACAACATAAATCACCCACCGCTTCAAGGTAAAACATGTCTTTCCTCCCCTCGGAAAAGCCGCCAGACGATCAACAACAATCACGTTATTCGGTCCGGGAGCATTATGGATGATAGGGAATAATAATAAACCTGCTACATATTCATGATACATGAGAATATACAAGCTAAAGACGATGTCTCTAATCCCAACGCAAACAAACAACGACACAAATTCATCAACTCCTTCAGCAAAAACTCTTTTTTTCGATATAAAATGCATCAAAGCACTGAAAATGTATAATTCAAGAAAGAACGAAACGCGGATTTCCTTCCGGCATTGTAACACAGAGAGGGCTAATTATGCCACAAAACATGCTAATATGCGACAAATCGACGTCTTGTTATATTAATTAAAGTCCACTTGACTTCAAAGCAAAAAAGTACAAAAAAGACTAGCGGCAAAGTATTGGAAACTCTAGCAGAGACTTGAACCAAATTCTAGTCATGCAGCAGGAAGAAAACTAGAGTACTAATTTGATTTGAGACAGCAGGAATTTCTAAGAGTAAACCGTACAGTGTACAGGATTCGCCACTGTTGTGCAGGAATTTTTTCTGCCGTTGACATCAAAACAGATCACACCGCAGAGAAACAGTGCACTGCTTTACCGTCAAATCAGTATGTAAAATAAAGAAAACTTGATAGCAAACAATTTTCATTATTTTGTTTTATTTTGCTAAGATTAAGTTACAATAATTTTAATGTTATAAGAATAATAGAGACAAACACACAACTAAATCTAATCTTCAAGCCACTCGAAGGGTTCTGGTGGCTCTGGTTCCTTCTCATCGTCACCTTTCGGTCCGAAAGCTACGAAACAAATGATCACAAATCGAAGAAAAATTAATGTTTGATACTCACCAGCAACATTTTCGACCAACTCTTCTTCTCCTGGCTTCAAATTACGCACCATGACAATTCCACCAATTGAAACATCCTTCAAGGGGACATACTGACTATTATCATTAAGTGTTACAACTTTGAGTTGTTGACGCATGACTCTAGCTGGATTATTAAGAATCTCAAAATTGGGTTCAGGCTCTTTCTTCTTTTCTTCTTTTTCATCCTTCTTTTCAGTTTTCTTATCGTCTGCTTTCTTTTTATCGTCTTCGGTAGTTTTCTTCTCTTCTGACTTCTTCTCGTCTTTACTCTCTTCATCGACTTCCATTTTCTCGTCGCGATGTTTTCTATCATGGTCCCTACGACGCTGTCTTGCCGCAATACTCAGAACAGCAGTCGTGACTTTTTCACGTTCTTCACGTTTCTTCTCTTCGAGAGGCGCCGGATATGCGTACAAACTCGGCTTCGCGTTCGATTTGCATTCGAGTTTGGGCATTTTTAATTGCTCATTGAGTGCAATAAGACAAGTTGGCGTAAACGCAAGTGCCAGACAATGCGACAAGGGGAACCAATACCAATATTGTGTAAACACCAAAGTCCCCACGACGGCCAACATGTTCATATGTCCGGTTCTGGATTGCAGCGATAAAGTCACATTTCTTCCTCCTGCATCGATAATTCCTTGTGCCAAAATCGCCCCGAACTTCGCCATAACATCTTCGTGTTTGTTAGAAATGACTTGAGAGTAAGTCTGTCTGAAGAAACTGACTTTGGGACAAGTCTGTTCGGTTTGTTGGATTAAAATCATGGCTGAAGCGATTAAAGCTCCTTGTCGTACGAAATTCACCGGATCGAACATGACCATCGGCTCCAGTAAAGCGATGGCTTCCCGGAGTCCGGTTCCGGCGCAAGCAATACCCAAAGCCATCGCGGCGCCGTAGCGGACATGGGGGTTGTAACTCTCAGCGAGGAGGGAGACAACACTGGGGCATTGCTCCGGGGTTCTGAAAAAATTCGAGTATATTAGTCATTCCTGCTGCAGGAGCACGAATGAAAATTTATTCCTACAGAGGGAGTTACTGTTATTGATTTGGGCTTTGTAATTTTTCCTGCAACAAGAACAGTACTCTGCGTTGCCGACAATTTCTATTTCAGGAGGATTTACAACAAAGAGTTTTAAGTATATTTCAATAAATTTTCATGAGAAATATCAATCGAGCATTGATGAATCAACAAAAGATAAAAATTCAGAAAAACCGATTTTAAATTATTCTTTTGTTTGAGTCTGAGCCGATTGTGAGCATTTTTATCGTCGATTTTCCCTGCTTTCCAAGTCTAATGCATTTGAAAATGTAAATTTACTCTACAATTACACCCGAAAAGAAACCCTAACGATTCCCAAACAATTCAGGTAGGCCATTAATTGAAACCGTCCCTTTCTTTTCTCCTGCTGCTCTCAGGAAGGCAAAAAACCGCCGCATTTTCGCCGCCTTAATAACGCTCTGGTCTTATCTCGATTCATCCCTATTTATAATTCTAATTAATAAAGAGTTTGCGAGTTTTCTTAAGAGAGAAAAGATAAGCAAAAGCGAGATATTGTCGTCGAGGAACCGATTCGAAATGTTTGAAAATATAGAGATAATTACGAGTGTGCTTTTCAAAAAAAAAAAATAAAATAAAGCGAGAAACCTCCAAGCTGAAATTCATATAATTAAAAGAGAAGCCTATCATCGACGAGGTGAAAATATAAAAGCCTTTGATAATCAAATTCGGAAGGGGACCCCCTGATGTTTCGTCGCCTGTTTATGAAACGTTGTTTATTTTGTACTAATGCAAAAGTTGGATGGATTTTCGTGAAAAGTTTTCTAGAAATCAGTAAAACTTTTCCATTAATAAAGAAAAAGCTTCTCTCCCATTAAATTCTTCTTTATTTAGAAAACTATCAATTGATGTCTCCTATTCGACTTTTTTTAGTGTTCAATTTTGATCAATCAGAGAAAACGTTCAAGAGTAATAAGAGTTTTAACATTTGATGAGCTCCGAGACAACTGTGATTTTCTCTTGATCGATCCGTTTTAAAAATAAACAACAAAACGAAAAATTTATAAGTAGTCTATTATAGACCTGTCACTCGAATAAAAAAGGAAAATCCTTACCACCAGACATAAATAATCGAAAAATGCCAACAAGTTGAATAATTTCGAACTAAATCGGGTTAAAATAAGTCAAAGTCGAGGGCTTTTTTGCTTTATTCTAACACGCGCTCGAAATTACAAAGCTTTTCCGTGAAGTAAACCTAAAGTTGAAGTGTTGTACACTTGAGAAAAATGTTTTCTTGAACTTCTCCTCGCTTCACCTGTTTGCCACACCTGGTCGCTTTGTTATTGTTACTTTCGCAGGAGAAGTTAAGCGGTCTTTAGTCGAAACGAAATACCAACAAAAGAGAAAAACACGAATTTAAATTAGTCAGATTTATGAAAGACTCGTTTTTTCGACAATCTGGATCGAAAATCGCACAATGGGGGCTTTTTCCCGAAAGGGTTGAAAAGCGACGGAAACAGAAATCGCTGCCGTGACAGAATTAACACGATGATTTATGTTTTCCGACTAATGAAACGTCAACATAGCAGACACTTAGGAGAGTCGTGTGTCATTCGAAGAAAAGCCTACGCTAATGGTGCGAGATCGTTGATCCTGACCGCGAGTTCGATTTTTCGGAACGCACGAAAAATGTAAAGCTCTCGGAGATGACGTCGAGTATTAATAATGTAGGGCTTCGAAAGCTTGCACGCGTGCAGGGGTGATTTATGACGACGAAAAAAAAAATTAAGTGAGTGACAGCGACACGCACCTGCCAGAGACGAGAAAATGGCCGATCATTTCCCGTGTTAATTAGTCGACGATCTATGAAAACTCCTGAAAAATCTCAAACTTTCAGACGACACTTCCAACTGAAATATTCAAGAATTATTGGAATTTTTTGCGACGACTTTGAAACTTTTTAATAGGTATTTGAGGACCTGGAAATTACCGACTCTTCGAAGGGCAAGGGGAATCGATACCCGAACCGATAAAAAATTATTTTCAGTGCAAAAATTCCTTGCACGTCCGAGCGCATGCATTGAAAAAAGTGTAAAAAACGTCTCAAATATCCGTTGCAGATTTCTATTTTGAGGTGGCTTTTGTTAAAATCCAGCACTGTCCGGAAAATCTAATCTTCTCCCCGTTACAAAACACGACCTTTTCCATCGATACATTGTTAAATCGAGCTTCGAAAGTCTGAAAAAAAAACGAATCACGTCGTTTGAGCTTTTCACCTATTCACACTTCTAAAAAGAAGCGGTGCAACTTCGGCGATCATCTTGATTTATGAAAATTGTTATGGAAATTAATCTTTTCGTTTGTTTCACAAAATAGAAACTAGGGTGCATTAAACATACGTCAATATGTTGCCAAAAGCACACGTACTTCTCGGAAATTCAATATTGGGCATCCTTTTCTGGATAAATTAGTGCAAAAAATCGCGTTTTTTTCAGAACATAATTGATTAGGTTGGCGTAAACGCAACGAATGTGTCTCCTGGATTAAAAAATGGCTTCTTCGTCCTAAATGAATTATTTCATGTTCACGGGAATGACTTCGAATGTGGGGCGACGTCTTCGTTAATCAACCTAATTAACTTTTTTCCCAATTAAATAATTTATTAACGGCAAGCACACTTCAATAATAATCCTGATTTTAGGGTTTTCAGTCGGTATATGTAATAAATTAAATTTTTTGCTTCTCTACGATTCGTGCTTTCATCACCGACACAATAGATGGACTACTGTCACAGGACGAATAAGGTGTAAAAGGAGTAATGGTGCAGAAACAAGTAAAGTGGCAGAAGCGCTTCGAGAGATAATTAGACTTGACAGGTTCTTTGTGTGTGGGAAAAAGACAAAATTAACACGTAAAAAAGGTACAATCGAGTCATAATTCAAAAAAATAAAAGATAAGACTTGAAGTTTTCTAATTTGAAAAGTTGGCCGAAAACGTACAGAAAGAATAGCCGGTTTCGTATGCAAACAGGCGTTCCGAAATCTGCATAGAATAATACATCAGTCTCATTGACAGCTCAGCCGAGATAATCCACGCCAGTAATGGATTACAAAAACTTTCCAAGCCGAAAATAAGAAATATCCACTTATTTTTCAGTGCAAAAGTAAAAATCCGAACCCATAATTGAAGCCCTGTGAGTGGTAATTAATGCGAAGGCATTGTGCGGCCTTTCCCGAGTCCGGACCGTCCGGAATCCCGGTGTTGATGTGTGTGATTAGCGGCCGGCGATAATCAACAGTCCGTTTGTTTTTGCAGGACAATCGACGCACCCGGAATTCCCGGACTTGATCGATGCGCGCCTCACCAGAATCTCTATTATATGGGCGAGTCATGACCGACTTTACTTTTTATTAATTCCAGAAAATGATACCTGACGGAAACGACACACCGATTTCAATTAAAATAGCGATTGATGGGAAGATTTCCGGGCACCTATTTTCCAAAATCAACGCCTCGATGCTTTCCACGAAAATCACTAATTAATGTTGACTTTTGCGGGTAATCGGGCGGCAACATCGAACATTAACGTATGGTCGACCAGTGGCGTACGCGCGGATAAAAGCGATAACAAAACAAATATCCGCCGTCCTATTTTTCCAAAAAAAAAAATTCGCCCTTGATTAAAAAGATAACAAGAGTGTTTTCCCACCGGTTTAGTCTTGCGTAACCTACATTTTAAACATTACAAAGTAATAAACTATATCATAAATAAATTTGTATTTTTAATTGAACACTAGATGGATTTTAATATCATAAATTCCATGAAAAATAAAAAAAGTGATAAAATATTTAGTTTTTCATTTTGACTTAGCGGAGAACCGAGGAAGGTAACGTCACTATGTAAATTTTTAATAAACTTGTAAATAAAATGTAAATTTTCGTTAAACAATAAACAAATTGAGTGTTGTTAAATGAATCGACTTGACTCGTTAGAATTTCTCCCCGTTTCATTTTCCATTCAGCGACGGCCATTTTTCAGGGGTCCTTTCAGGATATGCATGATAGTCGTTCGAGAATATGTTTTCCTTCTTCGAGAGTCACTCTAATGTATCTGCAAGGAGCATGAAAGGAGATGATCGCTTTGAATGCGAAACGACTGAAATAACACGAGCACTCTTGGTCTCATTACGTTATTAAAGCGTAATTTGAGGCCATCTATCTCTTGTGCAATTTCCAGAAATACGACACTCCTTGAAATATCATTTTTAGAATAGTTTTGCACTCAGGAACAGCGCATAAGAATGCGGTATATTTGTATACAAAGTTAAAACTTGTTTAAAACTTGCCCGAGTTAAGTTATAAATTAAATCGTAAACCTTGCTCACCATTACTGGTAAACTTCCGAAATAAAACATTTGGCATAACAATAGAGTCTAGGGCAGCCGGCTTAGTTGTTTATTTAATAATAAATCGCCCTCCTTTAATTAAAATCGACTCGTATATTCATGGGTGAATAGCACGTGACAATAAAGCCGACCCTTTTCCGTTATTATTGTGATTATTATTATTATGGAGCAAAAGTCGGCCTATTAAAGCTCCGGGATCCGGTAATCCTCGAACATGCGCCATTATAGTTCCGGGGTCGTTCCGGTCTATACGGTGCGATAATTACCCAAGTCTTCGACAACAAATCATCCAAGCCAACTTTCTATTGAAAAATACCACTGGCACCAGATAATTTCCTTTGAATTATCGACGCTTCGCCCTTTAACCAGTCGAGTTAATATACGTTGTTTTGTTTCCAGGCTCCTCCACCACGGCCGATTCGTTATAAAATAAAACTACTCGAGTTGATGGTTTTTCGTCTATTCTCTGGAGTAGTAAATGCTAAACATCGACCTAACGACAAGTGAAATTAAGCCGTATAACAGTGCGCCAACAACCATCCGGGCATATTAAAGTATTAAACTAAGTTGTGGTTACAATGGAGTTACAAAGTTGGAGCTCAATAAGAGAGGGATGCAACGGATTCAACAGCGAAAAGTCACACAATTCAAAACTGTGATGCAAAACGTTTGAATTGTAGGCTAGATTCGAATCGATGAATGACGATTATAATAGAAAGTTTGTCGAACGAACGACTTAATATCGTGAATGGAATGAGGTGCATTATTTATGATCCAAAAGATTGATTTATATAATTTAGAGTATTTAGCTTTATCGATGTAATTTTTCCGACATTTACCGCCTGAGTTGTCACACAATTGAGACATTTAACCCATTGTATTGACAATAAATGATTAACAATGAAATCAACCACAAAACGGCATTTAAACTCAATTTTCATTAATATTACGCTCTAGATATTACATAAACGTCTTCTTTTATGCATTTTCTGTGTTCATTGTTATTTCAAATTATTCTTTTCCAATTCGGAGAGAAGCACAAATTGATTGGAATCTTATGCTTCTCTGATTTCAAAGATGTGGTTCACTAAGTTTTTTTGAAGCCTATTATGTCTCCTAAATCTTTTGTTCTTTTACTGCAAAACACATCTTTCCAATTTATTTATCTCATTCGCTTTGCTCTTTTTTATTTATACTTTTTGACGTCTTTATTGATCCAAAATTTCAAAGCAATTGCCCGAATCCAACCACACAAAAATTCAATTCATTTAAAAAATAATCAACTTAGTAGGTTTTCCTCTATTTCAAAGAAAAATATTAATCAATTACCCGGCGCATCCACCATTTAATAACGAGCACAGTTTCAAAAAAGAATTAAGTATACATAGACTGAGATAAACAGTAAACTCTAGTTTCATTGTCAAAGTTTCGAAGATTAATTCTACTACAATGACACAAAACACTGCAATATGTTTTCAAGAAATACAACTAGACAGCTGTAGTCTTTACGAAAATGAACAGATGTAAATTCTATGAACACAAGATAAAAATTGATACGCTGGAAGTATGTTTTCTCGCAATTAATCACACAAAATCCTGTTTCATCATATACGGGTATAAAATGACATATTTCTCATTCCATTTATATTTATTTCAGTTATGTGAAATGCATTGTCATACTTTTATTACTTCCAACGATTTATTATTTAAAAACGACGCTTCATATTTTACGTATTCCAGTGCAGATGACAATAACAATCCAATAAAATTGCACAAAATCTAAGTCTTTCTATTTGTGCAAAAATTTTTTGTCCAATTTCTTGATAACCCAGAATTGGTTAATTTTATTTAATTAGTAGCTAGGTAGCTTCTGCCTAATTTCGACTTCAAGTCCTGTTGTCTAATCGAAATTCCTTCTTACGTAAAAACATCCCTTATTCGTTCTTAACCTACGTCAAGAAACTCTCTCCTGGCTGACCACCATCCTCCGTAACGCAAGCGCCGGCTGACGCGCTCCTCGAATTCCGTTCCCGTTAACCATCAGTGCCACACATGACGCCGTAGCGGAGAGACGCGTCGCGACGCTTAAAAATGACGCACACGGAGACGCGCTACTCGTCCCGTATCGCGCCACCGCCACCGAAATAAAGCTCGAATTTGCGGTCATTTCTCCTCCTCCCGTTCGAAGGGGGGCTATACTATATACTATGAACCGGGCGTGAGACAGGTTTGCGATAATTAATAGCGACATAAATCAAGCTCGCAACCATTGTCGGAGGGATACACGGCGTTCGATAGGAGGTGGCGGTGGCGGGCTCCTTTTGAATGTGACGGGAAGCGGGACCGGGACAACTTAACTGATCGATAAACCATAAAACACCTAAATTACAACACAGGCCTTAATCTATTGCGAGGCTGCAACAATAAAACCGACATCGGGAGGAAAAAGTACGGGAAGTGAAACCTTTTTTCCGGGAAGAGCCACCGAGGGTCGGATTAATAAAAATTGTGCTAATAGCGAACCATAAATATACAAATGATAATTAATCGGTTTTGTGCCTCTGGTGGTGGAACGACGCACGCAAATTAAACACTAAACAGTAAGAGCATTCTACAAAACTAATCCTAAAAAAAGCTCCCGGACTAATTACTTGCGTCAAAATAAGTTCCAGGAATAAAATCGGTGCAAAAATTACTAGCACGTTCGGTCAGCTATAAATAAAGCATAATGAAATAAACATTATCTTTGAAAATGAATACCAAAAAAACTCTCTAGAGTATTTGAATATTCATTTTAATTAAAAAGTTTAAACTAATTTAGAAACAGAGAAACAATACGATATTTTTTTAGTCTTATGCATTTCATTTAGCAAAAAAGTTCACCACAAAAACAAGACGTAACGGAAAACGCTTATTTTCAACAGTGGAACATTGATGAAATCCAATAATACTCATAGGCTTCAGATTTATCTGATTTTTTTATTTTTTTTATTCCATAAATACCCTTTTCCGAACTGTAGAGCTTGAAATCTCCACAAAGATTTTCCCAGAGTTCAAGAAGTAGAAATATGGGACACTCTACTTAGAATTTAAAATGTCCAACGACCGAAGAAAAACTAAATTCGATAGCAAAACTTTTGTATAAATTATTACACCCTCTTACACGCCTACCTAACACACAGGGTGTCGCAGCGGTGACTTTATCGATCCAGTATCAAAAATCGAAATAATCAGTTTATTATTTCGAATGAGACTCCCCAAAATTTTATTGTAATAAACCGAGATCGTATCAAATTTCCTTTTTAACCGACCTTCACTTTACTAATTACCCGAAAAAGCCGTAATATCGTATTAATCTCCCCTTTTAAAAAATCCCATTTAGCTAATCGATCGTTACAAATTTCAGAAAATGGAAAACGTTTTCTACAAAACGACGATTATACTCTACAACACGACTTCAAAAAACACAACTGAAACATCCGACTCCGACACGATCAACAACTGGTGGGCCTTATCGGCCCTCATTCTCGCTGTTGGCACTGCCGCTGGCAACATCCTCGTCTGTCTCGCGATATGTTGGGAACGTCGTCTTCAAAACGTCACCAATTACTTCCTTATGTCTCTCGCCATCACCGATCTGATGGTTGCCATCCTCGTCATGCCCTTAGGAATCCTGACACTGATTAGGGGTAAGCTTAGTGCGTGTGTCACGCACTTTTAAACCACTGTTTGGTTTTTTATAACCTTCACACACATACACCTGTTAGGTCCGGATTTACCGGATTCGCGTCTTGTCGGACAATGAAGACCGGAAACGAAAAGGACGAACAGATTTAGGGACGACAATGAACCGGAGGTATCGGACGGTTTAATTAAATAAGTTTTTTTCGAGAGGATGTGACATAAACAGCATCCTCGGAGACGGCAATCGATCAAAGTCCACTAGCCGGAAGGATAAAGCGGCCTTTTGAAAGATTTCACTTAAAAAAAAATAATAAATTTGAGTGAATAGTAACTGGACTCTTATTTAGTTACCGTACTGTTCCAGATATAATTGTGTAATGATTTAGGTTCGGTCTAAAGCATTCCAAAACCATTTCCGATAATTGCAAAATCAATCAATATTATTTTGACAGGTCGGGATTTCGAAATATGAATATTTTTGCGTCGGTCGGGCTTGGTTTTTCCATTATTTCAAATTTAGATAATTCGGTCGTTATCTGTATCTGTCATGTTACGTTTTCCGTAAAAAAATTATGGTATCGGCGTCGAATGATTCATTTTAGTGTCGTCTAAAAGTCTCCGGGATCGATTAAAGAGATTAGCGCCTAATGCAGAGGTCTAGATGTATAATAAGCTCGTAGAGGCCGGGAAAGGCGTTCGTCGTGGGAGATTTATAAGTGAAACGTTTTCACCGCAAAACGTTGGATGAGACGGATGGGTCGGATCACAGTCGAGGCGAGCAATTTACCGGTAATCTCTACGAAGAAGATCTCGCGCGTTTAATGTCTTCGCCTCGCCTCCCGTGCAAAGATTTAGGTATCCAAAGACGTCGAAGTCGTAATGAGAATTAATACGAAGATTTTGCGGATGGCGTGTGCGATAAATCGCAACCGACGACATTATCTGCTTCTTGTTATCGCAACACACGATAGAAAAATCGTGCCGAACAACAATCTACGGATAAATAAAGCAACTGATACGATTATTTTCGGTGTATTGTGAAAAAATGGTCGCTCTGTCATCGCGAACAAAACAGAATCCCGAAAATTGAAGATTATGATTATTGCGAGGTTTCTATTTCGGTTAAATTCACTGTTTGCACGGAACTGCGAAATAAAGTAATTAGAAATGTTATTATGCCAGGAGTTTTCCAGGTATTATGCATTAGCGCTCTTCCTTCGTAGGCGGGAAGTGAATTTTCCCTACTTAATAATAAGTCCACGGTGAGGGAATACAAGGTACTTTATATTATGTCGTTTTTTTCTTTTTATTAATAAAAAAAGTTGTAACAAAGTAAAGGATATTCCTGCATGGAATTGATTGCCTCGTAATTGCAATATCCTCCTGATATAATTTTCAATTGTGCGGTAATGCACTTTCAAACTTGATCACGTTGCGCAAACAAACAAGTTGAAAAACGAAATAGAAAAATTAAATATTTATAGTATAGTATATAATTTTGTTGTATAATTATTATAACTGCGGAAAGTTATAAACCCTTCACTTAGAAATTGTCAAAATGAGAGCAATAATGCCGTAGAATTACAGAAAATGATTCGTGCAATTGCCGGAAACCGCCGTCGATTCAAATTCGTCTGAAATTATGCTTCGATTGACCCGCAAGTAACACAACACCATCCGGGCTCGCAGCATGCGACTTTTCCGATAATTCTGTGCTTATTACCGTTGCATAAAAAGTAAAAACCTGATATTCAATGTTCCGGAGACGCGTTCTTGTTTCACATAATTGTATATTTGTGTTGTTTTTATTTTTCAATTACGCGAAAACCCTGAAACTGTCATCCTGCATCACGTTCATGCAACTTTGCACTCGGGATAACGGACGTCGAATTACCACATCCTTTGATCAAAAATTAACCTAGAAATGTCGTGTGTGTCTACAAACACTTGTGACACGTCCGAGAAAACAACCGGCGAATGTCAATTTGACGATCAATGCGAATTACGTCACTTATTAAAGTGTTACAAGTGCACAATTGTTTTTACCGTGCGTCCCACGTTCCACTTTTGAGCCAAATGTCAATCAGAAAAAAAATTCGCAACTCGAATCGAACCGTAAACATATTTTTCACGGTCGACGATTTGATCTCATTTCGTCGGGAAAATTTTCGGATTTTTCTCGCATAATGGAGCTATATTTACGTAGCGACAAGTCGATAAACATCTGCACAAAGGGGTTATGTCTCGTCGCCTTCGTGTATTATTGTCAACAAAACGTCACTTTCTACAGCTGATTATTTCGGCGGAGAGATCACAAGGTGTGGCTTTTTTCACACTCGCAACTAAGTCGTATAATAATTATCCTCGTACAAGGCACGAGTCCGGATTATCGACCGGAATTATCACTATTTAAACAGCAAGAAAACATTGCCACACCTTTGACATCATTAAAAATTCGAGACGAAAATATACGAAATAATTGAATCAAAAATGCACTCACCTGAAACAAAAACACAACAATAAATCATTCGACAATGAAAACTCAAATTTTTTCCGCACGCATTCTTCCGGGACGAAAACCGTTCCGTCGTGTTGACGTTTATTATTAGCTAGGATTAATTATTCAAATTTGTCACAAGTGGATTTATCGACATTTCGATTATTATTATTTAATCGGGCGCTCGGATTATTTCTGGGATGACATAAATAACATCGCCGCCTTCACAGAATCAGAAATTGACTTTAATGAGATGGGCGGGGAATATTCTTAACGATGAAACGGGACAAATTAACGCCCCGACGCCCCACATCGGAATACGCCAAACTTCACCGAAAAAACTCGACAAATTAAGTAAACTTTCAACGATTGCAACGACAGCAACATCGTAATTAGGCCCACGCAAAAAATCAAGCAAAGCGAAGTTTTAAATTAAATAAACAGAAATTTAACGCCAAAATAGAAAATTATTTATTTAGCTCTTCAAAAAACTTCCACCTTTGCCTATTGTCCCTTGCCCGATCGATAATTATTAGGTTCCATTTCAGTATTTCCCATCGGATAAAAGAATCGGGAAATGCTTTATATCCCCCTTGATACATAGTCCGTTGTTTCCTCTCCTATTGTTACTCCCGCCAAAAACAAACGACCGAAGAAAATAGATGAACTGGTGAAAAGTGCATCCGAAAACACTAATCACTCATTCCCCACAATTAATTCCTCCAGTGTCCGACCCGAAACCGCACTCCAGTTGCGTGAAATATCGTTGGTACGCAAAGACAACATAATTACGCGTAGGTGTCTGGAATTAACCACCGACATATCCCCAATAAAAACTCGAAACGTCCCGCTCGCAAATGGGAATTTATCGGATGAAGAGGCATCGATTGCGAGTCTATTTTCGATGCGATCGATTCAAAACTATTAAATAAACGATCAGCTTAAAAATAGAGAGTGGCGATTAGAATTTCGCAGTACTGTGAGAGCTTACGAAAGGATTAGGAACTCTCCGACGAGTTGCATTAGCAGGTTTCAGCAGGACGAGCTTTAGCAGGATAATAAAAAACTTAATAAAATATTTTCAACGATCGATGAAACCTCTTGAAAATCGCCTCGGCCATCGAAATTCCTAAAGTCTCGGTTCTAGAGTTTACTTGCCAGTTAAAAGCGATTATCTCATTATCTGCTCATCGCGTTTGAACTCATTTAAAGTCGGATTTTTTGCGAGTTGTAAGTGAAGATTTTCGAGAATTAGACAATGAATGATTAAATGAATCAGCGTTTCCAATTAGAATAGTTCGGTTTCTGTAAATGTGTAATGATGCGTTTAACGCAGCTCGACTCAATTATGTATTGTTTATTTTTGGACGTTTTTTTTTTCTGAAAAAAAAATCAACGATTAAAGAGCCTGTTTGATTACCCCTTTGTCCAGTTGATCGATTAATCAAACAACTGGAACCCAATTATCCGCGACCGCAGTTAATTCCGCAACAAAATCAACATCGATTTTAATTCTGAATATTGTCGAATTCTGCAATATCTCCGAGAAAAACTCCGGTGGAAGTTCGAAACTGACGCTGCGACAAGGTGAAGGAGCACTTGTTCGACGAAAAGGGGGCGAGAATCAATTTGCGTGTGCATTTGGCCGTCGTCATTGAGAGGTCTTGGATATTCTGCTGAGACGTACTGAAAATCGAGTGCAGCAACCAAGTGGAGCGCTTCAATTATAAAACCATTCCTTTGCATTTTACAAAAGGATGAAAATTGATTAAGATCACTGCTAGCTCATAACTCAATTTCGAATCGTATAAAAAAATAACACACGCACGACGGGGGCGAATGTGACATGTGTGGGACGCTCCCGACGATTCATGCATCCTTTCTCTGGTCTTGTTTGTTGGCAATTTGCAACTGATGGCTTCTTAAATAATAACCGAATAAAGGAGCGACGGTTTGACGATTCAAAGTCGAAACGTCCATGAAATATTTATTACTCGAGAGTATGGAAAAGAAGGAACGAAAAAATTGCTTTTTATATATTCTAAAATTTTATTTTCGTCATATCGACGTTGCACAACAGATGTACCGAAATAATCGCTTCCAATACGACGATCTTCAAACACAAAACTCAATTAACTAATACCAAACTATAATCGGAGGACCGATCGAATATCCTTAATCAGATTTTTGCCCTCATACTCGTCAACGCCCAAAACACGCCCCGCTAAACGAACTATTTTAATCCAAAAAAATTAAAAAGTAATATTTCTTTGCGGGGTTTGATCAATTTTTGAAAGTTTTATGTTAATTGAACCTATTTTTTCGTGAAATCGTGCATTTTGGCTCCACTTTCGTGAGAACAGCTGATGTAAAAACCCTCCTCCAGCGGTTTTATCGTTTCCAGCTCGCCGACACAACTCACCCTAAATTGATTCGGTATCGATACGAGAGGCTCAAGCCGAAGCCTTCCTTAACACACCTTGACAAATTCGGATTTCGATGAGCAAATTCATTTTTTGCTGTGTGAAATGTCCATCGCCCGTATTTATTCCAGACAAATATCCAGACCTCGATTTAGGAGAGTATTCAAACATCGACATTGTTGGACTTAACGCAGAATTAAATTGAAGGATTCCGACTTGTATTATTTCAGTTTGAGAGTGACGAAGAGGCACGAAGAATGCCGCACTTGAGTCCGCTTGGTCGGGCGCGAAATTTAATTGAACCAGATGGAAACTCGACGAAATCTACTCGAAAGTTGTGCAGAGGGATTTCGGATGAGTTCTACTATTATAAACTCATACATCTCGAGTTGCATCTCTTATTTTCAACTCCCCCTAATCCGACATTAAGTAAGTGCGAGGTCGAGTTTGTGGTTTCCGAATTTTAGCGATGGGCGTAAATCTAAACAATTATTATAAATAAACAGGAACTAAATTCAACAATAAATTCGGAAAATCTTCAAGCGAGTAGCGTACACGGGCTTAATTAAGTGATTTTGCATGTTATGCTGTTCAATATTGACTTAATGCGAGGCGGAATAGTAACGCGGACGCCCACAAAAGCGTAGGGGAGTTATGTTAACATTAAACTGACACAAAAAAATAAACTTTTTAAATGATCGATGCGAAAAAACTATTCCCGTTCGAAATCCGTTTAAATTAATTAGCTTCGTTACTGGAAAAGCCCTCTCCCGGAAAAAAAAACGTCTCGACTTAATCAGAGTTCGATTTGATTAAAGATTTATTTCGTTTGACGAGTGTTTCCACAAATCTTGGAAAAATCGCATTAACTCGCCACATGTTGTATCTAAATCGAAAAATCAGGATCCGTTACGAAAACTTGTCATAATTTAATCTTGCCGTTTGATTAGTGACTCAATAAAATCGTGATTGGAAGCTTAAAATGAATCCGGATCCGGTTTATGACTGCGGACAGCTGGCCCGGATTATTATTGCAGCAACTTAATTGAAACTATCCCGGAGCGCTAGAACACAAAATTCTCCGGGTTAAGAAAAGCATTAAATGAAAAATTAATTTTTCAGGTTATTTTCCATTGCCTTCAATATACTGCCTCGCGTGGATATGTCTCGACGTACTTTTTTGTACCGCTTCGATTATGCATTTGTGTACTATAAGCGTCGATCGATACCTCTCTCTCAGCTATCCGATGAAATTCGGAAGGAACAAGTCCAGAAGAAGAGTCATACTCAAGATAGTTTTCGTCTGGTTATTGTCGATAGCCATGAGCTTACCCTTGAGTCTCATGTATTCCAAAGTAATTCTTATTTTTATTGGAAACAAACACGATATAACGCCGGCTGTTTCAGGACCAAGGCACTTTAATAAAAGATGGGACGTGTCAAATTCCCGACCCGTTATACAAACTTATCGGTTCCATCATCTGTTTCTACATTCCTTTATTGGTCATGTTGGTCACTTATGCCCTAACTGTGCGTCTCCTCGCCCATCAAAGACAGAATTTGGGAACCCCAGATTGGTCCAGCAATTGGATGGGAGGGCCAGCTCTAGGTAATTATTTATTTTTCTCATCCCTTGTCAAAAAATGCAATAAATTGTGTAGAACGCCGCTGTACTTGGCGAAAACTTCTAACAAAAGCCAAACAAACAACTCCACAACACGGCCATCATTCGGCCACTTCGACTGACACCGAACTAACAACAATCGATAACCACGAATTATGGATACAAGAGTCGGAACCAACACCCTGTACCATGTCCGCTTTAGGTCAATTCGGCGCCGAAATGCTCAAACTTTCTCGGGGATTAGAAGCCGCCTCACATCTGGGGACACCACCGAGACACATCGGTGCCTCTCCCGGAAAAACCATCCTCAAAATAAGGTAATTTTACGAATTACCATCATGTTTACGTCGTAATTACCGCACCGAATCAAAACACAATTAGTCGCTTGATAGCTCCAAAATCCGACACAGAACGCAATTGAATATTCAATCCGGTCGGTTTGTTCAAACAAATTTCTTGCACAGTTCCGGTGACAGTTTGGCTGACTCGCATTCCTCGTTACTGACACCGGAGACGTCCCCGTGGACCTCCAAGAGACGTCGCGCTTCGACCTTCCACGAAGGAGACACGCGAGACGAAAGTCCTTCGCCGAGATGGCGAAAAAGACGCTCCAGCTTTCACGAACCGAGATCTTCGGATGTTTCTTCAGAGCTTTCGTCTGAAGCGACAGAAAGCTCAACTTTTCCCCTTCCTCCGCCATGCACCTGTCCCTACTTCGGAGAAAAACCCCCGGATAAATCACCGCCACCGAAACCAGCAGAAGTTAAAATCATCCCCACGACCAAGTTGTCATTAGAAGTCGAAAAATCGCCGCTGAAAAAATCTCTCCGGAACAGAAGCAGCACTGATTCGTCGCCAAATAACATCGTCGTCACGTGGGAGGCTTCCAGGAGAAGCCATCGACGAGGTAACGCAATGCATGATTCACATTTTTTTTTATTAATTTGTTTATTCACTAGGTTCAAGCTTCGGCAATACGAAAACTACAATTCTGAGCAATTCGACTCAACGTACTCCGCTTCTGCTCCGTCGTTCCGCAACGCTCCGTCAAAATGGCCACGGCGGAACAACTCTCAAAGACAAGGGTAAAAACCCATCATCCCCTTGTCTTTTACAAAGATACAACTGCAATAACGCCGCTACCACCACAAAAAGCATCCGTTCGCACCACTCGAGAAACTCTTCCGTCATATCGAGGAATTCTTCACGCCACGGAAGAATCATCCGTTTGGAACAGAAAGCGACCAAAGTGTTAGGTGTAGTGTTCTTCACTTTCGTGATTTTGTGGGCACCTTTCTTCATTTTAAACTTACTTCCGGCGTTCTGTTCCGAGTGCGATAAGAATCTAGACAATTGGGTGGTGCAATTGGTGACTTGGTTGGGTTACGCGAGTTCAATGGTGAATCCGATTTTCTACACGATTTTCAATAAAGTTTTCAGACAAGCGTTTAAAAAAGTGTTAACGTGCAAATATCGCAAGACGGCTTGGAGACCGCACAGGTGACCGCAAGTGAAAAAAACGTGTAAAAAAATTCCAGCACAGCACTGAAATCTAATTGTGATAATTGATAAATATAGTGTTAAACAAAATCGGTTCCGACGAACCGTAAAAATGGGGGAAAAAATGCTTTCAATGAGTAATCTACTAATTAAATTAAAAAAACAAGAATCATGTTTACATGTTGTGTAACAGGTAGTTTTTAGTGACACTTCCTACCGGCTGTAGCTCCTTTCGTAGAATAAATTTGTTCGCAGAGAAAAAAATAACGCGTTTTGTTACACTAATTGTGATTTTAAGTAGATTTCCCTTAGGATTCTCGGACACCAAATCTTGAAAATTTAAAATACATCAACGACCACTCGGGAAATATAAACCTACGTATATTCTTTTGCCCGACCATAAACCGAGATTATTCCATTCCTATTGATTCCCACACCTGACGGCTTTGCAGCGTTGCGACCCACATCAAACACGACTTATGTTACACTAAAGTCGAGTGAATATTAACAGGTCCCGGGCGTGCCGCAAAGAACATTTCCCGTCCCCATCCTTTACATCACATATTCCAAATCGCGCCTTGCTTCCGCGACAGATTTATGTCCCGAAGCTCCATTAAAGCAATAAAATAAATGTCGAGCGACAAAATTATGTACAAGGGACGGCCATATGACGCACGACTCACGAACCCTTTAAAACTTTCGACAGAAACTCTACAACCGGGCACGACTTTTCCATTATACAGTTGCAACCGAAAATCCTAATTAAAAAAAAGTTTCGAATAATACCTGCAACTAAGCCGGTTTTTTCTCTGGTTTCAAATGAAAATCCTACAAAACAAAAACTTTTACTTCATTTTAAAAGTTTCAGACTACGCAGCGGATTCCTTTGTGCCGTTTAATTGATACAATTTAGTTAATTGACGGTAATTTCGAGTGACAAGAGAGTTCGCCGTGTGTAATAATGCAATTATGCATTAAACAGCGTCCGAGATGAGACAGAAAATAATTAGCGTGATTTTTTTTACTAAATTCGCTCAACAGTAGGCGCCACATTCTGCGAATCGCAATGTGATCGTTTTAACATCACCACATTTGTGGTTTTCGAATAAAAAATAAAAGAAGTTCAGCTTGAAAGTGGAGCACTTTTCTTCCGTTTCCTCCAATCGATAACTTTTCCATCAATAATATATTCTTTTGTTGGCGTTTGCATGCTTTTACTGGAGCTGAAAGATCGGCGTTCTTGCATTATCTCAGTCAGTGGCGTAACAAGCAGCAAATTTAAAAAAATAAGACATATTTCCATGTTTCCAAGAGAGTGGGCGAAAAGCAATCTTGTTCAAATTTTTGGCCGGTTTATCTTTAATTCTTCTTTGATCATTTAGAGTTAACTTTTCGGAAATAAATTGTTCGAATGGTTAGAAACCGCGTGGGCGTTTTCTTTTGTGCCATATTTCACTTTGTTTCCGACTACAATTCCATTATCAGTGTTAGTGACAAGTAAGAAGAAACATCCTTGTTGTTGCGATTTATACGACTTCTTCTTCGGCAATGTCGAGTTTAAAAGTCGCATCAAAAAATCCGTTGCACGTTTCAAGTTAACAAAAATTGTACCTTTCGTGGCGATAAGAGAAAGCTCGGACGCGATTACGGCTTATTAAACTTCCGGTAAATGTCTGAAAATATGACGGTCTTTCGTTGTTTGCTCTTCTTTTCGTCTGTTCGTAACGTCGAGAATTATCCACTTTTATCTGGCTCGAAACTCGAGGGAAAAATGTTTATTACGTCCACTGAGTGAGGACTGATAAATGTCTGTTGATACTTGTTGGGAAGTTTTGTTGCCCCGACAATGGGTGAATCTGTTCTTTTTTTAGAACCGGGTCACCATTTCGACTGCCAGTAGGTATCTGCAGTATCGATTAATTATTTAGGTTAGATGTGTTTCCCAGGGAACCTTCTAATTAACAAGAACATATTAACGCGTTTATCGCATACTGTCTGCATCATTACAGTTCAATGTAGAAGATCGGGTGTGTTCTACGGCATTCTCGGCAATTATCGATAAGACCAGTGACGCAACAAAAGATTTTAACAGAAAAATTTGCTTACACATAGTTGAAACAGTTAAAATTAATACAGGTGTTTGCGGATTAAGAGCAAAAATTCTAACCACTAATAGAACTAATGTCATTTCTGAGTTAAAATTAAAAGTTGAAGCCGAAAACCCGTCTACGCCTATGTTTTAAAACGATATTTACGTTTATTCATAAGAAAAAAACTATGGACACGTCCTCCATCAGATAGATTTCCAAAAAATCCAGTTAAGCGGCGTTAAGGTAAAAAAAGGAAACCCAGTTAGGTGACTTTCAATAATCAATGCCCAAACATTTAGTAAAAATCGGTCTTGGAAGTGACGCCCGTACACTACTTAACTCGGCGTTTGCGTAGTTGGCCATAATAACTTGATATGCAATCGATATGCACAATTCATTCGAAAGTGTGTTTACAACTGATGCGTGTAAACACCTGATAATTTTTGTGTGTCCAAAGTTATCCCTTTTTTGTGTATAAAAACTTTCACAGTCAACATCCAATGCAAATTATTTTCCTTGATATTTTTACTTCCACGTAACAAAACAAATTTTTTAAATATGATATTTAAGGCCAGTTTCATAATGGATTTAAAGAGATTTTAAAGTTAATGTTGGTTTAGAATGTGAAATTTTTGTCAACAAGTCTGTACACTCATTCTAAACAATATTTAATTTAAAGCTTCTTTAACTTAGAATGTGAAACTGAACCTTAGTCTTCAAATTGACTTTTCATAACGAATTATTTTAGTGATTACAATATTTGCTCGTAATGCGGAAACAAAAAAGTTACAAAATTTACAATCATCTAATCTTTTAAACGTTTCTTCTGGACTGGTCATTATTGCATAGAGGTTTGGTTTTTATTTCAGTCAATACATAATTATACAAATGTTACGAAAATACTTTAAAAATTATTGAATGATCGCGTTTGCTTTTCAGTACAACGTGTTTCTAGAAGTTTGCCATTATTTCCTAAAACTTATTTGTAAATTTTTAGTCAATGTTTTGTTGCTAATTCTCACCTGGATGCTTTCTTTTTTATATTAACCAGTTTCTCTTTGTGTTCAATAATAAAACTTATAATTTCACAACGTTACACAACTACCTTTTTCTATTTTGTTCACGCAACTCAGGGGATAGTTTTTCAGGATGTAAATTCTTGTATTTTGTCATAAAAAAGACAATACAAAGTGTTTTTTTGCATAATTTAACAAATGGTAAGCACTTCGCTCCAGGTCCCTCGACGACCGTCCACTCGTATTAGGTTTTTCGGCCGCAATCTCTCCGGATATTATTTGTTCAGGTCGGCCGGATCGGCCATCGAATCCCTCCCTTTCTCTCGTCGTATAATACCCGTCCAACGACCGGACGCACGTTTTAAATAATTTCGTCGTGATCTTGCGATCTCGAAACTTAATTCCAGCTAAAACTGCACACATTTCCCGTCGTATTCATGACACGCGCCACCCCTTTAATTAATAACAACGCAGTTGGCAGCGTCTTTCTAAGACAGGTGAGCTGCTGCTGCTGCCGTTGTCGCTTCCAATTTCTGTCCTGTCATCTCGATTTACGTTCGATTCCTATATATGATGAAACGCTCGACAACGCGTTTTGTGACGAGCTTTCGACTCATTGAAATTGGGTTTTTGTCCAGCGACGCCGACGGTCCCGGCATCGACAATGAGAACGCCGATATTAGACGCTTTTACGGTCCCATCTATCTGCATTTAACGCCCGGAAACGGCGATAGATTCACAAGGTGAGAGATTTCGCACCGGAGCAATGCCAGGATCGATCACCCGGAAACTAGCAAAAATATCAGTTGCCAAGCAACAACAAATCTACGCAAATTAAATGTTTCCTAGCAATAATTGTTTATGGCAATTTGGAACATATACTACTTGCTTTGTGCCAAACTATCGGAGTTTGAAATATCGAGCGAGTCTCTCGAATAAACGAAAATTCCTTAAGAGAGTTTGTGACAAGTTTATTGGTCGGATATGGAACGTCGACTTCGCTCAAACGACAAATTAACTGCATAATTGATGAAAAGTTAATAATTTCATGTGGCATCTGACTCGACGTCATAATTTAATATTTTGCGGTATTATAAAGTCGCGCATATACATGTTTTAATTGGTTGTTTCGTATAACGGCTTTTGCGCTAGTTTATCTAATGTTAGCATCTAATTTCACAAATGGCCAAATAAAGTGAACGCGACTTCATTTATTTTCAGCGATTCGCGCGTCTCTGAACTTCTATTCATAACTACAGTTCTATTGAAAATTCCATTCCATCTTGGAATAAAAGCTTTTCGCCTGCTTGTATCGAATCGAATTTCTTAAATAAAAATAAACATAATTTACGTATTCACAAACATCACGATTTGAAAATATTTTTGGGTAAAATAATTAGACTAATGTAATCCTCAAGGTAATCTTACGCTCCCGTAAACACCATAAATCCTTCATGTGTTTATCCTGATTTCGTATTCAACTCGACATAAAAGCAAAAGGCTTATTTTACGAAATTTAATAAATTAAAAACATAATTTACGCTCCTACAATCTTTTTAATATTAAATTGAATGAAATTCCATGCTTTGTGTCAACAGAGACGTAAAAGCTTCACTGCTACGTTTTCAAAGTAAAGTGCCAAAAACTTTGACAGACTTAGTTTGCATCATCAGTTCTCAAACTTTTTTCAATATTAAATCAAGCAGAGAATAAAATAAAACTTGCAACCAACAGAACAAGTATTACAAAATGAAATAGTTCTAGAACAGTTCTCGAGAAAATAACAACTGTGTTTTATTGAGTCAAAGTAATGAAATAAAAACAAAACTTTGTAGACATAACCACTTCACCTCTGTGGTCATAAATTAATAATTTCATAGCATCTCCGAGAACATCCACAATTTTCATTTCATCCCCTTTAAAGGTAAAAAACTGCCTCTGGCATACGTGCCAACAACCCATCACGTTTAAGAACATACCTCTTCCATATAAATTTTAAAGACACCTCTTCGAAATCAATTTCCAACTTCCTGTCTCGTCATAAAATACCGAATGCATGACAATATCAGAATTTATAAAAAGCCCGGCCGTTAAAAAAACCCTAATAGTTTCTAGTTATCTAATTCCTCAACAAGATTAAATCCCTCCGTGCGAAAGTCATCTTTGGGTAATCAAATTATCCCTCAAAAAAAACGAATGAAAAATCACATCACGGCCATTCCACAAGTGATCTCTTTCCTGAGACGCGAATAAGATCATCTTTATGGAAAAACGAACACGCGCTTTGTAACCTCCTCATAACATTTATTAAACATGAAACGGCGTCACGACCCACGCATAATTTTTTAATAAAACTAAACCTCCCAACTCTTTGCCATTCAAAGCAAAATTTTAGCAAGTTTGTCTTTATGTTAAAGAATGACGATCATTAAACGCTCCTCTTTGTTCAAATCACAATTCCAAGAACAAAAACACAACTATGGCAACAAGAAGTACAAAGGACACGACATGACAATTTTGTTAATAACAATGAGGGAACGGTCAAAAGAACACCAAAAAATATGAACTCGACGCAGATATCAAAATAATAAAGTGGGTAGTGCTGCTCTTAGGGGAGCTTTTAGCTTCGAGTAACAAAAACTTATGGTCTGTTTTAAAAAGAAGAGAAAAACTGGAACATTCATCATTCCTTGCAATTAAAAAGGATAATAGGAAAGGATTTATAATGACTCGTTATCGATTACGACTTTATTAAACTCATTAAAGTTGGAATGCTTGAATGTACACAATTTATTGTCGTTCCGGTTTTAAATATACGACTTGGAATCTTATTTTTGCAACTTAATTACGTCTTTATCCTCGGGCAGAGAAATGCAAAATACAATTATTTTTTAAAAAACAACCACAAAAATTAAATATTTTATGATAAACGTAAAAATATGTAATAAAAGAACAATCATAATTTTTATTCTACATTTGTCTTTATTTCATTATTCTCAGTTGTAAAGATAAGAGAAAATGCCATACATTCATTATCCCGGCGCCTCCACCATTTTCATTAATTTTTTTCGCACCTTTATTCCCACATTCATTAAAAAAAAAAAACAACACAAAAATAAATTCAGTTTTAACAACCTGAAACTTATACCAACTGCAATTTCCATCATTTTACGATTAATAAAACAAACTTTTACAATATTCATAACGTTCTGTCAGGCAAAACCCAAACAAAAATATTATCACAGGGGTAAAATACAAATAGTTCGACTCGTCCCAACTTTATTACCCAGTAAATAAACGAAAACGCGCCAATTCCACCACCTGAAATATTAATTTCGACACGATGAAACGTCGTATTTCGCTTAGAATTTCTACTGAAACGATGTAAATTTATGTTATTGACGTTGCAATATATTTTATATAGAGTGTTTGCGAATTACGAGCAAATATTCCAACCACTAAAATAATTCATTATGAAACGTCAATGTGAAGACCAAACAAATTCCACATCTTTTCCCCCAATGATTTTCACTGTGTCTGTCCTTGTCGGGTGGAAGTAACAATATTAATAAAAATAATTTGCATTAAATGTTATGCACAAAAAAGAGATAACTTTGGACACAAAAAATATCAGGTGTTTACACGCGTTAGTTTAGTCAGTTATAAACACGCTTTCGGGTAAACTGTGCTAAAAAATTGCAAATTTTACTAAAGACAAAGATCATTAATCACTGAATGTTTTTGTTTTTACGTTGTTTACGTCCCACAGTTTTTGTCTTATAAATAAATGTAAATATCGTATTAAGACATAGGCAGAGACGGGTTTTTATCCTCAAGTTATTTTTAATTTTAACTCAAAAATGATGTTTTCGACAAAATTTGAAAATAAAAAAGTTGTTTTTTGAGTTCTATTAGTTTTCATAATATTTGCTCGTAATCCGCAAACACCCTGTATATTTATGACACAATATAATCCGGCGCATCCACCAGTTTCGCCCCCAAATTTATTTTTATTATAAAATATTTTTTGGAAAGTTGCGATTGATGCAAAGAAATAGTAGGAGTGTTTCAATCAGTGATGAACATCCGGTTTGGTTGTTTTTGCCCGTAACCCATTTAGCGAAAGCGTGACCTGATTCGAGAAAAATAATTTATTGGTAAAGGATGGACACGTTCGGAAATTCTTTGTATTTGTTCACCAAAGCCGATTTGTAATAAATTGCGCCGGCTTATGTGCCCTCGAACGTGCATCGCAAATGATATTTTTCTTATAAATCCACTCGAAATCGGAGAGATTATGCGATACACGCAGTTTTATTATATTTTTTTTAAATGTGTGGTCGATGTATTTCCCGGTTCTTTTGATGGTCGTCATTATCGAAACTGCTCCAATAAGCGTTAAACTTTTTCCCGGAACGGCGTAAAATTAGAGTAAACTTTCATTTGATGTGGTTTCGGGTCCAAGAACGGGGCAGGAAGTTGGAAAGGTTCCGACTTGGCCATAACATAAATTGGAAGTTTCCTCTTAGGTCCCCAGTATTGAGCAATTTATCTGTCCGAGTAAATAATTGGGAGACGAAAAGATGGACCGTTCCACTTACAAACACCCGATAAAAACCGACACTGAAAAAAATTCAATACCGAACAAAAACAGATTTAATTAGCGAGTTTTAACGGCGCCGTTCCCTCGTAAAAACCGGGAATTTCAAACGTTAATGGTGGCGAAATGTGACATCAAACTCGTAAAGTACCCATGTGTGGTTGTTGGCAACTAGAGTAGGCGTTATTTTTATGTTATGTGTGGGGATTCAAACCCCGACACGCTTAACGGGAACATTACTAGCAACCCCTTCTTATTTTCGAGTGTAGTTTCATTCAAATTTTCTCGCAATCAATCTCCCACATTTGACCATCCCCTAGACGGTAATAAATGGCGTTTTCTTCGTTGCAAGTCAGCCGTACACAATGGCCCGAGATGGGGTCATGTCAAATTTGTTAAAGTAATGAAGACAGATCGCATTTACGCTCCGTTTACGGCACTGCATCGAAGGCAGGTGCCCCAAAAAGAAAATCAAGCTTTCACAGAGAAGTGACCGAGATTGTTTACTGCATATTTATAACAAATAATCAAGTCAAGTTGTTGAAGCAATTAAGCACAAAATTCTAGTTTAAAAATTAAATAACCCTCTGAGGCCAATTTCTTTCAATTCTGCCAACTACTGGCAGTATTCCGTACCTGCCAGTTGTAATTTTCAAGTTTCGCAATAACATCAGACGAAACTAATTTAAATCAAATAACAACATCAGTAGGGGTTGGAATGCCGAAAGGGCATTACTATGGCGCCGCCGAATTAGTACCCAGTCCCAGGATAATTAATTAGCGCCCTTAAAGCCGTTGAAAAGTCACATAGACCTGAGTTGTATGCCGTTTCCTTCATTAAAATTTTTACTGGTCTGTCTTTTTATTGCTCGTTGCTTTCTGACAATAATGTGATTACGTAAACGGTTATATAAATAGGTTTGCAAGTTTGCAAGGCACAAGTTATTCGACGGTCTCTTTCTATCTGTGTGTATGTGTGTGCTTTTCAAGCCGAAGCTTTCTACACACAGCAAAACTTGTTTACACAAGAAGCTCATATTCAGCGTATTTTCTTAACTTGAATCCAATTTCACGTCCCATATTTACTAAACTTTCGAGAAAATGCGAGCTGCTTTTATATATATCTTATACCTACTACATCCAAGTTTTTTTCCGATAAAGGATGCAACGGTGCGAATTCGCGATGTTATTACATTAAAAGCCATATATGACGCCTTAGCGAATTATAATCAAGATAATCGAGTTTCTGACTAGATGGATTTAAGTTAATTATAAGCAACTGAGTGGAAAGTTTTCATAGAAGAATTAATACGAAAAAAATTACCACATTTTAGTGACACAACAAGAACAAATAAATCCTTCTCGGGACAGATGTTTGTGACCGAAAAGCAAAATCCTTGCTCTTAGTATAATGAAGGCAACATTGTCGCTCTTTTGTAAGAAAATCTGTCGGGGAAAGTAGATGGAATAAAGAAAACATAAGCTGAGAATTAACATTTTGGATCAGATAAGTTACTTGTTTTCAATTAGGTTGCCACCAATTTGCATGCAACAAAAGCTTTTTCTTTCAGAAAGAGAAAAAGAAAAGTCATGATTAGAGTAAGACTTTTCGAGATAATTTCACTCATTATAAATTTACTTGAGGTATATTGTCCTGAAAATCCCTCAGGAACAGCTGAAGCCTGAATTGTTATTTTTACTCCTTGCAATATCTGTTTCAGCGCTTTTCAGTTTAATTTTATCGTCGACATGATTAATCTACATTTCAGTAATAAAATTGAGGTTTATTATGACAAGAGACGCGTTATCGATACAATAAAATTATGATAATTTTGGCAATAAATCTGTTCCAGTACATGAAAAATTCAATTCGTATCCGTCTCGACATTGATTGAAAAATATGGCATAAATGCGTGTTTGCGAACGGCGGAACATTTGCATACGACAGTAAAGCGTCGTTCTATACAGAGTGTTCCGTTTTTATTGTTACAAATTTAAACAAGGGATAAAATATTCAATAAAAAGTTTTTACGAACATGCAGCGAAAAATATTATGTAAGGGAGCCACCCTGGAAATGTTTTTAATACCTAAATGAACTCAAAGATCAAATTTTTAATCAGGGTAAAAAAATATTTTTTTCAATTTTAATGCTGTTTAAGGTCTGCAACATAAATTGTAATAGTTATTTGTATTACAAGAGAAGAAAAAAAGGTTCTGAAGGTGAAACCACACAGAGAGGAAAAAACACTTCTGAAATATTGGGAAAAACTCATTAAAAAACGCACCCCTTTCAGAGGGTGTAGCTTCCTATACATGTTTATCGAAAACTTTTTCCATGGTATTGAATATTCTATCAGCTGTTTAAATTAGTAACAATAACACCCTGTATATTCAAAATTTAAAATTTCGATTATCTCACATAAAAAAATTGCTTTTGTCCAATTTATTTAAAACGTGAAACAATTTATAAATAAATTCCATACACAACTTTGTCATTTAAACGAGAAAATGTAATTTTTCAACGCGTGATATAAAATAATTGCAAACTTGAATGATTTTCGTCGAATTGAAAACAAATCCGTTCTGATGTTATAATTTTTAATCCCATTGTTGTAGTTTGACATTAAATTGTAAAGTGTTACCCTGTCGGCTTTTATCGTGTAGTTTTAATACTTAATGGTGTTCAATTGCGCGCTTTTAGCTGTGGCAGCAGCTTTTCATCCTATTCAAACGTCATTAAAATTTTAATTGGTTTGATTTCAGCAAGTCGTACCTTTGTTAAATCATCAAATTATGCGCCAATTCAGATTTTTTTCTTCACATTTTTAGTCATTGCAGTGTGCGAAGCTAATTATTATCGCTAGTCTTTTCTTGTGAATTTACGAGCTTCTTCTCTCCAACAAAACTTTAATTAAACAATGCATTTTATCGACGGATCGTTTCTCAACTCGGGCCACGTTTCGCGGCGGTTTAATTAACTCGGTTGCCGTTTCAGTTTTAAATCGGGACGTTGGTCGCATGTCGGATTCAACAAGTTCGCGTAGGCGACGACACAGAAAAAGCGTGTGGGTTTTTTTTCTAGGGCTTTCGTACAAAGCAAAAGTGGCGTTCGTAATTACGCCAACCATTGTGATGGAAATTCGAAGGCTTTTATTTATTGCGAGTGCATTTGCAACCAGAAAGCAATTTGATCCAACGATAGAGACGAACGTGTGGTGAGAAAAGATAAGAGCATCAATCGAGTTAATTTGGCGAAAGGTGTTGAAACGGAACCGAAATCATCATTGGTTGAGATAAGGAGATGAGGTTAAATCGCCACCAACAAGATTTGCTAATTGATTAAATCAGAAGCGACGCATTATATGAGGTTATTCAATTATCTAACATGGGGGACTCGACATGCACCATTTCCGGTTATTATAAGTTGATACAAAAAAATTCTCTGACATAATAAAAAGTCCGTAAAAGCTCCTTTACCTCGTCGACCCAGACCGTTAAAAACTCCTAACAAGATAAATAATAAAACAAAACAATCATCGTAAAATTTATGGCTAGTAAAAGAAACAAATTCGTGTTTTTCATCGCATTTGTTAAAAGTCCGTTCAAACAAACCGCGCAACAAGTTTTCCCCTGTTTCATTCTATAATTTAGTCCCTCGACGCGAATTCATGCTTTTGACATATTCGAATAGAAGCTTTTCTTATTATTACATGCCTCGTCAGTTTCTTTCACTATTAGCATCATTGGAATTGACGCAATTCACATCACGTGCAGAATTTTTTCCAAATGACCATCATAGAGAAATGAAAAAAAATCCATTTCCAACAATTATATTGCGCAACTGTAAAAATATTTTTCCAGAAAATACAAGCGTCGCTTTCCCACGTTTTAAAGTAGGAGTCGTTTGTTGTCTTTACGACATTATTTAAATTAGTTTTCCGGAACCCCTAAACAAAGCAGGAGAGTGTTAAGCTTTTTCGATTTCCAAGATCGATTTCCAAGTCGGCTGCTGTTGCAATCTCCAGATTAATTTGTTAGGTCAGTTAATTGATGGATGTTGTGTGTGTGAGTTACACGAAACGTGCGTGTCGGTTTTCGGCAACAATTTCTATTGAAATTAATTCGACGAGGAGGACGATCAAGGACATGTAGAACACGTACTCTAGACGAAGATAAGACGGGAAATCCGCCCCGGACCCAAGTCTGGCTTATGTTCTTAGTTCGTGCCTCCTCACCTATATCGACCTTTACAACGACATCAGAAATTGATTAGGAGACGATGCCAACCCACACCGATAAACACCCTGTATACAGAGGGGCTGCCCACAACTTCTCCTATGCTTTATTAATCGTTTAATAACAAAGAAAACTTGAAATGCAGCAAAGGGAAAACTGGAAAAGAAAATCGGAGAAAACTGGCAACAAAATATGGTTTTCCACTCAATACCTATACAAAATCAAAGATAAATTATATATTATTATTTCTCGTTTTTGCATCTAATAATAGATTAAAAATTGTATTTTAAAAAGCATGTCTAGAATTCATGAATAAAAAAATATTTACCTTTAATAATTACATTATGGTAGGTACATCATTCTTTATTTTGCTGTAAAACAATTCGAATTTCAAAATTTATACCGACTTTTACAATCTCTAGATAAACCCATTTATTTTTATTTATTAATCTCTTTTATGCGCAAACGTCACAAAAGTGGCCACTTTTATGACTAAATGTCACAAGTAAAAGTTTTACATTTCAATATTCAATAAAGTGTTTTTACCACGACATTATTGACATTTACCATTGTTGTCTCTTTCGCTGTTTCAGCAATTTCTAAAGAGATATATTGTAGATTATCAACATTCGACATTTTGCACTACTAACTGTACTAATTAAATTAACAAACACCTTCAAAAATCTTAACACAAATTTCGATACTAATCCATGTGTTATGATTTCATTACTTGCAAAGCGTCTTGTTTTTTTTGTTCATTTACTTGCAAATTATTATGTTGCTCTTTACTCACGTTTGCAAATAAAATAGTATATGTTGAAGCCAAACGTGAGCAAAAACATCACTTTTAATCCTTAGTTAAATTTGTGTAAATAAATGTTTTCTTTAATGAATATGTTTTCATATTTGAATTTTGTTTAATAAAATTCATGCTTATTTAAATAATTACATTGTATTATTCACAATAACACCATTTTAGTTGTGTATTAAATCAAAATATAATATTTTTCAAGTTGAAACTTTTCTGCTAACGCGTGGACTAAATAAAAGTTTCCGCAATTTTTTTAATAGAGTTACATATGTCTCAACACACAAACTTTTAGTAAACAACCCTCAAAATTAGAGCCCATTTAACCCGAAATAAACCAACATTAATCCCAATTTAAAAAACCTCAATTTATTTTATTTTACCACAACGTCCAAGTAACCCAAAATTATTCGAAAGACAACAAAAACTAATAATAACTCCTTGTATGAAAACAATGTCCATAAACATCGATCCTGACTTATAATTACCCTCTATAAAAAATTAATTGAAATGGATAATTAATTAACCCGAGTGACCAATTACATTAATTAGTGGCTTATCGAACCGTAATCCTTAACCTTCGGACTTCCCGGAAAATCCAATAACGTTCTTTCAAGCACCTGTTAAGACATAAGTGCGCCCTTATTGCTCCAAAAAAAACACACACAACACGTCCCGCTCTAAAACGCAATTTTCCCCTGGAGAAACCCTCCCAACTAGCCGTTCCGTCGCGTTTAATTTGCAAAAACCTCATTTAATCGTGTTTTGGTAAAAAATTTCGCACAAACCGGAGAGATAATCGATTGAGCCCGGATGTTCCTGGAGTAGAGGTTCGTTCGTAAAAATTGCGATATAAGAACGTCGAGGTAATCACGTTACGGTTATGGGATGCAAAGCGATGTGAAAACAACATCAAATTCCTACCTGAACAGAAGGAATCCGAGAGCTGTGACGGCGGCACGACGGACGTCATCGTTCACGTCGGACACCTGCAAAATTCAACAAGAGATTAGATTTTAATTAAAACCAACAACACCTTCCTATTTGAATACTTTGAGCACAATAGGTGTTTTCTTATAATTTTAAGTGATTCGATCGCAAAATTGGATTTTTTTGTGAGACTTTATACATTTTTAAGAATTGGCATAAAAATTTAATTTGCGAAGAGCGAAGAGAAGCAAAAATAAAACGTGCGGTATTATTTACAATTAGAGAAAACGCAAGGGAAACATTTTCTTTTGTAGATACGAAAAACGATAAAATTTTAAAGCCCCAAGTTTTTTCTCCTTCGATTTAAATAAATGGGTCCTGTGGCGGATCAAAAACATTTAAGCCCAAACAAGAAAATACTGAGTTTTGCACGTTTTTTCCCAATGCAAGTTAAATCTCCAGAGTTAACTAATTCCCATTAGTTGTATAAATTTTTGGAATTTAATACCAATTGCTTGGAATTACTAGAATTAGTTGTGAATTACTGGAATTTTTCTGGAATTACTGAAATTCTTTTTAGAATCATCGGAAATAATTTTTATTCAAAATTACGTTAAATTTCTTAGAAATACCAGAATTAATTTGAATTTACGAAAATTAAGTTGGAATTATAGGAATTAATCTGCAAGTAATAAAATTACAATTTTATTTTAAATTACTCAAATTATTTGCAAATTATTTTGGAATTCTTTGTAAAATTATCGAAGATGAATTCTTTTCAAAATTACGTTGTATTTCTTAGAACCATCGGAATTAATTTGAATTACAGAATTTTTTTAAAATTACGAAAATTAAATTAGAATTACAGAATTTAATAGCAATTTATTTAAAAACAATAAAATTACGGTGAATTACTGGAATAAGTAGAATTTCATTGATTTTTTTTAGAATTACTACTAGAATTATTTGCGACTTAATGGAATTCTTTTTGGAACTATCGGAGGTGATTTATTTCCAAAATTACGTTTAATTTCTTAGAACGATCTAAATTAATTTGAAACTTCAGGAATTCCCTCAGAATTACAAAAATTAAGTTAGAATTATAGGAATTAATCTAAATACAGTGAAAACAATGGGATTTCAATGGAAAACTAAAATTTCAGTAAAATTGTTAAATTACTATAATTATTTGTGAATTACTGGGATTATTTACAAATTATTGGAATTGTTTTCAGAATTATCGAAGATTTCTTTTCAAATTAATTATGGAAATTAATTTCAAAACAATGACTTACGGTGATTATTAAATTAGTAAAATTTCAGTATTTTTTTTTTAGAATCACTAAAATTATTTGTGAATTACTGGAATTCTGTTTGGAATTATCAGAGGTAAATTTTTTAGAACTTGCAGTAAATTTAAATTACAGGATTTCTTTTTGAATTACGAAAATTAAGCTAGAATTAAGTTCGAATTATAGTAATGAATCCAAAAACAATGAAACTGCCGTGTATTTTTTTGAAATTAAAATTGGTTGTACATTTTTTTTTAACAGCCCCTCTGATTATGTGTCATTGTAGTAAAAAATGACAAATTAATGTGAAAAAACTTTTTTGCTTTTTGAGTGCATTTGCTTTGTATGCGACAGAAACAGAATCTGAAAAGAAAACATTACGTTGCCGCAACTACATCAAAGGTAAAAAATCGGTCATAAAAATAAACATGAAGAAAATGGAGTCGTTACGAACTTTCCTCAACCGGAAACTAATCATAATCCCCACGGTTTGTAAAAATATTTGATGCTTAAATACCCGGATTTGGACGAAAAACGCGAAATTTGTCACACGCGTAGGTGTGGAGTTTTTCGCGTAGGAGTTGAATAAAACACGATTAATTTTGTTGTTGGTAAAAATGCTTTTATTTTCTTGCGGTGTATTAGTTTGAAATTAAAAGGCGTACGATTGGTGCAGAATATTTTAAAAACTGAACGTTTCCGGACCTTTCGAAAAATATTCCGAAAACGTGACACTGTTAACATTCTTTTTATTATTATTAATCGAAATGATTTGGTTCATGTCTTTATCGCCCCCATTGTGTACGTGTTTCATGTTTCATACGATAAAATACTACTTTATTAAGGGAGAACGTCATTTTTGGTGTATTTCGAACCGATTTTAACGCGCAAAGTACGTTTATTTCAAATTCATTTATTCAATAATGTTGTGTTTGCGTTATCGTATTGGGGAAAAAATAATAACGACCCCTTTCACGCTTTTCCCCCTTCTTGAAACTAATTAATAATACGACATCAAACTTGATTAATTAACAAAGTTAACAAATCAATTTTTTCTTTGAAGAGAATGTGGAATACTTACAGCGACATGGAGTAACTTTCTTATAGCTTGATTATGTCCCGTGCCGCAATACGCCATCGCCAAAGTGTACATTCCTGATCTCCTCAAGATGGGGTCCTTATCGGAGGTGAGTTGTTCTATCAGAGGATCGGCCTCTTCCAAGCGACCGTACATGGTGAAAGCTATTCCGACCGCTAATCCTCGAAGGATCTTCTCATGCTGACTCTCTTGGGCGTACTGTAACGAAAAATCTCACATAAATTTCGTAACAAGACTAGAAAATAAGCAGGTGGTTTTACGTTGTATCTACTATTCTTAAAATAACCACAACGTCATTACGTCACTCTCTTAAATCACAACAACTAAGATTTAAAGTTAATTTAGTGGGGAAAATTCTCATTTCGGGCGGGATTTGCGTGACGTTTGCGGAATATCTGCAGGGGGTTATTCGGCAGAGTGTGCACCAGACACAACCAAAATAGACCTAATTAGAAACGGTTTCATACAACAGCCAATTGCCAAAGCTTTGAAAGCATCATCTTCCAAACAAAATCAGTCATCGATCCGGCGTTCATTAATTTATGTAAATGAATACGCAATGTAACAATGCAGCTGATTATGGATTTCCAGGCTTTATATAACTTCAAAAAACAACTAAAAAAAATTCGGAATTCGTCAAACGAATATTTTGTGTTAAAACAAACGTTAACTAAACACCCGGAATTCAATTAATGCTTTCATAAGTTAGTTGAAAGCTTGGCATAACTGAAAACTGGATTATCGAATAAAAACCGCAAGAAAGATTTATTGTTAGGCTGCTTTTTTTCGGAACACAAGAGCGAAAGTTTGTTTTTGAACGAGGAGAGAGCGCTGCAAAGACGGGAGGATTACATTAACAATTTCATTAAGTGGGTAGGGAGTTTAGAACCGTTAAATATGCACAAGCGTTAAGGGGTTGTTTAATGTATGAATATTTCCACTAATCCTCGCCCGGATGCATTGTTTGCAACAAGTCTGCTCTTTTTAGAGTCGTAATTTACGACAAGAAAAAAATATAAATAATGACCGAGAAAACTCTTAGCCAATTAACCGAGAAGAGAAATATTAAGCCACGTTAAATGGAAATTGCGAAGATAAAATATTTAACTGTAAGCTTTACTGTGTGGAGACAAAAATGTACGATGAATATTTGAAAACGGTTTTAATAGTTGATGAAAAACGACTGATATTTTTGTACCGACAGATTTTTGTATGACACATTTCAGGGAATATTTTACAACAAATCAATATTAAAATACAATGCGACACCTCGAATACCTTCATTATTTGCTTTAGTGAGTCAAAATAGTAAATCTTCTCTCCAATGTTTTATGCAATTTTTTTTCACTACTACATATTTATTACTCAGAAATACAACGGTGAAAAATATAACCTAACCTACAAAAAACGTTATTTTTGTTAATTTATTATTACCTACGGTAATTAATTATTAAAGAAAAAAAATCGTTTCTTTGGAGAAATCGCCAAATAAAAAATCTGTCAAGTGTTTCAAGTAAATTTTTTGTCTGCTCTGAGATAAGAGCACGAATTACGTGTTACTAATTAATTAGTTTTATATTCGCCATTGATCGGATACGATTTAACGTCTCGTGTCTAGTTATTTAATAAAGTAAACGTTAATTAATTTGGGATCTTTGATTTCACAAAGAGTAATTGATTTGTAAGCAAACGAACAAAAAAATTATTAATCTTATCTCAAATTAACTTATGTATAGTTTTTCCTATTTTGCGTTTTTAATAAACTCGTTTGGGTGTGTTAACAACTCCTCAGAGTGCATTAACAGTATAGTGTATTTTATGTTTTAAATGTTGGTGACAATGCCGTTGAAAGTAACGGTAAGTAACCAGCCATTAGGTGGTATTAATTTGCAGAATACATTTAAATAGTTATGAGCTGTTAAAAAAACCATAATGACCGAGGCAGTTGTTTGACAAAAGACGTTTTTCGTCGTATTAAATTACTTTATTAAAAAAAAATATTTTTAAATTCTGAAAACGTAAATATTTAAAAATTTAAATTGTCAAAACTGTCAAAAAAGCCGAGCGTTAAAAAAGCAGGCTGTTAAAACCTCTTAACAGCCCTGTGTGTTACTGACAGCTTCAATATTGTAAATTGTTGAATGTTATTCGTACCATAACACCACGGTACGACGAAAAATCAACATAAGGCATCCTGCTGAAAAAATAATAAGAAAACATACAGGGTCAAAATTTTGACATTTATTTTTTGACATTTGACATTTTTTTATATCTATTTAAGGATATTGATGATCTTGTATATGTTTTTTTACAATTATTTAGTAAAGGGACAAAAATTTTGCCAATAAAAGCTACAAATAACATTGAACAGAGTTACAATTTAGGATACAGCTTCCTTGTTTCCTCTTTTAATAGCCTATAGCAAAAAAACTTGGAAAATTATTTTTCCGACAGAAATAAATAGTCAAAGTGCAAATTTTAAACCCTCATAACTTCGAAATTTTTATAGATAACATTTTTTTAACATTTTTTCCATGTTCCTGGTATCTTACCTTATATGGCATTTTTCTCTGGGGCGCGAGTTCTGGCGCATCCTGTATAACGTATTCTTATACAAATTAATAATAAAAAATCATGACAATTGACACTTGAACTTTTAACAGTACATACGCATTACGCATGTAATTTTTAGTCTTTTTTTTGACGTTAAGGCTTATGTTGGCAATGCAATGACGTCATAACTTGCGTATGTCTGGGTAAGTCTGCGTTATCTTGGGTAAGACCCGATAGAATTTACCTTAAATTGCTTTCAAAATTTTCGATGAACAAAAACACGATTAGCCCGTCACACCAAACTTTTATTTTAATAGCACAACGCGTTTCGACCACAAAGTGGTCATCCTCAGGTGAGAATAAAACTTTTATTAGTTTTATTAGTATTTATTAGTTTAGTAGTATTTATTAGTTTTATTCTCACCTGAGGATGACCACTTTGTGGTCGAAACGCGTTGTGCTATTAAAATAAAAGTTTGGTGTGACGGGCTAATCGTGTTTTTGTTCATCGTTTCCATACCAAGAAGATCCAAGAAGAAGAAGTTCAAAATTTTCAACAATTTCCGTACTTTCTGGTGGACCTACACGAAAAAATCTTGAGAATTCAATGAATTAAAATTCCCTAAATTTCTTTTTTTGTTTCTATGAACAGTATAAAAAGCGCAAAATAAAAAAAAACTACAAATGACTCGTTACAGAAGGCCAAATGATTGTTTTACAACTCGCCGCTATGCGGCTTGAATCGGAATTTTAAACTCTTGTTTAAACAGACTCGTATATATCACCCCTCGTCGAGACCCGCAACACCTGTTATTATCAAACACAATAATAACAGTACGGTATTCAAAACATTTTCGTTAAAATATTTACGCGGCGTTCCAAGCACGCTGAAAATGTCTTCATATTTCGCGTGTCGCCAAACTCATTATTCCATCACAAAACTATAATACTATTAAACAACCATTTCCAGCGCTCCTTCAGAAATCGTTCAATTTCCGGCAAAAAATTGACAGACGCGCAATTAATCATCGATTGTACGACAAAAACCCTTATTTCGCTGACAATAATTCAAACCGGACCGCAGACTAAACAAATTCACTCACCGCGACCATATCCTCAATCGCTGTTGGATTTTTCGAACCTAACATTACCATACCCATTGCAATACCGGCAGCTTCGCCCGTATTTGCATCATCTTGGTACAAATTGAATCTCAATTGTTCGTAAACGTCCTGACGATGGGTCCCCATAGCGGCCAAACCCAAACCCAAACAGCCACCATGACGTACCATCTGGAACTCCAAAATAAAGAGAAATTTCAACCCCCATTAACAGTAACAAACCTCATTTTGGGCGTCTTTAAGCTGAGCCAAAAGATAATCAATAATGTTGGCCCCGTGATTGGCATGAATCAAACCTAAAGCGTACAAACCGCCACCTTCAGAGTATCCAGCACTGGGGCCCACTTCTTTCGGTAGATAACTCTGCATCAAGGTTAAAGCTTCTTGTTCGTGACCACGATGGATCACCCCCAAAGACGCAGTCGCTGTTAATTTCGCCCAATTTGTAGCCCTCGCAAGCCATTCGAGATTATCTCTAAAAATAAAGTTTTTTTTTCACAGAATTGAAATTTTTTCGACAAACCTCAAAAACTGATCACTTGTAGTCCCGCTGTGCATAAAAGCATTGGCAATAACAGTTGCCGTGTGACAAATACTGACCCTAACAGTCTCTTTCGTTTGTTTCAAAATAAGCAAATCGGCATGATTTGAACGAATCAAAAATTGTAAATGCAACTCAATGGAAATTTCCCCTGATAAAATAACGTGCAACTTTTCCAAACGTTCTTGATGCTCTTTCTCTTTCTCGTTCAGGTTTTCCAATGACTTTTCCTCCTTAACTTCAGGCTTATTTTCCGTTTCTGTATTTTCAGACGTACTTTCAACAGTCTTAGGTTTGAGTTTGTCTTCAAGTAAGGACGGTATGGGGGCTGTAAGTCTCAAAGCCACCATAACACGTTCCAAAAATTGTTGAGTCGCTGATTCATACAAATCGAAAGCTATCTGATAAGCCATGAGACGGTTTTCTTCATCTCCTTGGACCAATTTATCCAAAATTTCGGCCACGGAAAGTGGATCTTCAAGGAAGATTAAACACTGACACATATTGACATAATCGGGGATTGCAAGATTTCGGTAAAGACCGACGAGAGATCGGAGAACGGTGTTACGAAACCCTCGATTTTGAATAAGACTCATTGCAACCTAAAATACAAATTGTCACAATTGTCCAAAAAACTTTTAAAACGTACTTGGAACGCATAAATAAGCATATTGCACATGTCGTCGGATTGAGTAATAGAGGCCTCAAAAATGTCCATTCGGCGGGTCTCCAGAGCCAAACCCATGGCCTGTTTATACTGTCCATCATCCAAGCAACGTTGAAACATTCGATTTACGATAGCCTCCAATCTGGGGTCGATCGGTTTAGCCGCGGGGACGTTGTCAGCTAAAGCAATACGATGTTGGGTGTAATAATCAATACATTTCGCTAAAAACCCCACAATTACAAACAAATCGCTACCAAATCACCACAAACCGAGAATAGTCTCCACGTATTCAGTTCTTGCGTTGACATCAAACAAATCCCCAGCCCCCAATGCGTAAGTTAGAGAGTCCTCAAATGACCCTAAATGATAGTAGACTTTACTCGCAACCAACGCTGCAAGATTATGCTGTTGAAATACTTTATCCTCGTGGAGAATTTCACTGAAATTCGACAAAATCACACCAGGAAATTAATGGCAAAACTCTAACTCACATTTTCTCAATTGCTTCGGAAATCTCTGGCCAGAATTCATCGACGATTGAATCGAGCTTCTTCAAAGCGAAGACTTTCAGTTCCGGGCGGGGCTCCTCAAGAAGGGAGATGATCCCCGCTGAAAAAAGTATTGTTTGTAAACCGGAAAAAGTGAGGTTATGTTTGAGAAAAAAAAAGTAGATAGTCATCGTAGCTTTATTTTCTATTTTTGCAAAACTCAAACTGAGTCAGCTTGACTATTTTTTCGATTTTGGTCAAGTTTTTGGAAAAGTTTTGCACAATGACTTGCAAAACGCATGTGCAAAGTCAGCGATTTTCAAATTATAATCGGAATTAAAAGCCTAAAATTGAGCTGAAATTGAAAGATTTAGGAGTCATTTACCTGCTGAAGTAATATTCATGATGACAAATCGACTTTATAGTGAGCAAAAACTGTTTTAACTTCACTGAAACAACTCTTTGAATGAAACGTCACTAAGCGCGGTGAATTTTGACAGATGACAACCAAAATAGAAATTGCAAAAAATAGATAGACGTCAATCAATAAAAAAAACTTAATTTTGATAATAATTTGTTATTAAAACTAAAGAACAATGCAATTGTAGCTATAAAAATAATAATTGTATTATTTAGACCATGCAAAATTTTTTGCGATTGGTTCAAATACCCTTTTCTAATTTTTTGTTAGGTCAATGATTGTCAAACTTGCGCATTGCTGTGATTATGCAACTAACAATACGCATTTGTTAGTTTCAAAATAAAGAGTCATGTTTTATCTAATTTATTAAATTCAGGTTTCGATACAGAAAAATAAATAATGTAAAGGACGCATTTATTGTTTTATTTTTATTAACAAAATTATTGGGAATGAGACTTGAGGAAATGGTTAGATAGCGGCCCTTCGTCGGCATACCCGGCAATTTCTTGGGGAATCACCGCACTTTCTTCGACTCCCGTGCAAGGCCGACACATGCATTCCAAGGGGGCTTTAGTTGTAACTTTGATAAATTTCCGTTCGCCAGGCTTGGCTTTGGGGCAAAACAGTGAAACGGAAGCCTCTCTTTCTCCAGACTCTTGACAGCACATGCAGGACCTCTCCATTTGCCAAATCTTACTCCCTGAGACCTACAAAACCCCAGTTACCAATCCTCCGGTTCCTAGAAAAATAATTACTTGTATATAAGAAGCGCAGCGTCCGATACAAGCAAAACTAGGTATAGGTTTAGGCACACATCCTGGATATTGTAAAACGTGGATCACCGGAGTGACTTGACACTCGTCCGTCGTGCTAGCCCCGGAAGCCTGGATTTTACTATTGAGTCGCGGGTCCAGACACATACTCGATAAGAAAATCGTCAATTTCCATAATGCAGCTGCGAAAAAACTGTTTAGATGAGTTTGGGGGTGGCAGACATACCTAAACTAAGAAGGGGTTTCATTCCGATGGCGGCACTTGAAAGACTATGCTGTAAACAGAGGATAGACCTTTTATAAAACAGCCCTCACCACCAAGTCGAAGGCAATGGACTCGATGATATTTTTCAAGGATATGATATGTGAAACTCGTGTTAGGGATGTCATGCTGATAGTAGATATGCTTGTTGCCACAACGGGAGACGGAGGGACTTTAAGTGGGTAAATATTCAACGAAGGAGTAAGTTATGGGGCTTTTAAGGAGCACAGGGAAATAAGAACAAAAACCAGAAAAAATGGGTTTTAGACTTATTTTGTAGTGGTAAATTGCACAAAAACAAGAAATTTCAAATGAAAAAATGTAGCCTTATATCGTTTGATTTATTTCCGCTTTTTGGTGTATATTTGTTGTTAACTTTTTATTGGGCAATAAATCGATTACAAAGCAACGAAACTGTTTATTATTGTTATTTTTATAACAAAACGCAATACTCTAATTAAAAAACTTTTAACTTTTTAATAATTTTAATAGTTTACAGTTTAAAGAATACAGCAATTTTGAAGAGTTAATATTAAATTGAAACTTTCCGCCATTTTTTTGTAGTTGCACGGTTCATCACCAGGAGGATTAATTTCAAAAACTAAATAAAAATTAAACAAAAAAGTGTCAAACATTGTAATAAAGCATGGGGACTATAAATTAGTAAATTACATGATGATATAAGAGAAGTTTTAGGATTACGAAATTTATATATTTTTTTGCAAAAACTACCTTTACAATTACAGTTTGCTGTATTACCGATTGAGCTGAAGTAAAATGGCCGTTAATGTTTCTTAACTTGACGTTTTTATACTGTTTTGGTGTTAAAAAACGACAAAAAACTGCTTGTATTCGTTTGAAAAGGTAAATTCTGTATTAATTGTTCAATATTTAAGCTACCCCTAGTTTTTGGAAATTGAATTGTACAATTTTGTACCGAGTCTTAAAAGCTTGAGCTTTCACAGAATTTTACCCTCTGGAAGCTTTCCCTCTCCAATAGAAATCTTTGCTAAAAGCCTCGGTGTTTAATTACTCAAACCGCGAATAATGGTTGTTTTTTGTATGTTACATTACTTGTTTACTCGATTTTTTCACCCTTTCTCTGAATTCTAGCAATGTGTAAATGGCCCAACCCTCCGAACTCGAGGTAAAATACCAGCTTTTGCTCAACAAGAGTGCTTTACTCGACCAGCAATTGGAGGAGTTTAAGTCACGTGGCGTAACCAGCGATTATCAGCCCGAAATAAAGGCTTTGCACGCCTACAATGATATGAAAGATTTGGCCCAAGCTGTGCTGGGTCATTTAGCAAACGTCGAACGAGTAACAGTGACCGAGTTACACGAGCGTTACAATCTTCCCTTAGAGTGAGGATAAGGTAAGGAAAAAATCGTGTAATTTGATCGTTATTTATTGATACAAAATTATCGGCTGAAATCACCACATTTGTAACATTTGCATTCGGCCGGTTCTCTCAATTTCACGTCCATGGAATTGACAGTTTCGGCCGTGAGACGGACGCCGTCAGGGTCGTAGCAATGGGTGAGAGTGATGGTGCGTTCCCTGAGGAAGCTTTCCCTGCAGCAGTAACATTCCTGGAGGAAAAATTAATCAACGATGTATTAAATGACTCACTTTGAGGAATCCAGTTGGGGTGATGACCGACGGCTGGACTTGGCTTTTGCACGAGCCTTCGCATTTGTTCACCGCCACCTCCCCATTGCATATTCTCTGTAGGCGCCCCAATTCGTCGAATTCCTCTGAAAATGACAAATTCGCATGGGATTTTTCACAATTTTGGCTTCACCTTTTATCAAATTGATGTCAGACATGAGTGTTTCGCACGTTTCCTCCGATATTTCCGATACGGAATAGACACAAGTGGCGTACACGAGACAGAGTATGATTTTGTCGAACATTTTAGTTTGACTGTGGGGGTATTTCAGCTACGTTCGTTTTTATACCGTCGACGGGTGAAACCCCCGACTGTTCTTACACGATTTGCGAATTTGCAATAAAGTGGAAAAACGGAAAATTCGATTTTCAGGTGCGCGCGGTTAATGTATTTATTTTTTCATTGAAAATGTCCGATAATTCTGAAGAGAAGGGGCAAAACGACAAGGAAGACAACGTCTGTAGGGATTTCATACGGGGGATTTGCGACCGGAGATATTGCAAGTACAAACACGAAACGGACATGAAGACTTTGAATTTTTGCCACGACTATCAGAATAATATCTGTCCCAGGCCCACTTGCAAGTCAGTCGAGACAAAACCCGAAATTCCAGAATTTAATTAGCTAAATTCCAGATTCATTCATTGCACTCCAGAGGAAGAATTCGAGTACAAAAACACTGGAGTCATGTCGAATCATATTCTCGCTGAGGCAACCCGGAAAAATCAATTACCCGGAGCTCAACCGATTTGTAATCAATTCCGGAAGGGTTTATGCAGACGCAGCTTTTGCAAGTATCGACATTTGACCCGCGAGGAAGAAGATGCAGAAATCATGGAATTGATACAACACAACAATAAGAAAAACTTGATTTGTATCAATAATCCTCTGACTGAATCTCAAGTAATGAATACGCCAAGTAACGGTCTTCATAGACGAAATCCGATAAGTTACGATGAATATGAAGATTGTGGGTTACAACTCCCTAAACGTCGGTTCATTGCGGAACCGGAAATACTTACTAATGGAGGGGAATTGCATTCGGTTGAGCCGAACCGAGTCCGGGCTGTTTTCAAGGGTTACTTTGCGGGGAATCCCCCACCTCCAATGCTCAGCCGAGTCGATGCAAGGTACTTAACAAAATTTTCCCTTTTTATTATTAAAAAATCAAATTTAAGGACTTTAATGTTGGAAGAAGAGAACAACATGTTACACAAAGAAATCGCCCAGTTGAAGCGCCAAGTGTCCGATTTGACGGCCACTAACGAGTTCCTCCTCGACCAAAACGCCAATCTCCGTGTTTCCAATAAGCGCAACGAAGGCGTCTCGATGCCCGCCGTCACTATAACCAACACCAACACTCCTCAAGTGATCCGAACGGTGACGGCGAGCGTTGCCACCGTTCCGGTGTCGTTGGCCACCGTTTCGACTTGTAATCCCGTATCAGTGTCAATTGCGGGTGTTCCCACCGTTTCGATGGCGCCCCCTGCACAAATCCTCGCCCCTAGTCAACAAATCCTCGGTAGATGAATTCCAGTGTCAATGTTTTCTCTAATCGAGTGATTGCAGTTACGACAAATCCCTCGACGCAGGCGCAATTAGCGATAGCCCAGCAGAATTTGGCCAATAATCTCGCTCAACAAGCCCAACCACAATTGACATCGCAAGCTCAATTGGCATTGGCTACGACTACCCAACAGTTGACTTTGGCTAACACGCAACAAGCGCAACAATTGGCCAATCAACAGCAACAGTTGGCTAATCAACAGTTGACCTCGTTGGCTAATACGTCGCAAGCGCAGCTAGCGCAACAGTTGCTCACGCAAAATCAACAGATTGAGATGCACAGAAATGCGATTAATACGTCGCAAGTGAATGCAATGTCGAATACGACACAACCGATGGTGTCCTATCCAATTATGACGCAAAGTATCAATCATGCGTTGACACATTAAAGGGATTTTTACTAAAGTGTAGTTTAGTGAAGACTGAAGTAGGCTAAGGTTTGTTTCAAGCTTGTATATAGGTTCAGTTTTTCGGTTTTTAAGAACATGTGCTTAGTTCAGTGTCGTTTTGGTAATGATAAGTGGTTTGTGCAAATCATGTACAAATTTTTCTTAATTTAGCTATTTGATAAACAGTTTTCTCTTCGTTCTAAAAATGTTAATATACTTAAAATAAACTTATTTATGTCGAAGTTTTTCTAAATGACCAGTCAAATTATTCAACGTAATTTATTTCTGTAAGCTACAACATGCTGAATTTAACGAAGAATCTTACTATAATGTAGGCCGTAAGTAGGATTGCTAATACTAGGGCTAAGATTCCGAGATATTCGATGAAAGAGATGTCTTGGTCCTCGGGTCGGCAGTGACTACTCAAGCCAGTCTGCAAGAAAAAAATCACACCACATGTCTCAAATCAAATTTTGCGTGACTCACCCAGCCCCCATTGGCCGCCACCCACATGGCCAACCTATCCTCCAACAGCTCCGTCATCCCATCAATCAAATCGTGGACATTTTCCGGATGCCCCAGCCTTACACAGTCCACCGCCAGCCCCCCTGCCACGCTATAAACCGCCACGACTTTACCCCACGCCGGCTCGCACCGCATCAACTGGTGTCCTATCGCAGCCAGCAGCCCCCCAGGCCCCGTCTCGGGCCCCACTCCTGTCTGTCGTGCGATGTTTTGGTAGAGTCGGGAATGGGCCCTCTCCAACTCGGCGCAGGCACACGCCAAACCGGGGAACACCTCCCGGACTGTGGCGCTGCCGCCCCCGGGGACGGCGCTTACAGTGCTGCGGACACGCGTAAGGCCCAATTTCCGGTTGAAAAGTCCGGCGCGTTTCAGGCGACTACGGATGTAAAGGACGCAGAGGGCTCGGCCCACGGCGACGACTTCTTCAGGAGGGCGCCGCCAACCAATGGTTGTGGAGAGTTTGCGGGTGACGGCGTCGCCGACGTTGCTGAAACGGCGTTTGGAGTTGGGGGGGAGGGGGTCGGTGATGGTCAAGGCGGCGGGGAAACTGAACTTACGGCGCGGGGGGCCACGGGGGCGCAACGCCGCCTCCATGCATCAAGGGATTCCCTGAAAAAAATAAATTCGTGTTTATTAAACTTGCTAATCTTTAGGCTTCATAACTCTTCAGTGATTAATCCATCGAATTGTTATGACGTGAATTAATCATTTTTATTCTTAAACGAGGTTGTTATAGTGAACTATTTTTAAACAGAGTGAGTTATTATTTCAACATTGTTGAGGAATTAACATGCATTATTTAAAACATTGGCGTTCCAACTAATCGATTCAATGAAATATTCATTTGCTTTCATGTAATCGTTTTATAAGTTTAAATTTAGTTTTTTCCATACTTTTTTGTAATAGAAAATAATAGAAAAACTATTTATGTTGAGGTGTTTCAATTTTTTTGTGTAAATGGAATTTAGAGACGGAAAATTCGTAGTTTCCGTTTTTTTAACAGTTTTCAGTCTAGTTTTCAGGGAAAAACCACTAAAAAAAATCACTTTTTTAGTGTTTTTAAGTTAACAAATTATCTTGAACTTCACAGTTGTACTTTGTTCCTTTAATTGGGTCCATATTGTGCAAGAAATTCCTCCCACGGTAAATCACCGGAATCGGGCCACATTAGCTCACGTGTCACCAAATTTCACTTATCCGAACAAGTTCCTTACTTGTCCAAAGATCCATCAAACATCACAAATCAATAAAACCCATTATGCACGTCTTTAAAAACACCGAATTCGAGAATGAGTGCACCCGAACTCGTCAATCACGATTTTAAAACACCGTTCATATAAATACAAACCCGATACTGGCCCAGTTTAGTCCAAAAATGGCCACGAAATTGACCATTATTCTAGTGAAACTGACGTTGATCGTGTCCATCAAATGTGACGGTTACTCGTACCCCCAACCCCCATTTCAACTCGACGACCCTGTAACTTTACCACCCCCAGTGTACCTACCACCCCCGACACCAACATACTTGCCGCCCCCTCTCCACGACGAACTAATACCACCCGACGACGGAATCGTCATTTCGGCCCCCCCGAACCAGTATTTACCCCCAGTCAAAACCCCTCTGCAAGTCCTAAACATGTCGTGTTTGGACTCGCGGGACGGGAGTGGCTTTTTCCGCGCTTTCCTTCGGACGAATTCCCGGGGTTTCCCCGTGATGGATGCGTCAGAGTGTGCTGTAAGCCCGTCGGGGTTGGACGTCTTCCGGGTTGATCTAGAAGGGCAAAAAATGGCCGATTGTGGCATTAGGACTTGCGGAGTCCGGATGTGTCTTGTGTTACGTATGGCCACGATTCCGGGTTTGAGACTAATCGACGACCCGCTAGTGACCTTGCAATGTACCCCGCAGGAAGCGGTGGTGACTCACACCAAACATTTGCGACTCAATGGACAACCCTTAGAGTAGGTTTTAATTAAAGAATTTTATTTTTAATCAAATCTTAGACAGGGTAGGTCTAATTCCAAGTCCATTTCGGTTGCATCCGGAGGAAATCAACGCAAATTCGACAGTGTTGTCACTCTTTGGAGGAAAAATAACGGGGTTTTTGACCAGCCGGTCCATCAAGGCAGTGCCGTTCATCTAGGGGATGAATTAATGTTGCGAACGGCGGTTCGCGAGGGCGATGGTGAGTGAAATTCCTTTCTCTAACTTCCTAAGCAGATTACGAAGATATTTATAGAAATTTGAATCAATACGCATTGTCGGAATTTCTCACAACTTCTGTTTTGGAAAACATGCGTAATTGTGCGATAAATGTGTTTTCAGTTAAAAAAAAACATAATTTTATTAAAGTCGATTCATTTTATTGCAGCGATTAACAATTTATTTATTTTATAAATACTCCATTAACCTGTCGTCTGGTCACTTTATATTTAAATTACCGATAATTTTTACCATAATTGTCGGTAATTTATTTTATTAGAATATTGCCTCCAGTAGCAAAATTAAAGTGAACAAACATTGTTTATTGCAGTATTGGAGACCATTAAAATGGAAAACACTAATTATTATTTTATAGAATTTGTAAAATAAAGTGGCTTGTGTCTTTGAAATTAAATTGGCAGCATTGAATTTACCGCGTGATTGATTAAGAATGGTTGCGATTTTTATGGTCAAGTAGGCCACAAATCTAATCTTAATTTGGCAACACTAACTGTCAAATTCATCTAAAACAATCAGAATGTTGCCAATAGATATATCTAATAATAAAAAATCCCCATTGTTGCCAATCAATTAAAAAATATTAGTTGTGTTAACGTCCTGCATCATTAATATAGTGGATCACGAGTTGAGGACAAATAAAAGACTTTTCCTTAAATAGCCGACGTTTCGTAATTTTATTTATAAATTTCATCATCAGTGCTACCTTCAACCACATACAATTGACAAAAATGATGAAAAATCATTTTATAAAAAAAAACTCCTCACGTAGTAATTTTCTTATAAGCCTTGATGATGAAATTATAAAATTTCGAAACGTCGGCTATTTAAGGAAAAGTCTTTTATTTGTCCTCAACTCGTGATCCACTATACAGGGTGCGCCAGAACTCGCGCCCCAGAGAAAAATTTCAAGTAAGATAGGCTACCAGGAACATGAAAAAAATGTTCTTGTATATGTTTTTTTATAATTATTTAGTAAAAGTACAAAAATTTTGCCAATAAAAGCCACAAATAACATTAAACAGAGTTACAATTTAGGATACAACTTCCTTGTATCTTCTACTAATAGCCTGTAGCAAAAAAAACTTGGAAAATTATTTTTCCAACAGAAATAAATAGAGTCAAAGTACAAAATCTAATCTCTCATAACTTCGAAATTTTTATAGATAGATTTTTTTTTAACACCCTGTATAATCATTTAAAAAATATTTCCCCTTTGAAGGGTGGAAGTCTTGTCGTCTCGGCAGCGTCATCATCCGAAGCGCCTCCTCGCAGCGCTCCGTCGTGCTCGTCGACGAGCACGGTTGCCGCAACCCCACAATCCGCTCGATCTGCCCCCAACAGCCCCAGCATACCGCCCCCTTGTCCGTTCAATTCCCATTCCGCGCTTTCTTATTCCAAGGCGCCGCCCCCGCCGACGATCTTTTACTTTCAGTGCGTATGTCGGCCTGTCTGCGCCCCCGAGACTGCCAAAGTCGTCTCTGTGAAGAAGGCGTCCGGAATCGGCGATCAACCGCCAACCTTTCCGTCGACTGGGAATCCCAGTTCCAATTCCGGGTACTTCCCCCCGATTCACCCGAACCGGCGAATCCCAAATGGGCGGTTCTGGGTTTGGGTGTCGCCGTCGTGGTGCTGACATGCGGCCTCGTGGGGGTAATGGTCAAGAGAATTTGATACAATGTTGATGTCAATAATTAATTGACAAATTGGTTTTTAATCGTTTTGTTAATTGCTTGTAATTGTTTTGTCGTTGTTGTTAATAAATCGAAACGGAGAATGAAGTTTTATTCTATTTGGACGACAATGGATTTGTCAAGGACAAGTTTATTGGATATTTAAATTGGGTGGAGAAAGCTCAAGGAGTTTTTATTCACGTTGCGTTTTAATAAAGTTGTTTGACGCTAATCTGACACCGGAAACGACCTAAAATAATCAACACAAAACCCAATTACACAAATAATATTTACCTACAAGCGCGATAAGACTCCCTCCAGTCGGAGATTATTTCAGTTGATTCGTGGTCAATAAATGATTAAATTAATGCTAATTAGTTGGTTTTATTGTTTTACGACTTTCTTGTTAAGTCAAGTTAAATATTCCACATTCTTTTAATACAGGGTGACTTTAATAGTTGTGCATGTCGAAAAAAGTCAAAATAACTGAACTTGTCTTATCCGAATGTTGATCTGTTAAAATTTCTGCACAATTATTAAAATCAGCCTGTATAATGGAAATTTAATGAAATTAATAAGACGCTCATAGTGTCAATTTCTTTTATATGAAGTGGCTCAAGGTTATACGATATACGTGGTCAATCACTATATGATTTCGATGATTGTCAATTTTACTTTAAGTTCATATACAAAGTGAACAGAAAAAATGGAACCAAGCTGTTTTTTCATCATTTGTCTTCAGAAAATAAAAATTAAAACTGCTACAAAAAATATGATCGTTTTTGAGAATGAAATTTTGTTTTGACTTGAGTCAAGTGATTTTTTCTGTCAAAATGACGACTTATATGATTTTTTTTTTGATTCACCGACCAACTATGATGTTTAATTTTTTTCCCAGATAATTGATTCTTACAACAGAAACGTCAAAAATTTATTGAGTACTAATAATCTAAATGTATTTTTTATTCGTAATGAAAGAACTATTAAAAATAAAATTCTTTAATTTGTAAATTAATAAATATAAAAAAAAATGCAAAATCATAGTTGGCCGATGAAATGAGCCTAGATGTTGATTCTAAACAACTTTTCATATTTTTTGTCGTGCCTATTTGCTACAGAAAAAGAAAATTTTTGAAAATTTCCAAGGCATACTTGATTTTTCAAAGCTAAATTTATGTTAGAAATTAGTCTTTAACCAAGCAGGGAAAATGAAAATTTGAATCGATTTTTTTTATCTTGTACAAGTCGTTTCGCCTATCCAGGGACACACTGTATGCAACATGAAAAACGTAATTTTTCTAAAAGTTCGAATTGTAGGTAGTAATTTTGCTAAAGTGTAATATAGTATTGACAATTGTATCGATCTCATAACCTTGACCTACTTAATATGAATGAGATGCTTTTTTCGTTATTTTTACGGTCAAGTTAATTTTTTCAGGAGTTTTTGAACAAATTAAAAGCATACACATTTTTTAGGCAAGAAATCTTAGAATCTCGAGAACTACCGGGACTGAAATGACTGTGATATGTCAAATTTAGAATTTTAGTTTGGCAACATTGACTTCCAAATTCAAACGTCATCAGCGACTGCTGATTTAGCCATCACCTGAAACGTTCTGATGTAACAAATTAGAAGGATTAACAATAATTCAGTGTTGCCAATAGATTTTTGTCACAAACATTTATAGTCACCCGGTAGTATACCTTCTGGAAAAACTATGATTTTGAACTAAAAAAAAAATCTCAAGTAAAAAATTTACTTCGTGAACCTTGATTTACAAAAATAAAAGGTAACTTGAGATAATTCCAGTATATTTTTTTAAATAAATTTTAAGTTAAGATCTTCGATCTGCGAGCTCACATTTGTCTCTGTAAATTTTGTCTTGTTTCTTCCATTTTTGAAAGAATTAGAATTAGAAACTCATTTATTTATTCTCCAATTTTTGACTATCTCTTCATGAACACGTTTTTTAAATACTGTTTTCGTAGGAAAATTATTGACACAAATGAACTTTATTGTAATTGTTATTAATTTTCCTATGCACTTGACAATTTACTAATCGAATAATTTGCTCATTGAGGACCTTGAGTAATGAATTTATAATTTTTTAATGCTTTTCTCGGTAAGAAAAAAACACAAAATGCTAGACATTTCTCATGTTTGGACTACTGTTTCGTAATTATTTCTCAATTAAGTTAATAAAAAAACGGTTTAAATTATTACAATTCGTATTTTTCCGATGTACTTGATTGTCTAACTGCTCATTCAAGACCGTAACCGTTTTGCCTAAAACTTCATTCTTGAATCTCCTCACGCACTAGAAAGCAGACTCCTTATCGAGCCCATTTGAACAATGGGACACGTCCGACGTGTCCATTGCCATTCAGCGCCCCAACCCCCGATAACACCTGTTAAACTGCTGTTGCGATAACAACACGCAGTGTAAATAACCGATAATTTCGATAAAACGGCTGGGATTGGGGGCGCAAGGCGAGCGAGACCCGCCACTGGGGGCCGAGAGGCTTACCTGGAGGAAGCGCCAAGACTCCCGCATCACTCAACTCGCACTCACCGACAACGAAACACCGGAAATTAGCAAAGTTGGAGCGTGATTGTTGCACGGAGGAGGCAACATGTGATATGAAATGGTTTTTGGCGCGCCGGTCAACTCGCGATGATACACGACGGAGGCCCTGCCTCAAGGTGGACGTCTCGGGGATTCATTCACAACGGTTTCGAGCGAGGTCGGAAACTCGCAATTGAGATAACGTTTGTATCACTTTTTTCCCCAATTAAATTAAATTTATTTAAAATTGAGCGATTCAAAATCTGTCTAAACATTCCTCCAAAAATAAACGGCCTTCGCGTACCTAAATTATTCATATCTCTCAAATAATTGCTTATTAAATAAACTAAGCGTCAAATGAAACTCCAATCTCCACTTTATTTATTTATTAATATTTTAACCTTTTTTATTTTTTTCCTCCCATTCCAGCCACCCCCCTGAATAGTTTTTTATATTTTTGAACCCCAATTTCGTTGCTACTTCCTGTGCAAGAGCGCTACGTTTCCCCGAACGGCACGAAAAAATAATGGGGGTGCTAGAATCAGGTTTGGATCTATTATAAGTCTTTTGAAATTGTTCAGAAGACATGTTTGTTAACACTTTAGCGACTTCCCCAAGGGGAATATTGATGCTATCGGGGATAACTCCGGTTTCTTGCAGTTCGTGGGGCTCCCTGACGTCGATTAGAAGAGTCTTTGGATTCATTTTAACTGACTTAACTTCATCAAATGAGGCGATTTTAGTTGAAAGAATTCTCAGATTGGTACTGTTTATCATCCCAATTTGAGTCGATTTTTGGAGAAATGAGAGAATTTGACGCCCCCTTAGAAGTGACATTTTTGGTGACCTAACCTAAAAAATTGTGATTATATAACTCCACTGATCAGTTTTCTATATTGTGGTTTACTGTAAATCAACGTAAAGTAGTTTATACTGTAAATTAATGTTTTTTTTATTTTTTTTTTCGAAAATTTAACGGTTTGGTGACTTTTTGTAGTCACTGTTGGCAACAATAAAAACAAATCAAGCCGAATAACTCCAATTAAATATTTCCGAACAACTTTTTACCACATTATCACACTTTTTGTAATAATAATAACAAGTTGATTGTGTACTAGTTACGTTATTTTATGTAAATAGTCTACATAAACATCGCAACAGTAACGTAATCTTTGCGTGGTTGGTATCGTGAGCCGCTCTCATAACCTCTCATTTTGCGACAACAAAAAGGATTTTTGTGCAGATGGCAAACGCGAACACCGATTTAACGGAGGAGGACGCCGCTGATTTGCAGTTCCCGAAAGGTGAGCTCCTTTGGTACACTTCTTGTTCTCAATTGAAGTTTCAGAATGTGGCCCCCCTGCGTTTTACTCTAGTGACTCAGATAGTGTTTGTTCGAGTTGTTCGTGCGATTTAGTCGCCCCTTACATTTATTGCGCTTTGTGTAAAGTGAATATTTGTACGTTGTGTTTTTCAAAAGGTGCGGAATTCGGGGGGCACAAGAACGATCACGATTATCACATAATCCGAGACGATTTTCCGGTTTGGGGGAACACGGATTGGACGGCCCGCGAGGAGGTTGTGTTGCTCGAGTCGTTGCAGAAATACGGGAATTGGAATTTGGTGGCAAAAGAGTTGCCCCATAGGAGTGTGAGGGAGATTAGGGCTCATTACGATTGGTTTTATTTAGACCGAAAGGGGGCGAGTGAGTTGCCCGAAGTGAGGAGTCCTGACTTGCTTTACGAGACTGTGGTGCCGTACAGACACCGGATCAGCGACACCGATGAGCCCCCTCGCTACTCGCCCAACACAGTGGGGTACAAATCCCTGGCCGGGTATAACCCCGCGCGGTCTGATTTCGAATGCGAGTTCGATTCCTCAGCCGAAGACTTACTCTCGAACCTGAAACCGGTCGATAAGGACGACCCCCATTTCGATTTAATCACAAATCTGCAATGTTCGATTATCCGGAGTTACAACCGGCGGTTAGTGGAGCGCCAAAGGTGGAAAAAAATCATAAGAGACCATGGATTAATCATTCTACGGAAAGTTAACGCGTGGCTACACCGCTATGACGTCACAATTACTCGCCCTGTGTACGAAAAACTGATCAGGTTTATGCAATTTTGCACCCCTGTCCAGTTCGAGATACTGATGGAGGGGCTGCACCACAGCGGCGAACTCAAAATCCAAATTATGAGGTTGCAAATCGAACAATAAAACGAGTTTTACAGTGGGGGTTTTCCAGATTGTGCGAATTACGTCAACACGGAATTACATCCCTCGCCGACGCTCGACTCTACCTGAAACTGAAAGAAGTGCACGAGAAATGCGAGAACGAACTGAAGACACTGCACGCCAGTGCTCAGTTCAACTGGAAGCTGAACAACCGGAGTTTTCCGGTGGAAACCCCGAGGAAAAAGTCCGGGTTTACTCCGATTGAAATTATCGGGATGCCGGGCTACGAAAAACTGACTCCGTCTGAAAGGGAGTTGTGCCGGACTGTGAGACTAGTACCGATCACTTATCTCGAACTCAAAGACATTCTTATCGCCGAAAATAAGAAAATGGGGTCGATTAAGTTGAAAACAGCGAGGAAAATACTCAAAATTGATGTTAATAAGACTAGGCGTTTGTACGATTTTTTGGTGCAAGAGGGATATATTGTCAAACCTGTGTCTTGAAAAATATAGTCTTGGTTGTGAATGTCTTGTTTTATTTTCTCTTTTCAGAGTTTGAGAATGCTGAAACTTTGCTCATTTCGGAGGTCCACATGTTGTTGGAGCACAGGAAGGCGCAGAACGAGTCGGCGGAGGACGAGCAAGAATTTTCCGATGTTTTTATGAAGACGCTCACGTACACGGACCGGTTTAGGAAGTTTAAAAACAAGGAGACTATTTCAGCAGTCAGGAAGTATTTTTTGTCACACTTGTGTGTTTTTTTTACTGGTTAGTAGTTTGTTGATGCAGAAAAAATTGCACAAGTTTGAGTTGGCCGCCATTGCGAATCTCTGTCCTGAAACCACTGAGGAGGCCAAGTCTTTGATTCCGAGTCTGGAAGGACGGTTCGAGGATGAGGAGCTGCAAGCCGTCCTGGATGACATCCAAACTAAACGCAGTATACAATACTAGAAAAAATGTAGAATACGACATTGGAAATTAGAGTTTTGGCAAGATATCGTCATTTAAATAGGATTATGATACAAATATGCTAATTGTATGATTTTTTTCTTACTATTGACACCTGAGAAAAATTATGTATGCATCTCGGGTGTGGTTTTGTATCTCTTTTGTCATTTTTTCTCAAGTGGCAAACTATCATGTTATTTAATTAAGTTTTAATAAAAAATTAATAAATTATCTGTTTTTTTCTTACTATAAAAGACTACAAGAAAAATAGTGTATACACTTTGGCTCCGATTTTGTATTTCTTTTGGCACTTTTTATTTGTTTTGAGTACCTACAATAACCATTTTTCATACTATTTTATTGGGTCCAGCAAAGATTCAGATTGTTTCGAGAGCGTATGCAAAAAAGTGTATTACTTTTAAACAAATGCTCGCCAGAAGTTTAAAACAAATAGTTTTTTAGCGGTGCAACTATGAAAAACTCATTGGACAAATCGTTTTTGTTTTTTAATTTATCGTTTTCCTTTATAAAAAAATATTTGGCCTAACACATTTTTTTTATAAAACATGCACTTTTTGTATAAATGAAAACATCGCATTTTTCTACGGTTAGTGATATCCATAAATGTGGTCAATGGCAAAAAATTGCAATGGAAAACAAGGACACTTTTAAACTAAAAAAACCTAGCTTAAAAAAATTAAAAATACCCCTCCAAAGAATATGAATTTTATAGTGCGCATTGTAAATTTGATATTTAGATGCCACGGAATTTTGGACGATTTGTCATTCGGTTGACATAAAATGTAATACTGACTTTATATACAACTTTTTTTATTTTTGTAGCTAAATAAAACAGACAATAAATCAAAATAATAATAAAAAATTATATAAAAAACGTACTGCTGGCATTATTGAATGTATTAAAAAATCGACGCCAAAAATAAATTTCAACTAAAACTTTCATAATGTTACTAAAGCGTGGCTTACATTGATATTTTTTGAATGACATAACTTGATGTCCAAAATTTCGTGTCCACAATTGCATAGATTTGTAATTTTTTCGATAGTAAAAATTTTAATTTATGGAATTATATGTCTTGTTACCCCATATAAAAATTTAATTTCTATTGAAAATGCAACCTGTGAGCTTTCTAATTTGTAAATATGTATGTACAACCTATTAGGCAGATAGAATAATTATGATTAGATTTTTTTTTAAGATCTAAACGTCAAAACAATTTTTAGCTTTCTAAGAAATTTCTGGGGCAACTTCCACAAATTCAAATAAAAATATTAGCGAACTGATCTTTTACTTTTTTTACAATTTATTATCTTTACTAACCCAACCCCTGAACGCAGGTAAAGACTGAGTTTGGACCTTGTCTAGGGTGTATTACTGTTATTTATTTGGGTTTTAATAAAAAATTTCTAATTTTTTGTTTTTTTCTTACCAGCGCTACGAGAGAAATGATGTATGCATGCACCTCGGTGCGGTTTTGCATCTCTGGGCAAAATATGTTATTTAATTGGTTTTAATAAAAAATTGTTTTTTCCCTTATTATAAAAAAACTACGAGAAAAATGATTGATACATCTTGGGTGCGGTTTTGTATTTTTTGGCATTTCGTGCGTCTCCAGTGGCACAGTATCTTGTTATCTATTTTTTTTTCTTTACTATAAACAACAACGTTTGCACCTCGCATGTCGTTTTGTATTTATTATTTGTTTTGGCATTTTTTGCTTTTAAAGTGGTGAAATATGTTACTCCTACTTAATTTGGGTTTTATAATAAAAATAATAATTTTCTGTTTTTTTTCCTTACAACTATAAAAAACTGAGAAAATTATCTAATGCACCTCGAGTGCAGTTTTGTATTTCTTTTGGCATTTTTGCTTCTCAACAATTCTGAGGTAATTAATACGGTAATGACATAATATCCTAATTGTATTATTAATGACATTCGACAATAATTGCAACAAAGTTGGGTAATTCAAACGAGTTAATTAGATTTTATTAAAATTATCGCATAAATTACGCACACACATGCCTCTATTTGTTTTTTTCCGAAATAAATCGCCCAATGAAACTCGTTATTGTAGTATTTTTTTGAAAAAATAAATGTCACAGACTTGGCAACAAAAATATTTCGTTCTACTTTCAAACCGTCAATCTCGTGAGCAAATTTACCATTTTTTGGCCACTGTTTTACTATATAATTCCGCTGTACCCACCCAGCAACCAGTGCAGTACCATAAAGTACCATCAAAATGATATCACAAGTGAGTATCAAACCACCCATTTCGCCCATCTACGGGTGTTTTCAGGCCGCCATTGTTGCCCTTTTGTTGGGCGCAGCCAGCGCTGGGGTCGTTTTGGGAGGATTGGAGGACCATGTGGGGGTAGTTGGACTAAGCCATGGAGTGGTTGGACTTAGCCATGGAGTAGTTGGAGTGGGGCATGGAGTTGTGGACGTCCACACTCACCCCAAATACGCTTTTAAATATGGAATCGAGGACCACCACACCGGCGACAAGCACCAACAGTCGGAAGTCCGCGACGGGGATGTCGTCAAAGGGGAGTACTCGCTGGTGGAGCCCGATGGTACCGTCCGCGTGGTCAAATACACCGCCGATGACCATAATGGGTTCAATGCGATCGTGCAACGGATCGGACACGCTGTGCATCCACAGGTGCTGGTCAAGAAAGTGGTTCCGGTGGCCCATGGCTACGTCGGAGGACTGGGACTCCTGGGGCACGGCTACGAAAGCGGACTCTTGGACGGACATGGGGTGGTAGTGCATCATGGAATCGGGGGAATCTAATTAAATATTTCGATTGTCTAAGTTATTTAATTCAATAAACAATAAATGTTTGATTAAGAAAGGCGTGTTGGTTGAAGTGACCTGGAAATTGTTGCGTATTATGATTGATTATTCACAGGAGATATTTAGGTCTCGTGCAATTGGAAGGGAGTTTGTTTATTATTACTATTTTATTATTGAAATGTTTCGGGGAGTCGACTAGCGTCCAGAAAACTGCAAAATTTTGACAAAAATCGAAAAAATTAAAAGCTTTAAAATTGAACCAAATGTACTCCTGGGGGTCCAAAAAACTCACAAAAGTGGATAGAAACGCATAAAAATATTTTTTGAAAAATTTTGTGTTTGGCTTTACAGTATGTTCTCGGATACAACAGGAAAAAAATGTATCTTTGGTTTTACGTCAAAACTGCAAAGCAAAACATTTTTTGCTTTACCTGAAAAGAACAAATCTGTAATTAAAACTTTATTATTCTAACCCAGTAGAAAGAAAAGTTTATTTTTCTCTTGTTTTTTTTTTTGATTTAGAATAACACTACCCAACAATTTTTTTTAATGGGATTGAGCTATTGACACGTGTATCAGAGAGTACATTAACATCCCTAATTACGAATTTGATAAGAAAAATTTTCCATCACGTAAAAATTGTTCATTTCAAATAGAAATTAATTAAATAGACGACGAAAGAAATTAATTTATTTACTAAACAAGAACAATGTTGAAAGATGTGTAAGATCCTAACATAAAGCAGTTGTAGATGAGTTTTTTGCAAAAGCTGTCTTTCTTTTGTAGGGTGTTTTAACTTCCCTTATCAGGAACCAGCAGTAATCCCCCATCATAGCTGAAGGGTACCTCTTTCCCAAATTGGAAGAAAAAAATTTAAATGAAAATGGAGAAAATGAATTTTAAGTGTTTTGTTTTTCGGCGATTTTGTCGAACATACATATGATATCTTAAAATACCTAACTTTAAAATTTGATGTGCTATGGAATTTTCTTTATCATTTTATTTTTGAATTTGGCTCATAGAATTGAACAAAAATTTTTCTCTGCTTTTAAGTCCCTTCATATTTTCGGATTTATTATTTTAACAATGATGTTACTTTGACAAATGAGTTTACGCAAGTTAAATACCAAAATGTTTGTAAAAAACATAATTTTTAATAAATAGCAACTCAAAGAAACAGCTTTAAAATAAAAACTAAGGTAATTTTAAAACGTTATTGAAACGAGTATAAAAAAATCGATTTTCTTCGCTTCACCATCTAAGTAAAAATTCAACTTTTTGTCGTGAAAAATATAGTCTTCTAGACGTAAAATCACACGTTGATCTCGATGCAATATTTAAACGATCAATAGTTTTAATCATTTTTTACATTCAACCCTAAAACCAGTTATAAATCTGGAACAATTTTCAGATAGTCTGTGAAAGAAAAAACGTACTTAGAGCTCATAGTTTACGTTTACTACTATCGTCAAACTATTAGAATTTTTATTAAATTTTAAAAAATCAATTAAATTGGAATTTTTAACCACAGATCAATTGACGTTATTCTCAGTGTTGGATGTTTTAACATCCACAAAAAATACAAAAATACATTGAGGAAAACATAGACAAATTAAATAGTTTGTCTGTGGAGGAAACCTTCTAAAAAATGAAAAAAAATATTCATAGAAAAGATATTTACTTTTTTTTAGAACGATGCAGTCCGACCTGATGCAATAAACTGAATATTGTAAACCAGCTTGTTTTTTTATTTACTGAGATTCGTAAAATAAAGTTCCAAGGTTTTGTACCCATCCTAAATGCTGTAATGATGATCGAATCGCTTATTGCATCAGAAAATCAAGAAATAATTAAATGCAGAAATTCAGTTCAACTCTATCTAGATCTGATTTAGTGCAAGTTGATGCAATATTTATCAACCATTACTACCCACAGAAAAAAAAACAAACTCAAACAAAACACCAACTCATCTTAATACTGATCAAATTAAACGAAAAAATAGCTTTTTTCGGGAAAAACACGGCCGGAAAACCCAAATTTGCTTAACTTTCGAATTACTAAAACGAGTACTTGTTTAATCAAATTTCCAAAAAATCTCCTTCAAATCTGTATAAAAGCAGTTCCAACCATTGGACACTCAAACCCAATCCAACCATCACAATGGTCGCCCAGGTGAGCCTCAAATTTTCAATTTTCATTGATTTTCTCAGATTTTCTTGTTTGTCGCTCTTGCCACCGCCTCCAATGCTGGTGTTGCCACTTCATACATCGGACGGATCGAGACTCTTGGGGGCGGCGTAGGTGTTATCGGAGGCGGCGAACGCATCGTAGACCTCTATGTAAGTATTTTTATGAAGAAGTACTGAGTACTAAGATCGGTAGGCCCCTCCGAAATACGAGTTCAAGTATGGAGTGGGTGACCCTAAAACTGGAGACCAAAAAGAACAAACTGAAGTTCGATTGGACGATGTGGTCAAAGGGCAGTACTCTCTTGTGGAACCCGATGGGACCATAAGGGTTGTGAAATATACCGCTGATGACAAAAATGGGTTCAATGCGGTGGTTTCGAGGATAGGGAAGGCCGCTCATCCGACAATTTTGACCCCTGGAGGGATTAAACTAGACGGAATTGGGCTGGGAATTGGGATTTGATAAAAAATGCCAATTATGTTAGTCTTTAAGTCCCATTTTTGTGTATTTGTGACCTAATAATTGAATATAAACGGTTTTGCTACTTAATAAATCGTTACATGCAAATAATATTCACAATCACAAAAAAAAAACTCTTCAAAACTGGAACAATACGAGAGTACCATACAAGTACTGTGATAAAAACTTCTGAAAACATGAAACAATAGACCTGAAAGTGTCGTAATTCAGGCTTTTCTCTAGTAAAACTTGCGTAGGAGCCAAAGGTATTAATTACTGTATCTTTATCTGGGCAAAATATCCATAATTAAACGACACAAACATAATTTAAAGTCAGTCTAGCGTAAACTAAACCAGGCTATTACCTAAACAAGTCGAAGGTAAATAAAAATTTTCTTTCTGGTATTGTCTACGCAACAGTGTAACCACTTCCACCCTAAAAATGCAAAAACCTGAGGAACAACTTTTTTTTTTATAAACTACTTGGAATTAATCCCAAATTTCAATATCACTTTGATTTTGTTTAGTTTTTATGATTTTTTCATTCTGTTATTACACAGTTGAGATGTAAATTTTTGAAAAATTACGTTACATTTTTCTGAAATGATTATAACGATGCGAAAAATGTACCAATTTAAAAGTTTTTTTTTTTTAATTTGTGTTATCAAATGTACTTTTGATAAAGAAATCAGAAAATTTTTTGAAACCATGTTTCTGAAATTTTTAAGTTTCAAACAAAAAAAAACTAATTATTTTTTTATATTTTTTTATAACTAACTGTCTACTTAGCAACTTTTAAGCCTATTAAAATGTGTGTATTTTTACGCTTAGTGACTAGCAATAATTTTGTGATTGCAATTTTGAAGAAAATCGATTATTTTTACAACTGACGATTTATTTTTAAAATTTGGAAAATATCAAACATTTTTTCGATATTTTTTCTTAAAAGTAAATTTAATAACGAAAATATGGAAAAAATTCATTTAGTTTGGCTCATTTTTTGCAAAATTATTTTAGCATCACAGAATTCGGCCAAAAAATAAATGAAATTTGATTCTTTATTCCATTGTTTATATGTATCATGAAAATTAAATTATATTACTTGCTTTAATAAGTATAATAAGAGACAAAGAGAGCGCATAAATGCATAAGAGCAAATAAGACAGCAAAGCATAAGAAAGAGAAAGAGCATAATCGCAAAAGAGAGCAAAGCATAAGAGAGAGAACGAGCATAAGAAAGCATAAGCGCTTATTTATTGTAAATCAGAATTTTTTGTTTTCTAGAAAAAAAACAAAACCCTCAGAAAAGTGTTAAAACTTTGTAAAAATGCGAGAAAAAGGCAGTTTGCTCTACAATTCTACAAAAAGTAGGTTTTTTGAAAATTTTCAAGACATACTTATTTTTTAAAACTAAAATTACGTTAACCAAGTAGGGCTGAACCTCCAAAAAGTAAAATTTGAACCGAAGAGTAGTTTCACCTAACATATTTCAAGTTTTTCAGATTTTTACGTGAGTTGCATATTGTGTTTTTAACTCAAGTGTAGTGATGTTTCAGAGGTTGGCTTTGTGAAATGATCATGATGGTGGACTTTGACATATTGTAGACTTTTTCGTTGCTCTTATTTATTATTTTAAAACTAGAGGACCTTGCAGTGCTTTGATCAAATCATTATTCAGAATTGATAATAAAAATTGTTTGGATTTCTTTTTCGGTCTTTAAAACATCAATATTAAAGAAGTGGTAAGAGACGGAATCCAAAAATAAAAATGGTTTTTTAAATTTGAAGAATAAATAAAACAAATAAAGTTCACAATGAAATTGTATTGTCTTTTACAATAAACCTATCTATTTACAACATAAATACCCCCTTGAAATATCCAAGAGATTCGATGAGAGATGAGCGACGATTCACTAACGTATCATAAAGAGCGATGAAAAATGACCAGAAAGTTAATATCCATGTCCGTGTAGTGCATAGCCCCCATGCCCTAAGCCTTCAAATCCATGGACGGCAATGGGCACAGCGATGGCTTTTTCGACCACAATGGGTTGCGGATGGACGGCATGTCCCACTCTTGTCACAATAGCGTTAAACCCATTGTGCTTATCAGCGGTGTATTTGACAATCCTGATAGTACCATCAGGTTCGGCTAACGAATATTCCCCTTTGACCACATCCCCTTCACGGACTTCCGACTGTTCCTTCTTATCACCGGTTTTGGGGTCTTCGACACCGTATTTGAACTGGTAGTGGGCTGGGGTCTAAATTTGCTTGTCAGTTTTTATCTGTGGTACTAATGGTACTCACGTGGTAGTCGACGACTGTCTCCTTGATGGCAATGGGGGCCACGGCGATGGCGTGTCCCCCGAATCCGTAGGATAGCCCTGCGTGGGCCGAAGTCGCCAAAAGGGCCAAAGCAGCGATCTGAAACTAAATTTTTAGAAAAAAACTTTGTTTTGAGTGTTGTTTACTTGAGCGATCATTGTCGGGTGTAGTACTGCCGTTTCAATAAATTCTTCCCTCTTATATAGCTACCACATTCACTTTATTTGTAAAAAATACCAAACTACTACGCTATTAATTGAACGAAATATTCTATTTGAAAGTGCAGTACTGAAATGGGGCGACGCAGTACTTCCTGTTACAATTATAGTGATCTCTTATGCAAATCGATTGGAACAATGTTAAGGTATCGTCGAACGATTTGTGCAATTTTAATTCATTTAAATACTGGTTGTTGGGCATAATTAGTCTGGTTTTGTCAAGGGGAAATACTGAAATTTGCCAGTTTTGCAACCTGAGTTTTAAACCTAGTTACTCGCTGTAATTTGCCATTTTTTTGGTACTTGGAATAAGCGGTTTGCGATTTCAATGGAACGTGAGAGATATATAGCCAGCGAATGCGAAATTCGGGGTCATTTATCACGGCTGTGCGTCTGACAAAAGAGTCAAAATCAATAGTCCGGTCAAAATAGACATTTCAAATAACTATAATTCCGACAGAGTTAAATGTTTAAAAAATTCTATCTGTCAAAAAATTTTGACTTTTATTTTTTGACATTTGACATTTTTTATGTCTATTTAATGATACTGATGATTTTGTATACCAGGTGAATAAAAAGTATGGAACCAAAGGTTTTTTGCTTAAACTATTTATTTTTTGAAAAACCTAATTGATGAGTGATAAAGTACTATAAAAATGTGATTGTGAACAAGAATAAAATTTTTCGAAATTTCTTTTTGTTTTTGAGTTCTACAAAAAAAAATATTTTTTTAAATGGCAACCCACTATAAAATCATTTTTTTCATAAAAGCTATACTCTAAGGATTACA
>NW_025401068.1:10704507-10720623 GCF_015345945.1 Tribolium madens
AACAGTTAAAAAAATGTTAAATAAATAATGATTTGTTTTTTCGTCAATGTCAGCCTAATTTTTTTCAAGAAATGGTTTGTTAAATTTTTCATTAAAAAAATTACATTTGACTTTTGTCAATGCAAAATAAATGGCGACTTAATTCTAATTAGTTTAATAATTGAACTAAATTTTCATTTCGCTTTCTGTAAACCGGCTCCTAAAGGAATTTATCTTGAAACTACGTCAAGTTTGCAATCTGTTAATTTACGATCTTGCCTGCTTGCGGTTAGAAGGGTCGGCATCCACAGCAGGGGCTGGTTTATTGAAGCGTCATTTTCACTTTGTTCGACTGTACCTTACCCTACATAGCATTTTTCTTTGGGGCGCGAGTTCTGGCGCACTCTGTATGTGCATATCATGTAGGACGTGACTCCTTCAACTTTTAGAATCGCGATATCTCAGGAAAGGTGATTCTTAGAAAAAAAAGTATAAGGACCATTTTTGTAGATAATTTTGACTTTTGACCCCGAATAACTTTTTTGACACTTTATTCCTAATGGTGTACTCAAGATCTCCACCAAAATTTAGCTCTGTCGGAATTTTCGTTATTCGACCACTATTTTTATGACTAATTTGATCGGACTACAAACTCAATTTTTTTTTCAGTTGATTGAAACAAAAAAAATCGCTTTGGTACTTTTTTATTTCGTGTTGAGATGAACAACTTCAACTTAAACTTAATAGTGCCCATAAATGGGTTCGGCGAGGTACGGCTTCACCGGAACAATGTAAGGTTTCTTGTAGACAACCGGAACCGGATGTACTGCATGTCCTTCCTTGCTCACAACCGCATTGAACCCATTAAGATCATCGGCTGTGTACTTAACCACCCTGATGGTACCATCAGGTTCGGCAAGCGAATATGAACCTTTGACTACATCACCTTCACGGATTTCTTCTTGGGCTTTATGGTCGCCGGTGTGGGGGTCATGCACTCCGTAACTGTATTGGTACTTGGGGTACGCCTAAAGTACCATTGAGTTTATGGCAGTTGGGAAGGGTTTGGTACTTACGTAGCCGCCTTCATATAAAGGTGCTTTTTCGTAGAGTGGTACTATTGGTTTTTCATATAGCGGTAGTGGTACTATCGGTTTTTCATACAGCGGTACTTCTGCTTTCCCGTAGATTGGTACTATTGGTTTTCCATATAGGGCTTTTCCGTACAGTGGCACTGCTGGTACCACGGCTTTCTCATAGATCGGTACTGTTTCTTTTTCCACGAACGAAGTGGCTTCTTCAGGGTACTTGAGATACAAGGCTTCAGAAACACAAGCACAAGCTAAGAGAAATATTGAGACCTGCAAAAATTGTTGATTTCGAGAGGAAAAGTACTTTTTGGTACTCACTTTAACGGCGCACATTTTGATCGGTACTGCCAGCTTGAATTTTTCTTTCGATATTTATAAGAATCTGAGCATTGTGAGAGACCTCGAGTTATTAGTTTTTATACGAATTTTTATAACAAACAGTACATTGCCAAGTGCTTGTTTCTTAATTTAATGTTTTGTAAAACCGAGTCAATTGTTGACCTAATAGTTGTTAAGGTTATGGTAAAGAGACTTTCTTTGTAGTTTTCACGGTAAAGAGATCAATTTTATGCAATAATTTGGTTAATTATCATACATTAATAACCTGATTATTTAATAAGTAGTCGATTTGTAGAGTAATTAGATTGGAGTAAATGTCTGAATGTAACCTTCACGGTTAGTCGTTATGGTCTGATGTTTTGGTTCCTAGTAAAGTAGGGTTTAGAATTTGAAAAAATTGACCTTTAAAATATAAAAGTTTTGTTATTGTTATATTCCTAAAGCAATAACACATATAAAATTACGTTATGCAGTATATATAAAAAAAATGGTATTTTACTAAACTATTATTAAATAAAGAAGTAAATTAATGAATTGTCATATTGCGTTTTGTGGTCTTTGATTGCCATTTTAATTTTTCAGGACTGTTGTCTTTTTCAGATTTTAAATTAGCCCCATGTGCAAGTAAAATATTAAGACATTTAGTATAACTTTTATCAATAGCAGCTATTAACAAAGGCTCAGTGCTTTTTTTTATAATTTCTATATAGGGATTATCATTTGAATTTGATAACATTTTTTCTAAACAATTAACACTATTATACCAAACTGCTAAATACAAAAGAGAAGCATTAAAATGCATGCTTTTGACAAGAGGAATTTCTTCAAAGTTATCAAATACATTGGCGCAGTCTAGCCTTATAGCGTAATATAAGATGGAAAAAACATAACTTTCGAAATTACCTATCTCTTTTTTATATTTCTCTAAGTCAATTTTACTTTTATTTTGTAATAACGCAAATGATAGAAAACAATGTGCTTCACAAGAGTAACCAAACGCGTCTAAATTAAACAGCTTATCTTTCTCTAAAGGGTCACAAATATTTTGTACACTTTTTAAAATATTAATGTTTTCGGATGAGTTGTCTTTCAAGTTGTGCCAAAACATAATTTTGTCATCAATTTCAAAAACATCTGAATTTTTAACTCTTAAAGGCAAAAATGTTTGGCCCCACGAGCAGGCCAAATGCAACAAATTTCGACCACCTTCGTCTTTTGCTTGACTGAGTGCTTGACGATCTGTGCGAATATATCGCTCCAAAAGATTTTTATTTTTATACAAAACTGCAATGTGTGGTGTAGAATTTTTCGCTAAAATTAAATCAAAAAAATACCGAACACCCCGATTGTTAAAAATTACATCACGGAACTCGTTGATGCGGTGTAAATTTTTGACTAAGTAAGACGCTGTAAAATATTCCTGAAATGACGAATGAAAAAATTCTGGTTTATTATCTGGTGTTATTCTTAATATAATTCCGAACTCATCTTTTTTAGATGTAAGTTTTGTCAGAAAATTTGAAACATGAAATTCATTTGTTTCAATGTCTACATACATTTTTGCGGCAATTTTTTCATAAATATCAATTTGTGTAGCCTTTGATTCCAGAAAGATTTGATGTTCGACGTCATTTTTAGGGTATAACTCTTTATCTTTAAACACAAAATCTAATTTTGTATTAACAAAGTGTTCAAACAAAACTGTTACTGTAAACGTTTCTTCAAATAAAAAACTATATTTTTTTGAATCTTGGAGTAACAACTCTGTCAATATAAACATTTGCAAAGGAATTCCTAAGAATTCATTATTCCAAAGTAATTGTATATTTTTTCTGTTTTGCAATAGTGATTGACGTAAACTTTCTGATGTATATTTAACACGACTTTGAATATAGTCTTCTTGGTCTTTTTCATTAAAAGTTTTTATTGTTCTCGAACAAACATTGAATTCGGTTTCAAGTTTATATTTTAAATTGGTTCGCGCTGTTATCCACTGCTGGAAGTTTTGTTGAGAAAGTTCTGAAATAATATGAATTATGTACTCAAGATTTTTGTCAGAAACTTCATCTAGACCATCCCAAATAAGTCTGACACGTTTCTTTTTCATAAATGACTCTAAAATATTTGAGTGAATATTGGAACTTGTTTGTTGCACAATATACTCTTTAAATTCTCGTATATTGTCTTTGTTTTTCAGAAAATATGTAAAAAGGTTCCTTGCTGTTATAAAAATGGTCCAATATTCAGGCGAACCACTATAATTTTTGGCACTTTTCATCAAAGAAGTTTTACCAATTCCTGGCTCATCACAAATGATATTAATGTTATTGTCTTGTTCATAGACAAATAAATCTTTTTCTGAAATAAAATATTGACCCGGTAATTGAAATTTAGAAATGTCGTTGATACTCTTGCTACTTTTTACCCACTCTAATCCGTCATTGGGGTCGAGTCTAAGTTGATGACATTCATATTTTTTATCAAGATTACAAATTTTTTCAAACTGGTCGTGGGAACACTCCATTTCACTTATAAAAATTGTTTTGTTTTTTGCACTTTTCTTAGATAATTCCTCTTTGTTAATGTTAAATAATTTGAATTTTGAAATTGTGTCTTTAATTACATCATTATTTTCCTTGTAGCAACTTATAAGTATGCGAGTGTTCTCATCACAGTTGTTCAGAAAATCTGGATGTATAATAATTTTTTGTAAAAATCGTGTGATATACGAAGGTGGTAAGACCTCGGCTGGTTCACCAATTTCAAATGTTTGTTTTATCATTGACATAAGATCACTTGGACTTAGACATTTTGCTACATTTTCGTAGTTACTTACAAGCGTTTCCAACAAAATTGTTCTGTTTTGTAATTTACAACTAAGGTGTCTCAAAATGTTGCTATAAATTTCATGTGATTTATATTTTAAAATATTCACGTTTTCAAATGTATCAAATCCACGATACGATATTGGATTAAATAAAATAAAACTTACATTTGCATGTTCACACAATTTTATTGCATCTAAAGCGTTTTTTTGATTGTCGATCATTAATGGAATTTTACCTAAATGCCATAACAATTTTGTCAACTCTTCATTGCTTAAATCATTTAGATCTATTTTGGAACAAATTTGATAACAATTTAGGTTCGTTTTAAGATTTTTTGAAGATAACAACTCGGACTTTGCATCTTGCCACATTGAGTTTATTTCATGACAATAATCTTTATTAATTACTGTTACTTTAAACAAACAAATTGCTTGTTTAAGCAAATTTAGTCTTTTACTAATTTCACCTGTCTTATTAAAGGAATAAAAATGTATATAGGGTGTTAACAAGTGTTCAGCAATAACTTGCTGTATTAATGTTTTGTTGAGTTTATTTTTCAAACCAGCGTTTTCACTCCATTGCGAAATAAAGTTTAAATATTTTTGAAACGCTTCATTATCATTAGATATATTTTGTTGAAATGTTTGCCACAAATTGTTTCGAAGTTTGGAAACATCCATTTGATCTGTTATAAGAAAAAAATTTTGAAAAAATTCAATATATTTTCTTATGTTGTCTGAATTTGATGGTGTTTCCACTTCGAATTTGTAACAATTACATTCTTCGTTGTTATTTCTCTTGAATAAAAGAGCCGATAGATCTATTTTGCATCTTTTAATTCTTACAATTATTTCACCACTTTCATCGTAAACAGTAATTTTTTCATTATCTTTGCAATTAAATTTTCGATTTGTACACAGAACTGCTGTAAAATTTTCTAATTTATTTTTTAGCTTTTGGTACTCTTTACAATATTTGGGCAAACTGAAATTTCCACTGTTTTCTTTACCTTGACTTTTTTTTCCAGTAAGACTATTTTTTGAGAGTACATTATGTTTATTGGAATATTTTAATTGCATTAAGTATGTACGAATCGGAAACTCTGAAGACTCTGTAGTGAAAACTACGTCATCGAAAATGCCAAAATCTGTATCATTAGAAGAAAGGTGAAAATTTTTAATTTTCTCATCACAAACAAAATTTAATATTAAATCGGCTGCAGTTAAATCTTCAAACGTACGTCCTAAGTCATTTGTTTCAGGTTTCTTTTTAAAAAACTAAAAGAAAATAAAAATATGTCATGAAGCATTTGTAATATGGCGTGATTTAAAGTAAAAAATTTCTGCTCTGTTATAAAGTTAAACTTACCCTTTTGTTAATGCGTATTTTTTGAAAGTCGGTTGTACCACTGCTGTTATCAAACTTGTTAACAGTGTTTTCATTTTTCTGAAAATTTTGATTATTTGTTAACAATACTGGAGTTATAATCTGAAATAAATTAAAAAACTTCAAAGTAGTAGTTGGTGATTAGTGAGCCTCTTGAGTTGTATTTAGAATTCAAAAAAAGACCCTTCATCTTTATTATTATTATTAAAATTAGAACTTACTTCACCTGACGATTTCTTTTTTCGGTTATCATTTTCCTTGTTCTTGTTCTGTGATTTATCAAAGTATCTATTAGCAAGAAAGGAAGGCTGAGGTTTTGTAATTTCTTGTTCGTTATCATTTTTTGCCTGCAAATTTAGAAAAATTCGCATTTTTAACGCATTTATTTTTGTGAAACGGCAAATAAAATAATGAATTTATAACGTTAGAGTAATATTAGTAATAATTAATAATAAATTAGGCTATGGTTTACTAAATTACGGTAAATATCGTATAAAAAACTGAGTTACCTTATTTTGAAATCCTTTGTTTTCGACTTTTTTATCTTTGTTTTTAATTTCTAAATAATAAGTGCTTTTGTTGATAGGCAAGTTATTATTATCGAATGATTGTCCTCCTTTATTTGGTAGACCCGATGGACTGGTGCTAAGAGTCTATAATTAAAAAAAATATATTTTATTTTTTCACAATTTATTTAGATTACCTACCCTATAAATATTATTAACTTTTTTTGGCGCTTTATGGTTTACGTTTGTTGTTTTCGAGCCATCAATTAGTTGTGCTTGTTTCTGTGTCTAAAAATTGTTTATTTTTTACACTGCAGTATTTTTTTGAACAAACTGCGAGTAATTATTTTTAAACTTACCTCTTTACAATCGTAATCACCTAGATGTAAAGTTCTTGGAAGAGTGTTTCTGTTTGTGTAACTAAAGGAGTTGGAATTATCATTTTCTTTTTTCTCTTTAGTATTTTGAGATAAAACTTTTGATTGCAGTACATCATATTTCTTGTGCTTCTGTGTGAAAATAAAATAAATAATAATAATAAAAATAAATACACCTAGTTTAGAAATGTGTTTTGTAAACTACGTACATTTTCAAGATAACTGTCATTAGTTGAAGATAAATTTTCAAAGAAACTTCGGTTTTTCTGTACCTGGTTTTTCTATAAAATAAGTAACTTAACTAATTGTGCAGATATATATGGTAAAATCTCACATTTATTAAGGGTATTCTCATTCTAGCTTCTTGCACATGCTTCTTTTCTCTCGGGGCGTGCGTAATTGAATTTTCAAAAAGACTGCGTAAATTGTGTACCGAATTCTAAAAAAGTTGTGTATATTTTTAATAACTGTTTTAAAAAAAGCAGTTTCGTTTTTTTTTGTACATTTTGTTAAATAAATTTGTAACGAATTTAGTTCCTATTTCTATGAGAAAAAACTTACCTCTCTGTTAATAATAGGATTTTGCCAAATATTACTATATATTTGAAGGTCCTTTAAACTGCGGTTTCGATGTAAAGATGTGTTACTTGGTGTATTTTCATAATTTGTGCGCGGTATATATACAGAGCGACTCTTAAAATAAAATTAATTGCTTGAATTTATTATATTTTTTTTATATTTTTCACTTTTTTTGTTACTTGACTCTGGTACACATACCTTATTCCTATTCAGTTTATTTTCATAATCGTTTTGGTTTATTGTTGTGCTATTAAAAGAGTTCCTGTTTGGTGAATAACCATCGTTTACAACAGTTGAATGCTGGTGGTGGCGGTAAACGATATCTTCAAAGTTTTCAGAATTTTCTGATTTGTCTAAATCGATAATTTGATTAAACAATTTTGTACTTACAGTTTAAACTAAATTAATGAAATAAATGCATAATAAGTGTATACTTACACATATTTTCTCATTCATCTCTGTAACATGTATGTACGAGTATATAGTGAATGTTTTATACTTACGTACGATATACAGATACATTTTTTTTTTTAATAAAACTCTGATAATTTTTTTGATAATCGTAAAATCTTGATAACAATTTTCAATTCATTGTTGTAATTCATTTATCAATCTTGATTATACACATACAATAGCTTTAAGCCATAGCAACATTATTTTTAAAGATATGACAAAACTTTTTGTACTACGAAGTTAGACAATTTATTGTTATATCTTATATCTATTTTTTGGGATACATGCTTAATCAATTGAAGACGATCACAATACACTGTTCAACCTTGTTTAAAAATAAAGAAGTTGTGGCATGTTATTTTGTGAATCAGTGCATTTTTGGAACTAGTATTAATTTTTTTGTCCTTTATTAATTTTTGCCATAATCGAAAGCAGTCATGCATTGACTTTTATGTTCAAATTTTTCTAAAGGGGCTAACCAAGATTAGGGTAGACTGGGTACGGTTGAAACAATTTAGCTTATATCGTCCATAGCATAGCATAATACCGGTTGTCCCAGGCAGGTTTGGATATAGGAAATTAACATGGGAAAGTAGTTTTTATTAGTTTTATTAATGGGTTTTTTATAACAGAAATGAAAATCTGATTTATGGAGCTTGTAGTTCTCGAAAAGGGCTGTCTTATCAACATTTTTGTCGATTTTGCAATTAACTCCATTTGGGTAAAAATGCCCTCGAAAAATCGAGGGTAACGCTAACCAGGCAAATTCAAATTTCGATTTTTCGAGGGCCGTTTTCGCTCCAATGGAAATTAATTGGAAAATTGACAAAAGTGTCAATAAGATAGCCCTTTTCGACCACTACAAGCTCCTTCAATCAGATTTTTATTTCTGTTACTTCTGCAGCCGGAAAAAAATAAAAACTAATTTTCCATGTTAATTTCCTATATCCAAGCCTGCCTGGGACACCCGGTATATTGTTTCAACCGAACCCAGAAAAAATGTTTTACCCGTCCCCAACCCCTCCCAAACTCTCACTTTAATAAAAGTCTAACTACAATTAGAATAACATTTTTCCAAATTTCTTTTTAATGGCAACCCATTATAATAATTTTTTTAATTAAAGATTATCATTTAAAAAGTACCTCTAATAAAATAAAATTGTTTTTTAATCAGTATTTTTTTTGTAATAAATTGTTAAAGTTGCGTTCCGTGCTCATCACGAAGATTTTCCGAACTTAACCGAAGTGGTCGTTTCATGCATTTGATCATGGGAGATCCCTGATTTCTATGCAGGTATGTACTTTGGAGTGGTTTCGAATGGACTAAAAATAGAAGAAATTGAGTTCCTATTGGATTTTTTGATCCATGTGGGACCACCTCAAAGCACCTGCACAAAAAACCGGGCTTTCCAAGGATCAAATGCTTGAAACGACCCCTTCGGTTAAGTTCAAAAAATGAGCTCGGAACGCAACTTTAACAATTTATTTAAAAAAAAGTACTAGCTAAAAAACAATTTTATTTAATTTGAGGTCATTTTTAGATCATAATCTTCAATTAAAAAAATTATCGTGTTGGGTTGTCGTAAATTGTTTACATAATCTTCCGGAAAACATGATTTGAGGGAATTCTTTTTTCCGGGTATCTTATGGCATATGACATCATAATTCCCGCCGCCAGGGTTGGGTAGCAATATTGTTACAATTTGCTACGTGTCGCAAATATGCTCGTTTTTGGTACATTTGTTCCATTTGCCACATGTTATAATAAAAAGTGATATTCAAATAAACAACTTTATGAAAAAGTGGAAACATAAATTCAAATTTCCAAAAAAAAAACAACTTTAGTCAAAATTTAGTATTTATGTATACCTCTAAGGTACCAAATTATTGAAATTAAATAAAGATATTGTTTAGATAAAAAATGATCTTATTAAGATAAGAGGATTTTTACAATAATAAATAACTTATAATAATGGCACTTTATCGGAAACAATTAATACAATTAATTTGGAGTATTGATTGTTCACTTGGTATTCCCAATAAAAATAAATAAAAAACTTATCTTTTATTTTGTTTCGTCACATACATATGTAGTGTTATTTTTATTTTTTATTGTGTTATTTCATTAAGTTTAATGATAATAATAAGACTTTTATTAAAAAATAAATAAATAAATAAAAAATAATGATACTGCAGGGCGAAGCTTAGTTGAAAGCTATTTAACTTAACCCAAAAAATAACAAAAATTACAATAAAGACATGAAAAAAAACAAATGAAGGTAAAGTAATAAACAGTGGAAATTGGAAAACAAACATACAGGGTGCGCCACAACTCGCGCTCCAGTGAAAAAGGTAAGATACCAGGAACATGAAAAAAATGTAAAAAAAATTATCTATAAAAATTTCGAAGTTATGAGAGTTAAAATTTTGCACTTTGACTCTATTTATTTCTGTTGGAAAAATAATTTTACAATTTTTTTTTGCTACAGGTTATTAGAAGAAGAAACAAAGAAGCTGTATCCTAAATTGTAACTCTATTTAATGTTATTTGTGGCTTTTATTGGCAAAATTTACTCATATAATATAAGTTAAAAAGACAAACCTTAAAACGAAAGAAAATATAGAATCTACCAAATATTATGAACAAAAACACGATTAAACCCGTCACACCAAACTTTTATTTCAAACACAACGCGTTTCAACCACAAAGTGGTCATTCTCAGGTGAAAATAAAAACCTGAGGATTCAGATTGACTTCTACTCGATTTGGGAAGATTATATTTTTTTAAACTTCAGGTTTTTCCTGAAATGTTTAATTTTGTTAATTACAAAAAACATAACTGTTAACAAGATCTACTTTATTTTTTAGATCCGAGGTCATTTTTTTAATCTGATTTTGATAAACTGGCTTTTAAATTAAAAAAAAATGTAAAATTGTTTTTTTATATTAAGTGCGCAAAACGACTGTTTCACACACATTATTTAAAGTATATTATTCTAGGAGCATATTCACAATAGGAAAGTTTAAAAAACGAGTCGCAGACGAGATTTATAATTATGATAAATACCGGGTGTAATTTATCATAATGGATGGACTTATAGTATACAAGGTGATTCGTTTAGAGCCTACATTACAAACTTTTTAACTTCTAAGGCAGATAGCAATTAGAAATGTTGTACACAACCCAAATCGACCAGTCTGAGTTCAAATATATTATTTCCAAAATGGCTGAACTTTCGTAACTCCTTATTTTTATTGCATTTTTGAATTCTCCTCTTTAATCTGGGTAAAATGTACCTAGTTGTTAGTACTTATCTGTCATAGTTTTTGACATATGTCAATTTTTTGGTCAAAATTTTCATTTGCAGAAGTTCATTTAAAACATCACAGCTCTTGAACCCTTTGCGATAAGTAAATATTTTTTTTGCATTCGATGACCAAAGGTTCGAAGAGTTTTCTAGATTTTTAAAATTATTAACTGTCAAATTGCAAGGCTAGTATGTTTTTTTGAAAATGATCATTAACAAACACCTATAACTCAATTTTTTAAAATATTTTCTCAACGGCAATTAAAAGTACATCAATTGCAGAAGGACTTTTATCAACATGTTTCATACCTATCTCTTCCAGTTTTTGAAATAATCACGAAAAACATGTTGTTGTTTTTTGCTTTTATAGTTAATCGCGTAGGTTTTGGAAAAATACAATAAAGATATGCCATAATTAATACAAATGTCAGATATGTTTAAAACTCGATGGTGAACTGATTGAGTGGCTTTCATTATTTCATTTGGTTGAAGATTATTAAATACCTATTAATTTTTTACATTTGTATGAATTTAAAGCACAGAAGGTTCCAAATTTGTTTTCTGGTATTAATCTTGCCTCACATATCTACAACCTCGGAATTCATTTAATTTCTCGTAGTGACAAGCCGCTCTATTTATTAAGAAACGACTCCACATTACGCAAATCGAGAACTCAATTTTTACATAAATTTAAGCAATCTTCGTTAAATAACACCAATAAAATTATGAAAACACTAAACTCAAAAATAAACTTTTAATATTTTGTACAAGAATAAAAACTCTATAAAGTAAGATATTTGAGTCTAGTAATGTCCATAAGCACCAAGACCCAAACCATGCAAGGGGGCGGCGACCACAGCTTTAGCCACGGGGGCGGCAATTATAGCCTTGGCAGGGTGGATAGCATGTCCAGACCGTTCAACCACAGCGTTGAAACCGTTATGATGGTCGGCGGTGTAATGGACGGTTCTGTGGGTACCATCTGGGTCAACCACGGAGTAGGAACCTTTGACGACGTCCCCATCGCGGGTTTCGTGCTGCGACTTGATATCGCCAGTGTGGTGGTCCTCTACACCGTAGCTGAAGTCGTACTTGGGGTGGGCCTAAAAATTTTTTCAAAAAAATCAAAATTTGAAGTACTTTTTCATGCTTCTTACATATTGCTCTACTGCGACGGCGTGTACAACGGGGGCGGCGTGTACAACGGGGGCGGCGTGAAGTAGAGGAGCGGCGTGCAGGGCGGGGGCAGCGTAAGACAAGCTGGAATAGGAGCTACCGTGCGAGGCGATCAAAGGGGCGGCATGTGCGGTGTAAACGGGGGCGGCGATTTTGGCGATGGGGGCGGCGACAGCCCCGATGTGTTGCGAGAAGGAGGCGTACGAAGTGGCGTGGCCATGTTCACCCAAAGCTTGGGCACAAGCCACCAACACCGCGATGCCAAAAACCTACCAAAAAAAAATTATTTTGGTACCCAAATTTTGAAAAATAAGTACCTTAACGAACATGTTGTTGAAAAGTTTAAGAGTGGACTGACTTGGAGCATCCTCCACTTGTCTTTTTATACTTTTGGAGCACATTCACTGTCAATGGAAACTGGACCCTGTGGCATACCGGCTCTGGGTTGTGCAAATTGACCCAGATCGGGATTTTGGGTACTTTGAAAGTCAATGGGTTGAATGAAAGGCCATAAAAGGGTCGGTGATTCAGAGGGTTTTTGCTCGAGAAACAATACTCATAAATTATTGATTTTTGTAAATGAAAAAACATTTTGTAATGAGTGATATTTAATTCTTTGGTTGCGGTACCATTTCTTATATAACCTTTCAGATGAGCTTGATTTTTTTGCAGTTCCATCGATTTTGAAATTTTATATCATTGAATTATAATCAACAACATTATTGTTTGTTTCGGAAGTGGCCTAATCTTGCTATTGACCTTAGTACCACTGACATTTTCATTGTAGTAATTTCGAACGAGTTTATAATACTGGTACCACCTTCGAAATGTCAATGTCTTCGATCTAAAAATAGACTCATCGGTGCATCAATTTCCAGAATGATCAGTTATTAAACTAATTAATTCATTTTTGATTGCTGAAATTGGCACTACCGAATTGGTCAAACCAGTGGGTGCGCCTTGCGCTACTGTCTTATCGGAAGTATTGTACGTTTGGAAAAAATCTGTACCACTTTATTTATTAAGTAACGATTTCGTAAAGTCGTTAATTCACAAGGACACGTTACTGCAGAAAGTGTGAATTCGTTAAAAGGGATCTAGTTTTTTACCTAATTCCTTGATTGGAGTCAAGGCCACGACGATTGCATAACTAAAAACACCGCTTAGTGTAAGTGATTGCTTCCGGTACTCTCTTAATGCAATTTGTATAATTGCAGTAGAGAAACAAAATTTCTTGAATCTTGGGAAAAATATGTTTGGTGGTACTATTAATTTGCATTACAAAACCGGTTGAGGTTTAATTAAATAGTTAAGTGGAATTCTAGAAGCAATTTCATTGATAACAATATTTTTCGCTGAACTTATGTAATTTTGTCTGCGATTGTGGTACCACTAGCCTTATTTTTCAACTGTTAGACAATTTAAAAAAAAAAAAATTTAATTTGTGTTAACAGTTGTTGAAATTTGTTATTTTGGAGTGTCACAGGACTTGCCACTTTGTTTATCATTGTTATAGTCGAATAAAGCAATAAAATAATATAAAAAATAAATTTATTTCATCATTATAAAAAAACAACAAAGTGAGAGTTAATGGTGGATGGGTACTGCCAAGAGAGCCTTGGTGACATGTTGGGGATGGGCGGCGTGTCCTTCTCTGTGTACCACAGCGTTAAACCCATTGTGCTTATCGGCGGTGTATTGAACCTTCAAGATGGTACCATCGGGTTCGTGGACGGAGTACTCACCCTTGACCACATCCCCATCTCTGGTTTCTTCCTGCGACTTGATATCTCCAGTGTGGTGGTCCTCAACTCCGTATTTGAAGGCGTATTTTGGATGGGTCTGTCGAGTACCTACATTAGTACCATACCATAAATGTGTGAATGGTACTCACGTGGTAGTCTACAGTGTGATGGGCTTGTTGTACCAACACAGGAGCGGCATGAAGGGTGTGCACAGCTACAGGAAGGGTGGCTTTGACCAAAGCCTGGATTTGGTGGTGTTGTTGGTGTTGGGTGACAGTGGCGTAGGAAGTGGCCTCGCCGATGGGGATGGCTTGGGTGTACAAAGCCATCAAGGCGAAAATGGCAATCTGTAAAAATTCAAATTAAACAATTACTACAAACAAATGTTTTTTATTACTTTGGAGAACATTTTTGGTTGTTGCTGGAATAGATTCGAACTGATTTTACAACTCTGAAATGGCGCTTTTATATGCGAAAAAGTACTTACACATTCACTATTTTGACTATGGTTCGAATTGTTTGGAATTATGTAATTTGCCTAATCTGTACGTTTCTAAATGAATTTCTGCATAAATAAAAAATTAATTGTGCGCTTATCTAAGACTCGATTAGCACAGATAAGGCGGTGTCGCCTACTTTTATAAAGGGTTTTTGTAAACCTTATGTGAAAAAACATAAGAACATTTTAAAAATTCATTTTTTATTTTACACTTAGTTTTGTATTTTTGCATTACTTTTCTACAGTACCTATGTCCCCGGATTGAGTTTACAAGAGGAAAATTTTACGCCAAAACTGCAAAGGAAAAACATTTTTTTGCTTTACTTGAAACGAGCAAATCTGTAATTAAAACTTCATTATTCTAATTCAGTAGAAAGAAAAATTTATTTTTTTGTTGATTTTTCAATTGATAATTTTTCTCTGCTTTATTATTCCTATCATATTGGCGGTTTTATTATTTTGACAACGATGTCACTTTGACAAATGAGTTTACGCAAGTTAAATAACAAAAACTGGGGTAAAAAATATAATTTTAATAAACGGAAACTCAAAGAAACAGCTTTAAGATAAAAAACAAAGTCATTTTTAACAAGAACTGTCATTATTTAATTAATAAATTAATTGTCCAAGTGACATATTGTTGTCAAATAAATAAAACCGCCAATGTGATAAGACTTAAAAAGCAGAGAAAATTAAGAAAAATAACTTTTCTTTTTACTGAATCAGCATAATGAAGTTCTAAGTATAGATTTGCTCGTTTCAGATAAAGCAAAAAATGTGTTTCCTCTGCAGTTTTGGCGTAAAATCAAAGATAAACAATTTTTTCCTCTTGTAAACTCAATCCGGGACATACTGTAAATCAAAAGTTTTGTGTGAAAGACTAATGCATTGAAAACTCACGTAATTCAGCAGTGAAAAAAAATTTTTGCTTTTTTTGAGCTATAACTTACTTAAATCGTATTTTGTCAAAAAAGCCGAAAAATTTTGGTTTATGATTTGACAAATTCTGAGGACTTAAACTTTTTTTAACCTGAAATTCTTTTAACTCAACATTTTTTTCAAAACTGTTAAAAACGTCATTTCAGAGTGTTCTAAGGGATTTACTTAGTTTATTTTTAAACGAGAAGCAATCCAGAAACTTGTTCTTTTAAATTGAGAAATGCTTTTTTATACAATTCTCAGATATGTAGCTTGTTTTTGAGCCATAAAATGCTTTGAATTTAACAGTGTTTTCTAAAATAAGCTCAAAAATTTAGTCTGAATACTAAAAATTTACTTAATTCAACAGCTTTTATTAGAACGAGCTCAAAACAATGGTATTTCAACAGACTTTTAGTTTTTGTAGCTTATTTTTTTTTGTTTTTGAGCTATAAACTAACTTTATTTATCAGTTTTTCAAGAAAGAAGCTAGATAATTATCATTTATGATCTGAATAAAGCAATTTTGACAAATCCTGAGAGATTTAACGTTTTTTTAAACCAAAGACTCTTTCAATTTAATTTATAATGCCAAACCAATCCCAAAAATTGTCGTTTTAAGTCTAAAAACTTTATTTCAAACAACTCTAATCGATTTATCTTATTTTTGAGGCAGAAACTTGCTGTTTTAAAACTGAATGCTGTTTTCTTGAACTTTTTCTTTTTAGTGTTTCAAAAAATGTTGTTGTAAGTAAATTAATTGTATTCTAATTCTTAGACCAAAATCATATTTTGTGACATGTTTTAAGTTTTAAGATTTTTCTTTATTAAAAATATTTTTTAAATAATTTGTATGTATAAAAAAGATTTAGTTTTTTTAAAAGTTATTTAGATTTGTTTAAAATTTCTTTAAAATAGTGTTTATTGATCT
>NW_025401068.1:10720658-10725221 GCF_015345945.1 Tribolium madens
ATTGTTTGCAACCTATTTTAGAAAATAGAAAAGAGTATTTCAATTTTTTTTCATAAATACTTTTTGTTTAAAATGAAAACAAAGTTATATTTTTTATTTAATTATTTTATTAAAATAAAAATATACAAAATGTAAACTATAAACAGTGTCAACAAAACAGATGATCGGATGGCAGATGGGATGATTTTTCATTTTTTAATGATGAATGGGGAGGGCGACTAGAGCTTTGGCAACATGTTGAGGATGGGCAGCATGACCTTTCCTCTCAACAACAGCATTGAACCCATTATGCTTATCGGCAGTGTAGTGGACGGTCAAAATGGTACCATCGGGTTCATGGAGGGAGTATTCACCCTTGACAACATCCCCATCACGAGTTTCATGTTGTTGTTTGATATCCCCAGTGTGGTGGTCCTCAACACCATATTTGAACTCGTATTTCGGATGGGCCTTAATTTTTTCAAGTTTAAAAAAAACTACGAATTTTTTTGGTACTTACATAATGATGTTCTTCATGATGGATGGGAGCGGCGTGGACGACAGGGACGGCGTGGACTACGGGGGCGGCGTGGATTACGGGGGCGGCGTGGACGACAGGGACGTGGACGGGGGCGGCATGCACGGCAACAACGGGGGTGTGGTGATAGGTGTGTTGTTGTTTAACGGTGTAGGAGGCGGTTGGGCCGTGGTGGTACTGGGGGGCGGCGCTCACAAAAGCCACCATTGCAGCAAAACTCACGATCTGTAATAAAAACAATGTAATTAACTAATTATTCTAATTATTTTTTTAATTAAATTATACCTTGGTGTACATTGTGTTTGTTTCGCTTGAATGCTTCAATTCGAACTGATTGGACAATATCGGTTCGGGTTTATATACTTGAGGGAAAAAATACGTTCACAGTTTCGCGAAGACAATTATGTAATTAATGTGACAAGGCGGATTTGTTCCGACATAAGACACGCGTGCGTTCCTGAAATTATTTTACATAATATGATTGATTAATGTGTGCTGAAAAAACGAATGTTGATACTCGGGTGACCCCATTGGGACAATTCGGGGGCACCTACACTTGGAAATTTCACTTTTACCATTAATTAAGTGGATTTTTGGAATTTTTACTGTAAGAATGGAACTTTTCAGTTCCCAATTATGAAAGAATTGGGTGGATTTATGCAAATTTTCATAATTATCGGTCTTGCGCCCAACTTTTAATCAACATATAACAAAAGGTAAAAAAATTTGCTACAGATATGTTGAACTTTATTTAAAAAAATTTGTAAGCAAAAAATAACATTAAATTTCAGAAAAAAATTAAGTTTTGTAAAAAAAAAATGTCGAACAACGTATAGTTCTGTATTTATTATATTTTTTTGCTTTGTCGATTGCTGTTGCTTTTATAAACTTATATTCCAACATTGCAGAATTTCTATCCGTTGGAACAATAAAAAAATGTTAAGCAATTAAAAATAAACAACCAAAAAAGAACAGATTTTAGCGGTTCCGTTTGGGGCACCGAATTTTCTTGGCCGAATTTGTTAGGCCGAAATCGTATTCATAGGTGTGCTGAATTAGCCCCAATAGAAAAACAGGGCAAAATCTTTGAAAAATGTTAAATTTAAAATATACCTTAAAATTGTGGGTGTTTTCACGATTTTTTTGTGCTTTTCTGTTAACCCTTGAAAATCGGGTATTTTTTCTTAAAAAGTGGCTGTGTCCCTTAGGGGCCCACTACTAATAATATTAAACAGAGTTGCAATTTAAGATGCAGCTTCCTTGTTTCCGCTTCTAATAGCCTGTAGCAAAAAAACTTAAAAAAGTATGTTTCCAACAGAAATAAATAGAGTCAAAGTGCAAAATTTAAACTTTCGTAATTTCGACAGAATGTTTTTAACATTTTTTCCATGTTTCTGGTATCTTATCTTATACTTGAAATTTTTTTCTGGGGCGCGAGTTCTGGCGCCTTCTGTATACATGAGCGCCCACAGGGGGGGGCTAGTGGGGGCAGTAACCCCCCCCCTGGGATGCTAGTGGTTGCTATTTTATACAGTATATCCCCGGATTGAGTTTACAAGTGGAACAAATTTTTATCTTTGATTTTACACTATAACTTCAAAGGAAAAGTTTTTGCTTTACTTGAAACCAGCAAATCTGTGATTAGAACTTCATTATTCTAACTCAGTAGAGAGAAAAGTTCATTTTTCTCTTGATTTTGGACTAATTTTGGAATAATTTTTGTCTGCTTTTTAAATCCTATCATATTGGCGGTTTTATTTTTTTGACAACGATGTCGCTTTGACAAATGAGTTTTCGCAAGTTAAATAACAAAAATGTTCGTGAAAAACATAATTTTAATAAACAGCAACTCAAAGAAACAGCTTTAAGGTAAAAACCAAAGTCAGTTTTAACAAGAACTATATTTATTTAATTAATAAATTATTTGTCAAAGTGACATATAGTTGTCAAATAATTTAAACCGCCAATGTGATAAGACTTTAAAATCAAGAGAAAAAGGAACTTCTTTTTCTACTGAATTAGAATAATGAAGTTTTAATTACAGATTTGCTGGTTTCAAGTAAAGTAAAAACTTTTTTTTTGCAGTTTTGGCGTAAAATCAAAGATATTTTTTTTCCTCTTGTAAACTCAATCTGGGGACATACTGTATATAAAAAAGATTTTTTTAATTTTTTACAAACAGATTCCAACTTAAATTTTTATGAAACTACTATTTACATTTTTATCACGAAGTGAGTGATGAAAACAGACGAATGAAACTGTTATTATTAATTTCGACTCTTTTTTTTTGCCTCCCCCTGACCATAATTTTTGCGGGCGCCCATGCCTGTATATCTTTTTATCGTACTATGCGAATTTTTTATGTCTTAAATATGCGTTTTTATACTTTGTATATCAAAACTTGTTAGTTTTTAAAATAATAATGTAGGTTTTATCTAAGATTTGTCTTAATTTTAAATAACCAGCCACTTGATTTATCTTGGCAATCATTAAAATTTCTCCAAAATAGTGATTTTAAGGTTAAGTCTGATTTATCATGTTTTAATTTTAATTTTAAATTGAATAGGATATGGCGTATACATGAAAAGATTTTAAAAAAGAGCACAAAAAAATGAAAAGATGGCAGAAAACTATTTATTATGTCAAAAATAATTGAAAATTGAAATAAAAATATGTAATTACAAATTCAATTTACTTTTTAGGTTAAGATATTTGTGAATAAAATTCAGAAATAGTACAAAAATAAACTTTATTTATTTAAAACAATAAATACATCTTTCATTGATTAATAATGATGAACAGGAGCAACAACTTTAACATGTTGAGGATGAGCGGCATGTCCTTTCCTTTCAACAACGGCATTGAACCCATTGTGATGGTCAGCGGTGTAGTGAACGGTCAAGATAGTACCATCGGGTTCATGGAGGGAGTATTCACCCTTGACAACATCCCCATCGCGAGTTTCATGTTGTTGTTTAATATCCCCAGTGTGGTGGTCCTCAACACCATATTTGAACTCGTATTTAGGGTGGGACTAAATTAAAAATTAAAAAAGAAATTATAAAATTTTTTGGTACTCACATAATGATGTTCTTCATGATGGATGGGAGCAGCGTGAACCACGGGGGTGGCGTGAAGTAAGGGGGCGGCGTGCACAACTGGAGCAGCGTGAACTACGGGGGCGGCGTGGAGGGCAAGGACGGGGGCGGTGTGTCCATGGGTGTGGTGTTGGGTGAGGGAAGAGTAGGAGGAGGCATGGCCGTGGTGGTAATCCTGAGGGGCGGCTGAAACCACCACCAATAAACAGGCACACAAAACCTAAAAATAAAGCTTGTAATTGAGTTAAATTGTAATTATTTGGTCCTACTTTAGCGAACATTTTGTTGTTTTGGTTGAATGGTTCAACTTGTTCTGTCTTTGGTCGTTTTTGGGTCCCACTTATATACGAATTATTGTCCAGAGTGATAATATGGTTATATAATTTTCCGATTCGAGAAAGGAACGATTGGTCAAGAGCGCAACTGAGATACTTTACTGAATTAATTAATTCCTTTTCTACTCATTATTATGAAAATAATTTAATAATTTAATTGTGATAAAATGTCAATTTAAATAGTTGATGTGCTTTTAAGAGCAATCGTTTTATATAATAATCAGTGATTGATTGACAATTTGTCAAAAAAAAATTAAATGGGAACAATGTTTTGAATTTAGCGCAATTGGTGCGGCTGGCCTGCAGCTCTAATTTCACTTTTTATATTTGTTGAATAATTGATTGAAAGAGAAAAATGCACAGTGGGAAAAAATGAGGAATTTTCGGTGTTGTGACAGTGCGCGCAATAAGAAATTTTAATTCGGAATTAATTACAGATTGCTTTATTATTTTTTAGCCGGCAGCTACTTTATGTCTAAATTTAAATTCTCAACAGTTGAAATTTAAAAACAGATAAAAACAATCACAATTTGTTTATCCTATCAAATAGCGAAAAACTAATTTACTCCTATTATTTTTTTCACTTTTTAAAACAAAAAATTAATTAATGTAT
>NW_025401068.1:10726696-10728512 GCF_015345945.1 Tribolium madens
TACTTTAGAGAACATGTTGATTGAGAGTATGTGATTGAACTGACTTGACAAAATTTGCGACAGTCTTTTATACCGTAAAAATGTAAACATTCACTTAGTCACTGTTTGGTCTTTAGATAACTGAAAATTATGCAACGGTCTGTACGAATATGTGTGATTGAAAGAGAGTGTGCGAAAGCTCARAATTTTATGTAATTGCCGACAGACTAAATTTTAATTAAAAATTAAAAAAACGTGGCCTTGTTTTCAAATTATTAGTATTGAATGAAATGACATTTTTTTCAAAAATTTAATTTTTCTTTGTTAGGAGTAAAAATTGTAAAAGATTAGTTAATACGTTAAATCTTCTAAATTAAGAATAATTAAAACATAAAGAAATAGAATAATTTAGTTGTAATGAATTTTTAATTTGCTTTAATCAGCTCTTATTTTTTTCCCTTCACACTTTTAATTTTTGTTTTCTGCTAAAAACTGTGTTTTATGATTTTTTGCGAGCTTTACAACCAATGTCTTAAAGAAAGAAAACATATATTTTTTTTATTTTTATATATATTATGCATTCTATTTTATCTCACTTTCTTTTTGTTTTTATTTTACTTACCTTTTGTTTATTTATACACATTTCACTATTACACTAGTGTACATATTGTAATGCTTTTATGCGACATGTTTTATGATTTATTTGATCTGTAAGTATTTGAATTTTAGTTTGAATTAAAGCAAAATTGCTGCTTTGACCAGGTTTTAAATCCTAGATCTACCTGCTGGAAGCAGGACCTTATATCACTGCGCCACTACGTCTCCAGGCATTGACTCTGTTCTGATCCATTAAATTCATTTAAGAAAGAAAATTTTAAAAATATTTGTTTTTGCGTTTCTATAACTTTTTATGCACCTTTCTGAGTTTCTTAAATCTATAGGAGTGCAGTTGGTTCTATTTTCAAGTTTTTAATTTTTTTCGACTTTTGTCAATATTTATTTGGACCATTTTTGGTACCCGTAGCGGATATCAGCTATCTTATATTTGGTACTGTTGGAAAGCACTTTTAATTTTCTTACTTATAGAAAAAGATCTTTGTTCTGCCGTAAATAGTTAATGAGAAAATCGTTGGTAAAAGCAAAAACAGTCAAAATATTAATTTAATAATAACTTCTAAACTGTCAAGAATTTTGCGATTTTTTCTCCACTCCACTCCACTCGATTCCTCAAAACATTTTACATAGGCATGGTACAAAACCAAATTGTTTTCAATGCACTTGCAGCGGAATTAACAAAATAAAATAATGACAATTTTTGAACATATAATAGCCTATTTTGCTATGTAATTTGCAATTTTGTAAATTACGAGATACATAATTCGAAGTTAAAAAAAATATGTTAATCTTTTATTGTATTACACGATTAAAACTTAACAAACCCTTTGAATGGTAATGAGTGTTCAATAAAAAAAAATATTTTTATCATTTTATTAAAAAAATATTTCTCATTTTATTACAAAAATAAATAACATATTGGTATTATGGCATCGAAAGTCTTCATTTAGTGGAGAGAATGTTGTGGATGGGCAGCATGTCCCTGTCTTTGAACCACAGCATTGAATCCAGTTTTCTTCGAAGCAGTGTAGTGAACCACCAAGATGGTACCATCAGGTTCGTGAAGAGAATAAGAACCCTTAACTACGTCCCCATCTCTGGTTTCTTCATGCGACTTAATATCGCCAGTGTGTTTGTCTTCAACTCCGTATTTGAATTCGTATTTAGGATGGGCCTACACAAAAATTTAAATAAAATTTTATTAAAGCAAAAAATGAGGTAC
>NW_025401068.1:10734342-10735966 GCF_015345945.1 Tribolium madens
TGTGATTGAACTGACTTGACAAAATTTGCGACAGTCTTTTATACCGTAAAAATGTAAACATTCACTCAGTCACTGTTCGGTTTTTAGATAACTGAAAATTATGCAACGGTCTGCACGAATTTGTGTGATTGAAAGAGAGTGTGCGAAAGCTCAAAATTTTATGTAAGTGCCGACAGACTAAATTTCAATTAAAAATTTTTAAAACGTGGCCTTGTGTTCAGATTATTAGTATTGAATGAAATGACATTTTTTTCAAATTTTTTTTTTATTTTGTTAGGAGTAAAAATAGTAAAAGATTAGTTAAAACGTTAAATATTCTAAATTAAGAATAATTAAAACATAATGAAATGGAATAATTTAGTTGTAATCAATTTTTAATTTGCTTCAATCAGCTCTTAATGTTTTTCTTTTCATACTTTTAATTTTTGTTCTGGGCTAAAAACTGTGTTTTATGATTTTTTTGAGAGCTTTATGACCATTGTCTTAAAGAAAGAAAAAAATATTTTTTTATTTTTATAAATATATATTATGCATTCTATTTTGTCTCACTTTGTTTTTTGTTTTTATTTTACTTACCTTTTGTTTATTTATACACATTTCACCATTACACTTGTGTACATATTGCAATGCTTTTATGCGACATGTTTTATGATTTATTTGATCTGTCAGTATTTGAATTTCAGTTTGATTTAAACAAAACTGCTGCTTTGACCAGGTTTTAAATCCTGCTGGAAGCAGGACCTTATGTCACTGCGCCACTACGTCTTCAGGCATTGACTCTATTCTGATCCATTGTATTCATTTAAGCAAGAAAATTTTAAAAATATTTGTTTTTGCGTTTCTACAACGTTTCATGCACCTTTCTGAGTTTCTTAAATCTGTAGTTCTATTTTGAAGTTTTTAATTTTATCGACTTTTGTCAATATTTATTTGAGCCATTTTTGGTACCTGTAACGGATATCAGCTATCTTATATTTGGTACTGTTGGAAAGCACTTTTAATTTTCTTTCCTATAAAAAAAGATTTTTGTTTTGCGGTAAATAGTTAATGAGAAAATCGTTGGGAAAAGCAAAAACAGTCAAAATATTATTTTAACAATAACTTCTAAACTGTTAAGAATTTTGCGGTATTTCAAAGCCACTCGATTCCTCAAAACATTTTACATAGTACAAAACGTAACTGTTTTCAATGCACTTACAGCGGAATTAGCAAAATAAAATGATGAAAAGTTTTGGGCATCCCCTCATACAAAAATGGCTTTTTCTAATTAACAGTATGTTATAATCATTCATATTTAAGACAGAGTTTACAAGATTTATTTAGATTTATATCATTATTTTTTATAATAGCCTATTTTGCTTGTAATTTGCAATTTTGTAAATTACGAGATACTCGTAATTCGAAGTTATCAAAAAATATGTTAATATTTTATTTTATTACTCGATTGAAACTTAGCAAGCCGTTTGAATGGTAATGAGTTTTCAATAAAAAATATATATATTTTATCATTTTATTAAAAAAATAATTCTATTTTATTACAAAAATAAATAACATTGTGGTATTATGGCATCGAAAGTCTTCATTTAGTGGTGAGAGTGTTGTGGATGGGCAGCATGTCCTTGTC
>NW_025401068.1:10738701-10767897 GCF_015345945.1 Tribolium madens
TAAATCTTCTAAATTAAGAATAATTAAAACATAAAGAAATAGAATAATTTGGTTATATTCAATTTTTAATTTGCTGTTAATATTTTGGCGGTACCTACTCAATTTTGATTTAAAATTTTAATTTGCTTTATGTAAATCAGCTCTTAATTTTTCCCCATCATACTTTTTATTTTATTTTCTGTCCTATAAATGATTTATATGATTTTTTTGAATGCTTCACAACCAATGTCTTAGTTAGAGAATAAAAAATATAATTTATTTGATCTGCTAGTGTTTGAATTTCAATTTGAATTAGAGGAAAATTGCTGCATTGACCAGGTTTTCAACCCTGGACCTACCTGCTGGAAGCAAGATCTTATGTCACTGCACTACTACGTCTCTAGGCATTAACTCTGCTCTGATACATTATAAAAAAAAATAAAAAAAAAATTTTTTGCGTTTCTATAACGTTTTATGCACTTTTCTAAATCTCTTAAACTCCTATGAGTGCATTTTAATTTCTTTTCTTATAAAGAAAACGATCTTTGACCTGTGGTAAATAGTTATTAAGAAAATTCCTGGTAAGAACAAAAACAATCAAAATATTAATTCAACTTCTAAACTATCAAGAATTTTGCAATTTTTTCGAAGGCAAAACATTTTACATAGGTATAGTACAAAACCTAACTGTTTTCAATGCACTTACAGCGGAATTAACAAAATAATATAGTGACAATTTTTTAACATATCCTTATACAAAATTTATACAACATTGAGCGTGTTTTTTGCACTAGACGTGCACGTCGTATGTAAAAAACAGCCATTTTGCATCGTGTTTTCTAATTTGGGTGTGAAAAGCATAGGCATCAAATTCGAATTTTAAATCTGTGATTTCAATAATTTTCCAAAATCACGGATCGTTGCTATGAAAATAGTGTTATTTGTTATCTTTATGTCACACTTTTTAAAACTATGTAGTGATAAAATAATGTCATATGTTATAACTAGTGATAAAATTAAGCACATTTGACAACTAAAATGACATATTGTCAATGGTTGCATTTCACAACTAAATTGGAAAAATGGCTTTTTTGAATTAATGGTAGGTATGTTATAATCATTTATGTTTAAGGCAGAGTTTACATTATTTATTTAGATTTTATATAGCAGTCTATTTCGCTGAGTAATTTTCAATTTTATAAATTATGGTATAATTGAATTTAAAAAAAATGTTATTTTTTTATTTTATTACACGATTAGCAAACCGTTTGAATGGTGATGAGTTTTTAAATAAAAAAATCAATTATTTCAATCATTTTATTAAAAAAGTAAATTTCATTTTATTACAAAAATAAATAACATTGTGGTATTATGGCATCGAAAGTCTTCATTTAGTGGTGAGAGTGTTGTGGATGGGCAGCATGTCCTTGTCTTTGAACCACAGCATTGAAYCCAGTTTTCTTCGHAGCAGTGTAGTGAACCACCAAGATGGTACCATCAGGTTCGTGGAGAGAATAAGAACCCTTGACTACGTCCCCATCTCTGGTCTCTTCATGCGATTTAATATCGCCGGTGTGTTTGTCTTCAACTCCGTATTTGAATTCGTATTTGGGATGGGCCTAAACAAAAACTTAAATAAAATTTTATCAAAGCAAAAAATGAGGTACTCACATAGTGGTGTTCTTCGTGRTGGCTTGGGGCACTGTGGACAAGAACCGGAGCGGCGTGGCTTAGAGATAATCCGGAAGAACTTCCGTAACTTCCAAGTCCTAAAGAACTTCCTTGAGTGTAGGAAACATACGAATTGGCATGCCCTTGATGGTGTCCTTGAGCTTGGACGTACGCAGCTAAAAGGGCAAATCCGAAAACCTAAAATTGTGCACATTTAAGTAAAATTATTTTTGATTTATTTTTTAGAAATATTACTTTAGTAAACATGTTTCTGATTGAGAGGAATGTTTTGGAATGATTTACAAACGGCACTAAAGTGTCTTTTATACTTGTCACATAATACATTCACTAATAAAATTTAGATAACATAAAAATTATATAATTGTGACAATATGCGGATTCGGTAGTCATACATATTTATATAATAATCATAAAACACGCAAATATAGAGCACGTTTCGAAAAAAAAAACTGTTAACATAACTTAAACCTAACTGAATTCGGACATTTTAATAAATTAATAATTCATTAAGTTATTAAAAGAAACAAATTTATTATTAATTGGTTCGTTTGTGTGTGTTTATTTAATAATACTGATGATCTTGTATATGTTTTTTTTTTATAATTATTTAGTAAAGCTACAAAAATTTTGTCAATAAAAACCACAAGTACCATTAAACAGTTACAATTTAGGATATAGCTTTCTTTTTTCCTCGTCTAATAGCTTGTAGCAAAAAAACTTGGAAAATTATTTTTCTAACAGAAATAAATTGAGTTTAAACTCTCATAACTTCGAATTTTTTATAGATAGAATTTTTTTAACATTTTTTTCATGTTCCTAGTATCTTTACCTTACTTGGTATTTTTCTCTGGGGCGCCAGTTCTAGCGCGACCTGTATAGATTTAATATTTTACAACATTAAGAATTAGAGAATTCTTTAGAATACCTGTGAATTATTTGGATACAAATATCCTAAAAAAGTGGTTAATGCATAAATTTAAAAGATTAGAATTTTTATGTAAAAATAAACTTAATTAATTAGTTTTATAAGTAGGAATGTGGCTACTTTGAAATTATAACAGTCTGAAAACAATAAACTTTAATATGTTTGTAAAAAAGTCGCTTCTAATAAAAACTTGAAAATTTAGCATTTTTTATAAATTTTTTCTCACTGTGAACATATTGAGATACAAATTAAATACCTAAATATAAATTAAAATTAAAAATGATAAATGAAAAGCACATTTTTATTTCCAGGATCGAGCTATTTTGTCATTGGAAGTAAGCAGATGCGTAAAAATTGGGTGAGGATTTTTTTTCAATAAAGTATTTTTTGGGGAAAGTGAAAATATACATTTTTTCTTCCAGCGAAGTAAATTATTTCTTCTCTCAAAAACTTCATTGTCTAAAGTGATCTTTATTATTAGAAAAAATTATACTTATATGAAACAAGAAGAAAGGTTTTATTCTTTGAAAAAAAAGAGACTTATTTCTTATTAAAAAAAAAAATAAGTTAAATTATTTTTGAGTCACTTTGACCAAAAATTCAATTCAGGATTTTTTGTTTGTTAATAAATTAATATACAGGGTGCGCCAGAACACGCGCCCCAGAGAAAAATGTCAAGTGCCGGAGGCAATGGGTCGCCACAAAGTGCAGCCGAAGAAGTAACTTTTGTTTGCATAAGAAAGTTATTAGACCCTTAATTCCGCCAACCCCAGAAGGGCACCTCAGGGTGGGATCGAAAAATTATATTTGTTGCTGGGTTACAAAAATAATACCAATTTGCCTAGAATCTTCAATAAATAGTTGGTCTACTGTAATTTTCAAATCTGTCATGTGTTGACATAACACGCTATTTTGGAATATTTTTCTCCCCGAAGAGGTTGTACACGAGTGTAATGGTTTGAATTTGTGTTAGATGTCAATTGTGTGGTTTAAGTTTTAACCATGTAATTAGCCGCTGATTATTTGGAGATAATAACCATTTTTGGGAAGTGTTGGCGTAACGCCAGGRAGGCAGCTAGGATATTTTCCGGACGTTTTCCTGACAAAAATCGCCCATGCTATAAGGTCACATTGAAGGCCATTGCCAGGGTCAAGTTCTTCCAAACCGAAAAGAAATTAGAGATGTTCTCAGAACGGCGCGCATAGTTGAAAATGAGAAAGCTTTTCTTGATTTTTTAAGATAGCACTAAGTAGATGCATCAGAGAAGTTGTAGTCATTATAACTGACATACTCGTATTAGGACAGAGGAAATTTYAAATGCTTTGTTTCCGAGGGCATTTCAGMAATGATTTTCAGTAAATTTGTGGACTGACTGARAATATTCCAAATGCTTTTTTTCCGGGAGCATTTCAGCAATGATTTTCAGTAAATTTGTGGACTGTTTAATTTCARTATCAATATTGCAATACCYTTGTGAATCGTTTAATGAAAAAGAAAGCAAGGGGTCTTAGTRCAATGTGTTTTTTAGATTACAATTACACTACCGAACAAAAATACCGTGGTAAATCTACAATTATGAGAGTAAAAATTATCCTAACATGTTTTGTTCAAGCACAAATTCTTATAAAAAGTACATTTTTCTGTTAGTTTTGCAATAAAGTAAAGAAACTGGCGTACATTTTTGTCTTTCTGGTTAATCTAACTCGCATTAGTTTTCGGCTTGTTGTCTGTGTCATATCGAAGAAAAAGTTAAGGAGGAACAATGCTTCTGAAGAAAACATCCAAAAGTATTAAAATAGTTGTTGGTTCATCGCAATGGAAATCGAGTTTTCAAAAATTTTCAACGATTTCGTCTCATTATACTTGTGCACAGCATCTTCAGCGAGAAAAATATTCGAAAATAGTATGTTATGTCAAAAACATGACAGACAATTACAGTAATCCAGCTATTTTTTAAAATTCTGGGCAAAATGGTATTATTTTTGTAACCTAGCAACGGATATAATTTTCCAATCACACCCTGAGGTGCCCTTCTGGGATTGGTGGAATTAAGAGTCTCTCAATTTTCTTATGCAAGCAAAAGTTACTTCTTCAGCTGCACTTTTTGGCGACCCATTGCCGCCGGCATTTGACATTTTTCTCTGGGGCGCGAGTTCTGGCGCACCCTGTAGACTCAAATGCGAAAAAGATTTCGAATTTTGTGAAACTAATTTTACAAAGATATAAGACTAACATTTTTATTATTGTGCATATTAGAAGACGGCAAATAATTAAAAAAATAAAATTTATTTATTTAAAAAATACAACAATGCATCTTGGTAAAATAACAATTAAATCTAGTGGTGAGAAGAGTGTTGAGGATGGGCAGCGTGTCCTTTTCTTTCAACGACGGCATTAAATCCGCTCTTCTTATCAACAGTGTAGTGAACAGTCAAGATGGTACCATCAGGTTCGTGAAGAGAATATTGTCCTTTAACAACATCACCATCGCGACTTTCTTCATGTTGTTTAATGTCTCCGGTATGTTTGTCTTCAACACCGTATTTGAAATGATACTTTGGGTGGGTCTAAAAATCGAAATGAAGAAAAAATTATAAAAATATTTGTGGTGACTTACGTGGTGCTCTTCGTGGCTGCTGTACTCTTCACTACTGGAACCACCACCAATATTTTCTTGGATGTGACTAATGTAGGAAGAACCAGAAGATTGTTTAGAGGAACCGGAGCTGGAGTAAGAACCACTAAGAGAAGAACCAGAGTTGCCTTGGCTATAAGAACCACCTAAGGATAATCCTTGGCCGTAAGAAATGTAAGAAGAACCACTTGTTTTACCAGATGAACCAGAAGATTGAGAAGAGCCAAGAGATAATCCTCCACCAAGACTTCCTTGGCTGTACGAAGAACCACTTGATTTACCAGACAAACCTTGACTGTAAGAACCAGGAGATTGAGAAGAACCAAGAGATAATCCCCCACTCAGGCCTCCTTGGCTGTAAGAAATGTACGAAGAACCACTTGATTTACCAGAAGAACCCTGATCATAGGAACCAGAAGATTGGGAAGAACCAAGAGATAATCCTTTACCAAGGTCTCCTTGGCTGTAAGAAATGTACGAAGAACCACTTAATTTAGCAGAAGCACCCTGACCATAGGAACCAGAAGATTGAGAAGAACCAAGAGATGATCCTTCACCAAGGCCTCCGTGACTGTAAGAAATGTACGAAGAACCACTTGATTTACCAGAAGAACCCTGACTATAGGAACCAGAAGATTGAGAAGAACCAAGAGATAATCCTTCACCAATGCCCCCTTGACTGTAAGAAATGTACGAAGAACCACTTGATTTACCAGAAGAACCCTGATCATAGGAACCAAAAGATTGAGAAGAACCAAGAGATGATCCTTCACTAAGACCTCCTTGGCTGTAATAAGTGTACGAAGAACCACTTGATTTACCAGATGAACCTTGACTGTGGGAACCAGAAGACTGAGAAGATCCAAGAGACAATCCTCCACTAAGACCTTCTTGGCTCTGAGAACTGTATAAGGAACTTCCAAGGTCTCCAAGACTGAGACTTTCTTGGCTGTAGGAACCACTCGATTGTGAAGAACCACCAAGAGATCCTTCACTTAAACTTTCATATCCGTTAGAACCACTAGATCCTGAAGAGCCACCGGGATTTTCTTGACTGTATGAGATATAAGAAGAACCACTTGATTTAGCAGAACCTCCAGTACTTGTAGAAGTGTATAAGGAACTTCCAAGACTTCCGGAACCACCACCAGTGGTACCTCTAAGACTACTTTCTTTACTTGGAGGAAGGTACTTGTAACCACTGAATCCGGAACTTAGTTGTTCACCATAGATGGATGCTTGACAAGCACCAAAAAGTGCCAAAATAAAAACCTGAAAATAATTAAATAAATTTCACTTTAATTAAAGTTGCAATTTCTTACTTTTGAAAACATTTCTTCTTTGGTTCTGCTGTCTAGTCTTTATTGATCAAAATATCGCACCGAACTGATTTAAGTCGTTTGCAAAAGTAGCTTTTATACTTGTATAATTTTTACGTTCACTCAACGCTCTAATATTTAGATAATATAATTATTTAATTGATAACAATTGCATAAGAGTGGTGTGTGGACCTTTGGGTGGTGAAAAGCAAAAGAAACAAGAGAGTTTTACGTAATTTTAGAACACTTAATGTATTGAAAATATTCCGTATAATTCTTAATTGATCAAGGTCAATGGCAGTGAAACTATGACATAATGAAAACATCAATTAAGTTTAGCACCGGTGATAAAAAATTATTACGTCTAAATGCAAAAAAGATGGCATAGTTTCTCAAAAAATTCCATCTCATGATCAGGCTTTTTGAGATGACTTCTCAAAATACGTAAACAGTAACTCAACATTTTTTATTTAAGACCAAGTTTTAAAAAAGAAACTCTTCGTTGTACTAACTAATACTAAAACAATAAAAGAATAAAATACAAAACAAGAATTTTATTACAGCCTCATTTTTTAATTCCAGTCTTGAAAAACCTGTAAAATTAAACATTATAGATTAAATGACGTTTTTGCACTTTTTGGGTTGCTTGAGACTTGTTCGAAAAAATCAAATTTTTTGAAATTTTTAAAAAGTAAAAATGTTTGTTCAACTTTCGGTCGCCAAAATATGGCTTCCTAGACATAAAATTACATGTCAAACATGATGAGACAAGTTAAAATTCTTTACGACGACTAGTTTTCAGAATATCCAAATATTATGAAAATTTTGAAGTGCTGAGTGAAATTATAAGTTTTTTTGAACATCCGGAAATTACCCGAAGCGCTTTCAAATTGTCAACATGTTATTTTTCAGAGAATTTGCCTACGCAAACCGCTTTTGTCTAAAAAGGTGACTTTGGGAGTTATGATTTTTTTAATTTAAAATGTCAAAAAATTTTCGATGGATTTTGGGTTTTTATAATTTCATTGATAATTAAAAGCAAAATGTAATAGTATTATTAATTGTCTCGTGGAACGTTTAATTTTTAAGAAAAATGTATTTAAGGTTCCAAAAAATGTTTTTTGTTACTTTTCAATCTAATATCACCAGAAAATTGGATTATTCAAATAAAACTCCTAATAAAAAAAGGAAAATTTAAGAACATTCAATATTGGTCTAAATGATGTTTTTTTCGACTTTTTAAAAAAGAAAAACATTTAAACAATAAATTTTTATTAATTAATAAGAAAATAAATATACAACAAATCTAAAAATCATATAAAATAATTAGTAGTGATGTCTGAAATGCTGCGGATGTTTGGCGTGTCCTTCTTTGTGAACCACCGCGTTGAACCCACTATGCTTATCAGCAGTGTAATGAACCGTCAAAATAGTACCATCGGGTTCATGCACCGAATATGAACCCTTAACCACATCCCCATCTCTACTCTCTTCCTGCGACTTAATATCACCCGTGTGGTGATCCACAACCCCATATTTAAACTGGTACTTGGGGTGGTGCTAAAATCATCAACATGGTACAAATTTCTTAAAAAAGACAAATGTACATACATAGTTTCCCAGATTAAGGGCATATCCTCCCCCAAGGCCTCCCAAAGTCAACCCATGACTATACGAGACAAACGAAGAAGCGTGACCTTGCCCCTGGACAGCCACAGCAAAGACCACCACACCCAGAATCTTGAACATTTTACTCGAGAGAAGTCTTCAAACTGCTTTTGTGATTGTGGAAATTCGTCTTTTATACTCCACACTGCTAATTCTTTAAATAACGGAATTTTTGTTGGGCTTTATGTAAGTCTGTTGATATAATTTGAAGAAAAATGTCTCATTGAAGACATTGTTAAGTGTGATAATTGAGCGGATTTGGAGACCCGCGGCTGCAAATTTCACTTTTAAACCGCACACCGGAATGGTAATTGAGGTAATTTCAATTAAAAACTACTCAAATTGGAAAAAATGTAAATGTGGAAGTGTTAAACGGACGAGAATTATGGAAGTGTATCAGATTGCGAATTGCGCAATGGTTTCGTAATGGCCCACATTGAATGTGTTTTGCTCCGCTATACCAATCTTCACAAATTAATTTATTCATTTATCCATTAAATGAAAAAATAAAAATTTAATTAAAAAATTATTATAGAGGGTGTCCGGAATGTCGCGCACCTCCTTGAAAGGGAGTAATTGGGTAGTCCTCCAGAGTACTAAAAAAATGCTTAAGAAATTCAAAAAATTTTGACATTTATTTTTTGACATTTGACATTTTTTTATTTAGGATACAGCTTCGTTATTTCCTCTTATAATAAATAGCCTGTCGTTGAAAAATTTGGAAAATTATTTTTCCAACAGAAATAAATAGAGTTAAAGTGGAAAATTTTAACTCTCATAACTTCGAAATTTTTATAGATAGATTTTTTGAACATTTTTTTATTGTCTAGGGCACCGCCCGATCATGCAGGTAATCCTTAATTTTACGGAAAAATCAACTAAAAAATTATTGTATTTGTCATAAACCAACAGAATGTTTAATGCACGAGAGCGGTAGTGTGAGTGCATTAAACTCTACATGTATACAACATTTTTTTCAATAATTTATAATGTCAAAATTCGAACATTTATTCACTAATTTTATTCATTTCTTTAGTTTTTAGATTTTTATTAAGTCACACAATTAAAGATTTGCCACACAAGCCTGTAGGGCGAGTGGAGTACTTTTCTTAAGTAATAACACACGTGTGTCATATAATGTTTTTTCTCAATAAAAAAAAAACTATAGAAATAATAGAAAAAATAAACTTTATTCAACATAACAAACAACATAAACATAACTAATAGTGTGACGCATGACCTTGCCTTATCACTTCAGCATTGAACCCGCTGTGCTTATCAGCGGTGTATTTGACAGTCAGGATAGTACCATCTGGTTCATGAAGCGAGTACTGCCCTTTGACCACATCCCCATCTCTAGTTTCCTCCTGCGATTTAATATCGCCAGTGTGATGGTCCGAAACGCCGTATTTGAACTCGTATTTCGGGTGGTCCTGAAACTTAAAAATTATCACAAAGTACTGTTGACCAAACCCTCACATAATGTTCCTCGTGATGGTTTTCATAATTTTCAGAGCTTTTCAGGAGAATATTGTTGTGTCCATTTAAGTCTAATCCTGAAAATTCTTCATAGTACTGGGCACTCGTGCACACAACTAGAACTAAAACACTGAAAACTTTGAACATTTTCGATCGCGATTCGAATTGCACTGATTTCGCAAATCTAGAACTCGTCTTTTATACTCAAAATAATCCACATTCCGCGCTTATGTTATGTAAATTCGGAAATTCGTTCAAGTGAAGCATGCGAGTTACATAACCGATTTAATTAAGTGTCGATTTAATTAACAATCGATTAGTTAAAACTTGACTCTTGATGCGGTAATGGACTTGGCTTGTAAGCGGTTTAGTTTAATTTATGAGCAAGTTGAGTTGAGTTATGTTTTCGCATTTGCGGATGTACTCACCAAAATAGTAAGTTTTATGTTGAAAATTTCTTTTTCCATCCTTGACGAGTCGACTGAGAAGCCCTATAGAGATGTGCTGTAACTATGGTGACAAAATAAAATTGCCATTGAAATTGTGGTAAAACCAGTGGCGGGTATATATTTTTTTATGGGAAAAACAGTCTAAGAAATGTATTATTTATTTTCGTTGTTGTTTATATACAAATAGTACAAAAATAGGATTTTTTAGTGATGTCCATAAGCCACCGACTCATGTCCCGACTTGTGCACCACCGCTTTGAACCCATGATGGGGGTCAGCGGTGTATTCCACGGTCCGGATCGACCCATCGGGCTCCACCAGCGAGTACTGTCCCTTGACCACGTCCCCATCTCTCACCTCATGCTGCGTTTTTTTATCTCCGGTGTGCAAATCCTCAACCCCATATTTAAACTCATATTTGGGCCGAGCCTGAAATTTTAATTACCCAAAATTCAAAAAATTGTAAATAATTCGTACGTAATGCTCCTCGTAGTACTGGGGTTGGTGGGCTACTGGGGCGAAACCGCCCCCATAATGTTGGGACAAGGGGGCGGCGGGGGCGGCAAAGCCGGCCCGGTGGTGGGCTACTGTCGAGTAGGAGCTTGAAAATCCGCCGTAGTGTCCGTAAACCGGCGCGTGGTGTGTTGTATATCCGATGTTGGACACCGCCCCGTGGCCCCCCAGATACCCCGCCTCTGCTAAAACCACCCCGCAGATAACAAAACACAATCGCAACATTATTGAACGGTAGTTTCACACTCGACTGATGATCCCCCAGCCGCCTTAGCATCTTTTATACGTGAAGATGGCACAAAAGATCCGATTCTCATATCGCAATATTTTAATAATTGAAACCTACACGCCGGAATTATGTCACCGGCATGAGAAAAGCCTAAAATGGTGAGAATCACTTAGACGAAAACGACGGTAATTGCATGCGTTTTATATAATATGCACTGGAATAAATGATAGCGAGGAATTAATTAGTTGTGAAATGGACGCTGTCGAATTTTTACGGACTAGTTTTGTAATTAGGGAATTTTTCAAGCGAGATTCGAGATTTTTGTTGCAACGGCATGAATATTCAGCGAGTGCAAGATTGGAACGATATTGGAAATTATTGAGGAAGGTGGGAGCTTTCACTTGGAGTTGTTAGATAATGGAGGTCAATGTTGGCCTGCATCTAGTTATTGTTTTTGATTCAATTTCATGTTATCAAAGTAGGAATTTCAATACAGATTTAACTAATTTTATTTTTAGTTTTCGAATTATTGATTTTCGATAATTCAGACTTCCGGAACGTCGCAAAATTGACAAAATCTGGCTGATTTGCTACAATTTTAACTTTTTAAACCACGATTACGAAAAAACTGTTAGACCTAGAACAAAAAACCCAAAAAAAACTAACGTGAAAACCATCATGAAAAAAATCTATGAATCTAAGCCAATGAATACCAAGTCAGTATCTGGCAAAAAAATTGAATTTTAAGAGTTAATTACGACAAAACTTTAAGAGCTAGAACAAACAAAAAGCTTTACAGATTTGTAAAATGTTTTAGGTAATGGATTGACGTTAAGAAAAATGTAAAATTGAAAATACATATGTAGTTTAGAAGTTATAGTCGTATCTATACAGAGTGCGCCAGAACTCGCGCCCCAGAGAAAAATGCCATATAAGGTAAGATACCAGGTACATGGAAAAATGTTTAAAAAATTTTATCTATAAAAATTTCGAAGTTATGAGAGTTTAAAGTTTGCACTTTGACTCTATTTATTTCTGTTGGAGAAATAATTTTACACGTTTTTTTGCTACAGGCAATTAGAAGCAGAAACAAGGAAGCTGTATCCTAACTGTCCTGTAACTCTGTTTAATGTTATTTGTGGCTTTTATTGGCAAAATTTTTGTACCTTTATTAAATAATTGTAAAAAAAACATATACAGGATCATCAGTATCATTAAAAAGGCATAAAAAAATGTCAAATGTAAAAAAATAAATGTCAAAATTTTTTGACAGAATTTTTTAAACATTTTTTTCATGTTCCTGGTATCTTACCTTCCTTGAAAATTTTCTCTGGGGCGCGAGTTCTGGCGCACCTGTATATTTTGGATATTTTGACTTTATACCAAATTTCTCGATAACTTTTTTTATATGATAAAAAATAAAATTTGCTTTTTTCCAGCGGTGCTTAACATAAAAAAGCTAGAGCCAATAATTCCGGAGTTATTAGCAATAGACCGGGTACCGAAAATCCACTAAAATTATGTCAAAAATTTAAAAATTGCGAAGTTTAAAATTGATTGAAATGCATTTTCAGGGGCCTAAAAATGCATAAAACGTTGAGGACACACAGAAATATTATTATTTAATCTAATACAAATATTTATACAAAGTTTTTCATCTCAGCCCCGGTCTTCTGTAGCTCAGTTATTATTTAAGTAGGATCTTTAATATTTTGTAGACTTTATTTATATTCTAAGCGCATTTCAGGAAAATATATTTGATTATACAGGTGTTCCAAAAATAAGTTACAATACAAACTTATGTTTTTTTTAAATGAAACACCATATGTTTTTTGTAGCTTTTAATTTCAATATTTTTAAGATAAACTTCTATTTTGCTTAGTTTTTGAATTAAGTTGGTTTTTTTTGGCGAAAACATCCTTTTTTTTAATTTATTACACAAAAAGTTAAGACAGCTGGAAAAAAAAATTACCACTATAAAGAGGAAGTACGAACTTTAAGACTATAACATTTTTTTAATGTGATGCAGTCGAAAAGTTAAATAAAATGTCGAAGTTTGTCAAAAGTTAAATAACTTAAAAAATTTAAATGAAACACCCTATTTTTTGTTTTACTTATGTAAAATATTCCGGGAAGTCAATTAGCGTCAAGAGATCTGCAAAATTCTCAATGATTTCTAAGTTATAGTTCAGTATAGATTTTAACTCTTTACCAATTTTCTCGATAACTATTTGTCGCAGAACAATGAACATTTTTTTTATAAGACAGAGAATTAAAACTGCTTTTCAACACTACTAAACACAAGCGGGTTATTTATAATAATTTCGGAGTCATTTTAACTAATAACCGAAAATTGACCAGAATTTTGAAAAAAAATGAAAAGTTTAAAATATAACCCAATGCATTCCCATTGGCCAAAGAGACACAAAAAGTACATAAAATGTTTTAGAAACGAAAAATAAATTGTTGAAAATTTTTGTGCAAGTCGATTGCGGTTTTTGTTTTAGACTTGTTGTTTTTAGTTTTTTAAGGTTTTTTTACATTTTTGTTATACCGCGTTAAACATTTTGAAAGAATTGTCAATCAATTTTAAATTTTAAAGCACTAACAATTATAAAATAGTACAAACTTTATTTATAAAAATAAATATACGTAAAAGTATAAAAACATTTCCATCAGAAACAAGTACAATCAACAGTCAATCCACTAATCAATGGTGATAGTAGGCAGGAGCGGCGACTACAGCTTTCCCATAAACAGCAGGATGGGCAGCGTGTCCTTGTCTCTCAACAACAGCATTGAACCCATTGTGGTGGTCAGCAGTGTAATGCACAGTACGGATGGTACCATCAGGCTCAACCAAGGAATATGAACCTTTAACTACATCCCCATCTCTAACCTCATGCTGACTCTTCTGGTCACCAGTGTGAGCATCCTTGACTCCGTAGTTGAATTCGTATTTGGGATAAGCCTGAAAAATTATTGATCAGAATTCCTTGTTTTTTTGATTAATTTTTTTTTCATTATTTTATTTCGTTCAATGTTTTCTAACAAAAATTGTTAGTCACTCAATAAAATGGACATACGTAGTAGTCGACGGCGTGTCCGTGGGCGGGGGCGGCGTGTGTGATAACAGGGGCGGCGTGAGCAATGACGGGGGCGGCGTGTGCGAGCACGGGGGCGGCGAAGTGGCCGCTGCTGTAAGAGGTGGCGTGTCCGTGCAAGACGTCGGAGATAAGAGCGTTGGAGACGGCAAGCAAGGCCGAAATGGCAACTACCTGAAACACCGCTGAAATCACCTGAAAACACTCCACTCGAGCTCACCTTAGCGAACATGTCTGAAAGTGATGAAGCGAGAACCAATTTGATACTGAAGCTGGAACCGGCTGGTCCCGCTTTTATACTTTGCCTAAAACGTTCACTAACAATGAGAATCGTAACACTCTGGACTATGTGAGATATCGTAATATCGAAAGTATTAATTTATTGACCTATTTTTTCGGCACGAGACTCAAGTAATTGATTTTTTGAAGAGTGCAGGTGTGTGGTTTTAAATGATAAACGACAATTTCAATGAGAGTAATTGAAAGATAATTAAGAGAAATGGCAAAAGTCGGCAATTAATTAGAAACAAATGTGGGTTCGTCGCTTAAACACGCATTAAAATCTACGACAAAAACATATTTTAACAACAAAAATCATTTCAATTTTGTTAGTTTCGTCGCCTCTCCTTGAGTTGAAATCTCTCCAAAAAATTTAACAAGATGCATCATTGTTATCCCAATTAATTTGCAACATCCATGCAATTATCCTCTGTCGAAACACCCACTTTAACATTCCCAGATCAAATTACCAAACCCATTTTACCCACATCGACCCATAAATACCAATAACGACATTTTTGTAATCACTTGAAATAAATTTGTTTCAGAGCTTTAACAAGCGACTAACTCTAAATTCAGCAGATGCTGAAATTCTACCGTTTTTGCAACATTTTTGCGAGTACTCTTGCGTTACGACGTTACAGTCGAGTAACCCTTTGTAGCCACGGGTTTACACTCAGGGTGAAGGTTTGTAGCAAAATCTTCAATTTAAATAAAACACTAGAAACTTAGACAATACGTAATCTGAAAGTACACTCGTAAATGACCCACATTATGCAGAAAAGGAAACATAAAAAATGTAGGTAATTTAATAATTATTCAGTTTTTTATTTTTTCAGCTATGCGATTGACCAATGTGACACAATTTCAAGCTTCATTTTAGTTGAGAAAGAAGAAATTCTTAAGAGCAATTAATTAATTAGTATACGGAGTGATTCGTCAAAATGCACCCAATGAAATGTCATTGCAATAAATTAGAATTTAGTCATTTTTTCACCGTTGCAATAATCGAATTTTTCTTGCACAATTTCATTAGAATAAATTCCTGCTGATTATTAGAACGTTACTTGCAATTTAGGCGTCTGCGACAATTTTCGAGTCATAATAACGTAACATAATTATGTTATTAGTCACGCCGTCTAACTCCTGCGATAAATTAAAGGAAGACAAGTTTACTTTCGTCAGCGATTTAATTAATTAACACATTTTTTATTATTAGTGGCGCTCACACTCTGAAATTTTTTGAAGACATTATTATAATTGAGTGAAACGATGATGGCGCAAGAGCCGTCACTTGACTCTGACCAAAGATTTATGATTCTTGCAGGAAAAATTATGTTTGTGTTTAATATAAAACAAGTGTAATGGAAATTCCTGCAGGCTATGTTTGTATAATATCGTGCGATCTAGATAAAAATAACTGTTATTGTTGTGATTGTAAATCACATATAATTATGCTTAAAGCACTTTCTTTGTCTATAGAGAGTAAAATTTTAAATGGGTTCGTCGCTTATTGCTTACAGAGCGTTTAAGTCTCCACATAAAGAGCACAAAAGCAAATTTCTCAAGCAGCAAATTAATTTAAAATTGAAACACATGTAAAATAAAACATTTGATATTAATTTCAGGAAAAATAAGAACCGCAAAACCACAGGCGGCACTTGCAGGAACTGTTATATATGTATGTGGGTAACTCAATAAAACTAGAGAAATCATTGTTAATAACTTTGGTAAGAATATTAACACTATCTTTGTTATGACTGCAAGCTGTTTTGATCCATTTTGCATAAAGACTTCGATAGTAGGTCATGAAAGAAACGCACTTTTCAGTGTCGGACAAAGTTTTATTAAAACGCAAATATTTTACAAAATCGTGACCTACAAATCTAGAAGGCCGGTATTATATAATTATTACGAAATTACGAAAAAATATCAATTAGAAATAAAGAATGAATTTGATATGCAGTCTATGTGGGTGTGTAGGTAAAAACTTTCAGTTTTTAGTAAATTAACGATTTTTATCCAAATAACGTTTAATTTGTGTAATAAAACAAAAGATTCTTATAAAATGTCCACATCAAAGTGGGTAAATGTTTTGCAACACAATAATAAAAAAATAATTAAAGTAGTTTATTTTATTTTTAGCTGTTTCACAACCTGGTAGCAACTTAATGTTGTGTAAATTGTTGATAGAAATTAAATTTGCGCGTTGGTGTTGTAAAAAACAATGTTTTTGTTTGGAGACTTCAATGCTTTGTGTTTATCAAGCGACGAACCCAATGGATTTCAGGAAAAGTTTCAGTGCACTCAGGCCTGAAAGCCAATTAAGCAAACAGCTTGTTGCATAGAAATGCGTCGCTTTATCGTCGGCCGTCCATCCGGAAGTAATACATGCGCGCGAAATGCTCGAGTGAATTTTATTACATGGAAACTGAAATCCTAGTTATGTTTACATAACAGTTATTTAGTTCGAATTGTCCGTCTCACCACACACGTCCATAAACTAACCCGGAAAAAGGACAATTAATATCAACAATATGATAAATATGCGGTTGCGGTTGCCCTAAACTTGTGCAACTTGCAGTCATAACAAGAGGCGTTGAGACTTTAAGTGGGTCAACGAATTTCTTAACGTCCGTCAAGGACGTTAAAATTGTTCAAATTGTTTCCGGTGAAACATGTGTTATATCACGATTAGACCACTACGTGCGTTTCCAGATGGGTGAACAATTGGTGGTGGAGGAAGTGTTGAAAAGACGTTTTGCTCAACAATGCTGGGGTAACCTCCACCACCGATATTTTAATATAAAAGCGCCAAAACACAAGAGACATTCAGTTTAAGTGATAAACATGTACAAAGTGTGTGCTATTATTGCCTGTTTGGTGGCGGCGAGTCAAGCCGGGATCATCGGAGGCGGCTATGAAGGATTAGGGGCCTATGGACATGGACACGCCATTGATTACTACGTACGTAATTTCGTCGCTTAACAAAGCATTGAAATCTCCCAAAATTTGGGGTTCGTCACTTGATCATACAAAAGTTTGGTGAAATCTCCAATAGAAATTTGATTTTTTATTTGCAGGCTTATCCCAAATACGAATTTAAATATGGCGTCGCCGATGGCCACACTGGTGACCATAAGACTCAACACGAAGTCCGCGATGGTGATGTTGTCAAAGGGTCCTACTCGTTGGTAGAACCCGATGGTACGATCAGAACCGTCCATTACACCGCTGATGACCACAATGGGTTCAATGCTGTTGTGAGTCGATCAGGTCATGCTGTCCATCCCACACCGATCGCACTTGGCCATGGCATTCACTATTAATGATCTCCGTAGAGTACCTCATTCGCTCACTTGATTTTATCACTCACTTTCTTTATAAATGCCATATTTATTTTTGTAAATAAATGGATATTCACACATGGTGTTTTATTGAATTCAGAGAAAGGCGACAATACCAAGTTTTAAGTTAGTTTGGGTTAGTCACTTAATTTCTCGTTTAAATCTCCAATTAAAAGTAAAATAGGTAAGCGAAATGGCGTACAAAATGGCAACAACAATAAATAAAAGAGCACAGTGGACGAAATTATTTCAACGCGATATTAAGCGACGCTTAATTAAGATTTCAATGAGTGATCAAGTCACGAAATGCCAAAATTTGAGTGAACTCAATGCAAAATTTGGAGATTTCAACGCGAAATCAAGCGACAAAACTAAGGATAACGTGTTGAAGAGAAATAAGAGTTAGATGAACAGAATGGTATATTTTATGGCTTTACAAAATGAGACAATACTGCACAATACTATGATATTTACATAACCTAGAATTATAAGCAAAGAAGAGAATAAAAATACAAAACTTATCCATCATCAAGCGGTCGTCCTCATCAATTACCCGCAACTAAAAATTAACAATAAATAAGAGCGCAGCAGTTGCGGCTAATCGATTCACATCTCACAGTCACCAGCAGGATTAGCAGGATACATTTTGCACTGAACAAGAACCAAGTCATTCAGTGCAACACAATTAGGACATCCCCTGGATAATTAAAAGAGGTAAAATTGTGGGAAGGTCCTAATTGCATGTATCCTGGACAAAAACCGGTTATCCTTTGAAGTATCCTCCCAGAGCATACGGCGCCGCCACTGCATGCCCATAAACAGGCGCCGCTACTGCGTGTCCATAAACCGGCGCTGCTACAGCAGGAGCTGCAAGGACTTTTGGCGCCACTGCGATGGGAGTTGCAGGATGGACGGCATGGCCTGCTCTAGACACCACAGCGTTGAACCCATTATGATCATCGGCGGTGTAATGAACGGTTCTAATGGTACCATCGGGTTCTACCAACGAATATGAACCCTTGACCACATCACCATCACGGACTTCAGTTTGAGTTTTTTGGTCGCCAGTATGGCCGTCCGCGACGCCATATTTAAACTCGTATTTAGGATAAGCCTGAAAGATCGTCGCTTGAACTAGCGTTGAAATCTCCACGTTTTTGGGACTTACCACGTAATCTACAGATGGTGCAGCTTTTACGTACGCAGGAGCAGCCGCTACTGGGGCTTTCAGGAATGAAGGGCCGTATAGAGCAGGAGCTGGGGCTAGAGCAGGAGCTAGAGCCGGCCCTAGAGCCACACCATGAGTAGAAATTGCTGGAACAAGACCTGCTTGCGAGTACGCCACCAGCGAGGCAATTGTCACAATCTGAAAAAAATCCTGCTATTTATGAATGAAATTTCAGTTAATGAACATAAACAATTTCATTGCTAATTGCAGTGTTGGCATTTCTGACCTACGCCAAGTCGCCTTTTCTTACATAAAGCGGTAATTGGAGGCAATGACTTTGTCACAGTTGAATAAATTAAGGGCCTACCTTGATAAACATGATGTAACAGCACTGCACACGACGAAGAATCCAACTGCACTAATCCTGCAAGCGACTTATGATCTTTTATACATCCCAGCACCCTGAAATGCAACGTTCACCCGCTGTCAGAAAAAAGCGACAAAATCGTAAAAATTACGGTCGAAAGTGCATACACGTAAATTGGTAGCAAGGTCGTTAGTGCACTAGAGGTGGATGGGTGTGTCTTCGGACTCGTGCCCACTTGTGACTTTCCCATTGTGTTGCAATTGGAGACATTTTTTTGCAGAGATTTCAAGCCACGAAATTGGAGAGTTCAATGAGAGATCAAGTGCCGAAATTTTGAGTGATTTCAACGCAAAATCAAGCAACGAAACGGAGATTTCAACGATCGATCAAAATGGTAAAATATTTTTCCATTTGATGGAACGCTGAAAGGTTTAATTGGGATAGCGTGCCGGTAATTGCGGGTTATTAGTAGGTTTTAACACGGATGGGCTAGTAGAACAATACCGAAATTAAATGCAAGATTGTTCTTCTTAATAACTTGCTAATAATAAATTCTAATATTGTGGTAATTACGTTATGCAAGAGATCAGTAGGTTATGTTATGAATTAATCGGAGATTAAAATCTCGTATTTCATGCTTGTAAGCAAGCGCTAGAAAAAATGCTGCAGCTTGTCACGTGTTTGTTCTAATCAAATTGAAATAAACTAGCTAGCGGTGTCAAAAAGTCACTTTTACTTTCTTTCATTTGTTTGTAAACAAATGAGGCGTCAAATAAAATTTTCGAAATGACAGAATTAGAAATATGTGGCGCAATGCTAAATTAAACGTTTGTGTGGTCAACGCCATAATTCACAGGGACCTAGATCTGTGCAACTTGGCGTACGATAAAAACAGCTCTTATTACGATTATAAACAGCGCTAAAACTATAAATTTTCAATTTTTGTAAACCATAATAGAACCACACCCAACAGGGTCTGAAAAATTCCAACTGGTTCTAAATATTACAAAACGTTGCAGGAAATTTAAAATCAGTTGACCAATCAATATCCTAATCCGCTGAAATTTGCAGGAATTTCAGAGGACTACCAGTAACGCACTGAGATGCAGATATGGGTGAAAGCAAGTGTATTGTATAATGGGCACGCCCCAATCCGAATGCAGCGATTGCCGATATTGTGATTTACAAGCTCGAAAAGTAAAGTCGCTCACTATGCTCCAGATACGAGTGTTGATGGACGTCATTGCGTCACCTGAAACGAGACGGTGCTTAGATTTGCCCGACTTGATTAAAACAAACGAAAATTCCTGAAATGCTTCCTGCTGGGGCTTGTGGGAGGACAATTTTGCCTTGACCAGGATTTATTTCAGATTCACAGTGGATTACTCCACCCGCCTAACTAATCGTTGAAGTCTCCTACAATTTCTTTCGTTTCCTGAAACGTAATTTCAGTGTCGTTACGTAAATTCACCGAAATGACCGACGGCTCTCCGGCGGCCTTGTGTGAAATGCGGAGTCGCTGAACTGTTAATAATAGCGTTTTTTGATATATGAGTTTCAGCAAGGCCACTCCGGAACAATACAGTCCGGAAAGGCGCTGTTGTAAGAACGTAACGTAACGGTCCTGCTATTTTATTAATTGCACAATGAAAAATTATAGAGACTTTGATGAAACCTCAAGGGAGACTTTAATGATAAGTGATGAAAGGAAATTTTAGAGATTTCAATGAGTGATCAGGACACGAAATCACACTATGGGTCATTTTAACGACCAGTCAAGCCCTGAAACTGTCAAAATATTTATCCCTGAGGTGTCTCCACCCACGCAACCATGCGTGACTCCACCTTCATGAATTTTATCATTACTTCGACCCACATTTCTAAGTCTAATTAAATTTAGTTACACCTGTTAAAGTTTCTTAACGCGTTTTTTTTTTCAAATATTGTTGCGATAGGAGAATGTTTACTGCTCTTATAATAGTGTCACAATCTAGTACTCTATGAACAATGTAATTATTATCATAGTTATGAGTCAGCAAATCGCATTTTCTGGATATATTAATTGCCGTTAAAGGTAAGTTGAGTGCCTCATTGAATTCAAGTTGGTTCTAATTGAGGGCGTGTTTGTTGTGTAATAGAGGTGTGGGTGGCGTTATATAAAGTGAAATGGTTATAACCGGGCTTACTTCGTGAAAGAACCTCTCAACTTTAACAACTTTATTGAAAATAAAAAAAATAACAAAATAAATTAAGTTTGGTGGTGCCTTAAATGATATTTGGTACCGTGTTTGGATGCATAATTTCTTAATCCTGGAGTTGTAACCGGTTTTTTGTTCGATTTGTAGGTTTGCCGAATCGGTTTAATTGGTCTAAAACCATGTTCCAGTTGAGGTTCGTTGAAAGTTTCAAGCCCGGATTGGTAATACTCCTTCAAAAACTTCCTCAATTCTTCTTGAGTTAACTCACGAGGCATAGAATGTTGACTCAAATCGATTTCAATAGGGTAAAGTTGGCTCACATCAATCGGAACAATATTTTCAGTCGTTTGTTTCACAAAATTTAAATCAACAGGAAGTCGAGTCGTTTTAATCTCTTCCTCCTGGTGGTAGTAAGCCGGTTTGTGGTAATACTTTGCAGGAATTTGGACTTGGTTAACTTTGATCGACTCTTCAGTCTCCGCCTCTTCTTGTGGGACAAAAACGTAATGTTTGATTTTATTATCGTCGAAATTTGTTTTCAGCACTTCTTTCAGGTTGTTCTCTTTATGGCTGATAGGATGCTGTGACGGGCCAGTGTGTTTAACAACAGCATTAAAACCGCTTTTCCCATCAGCTGTGTAATCAACAATTCTCACAGAACCATCTGGCTCTAAAACCGAATAGTGGCCTCTCACGATATCGCCATCTTTCTTTTCCCATTGATGTTTCACATCTCCCGTATGCAAGTCCTTGACGCCGTAGCTGAAACTGTAGTCAGCTGACGGTTTCTGCAAGAATGTGAAAGCTTAACATCTGGATGGGTGTTAGTTTCGGAGAAATTTATGTTTCAAGTACATTTTCTTCGAGTAATTGGAGCAGAATACCATTTCGCAAGAAATTTTAACAGTTGCGTAATAACAAATGTATGGTAATTATTGGAGTACTTACGTACTCGTGCGCAGGAGCGTAATTATGTAAGGCAAGGCCTTTGCTGCTCGAGAGAGTCAACAAGACGAGAAAAAGCAACTTCTGAAAAAAATTAATTAGATTAATAAAATTGAAAGAAAAAGTTGAGTGAAATTTTACAATTGTTGTCATTGTTTGCAGAATTTAATTGGATGAAATTTCAGTGAATTGTTCTTACCTTGACTTGAAAGTAATTTAAATATACAAAATATACAAAATTTTAAAAATGGTAGTTGGTACATACAATAATTTGAAACGTTTAAAAATTTTGTTTCAGGAGATTTTAATGATAGATAAAAACAAAAAATTGACAAAAATTTGGTTATTGTGGGAGATTTCAATGAAAACAGAGAGCACAAACCTGGGAGACTTTAACGTTAGGCTAGAACACAAAAAATTAAAAAGCTTCAGTGAAAGATAAGATGTAGTAACTATTATTTTTAAATAAATCAATAATTAAAAATCGAATTTCCACTTTGGGAGAAAATTCCACGGACAAATATAGCACGAGTTTCTCTTGTTTCACTCGTGACTCCCATAACCAAACAAAAAGCTACTTAAAACCAACTAAATGCAAATTTTTCAGATAACAATCTAGTTTAGCAGGAAACAGTGTCAATGTAAATCAAATTAAATTGTAGTAAAATTGCGCAAAAACCAATAATTGTGAGCTTTTATTTATGATTGAGCGCTTTTCCTGCTGCACCAACACACCCACCTGCCATATCCACATCGCGTTCAAGTTCAAGTTCGAGTAAAACGCTCACGCAAGTACTTTCACGGACTAGTCTTGGGTGAATCTTGTCGTTTATTTATAACATTTTTAAGAACATCCCTACCAGAAAGTTGCAAGTTCCGGATTTGAGGCCAAAATCGCACCCTGGCCATATGACAAATACCCTCGAGGATTAATTAGTTTAATTCAGTGTTAGCCCAATTTCAAGCTTTGTTATATCAATAGTTAATTTTGTACAGCAGGAAATTTACATTGTGTTTTGCGCTTTATCTGGTATAGAAATCGCCAGTTAATGGATAAAGAGAGTCCCATTTCTCTTACTTTGTGGGTCAATTTTGACCAAATATGTCGGGAAAAGTTCAGCCGGAATTTTCCGGTAGAAATTTTACAAGCAGGAATTATCTAATAGTCGAAATGTTATGAAAAAGTAATGTAATGTTTTCGCACTTTCTAATATTATTGATGTGATTGCTGAAAAATGCGCCATTAACAAAGTGCTTCCTAATATTCGGGCAATTCGTGTAAAAATTTGCAGGAAATTGCGGTTTTAAGTGATTTTAACGCTTAATTTGAAAAGAAACTCAGGGACTTGAACGCTAGATGTTAAAACTTGCATTGAGTTTAATCGATTTTAGATCTCTCTCAAGACCTACAAAACAAAGTAGTAAATTTCACTCAGACCGGTGAAAAATCACTTCTTTCAGGTGACATCTGGAAAACCAGTTTTAAAAACAAATTTTCAGTTTTTCAGTTTCGACATTTAAAAAGTGCGCCATCTTGTAAATATCGCCGCAACTAAGTTGTTTGAAGAAACAAGCAATAAAACAGGAATCGTTAATTGTAACTTAAAACACTTTGCAGGAATTGCAGTCTTGGCTTCTGCCACATAGATGGTGCTCGTGCAGCTCCTCTCATTTGTTATTGTTTTTAGTAATAACAGTGCGCCAACTGTGTAATTATTCCTTCCACTTCCGCTTCTTGTACAACATCTTACGATTACATTAATGCAAATTGTGGTCAATTTTCAGGTTTTTATTACTTTTGTAACGCATGAAGTGCGTTAAAAAACAACAAATTATTCAAAAAAACTGAGATAAGATCATCATCATTTCTTAACAATAAAATTGAGGCCATTTGAAACCACCCAAACCTGACCTGAGATAATTCTTGAACACTGAAACTTTTATTTTATTACAACATTAAATCCAGAAAGACATTACTTATATAAAACGCCCAGTTATGTAAATTTTTACATCTTGTAAAAAGATAATTGTTGTGTTTACAAAAAAATCGACATCCTGCTGAAGCGTCAGAGACAGATTCTGAGCCTTCGAGGCAGTCTTTACGACCTGAAAAAGTCAATTAGTCGGTAATTGATTTCCGCGTGCTTTAAACTACTTGTCGCATCGAGTTACGAAGCAGATTAAAAAGTCATTAATTATGTTAAAGACATTACCATTGAAGAGGTAATTAGAAGAAATTTGGTTTGTAGAGAGGACACGTAAATCATATTTTGTTTATTAGCCTTGAATCTGAGATGTTTATGCAAAAAAGTCGGTGATTTCAATGCTAAATCGAGAAAAAAACTGGCGATTTCAACGCTAGATTCAGACAGAAACTTGAAGATTTTAATGCTTGATCACGTGGAGACTTCAATGATAGGTGCAGATGCGAAAACAAAGAACGTTTATTTCTTTCAATAAAGATAAATAATCTAGTGACAATATAAGCGTCGTAAAAAGGCAAAGTGTTGGCAGAATGTCGTAGACTTTATCACGCTCTGTATTTAAATAAAATTATAGCGGTAAAAGAAGTTGCGAAAGTTAAAATTTATTTTCCTGAAACGAAATAAATCAATTCGAATTATTCCAATCAAAAATTATTAAAATCTGGTCAAAGTTTTGTCAGTGCTGAAATTATAAATTCAATAACCGTCATAAATAATTCATTCGTTTCAGTATCTCCAAATCAAACTTGAAATAATTAAGGAATATACAATAAGTCATAATCCGGGTGTGGCGCGTTATTTTCAGTAGTTCACAAGGTCAACCAGTGGCGTACAATAGCCCATCGATCATGGGTGGGTTTAGCTCCCAAAGGTCGTCACCAAATGTACCAATTATCCTGTCTGCATAAAATTTGTCAACACACCTACGCATACACACAGTGACGCAATAATTAAATAAAATCCAGTTTATTTGTACAAAAAAGGGACAATCAGTCTTTGATCATTCCGGTAGGTTTGGGTAGGTTTTTCCGGGGTGGTAAAGCTCATTGCTGATGACCGCCACCGGCTTGGCATGGGTAAACGGGTGTCGGAAGTCTTCGGGAAACTTCAGGTGGTTCAGAATGGGGTAACCTGAAAAAGTCCACTATTGGGTAACCCAAAAGGTCACTTGACATAATGCTCAAAATGAGGTTTTAAAATGTCATCGCGGGCCACGCCCGCTTTCATAATTTTCAGTACCTGTCGGAGGCTTCCTGAAGGTCACCACGGCTCTGAAACCGGCTTTTCCGTTGACTTGGTACTCCACAACCCGGATTTTTCCGTCGGCTTCCAGGAAACTGTACGAGCCGTGGACGATATCCGAGCGTCGTTCTTCCCAATGTTGCGTCACGACGCGCGCTTCGTCAATCGCATACCTGAACGTATATGAGACCTGAAAATTTTTTTGATACCGTTTTGCTCCTGCTGAGTTGCGCCATTACCTCATTAAGTCCGTTGCAACATCGGTTATCCACGGATACGATTGTTAACAGAACAATGCCCTGAAAGGTAATAAATGCTCACTATGGTTTCAGTAATCAATGAGTTTGGCTCAAACTGAAAAGCGTGAGCGAGATTAGAGCGGAGGCAAGCGAAATTACTGTAATTTTTGACAAGATATTAGAAATTTTAACGAGCAGTTCAACTCGTGTTGAAAAATGCATCGCGGAAACTTGAACGATCAATAAAAATTTGCCACCGGGGATTTCAATGTTAGATAAGTGCAAATTCAACTGTGAATAATTTAAGTATTAGGAATTTTGATTTTTCACTGTTTACAATGTTTTCAGACATTTAATAACGACTTTAATTGAAAAACAAACCGTTTTCAGACAAGTTTCTAATCATTTACCTCAATTACAACTACTAATTTTCATATTAATTGCCAAATTAGAGAGAAATTAAACTATTTACGTTTTTGACGAAAAATTGGAGACATTAATGAGCAATCAGAACATAAATATTAATGATAAGTGAGACACTAATCTGTAGGCTTTAACGCTGAATCAAAACACATTTTTTATAAAACAAATTTTTATCAGTTTTTTCAGAATTTTCTGTAATGTCATTTTCAATTAACATTTTTTAATAAACAGAATCCTTAAATAATAAATTTTTTTTTTTGAAAAACTGCATTGTATTGTATGATTCAAACGATTCAAGAGAGTTTTCATGCCAAGAACTAAAATAGTTTTTTTTTTGTTTTTAAAATGTCTTACTCTTTATTCCTAATTTCAATGGAATTTTATTTTTGAAGTAATAGATTAAATTGGAGATTTCAACGTTTAATTTTTTTAATTTTGATTAAATAGACAGAATTTTTGTATCTATAATACGATATTTTTAGGTAAAACTAAGCTTTGAAGCTTAGAAAAACTAAAAACTGTAATAAGAAATTAATTAAAAATAAAAAAATGCACACTACTTTCTTAAATTAACTTATTTTTTGTTTCGAAAATCTATAAGCACCGGGATATCTTGGAATCCAGCGTTTCAGGCACAAAATTAAAAATGTGGAGACTTCAGTATACTAAAACTGAAAATTTCAACGAAAACACAACAATAAAAAAATGTTATCTTTACTTATTTTTTCAAAATCTAATTTAAATGTAGCACTTTTCACTTTTATCAAATAATAATGTTTTTGGCTTATTTTTTTAACAAAAAAAATGTATTGAGTAAAAAATAAAAAATCTAATAGGGACTTTATTTGTGGATGAGGATATAAAAACTGGAAGAAATTTTAACAAAACATTAAAACACAAAATATAAAGTATGTAAATATTTAAAAATCACAAGTTGAGAAAAACAAAGAAAAAATTATAAATCGCATCTAAAAACTAAAAGAGAAATTAAAACGCAAAATTTATTTATTCTACAAAGATTTTAGGCTGCGATAAAAACACAAATATAAAAAAACTTATTCTTATCAGACTTGTTATGTTAATATTTCTAAGGTTATTTTTAACAAAGCTGACTTTGAAATGTTTCACTTGCCCTTGATAAGACTTTAGGATACAAAAACTACAATTTTTTATTTTAAATTTTATTCAAATATTTTTTTTAAATAAAATAATTAAGATTAGTAGAGAGTCTATAACGATCAGTAACAATATAAATTAGAAATTTCAACGTTTAAAGCTAAGCTTTAAAGCTTAGAAAGCACAAAAAGCAAAACTTTAACAAAACATTGACTGAAAATAAAAAAATCAGTGGAGATTTTAACACTTAATAAAAATACGAAACTGAAACACAATATTTATCAATTTTTTTTTAATTTTCATCAAATTTGCAAAACGAAATTTGCAATGTCTCACTTTTCATTTTTATCACAAACTAAAACATTGCCATTTACAAATTTTAATTTTTTAATCGAAAAAACAAGATTAACAAAGACTTTAACGACCAGTCACGAAACAAACTGGAAATTTCAACGCTCAATTGTATTTTAACAATAAAACAAATTTTTATCATTGGGAAGGTTATTGGTACAATACCAATGTCCCACTTTTATTTTTTATCAAATAAATATTTCAATGTGTGGAAACTTAGAGCTACAACCGGAGACTTTAACGTTACATCAAGATGGAAAAATAAAAAAAATGGTGTCGGTGCATGCCATCGATAAGCCGTCACTAACCCCTTTCGCAACGGCCTACTTTTCCTCGTCAGTTGACAAAACAAAACCCTCGTTATTTGGTGATGATCGTGTGTGCGATCACCATCTTAGATCCAGTTTCGTGACTAAGAATTGCATAATCGTCGATTTATCGATTCTTCGCACCAACTTGGAGTTTTTGTCAACGACCTCTCATCCATGTGCAACATGTTTTAATACGTTACGTGACTACAAAGCCAGCCTTGTAATTAGATAAATTATACTTTGCGACAACAATGCATTAAGCCAATTAATTGTCCGTCAGTCGTGTTGTCAACAATTAGAGATAATTTCAAGGCGCTCTCTGAGTAATTACACTCGAGATTTTTTCCAAAACCGCAAAATTTAAGAAAGTGTTAATTACAAGTTTTTATTCGGTTTCATTCATTATCGAAATGGCAACTGTCGGCCCTGAACTTGCAAAAATGCGGACATAACCGATTTAGGTCTGATTAGGTGAGGTGTGACCTGATCTAGGCCATCGGTGCATGTAAACAAACTGGCCATAATTACGCAACCACTAAGATGAGAAAAATATGCTGAAAATCCTGAAATGAAACATCCCACATTGTATGGGAGACGATTTTTGTTAAGGTAGGATTTTTTACGCTTTCTAAATTATTATCGCGTTATTTATGGGCGGCGAGATATTTTTCTTAATTGCAGTGTTGTCAAAGAAAGTAAATACGAAACTGAAATTTTTATTGTAATTTCAGTCGACAAGATATAATTCGGGGCGGCCTCCAAAGTAATGACAGTGGTCGAATATGACCTAAGAGAGTTGTAAAAGTACAAATTTGCATCAAAAAATGTTTTAACTCAAGAATTAGAGCACAGAATGGACAATAAAAACAAATTGCGTTTTTCACTGAAAAACTACAAAGCTGAAAAGTATACAAATCGGTTTTTTCAAATTTACTTTTATCTTTCGGAGTGTCTCGGAAGCGTTTCAGGCAAAAATTACGACGTACAAAAAATTAAAATTTTAACGAGAAATTACAACAAATCTTTTTCAAAAAATACAATTTTATGAAATTTTTTCAAGCAAAAACAGAAATGCTAATAGGAACTTTAAAAAAAAAATTGATTGGGACTATTTAAAACGCTGAAAAGAATTAGAACAGAGAATGGACGAAAAAAGTACACAAAACGGCTTTTTCAAATTAACTTATTCGTCGTTTCGAAAATCTACCAAGCCTTTCAGACACAAAATGTAG
>NW_025401068.1:10768933-10770829 GCF_015345945.1 Tribolium madens
ACTACTACTTTTGGTTTTTATCAAATAATCTTTTTTTGATAATCCTTTTTTATCAACCAAAAAAATAAGAATATTGATAGGGATTCAACTATGGATAAGAATATAAAAACTGAAGAAGTTTCAACGAAACATTAAAACACAAAATATAGAAATTTAACTGTGGGGATTTCAACGCTCAACGAAGACACAAAATTGGGAAAAACGCCGAAAAAGTCATAAACTGAATCAAAAAACTTCTTTTACTAAAACTCTGTTCAGGAAGAAAATACAAAAACTACAAAAAAAAACAGAAAACTTATTCTTTGTTTGTCTACAAAGATTTTGGCCTTTGATAAAGACAAACATGAAAAAATTAGATAAAATTTATTCTTATCAAACTTGTTCTCTTACTATTTCTAAGGTTATCTTTTACAAAACTGACTTTGGAGTATCTTTCTTGGCCTTGGTATTTTTTTAAACAAAAAGTAGCTAGCTTTGTAGGGGTTCCAGTTTAAAGCAAATTAAGTTTTTTGAACAATTTTCTAGTTATTTGACGCAATTATAATCACATTCATATTTGTAAAACTTTGTAAAAAGCACTAAATGCGAGTTTTTAGAGAATGAAACGGTTTGTTTAACAGCAATTAAGTTTTTTTTAACTTAATTTAATAAATATTAATTAATTTTTTGAATGCACGAGAAATAATTTATGATAGTTTTGTTACTAAAATCCAAATCGTTCAATATTGTTGTAATTAGTTTTGTAAGAAGCGATTTTCCGACGTTCAAGCGTCAATTATAATTAAATGTAATTAATGGTTTGAATTAATCACATTCCTTGCACGCACTGATTCTCTCCTAAAGAAAAAATCAAAAATTTTGCAATTGCCAATAAATTATAGTAATCGAAGCGAAAAATCGGACTATTTTCGTGCTAGAACATCCCATAATTGTCTCGAACCTTTTACCTGACCGTGAGATTTACGAAACAATTAATCAATAAAAATTACGCTTTTCTAATTGGATGTGCCTAAGGTTAGGCACTTTTACCAAAAGACTGGCTAAATGCCATCGCTAATATATTACAAAATCGCAACTTGTAATTAAATAATTAACAGAAAAACTGAAGCTTTGATGAAATCAGAAAATGTGAAAATGGAAATTCTCAAGTGGTGACAATAAAGTGTTAGGAAGCAATGAGGAAATATTAAACTCTTTTCTCAATCGAGCTTAGATTAACATACAATCGCAAAAATTAAGACAAAAGCTTACCAAATTGAGTGTGTTTGTGATGAAAGTCATATCAACAGAAACATAATAATCTGATTCTCACAACATACATAGTTTAGAAGTGAATAGTTTGCAATTGCGAACCGATCGGATGAGAGGATGAGAGAAGGGGCTATCACTTGTGCAATACTCTTTCAAAGTTGTAATTTGTTACCCTGAGACAGTTTCCAACTATGTGGGTGGTATTCAAAGACAGGTGCGTCGATTCACGGACGTGAACTTCGCAAATGGGGAAGGAATCAGGGATGGGATGAGTGAAATGTCAAGGTGGAAACGGTTTGTTTAAAAGAGGTGATTTACATCGTGCAGGAACTCTGCAGTTCCTGCTGATACATCAGCAGGGAAAGGCCAAAATTAGAATTAGAAAAGAACAATTGCAAATGCCACTTAATTTTTATCAACTTGGAAAAACTAATTCCAAAAACATTCCACCGAAAATAACTGAATTTTCGTAATTCCAAAATAATTTTAGTAATTCCAATAGTTTCAAAAAAAATTAGCATTTCCAAAAATAATTCCAAGAATTCCATTCCATCAAGTAATTTTAGAAAAATTACAATAATTCACAAATAATTCTAGTAATTTCATAAAAAAATCAAATTTTAGTAATTTTAGTAAACTATCGTA
>NW_025401068.1:10772030-10786098 GCF_015345945.1 Tribolium madens
GAATTTAAGTAATTTCTTAAAAATTTCACTGAAATTTTAGTAATTTTAATAATCTATCGTAGGTTTATTATTTTCAGATTAGTTCTTATAATTCCAAATTAATTCTTGCAGTTTTAAAATAATTTCTGTAATTTCAAATTAATTCCCATACTCCTAAGAAACTCAAAGTATATTTAAAAAATATATATATTTTTTTGATAATCCCAAAAAAATTCTAGCAATTCCACCGAAATTCTAGTAATTCCAATAATCTACCGTAATTCCATTATTTTTAGATTAATTCTTATAATTTCAAACTAATTTTTGTAATTACAATTTAATTTTTTGAATTCTAAAATAATTTCAAATTACTTCCAATAGTTCTGAGAAATTCAAGGTAAAAATTAGCATTTTCAAAAATGATTCCAAGAATTCCATCCAGTAATTTTAGGAAAATTACAATAATTCACAAATAATTTTAGTAATTTCATAAAAAAATTAAATTTTAGTAATTTTAATAATCTATCGTAAGTCTTTCAACGTAATTAAAAATAAATACTTCTGATAATTTCAAAAAATACTTAGCATTTCCAAAAATAATTCTTGGAATTCCACTCTGTAATTTTAGAAAAATTACAATAACTCACAAAGAATTCTAGTAATTTCTTAAAAATTTCACCGAAATTTTAGTAATTTTAAAAATCTATTCTAAGTCTATTATTTTCAGATTAGTTCTTATAATTCCAAATTAATTCTTGTAGTTTTAAAATAATTTCTAATTTAATTCTCAAACTCTTAAGAAACTCAACGTATATTTAAAAAATTCTAGCAATTCCAAAAAGAATTCCAGTAATTCCACCGAAATTCTAGTAATTCCAATAATCTACCGTTATTCCATTATTTTTAGATTAATTCTTATAATTTCAACTAATTTTTGTAATTCCAATTTAATTTTCTGAATTCCAAAATGATTTCAAAATACTTCCAATATTTCTAAGAAATTCAACGTATTCAAAAATGATTCTAGAAAAATTCCAGCAATTTTAAAAAGAAGTTTAGTAAGTAATTCCAAAAAAATTCCGGTAGTTCACAAATAATTTCAGTAATTTCAACAATTCAAAAATTTGAACTACTAACTCCGGAGTTAACATACTCTCGATTTTTATGTTTCATCTTCCTTCAGGTAAAAAATGTAACAAGAATTCAATAATTTTTACGTAACGATTATAATAAATCTCACTCCGTATAATCTTACCCAAATGAATGTTCCCAAACAAAAATCCTGAAACGGCGTTTCCTTTTGTAATGAAAAAAATTGCCTGTCTTCAAACGAAACACATCCGTTTCATTTTTTTTTTAATTCATTCTTCGTAAATCCGAATGTGGAAATGTGAGTAGATCAAGGACAAGCGCCTTGAAGAGTTAATCTCTCGAAACTTTGTGATCTTCAATAAATTAGACTCGACTTTACAGCTTTACCCCATAATTACGTAAATCAATAATCAATAAAATTATAGATAATTAGCTAAGTACACACCACACGTGATTATTGCGCTGAAATACCTCGCAACACTTTAATTAACTCTTACCAAATCCTGAAAATTACTGATAGAAAATTATTTTCACTGAAAACAGTCGTCGGCCGTGAATTTTTTCTTCAATCCAGGCGTGCCTTGATATAAAGTCACGGTTACTTGATCGCCGGTTTGATTTTTCAGTCGTGTCGTTGACCGGCGCCTATTTCTTTCAGTATTTCAGAAAGGAAGTTATTAGAAAGTCAACGGAATTGAAATGTCAATTAAATTGATGTATATCGTGACGTAATTATTGTCTAGAGAATCTTCATTCATTCAGTCAACTCTTGTATTGCATTTCAATCAGAATTCTCGCGGAATTAATTAGATATTTTCTAAAGTCCGACTCTCTTCCGTACGCCACCGATTATTATATTTCACATAAAATTTATGCGTCGCTTTCTTTTCCTCGATCGGAAATTGCCCCGAAAATGCGCAAAACAATAAATCAACTTCTTCGGCCTCCGGCTTGAAAACACAACAATGCGCAAATCCGGCTTAACTAATGACTGTGAAATAGTGCAGTTGCGCAATTAGAGGAAAAACCGAGATCGTGAGAATTCAAGAGCGCATCTTTGAAACGATCAAGCGAAACAAATCCGCAATAGAAAAGTTGAATGGAAGAGAATTTTATTTATTTTTTATTCCTGCAACAGCTAAAAAAATCGTTACTCGACAACATCACTTGTTAAAAAATCGTCTCTTAACAACATTCTTTCTCTCACGATTGAGGATAATTGTTACCTAGCAACTGGAATTAACTAAAAGAATATACAAGGTGTTCCACCGAGTTGGTAAAGTCCATTTATTAAATATTAAATAATATAAATATTAAAATTGTTAGAAATTTATATACAGGGTGTTCCGTCTAAATCCCACTTTAGAAGTATTGTTAGTTGCAATAATCGTATTTATTTGAAAATTGGTACATAGCCATAAACCATTAAGTCCTCCTAAATGAAAATATTTTCAAGATGGCGGCACTTTCGCTTATACCGGAAGTAGGTCTCAACATTCTTATTTTAAATAAAAAGGTATATTTTTTACTGCGTTTTTAGATTAATTGGGTTATTTTAAGGGAATTTTCATCAGCTTTCCCTATACCTAAATTTAGCCGTTTTTGAAATATTTGGAGTTTTTCAAAAAATTTTGGATTAGCACCTTCCACTTTAAAAACCGGTAATTTTGCTATTTTTTGGCGTTTGAAAGAGAAAGTTTAGATCTTTCTTTCGGTGTTCTAAATTTTGAAAAAAAAATTAACAAACCATAAAATTTTAAGGTTACTTTTGTAATAATTCAAATACCCATAACTAAATTTTTTCAAATGAAATACCCCAATTTTTATTATACTAAATGGAGGAGAATTTAATTCTGTATCGATCTGTATTAACATTTCCTACACCTAAATTTAATAATTTTTAAGTTATGATGACTTTTTGTTCAGACTGCCGAAAATCTGTTATTAGCCACATTCGTTTTCGTGTAGTTTGCTATGGAAATAAAAAATGTCAAAATTGTTTCTCAATAAATGTCGACAGTGACTTATTATTTGACAAATAGTGCCAAAATATGGAGAGTCAAAGCTACTCAAACTTAGATTTAATTAATTTATTTTGTATTTAAGGAGAGTGTAACAAAATTATGATATCGTTCATTAAACAAAAATAAACTTTTCTCACTTGTTAGCTTTAAATAATGATTGCATGGTAGAACCTATCAATAATAATTAAGTTTGCATAACTTTGATTCTCCATACTTTGGCACTATTTGGCAAATAATAAGTCACTGTCGACGTTTACTGAGAAACAATTTTGACATTTTTGATTTCCATAGCAAACTATGTGAAAACGGGTATGGCTAGTAATAAATTTTCTGTAGTATTAAAAAAAGTCCATAACTTGAAAATTATTAAATTTAGGTATAGGGAATGTTAATACAGATCAATGCACAATTAAATTCTCTTCTATTTAGTAAAATAAAAATTGGGGTATTTTATTTGAAAAAATTAAGTTATGAGTATTTGAATTATTACAAAAGTAACCTTAAAATTTTTGGATATGTTATTTTTTTTTTAATTTGAAAACACCAGAAAATGGATCTAAGCTTTCTCTTTCAAACGCCAAAAAAAGAAATTTAAAATCTAAAAAATGGCAGAGTTACCGGTTTTTAAAGTGGAAGGTGCAAATCCAAAAATTTTTGAAAAACTCCAAATATTTCAAAAACGGCTAAATTTAGGTATAGGGAAAGCTGATGAAAACTCCCTTAAAATAACCCGATTAATCCAAAAACGCAGTAAAAAATATACCTTTCCATTTAAAATAAGAAAGTTAAGACCGACTTCCGGTATAACCGGAAGTGCCGCCATCTTGAAAATATTTTTATTTAGGAGGACTTAATGGTTTATGGCTATGTACCAATTTTCAAATAAATACAATTATTCCAACTCCCAATACTTCTAAAGTGGGGTTTAGACGGAAAAGCCTCTATAGTATGTCCCCGGATTGAGTTTACAAAAAGGAATTTTTTTTATCTTTTATTTTACGCTAAAACTGCAAAGGAAAAACATTTTTTGCGTCATCTGAAACGAGCAAATCTGTAATTAAAACTTTATTAAACTCAGTATAAAGGAAAAGTTAATTTTTCTCTTGATTTTCGACTTCGAATAATTTTTCTCTGCTTTTTAAGTCCTATCACATTGGCGGTTTTATTTATTTGACAACTATATATCACTTTGACAATTAATTTATTAATTAAATAATGATAGCTCTTGTTAAAAATGACTTTAAAAATGACTTTGATTTTTATCTTTAAGCTGTTTCTTTGAATTACTATTTATTAAAATTATGCTTTTCACTAACATTTTTGTTATTTAACTTTTGTAAACTCATTTGTCAACGTGACATCGTTATCAAAAAAGTAAAACCGCCAATGTGATGGGATTTAAAACGAAGAGAAAAATTATTACAAGTCCAAAATCAAGAGAAAATGAACTGTTCTTTCCAGTGAGTTAGAATAATGAAGTTTTAATTACAGATTTGCTAGTTTCAGATAGGCAAAAAATGTTTTTCCTTTGCAGTTTTGGCGTAAAATCAAAAAATTTTTTTTCCTCTTGTAAACTCAAAAAATCCGGGACATACTGTAGACAATTGATAAATACTAAGTGCATAGCCTAAAATTATTTTCAACTATACAGCGTGCACCAAAAATAAGTTACAACACAAACTTGTGTTTTTTTTAATGAAAAACCATATGTTTGTTGGCATTTTTGAATGTAGCTTTTAATTTCAATGTTTTAAGCTAAACTTTTATTGATCGATTTTGCTTAATTTTTGAAATAAGGTGCTTTTCTTTGCGAAAACATATACTCTTTAAAAATTTCTTACACAAAAAGTTAAGACGGCTAGAAACAATTTTTTTACCAATGTAAAGAGGAAAGTACACATTTTAAGACCATAACTTTTTAATGTATTATACAGTCGAAAAAATAAAAAATGTAAAACTTTGTTAAAAGTTAAATAATTTAAAAAATTAAAATGGAACACTTTATTCTATTGAAATAATGATTTTTTTGTATTTATTCTTAAATATCGTGTTAATTATTAATTGTAGGCACTTAAAGGTAAAAAAAGATAATTTAATAATCTCTTTGATGCAAAAACAAAAAATAGGGTGTTTTATTTATAAATATTTTATTTAACTTTTCACAAACTTCTTTATTTTTTTATCTGTACAAGTTCAACACACTAAAAATTTGTTATAGTCAAGTTTGTACTTTTTTCTTTGCAGTTGTGAACATTTTGTCTTAATTTTTGTGTAATAAATTTTTAAGAAGAGTAGAGTTTGTCAAAGAAATCAACTTATTTCTAAACAAAACAAAGCAAAACAAAAATCTTTAGAATTAAAGGTCAATAATGGATTTTACCAACTCGTTGGAACACTCTGTATAGTATACGAATAAAATAAAAAATGTTTTTTTTTGTAAAAGTGATAGACGTATTAGAGATTGGAGTAGTAAAGTTTCAAAATATCTTTCACGTAACAGCAGTATTGCTTTTATTTTATTGCAAGACAATTTTATTTACAATTTATTACATCCCAGTGAGATTACTACTAATTGCCACAAACATGCGAAAATTAAAATGTTCTAATTTTCAGTTTTTTAAAAAATTCTTCATGGAAAGTTTACTAATTGTGAACATACCTTGGCATAGAGTTAACAGAATTAATTATTTCTTTTATGTAACTGCATTGTGTTTTAGGAGCGAAAGTGACTCCTTCCGAAAAAGCAGTCGGCATTGTTGTAATTTGGTTGCTTGTCTGTGACAAGCCTGAAAAAGTGTAATGTGCTGAAAACATGATTGATTGTAATGTTACATCGTATCGTTGTTTCCATCTGTCATAATATGCGCTATCTTGATCGAGCGCAATTATTAATGATGAAGAGTAAAAGTGCGAAACAAAGCTTGGTTGCAGTTCGATTTACATAAGTAATTGGACACCTCGATGGGTAAAAGGCCAGCGACCAGTGATGGAAGCTTATGACGAGATTGTAGACTGATATAAGGGTTCGGTTTCGGATTGCTTTCTTTGCTATCGATTTGATTGTTATCGATAGGCATTTGCATTGGTAATTGGGAAGTGAATTGAGCACTTTCCAAGCAATGAACGAAAGTTATGCTCAGCATTGTTAAAAACGATGATGAATCGCTATTTCCGGCACAAATTTCAACCCGGAATGCTGAAACATTTCAGATCAAAAAGTAAACGTAAATTTTTTTTTTAAATTTTTTCCACGTTTCTAGTACCGTGCAAAAAAAATTATAAATTAGAGTAGGCGGTGATTAAAGTCCTTCAGATGGCAATCCTGATTTTTGGAAAGTTTGACAAGTTTGCGTTTTATTAATTTTGAGTGAGAAATATGTTGACTTTAAAGCAGAAAATTTTTATTGTTGCAAGTTATTACAAAAATGCTGTACAAGACGAAAACGGTGAATGGTCATTTCCACTTTCAGTTTGTATGGAAAATTTCCAGCCAACGTGTTGCCAACTGTAGAGTATTAATCGTCGCCTACTCTTTTTTTTTGATCGCACGGTATTTTATTATCTTGGAATTTTACTCTGGCGAGCGAGTTTTGAAACACTCTGTATAACTAAAAAGACAAATCTTTAATCATCATGTATGGTATTTTTATGCAAATTATCTTTAAAAAAAAGCTTTTTTGAAATTGAAAGTTAAACTTGAAAATAGTAAATACTTATTAAAAAATATACAGGCTGTTTTCTTAATATTGCGAATAATTGCAACCACACAGGGCCGTACCCAAGGGGGGGGACTAAGGGGTTCAAACCCCCCTCGAAATGCTGAGCACTTTGTTATATAGTGTTATAAGTGTTAAAAATTTAGTTTTTTTTTGTTATTTAAATGAGTTAATTTTAAATTTTTGTGAATTAATTTTTCAAGTGTTAATTATACAGTGTTTCATTTTTATTATTAGATACAAATTTAAATACTTGATAGAATATTTAATTTTAAGATAAAAGTGTTTTCAAAATTGCTATGAAAAGGAGCTACACCCCCTAAAAAGGTACGTTTTTTAAAGGGTTTTTCCTAATATTTCAGAATAGATAAAATTACAAAATTTGGTACCTTTATATGTACACCTAAACAAATGCCAAATAACAAAGTTTTTAATCAGGTGCGTCCTAAACGATAAAACAAATTTAATTTTTAATTTTTATGCTCTTTATGGTCTGAAACATAATTTTTTAAACCGATTTTTACTAAAAATCCGTAATTTGTATCGGAAAAACACAAAAGATTTTTTTTTATGAAAAACTATAAAATTTTGTTGCTGAAAGTGGCAAGAAACCACAGGCAAAATAGTTACAATAAATTTTTACCCTAATCCCATCTAGTTTAGGAAGCCCCTAATTAAAAATTTCAACATTTTATTTTTGTACTTGTTTAGGTGTATAAAAGTTATCATCTGTAGCAAATTTTGAAATTTTTTTCTAAAATAATTTCGGAAATATTGAAAAAAAAAACTATTAAAAGACGCATCCCTTGCGTAGCATTTTTCGATATACGAGTATGTTCATAGAAAATTTTTGTTTTAAAAATGAATATTCATCTCCTGTTTAAATTTGTAACAATAAAAAGCATTAAAAATTGATTTTATTTTTTGTTACTTTTGTGAGTTAATTTATATTTTTTTTATGTTTAATTAGGATCTCTTATTTCAATTTAAAATAAAAACGTGTACTTAGAGATTTCTGCTTTTTAATCCGTCTTCTTTCATTTCATTTTCATGGTCCAACAAGAAAGTTACAAACAACATGAAAAACGCAATTTTCCTAAAAGTTTAAATCCTAGGTGGTAATTTCTTGTTGACAAATCTGTATGAGAGATTAAATTTTGTACTTTGGCTCTATTTACTTCTGTTGGAAAAATAATTTTCCAAGTTTTTTTGCAAGAGGCTATTAGAAGAGGAAACAGCAGCTGTATCCTAAATTGTAACACTTTTCAATGTTATTTGTGTTATTTGTACCTTTACTATATAATTACAAAAAAACCTATACAAGATCATCAATATCATTAAATATACATAAAAAATGTGAAATGTCAAAAAATTAATCTCAATATTTTTTGAAAGATGGAATTAAAAAAAAATTTAAACCTCTTCCTGGTACAGAAAAAGCTAAAACTATAATCTAGATTTGTTGCCAGATAAGTCTTTTTAAGTAAATGAGGAAAGGTTTTGTTACTTTCCCCTTCTAGTGGAAAAATGGTACATTTTAAATGTTTTAATAATTAATGATTCAGCAATGTCCCCGGAGCGAAGCAGCGTGAAAAATGCGGGTAATTATTTCATCACATCTAACATTTATATTATTCAAATGAATGAAACTGTTGATTGTTGAATAAAATCATCAACGTGTTTAATTGCTTTTTTATCGCCCGTTTGCGCAACAATTTCCCCAATATTGTTTACTTTCTCTCATTTATCCTAATATTCTCGCCTTGCAATTCGGCAACGCCCATATATAAATACCATCATGGTCAAAACAAAAGTTTACTGTATTAATTTTCGTTTCATAACACTTGTTCGACTGGAATTTTTCCTAACATGGTAAAGCCGATGTAATCTTCACATTGGGCAATTTTACCACAATTATGCCTTTTTCGGAAATGACTCTTCTAATGCTCCACAAACATCCTTTCCCAATTCCATCTTATCAAAAATAAAAATAGTAGAATTTTTTCCGTTCACATAATTAAGTCATAAACCGATTAAAAACGCGATATTTCGGCACAAAGAACTTTCTTCGCGCTTTTTTCAGCCACTCGTGACGAAACTGCACACTTTTAGTCGGAATCTCTATGCATATTATCTCCATGCATCCATTCTAGGATCTAATTGCCGTTATTTTGTAACACATATTATTACATTGAAATTATCGCAATGCAACACTGCTGAATGCAAGTTCCTTATTGCTCTTTTTAATTGTTTATGTAACGATCAGAGATTGAATTTCAAGCGAAGGGGGTGACAAAGCGTCCTTTTTCCATCGGTTTATTACTGAAAACAACTTGGTTTTTTCTTGAACGATTTGTCAATTTAAATGGCACTGAACCAGTGTGGACGACATTGGAATGAAAGAGTTATTGGACTCATTTCAGAAATGTCGCATTAAGGCAAATGCGGTTTTAAATCAGTGGGCGATATGGAAATGGGACTGATATGGGCTTGTAAATGGAGAGTTGAAACGGTTTGTAATTTGATAATGGTGGTCTTAATTTTTTAAGTGTTTTTAGGTGTCAACGCGAAACCACAACTATTTTGTAATCACTGAAAAAAAATTGTTTATTTAGCCAAAAATTTTAAAAAAGTCCAACGAGATCTTCAAATATAATAAGAACTCATTTTTTAGTTTCAAAAAAAAATCTAGTTTCTTATCACGTTAACGACTAATTTCTAAAGTTTCCTATCGTCCAAAGCATCCGCAAATAGTCATAAAAATTTTATTTCATTTTGACGATCCCAAACGACATAAAAATTTCACTCTCCCAAAATACCAATTTTAAAATAAATTAAACCATAAATTACATCAGACCTAAATTATTTCCTGTACTTACTTTTCTAGTACCAGATAAAAAAAAATATAATAATTAAGACTGAAAAACTATAAGTCTAAGGTCTAAACGGTTTACTTAGTCGGATCCTATAGATGACTTTATCTGCGTTTTCCGGAGCGCTCCGGGTAATTTCCGGGTGAAAAACGATATATAAATTAAGACTTATGTTTCCTATATTATCTGCAATTTTCTCCATAATGATGATCATATTTTATTAAGTGCTTTCCCACTAGAAGCAACTCTGGGTTTTCACTATTCAATAAATAATTAAACACAAATTGTTATATTTTTTTTATCTGTTATAGTTTCCGAAAAAAACCCTTTGAAATTTTGGTTTTGCAAAAATCAATTTCAGTAAAACTTAAAATTATCAAAAAAGTTACGTAAAAAAAATCAAAATTGCATAAGTAAGTTTCAAATCAATTAATCATCTTATGCGTGTAGTTTACAATATTTATGCAAATTTCTACAATTTTTTAATTTTTATCTTAACTCTTAAAATTTCCGAAAAGAAAGGTAAAATAGCATGGGCTTTAAATAGTAAAAAAATATTGGAATAAGCGAAATTAAAAATTCTGAAAAAAGTTTAAAAAATTATTTTCATGAACCTCATGACAGTAAGCTATCTCATATAGAATTTAAGTTGTTTACGACATTTTTAGGTGTGCAATAATGAAATGAAATAAAACTCCCAGAAAAACTAAATAAATTTATTAAAATATTTACATATTTGGTATCATACAATTATGACACATAAATTCCTCGACTTAATAAAATTTCCTTAAAATTTTCTTGGCACTTATTCACATTTCACTGTCCCTTGATTTTGTAGAAATACTTTTCATCCTTGCGATCATAAACGGAATTTTCCTGCTCTTCATCCTGCCTCGGCTCGACGTAAGCAATCTGAGGCACATAGTACCTCACTCCTGCTGAATAAACCACCCCAATTTCAGGCACGGTTTTTTCTTTTTGATAAAAATGAGGCTTGATGTACCTCACGGGCACCCTCCTCTCCAACTCGTACTGTTGTCTGTCGAAAACATGGGGCCCGGTGTACTCCACCCCCCTATTTTGCTGTTTCCTGTAAACATCAAATTTCTCCACAACGGGGTTGTATTTCTGGTCGATGGGGGTGCCGAGGATGAGACTCGGGGGCGGCCTTTGTGCGTAAATCTTGCGGCGGTACTGGTGGGGCACCAGCGGCCGGTAGACGTGGGGGTTGGGGACGTCCTCCGTGTCCTCTACCACGGGGGCGGGACTGCGGGCGACGGCGGCCCGAGGAGCCGGCTTTGGGGTCGGCTCCGGGGGCTCGATGGGGCCTTGGTGCGTCCCGAAGGTGACCAGGATGGGCTTGGCCGTGGCCAAGGTCATCACAGCCAGCAGGAAAATCTGCAGGAAATAACAAAACGAATTAGTTTTCGAAAGCGGCTTCTTCACAATAAAGCGCGACGAGGAATATTAATTTTCCGGCGTTTGTTGGCGATCACAATGCTAGTGAAAGTGGTGTTTAATTAAATATTTTCAAAGAAAATGCCATTTTACCAGCCGAAATCGGGGACGTCTGTGCCCCATGGCGGGCGTAAATAAACAAAGATTTCTCCCTGCTGTCGACATCGTCATTGAATTATTACCCAGGTGACGAGAAACTGAGACAAGGAGAGGCAAGGTTCCGGACGGACGAGTTGCATTCATTGAAAAAATTTTATCACAATGAAAAAAATTACCAATACAACAAGCATTGCAAATTTTGCGGAAATACGCAAAAAATTACATAAAACCTGGCTAATCATCTGAAAATTGTGAATTTGTGATTTTTTAAATTTATTGTTCTGATTCCTTCAAAATTTAGAGTATTTCGTAGCTTTACGACTTGACTATTTATAATCGGAAGATTCAACTCTTTTCAGGCCAAAAAATAAACTTAAAAACCGAAATTATAACTTTTTACACTCAGAGTTCCATTTATTCTCGTTTGTCATTATTAATAGTATATTATGTTATTACGAGTAAATTCATCTAAGCCATTTTATTCACTTTTATTCCAAATCACATATGCTATTTTATCTGAAACGAAAGTATAATAATTAGCAAGTAAATGAACAAAATAATCAGGATGCTTCGCAAGTAATGAAATCACAAAAACGCTTATAAACAAACATCACACATCAATATCGGATTTTGTGTTGAAAATATCAAAATCGTTTATTAATTAATTTAACTAGTGCAGTTAGTAGTGCCAAAGGTCAAATGTTGATAATCTACAGCAAAAGAAACAACATTGGTAAATGTTAATAATGCCATGATAGGCACAAAAATAGAATTTTTACTCCATGACTGAAAGGTAAAACTTTTATTTAGCTATGAAAGTGGCCACTTTGGGGATAAAAATTATTACAATACATAATGAATAATTGCGTTTCGGCAAATTTGAGCACGATTTTTATAAATTTAGTAACAATATCTAGAAACTGGAAACACATTATACTTACTACCAAACAAAAAAAAATCAGAATACTAGAAATGTTAAGTCAGTAAATAAAAAATTACAAAAAATACACATAACACATAGAATCTGTCCCAAAGAGGTAGACAGTGGTTTTCCGGTTATTTACTCCTCAGAAGATCAAAATACAAAAAAAAATGTACTTACACATACTATAAAAAAAATCAAACATTCGCAATAAAAAATTACAGCAGATATAAAAACTTTTAAAATATGTTCGAGTTGCAATGAATAGTGGTAGAAACTGAGCACCAAGTTAATCAAAATTTCGACAAACTGAGCACCACCTTAATCAACATTTTGAACACAATTTTGATATTTATTTAGTGGACAAAAGTGGATGATTTTTACGCAAATTTTCTCAACTCAACAGTAGGAAACAAATACTACCTATTTCAAACAAAAAAATCAGAAAAAATAAAACTGAAGAGTACAAAAAAATTGAGTGTGCGACAATGAATGAAAGTATAAAGTCTATCCCAGATTGCAGAGAATAGTTTGCAACTGAACACCAAATAACAATTAAATCGTGTTATCCATCAATGAATTCCATAACAATTTTCTGTCTCAGCAACTTGAAACAAGTATTACGTATGCAAAAATTAAAAAATAAGATATTGAAAAAATCATTAACATAATTGTAAGCCAGTTTTTTAATTTCTTTTATTTCTATTCACAATTATAGTGACTTCACTGAATATTTAGCAATAAATTGAAAATCTTCTATAATTTTTTAATCAAAAAGAGCAAATAAATGTAAAAATTATGTTTTTTTAAATTTTTTAATTCATGATAAACAAGATATTGTGTTTGCAATTTTTCAAATGTAAAACCGCAAACATGTTTGTCGCTTTTTTGCTCGTAATTAGATAAGAGAGTATCACAGGATATCATAAATACGGAAACAGCTGAATATTTTTAGCATATCAATTTTTTATCCCAACTTTCGATTTCTTCATCTAAATCTCTCGCTGATGGCATAACCTTGCTCGCCTCTGCACTATCAATTGCATTCCTCGCAACCGAAAACCTCACTTTTTTCAACCACAATTCACTCGTGCACTTTTCCTCCCCTAATTACCGTGTTGGTAGCTGCAGCCATCGTTGATATCACTCGTCAAGTTCGCGTCGCGACTCCACTCAGACGGTGCACATAATCACTTTATACTAGTTTAGAAAAATGCGTGTGCATCGCTGAGAGCTACCAAATAAACTAAGAGCGCTCGGATCGCCGCTGCTTCATTATTTCACAACGAGGATCGTTTGTTGTGGGGCCCGCCTCCTCCGGGGGCCAATGCAGCGATGCATACGCACGGAGGAATTTTACAGCGACAAAAAAATGGAAAAATCTGAGACGGGCCTTTCATTTGTTGGATAATAACGGAGTTTTTCACGCTGATGTAATTATGTGTCTGGTAACGGAACCAGAGCATTTCCATACGAATTCCGAAAGACTAGATAAAAAGTTTCAGTGTTAGCAACAGAAAATCTAAATATTTGGAAAAAACCTTTTTCTACCCTTGACGAGTTGCTCATGTCGAAAATTCGCATGGTTGCTATAGAAGAAATACTTAAATGTATACGTAACTATGGTAACAAAATTTTCAAATTTTAACGTCGTCATAGTTACCATAGAAAATTCAGTTTACTGCAGGGGCGGGTAATTTTTTCATCAAATATATAAATATTTTTTACATTTTTTAAATCGTAATTGTTAAAAAAGACTAAGTTTATTTTTTTTGTTAATTCTCATCACACTACAAACATTATTTTTTTTTTTGAAAAATTAAATTTTTTTAATTTACATGTAAACAATATAGGCAACTACGACAATACACAAAACCACAAAAAAATAAATAAAAACCTTAAATA
>NW_025401068.1:10786816-10789237 GCF_015345945.1 Tribolium madens
TTAATTTTTGGTATTTTTTTCACAATTCTAAATAGATTTTTTCAATTCCGAAATAGAAGTCTGAAATAAATTTCCAGTTAAGTTTACGTCCAAATGCAGTTTGCAGTGTTTTCTATTTTTTTTTTCAAAAAACTGAAAGAATCTTAATCGTCTTGATCAAAGTCTTCCATTACGTCTAAAAATGTAAAATTGCTTTATTTTTTGGTAATTTTTCACAGTTTTATATCCCAATTATTTATTTATTTTTATAACATCTTCTGAAATAGAAATTAAAAATTAATTTTTCAGCTAGATTTACGTTCAAGCGCTGCCCAACTACTCAAGCAGATTTTTTCAGATGACTTTAAAAAAAACTGAAATTGTCTTGATAAAAATCTTCCATTCAGTCTAAAAATGTAAAATTGCCTTCACTTCCGGTAAAATCGAAAGTCCAATTCTAACATTTGTAAAACGCGGGGATTATTGGACTCTCGTTTATTACAGTTCCTCTTTAAACAAGTCGTAAGTAATAATTAAAGATTCTGTGATTGCAATTTGTATTTTCTTACCTAGGAACAAAAAATGTATCAAATTGAGCAATTTTCGTTCACCATTTTAGAGATTTTCTTAATTATGAGACCCCATGTGGCCATACCTTTTATAGAACAGTAGAATAATCTCTTCTTTTATCTCCCTTATTACACTTATATAACACTGGTGTCAGATGCAAGACAAATGACTACAAGGAAATTTACTGCTAGTTTAATTAAAACAAATAGTTCTTGAGAGAAAAAAAAATGGAAAATTTGTGCTTTACTTTCATTTTTATTGTATAATCTTGTTAGTTTTCATTTTCTGGAGCAGCTTTAAGGCATGGTTTCGCTTTTTCCTGGTCATTTAAAAATTTCCAAAACTTGCGTCACAAGAGATGCACTTTATCCGCACCCAATTGGACTAAATATCAAACCGATAAACATAATTACAAATCATAATAATTCCAGAAATGTCAAGGGAAGACACCACGTAAACACCAATAACAAATTCGATCAATTTGGCAAGAATTTCAGCGAAATGCCAAAAATTTCTAAACCTCGCGTAATAACAATCGAATTGTGGCCACTTTGACAACTTTTACGTTCAAGTGGGTCATCGATTTTACTAATAAAAAACGCAAGAAAATGTCAGATTTCTTTATGTAATGCCTCGTAAACAAGAAAATTTGAATAAGTAGCGCTCGCAGGCGTCGTTGTCCTTAACTCGGCTACCATAAATTGACATATCACTGAAGAATCCTTTGTCTTCGCGAGGCCGGCCACAATCCAGAGCAATGCCATCGAAGAATCACTATTTCGAACGTTTACCAAACGGTTACGTCACATAATGGAAAGTGAAGATGAGCATTTAGACTTTCTTCGCAAATACTCAAAAACTGGCCTTGTTTTATTCTCAAACTTTGTTACATTTAAAACTGTACAAAAATATTATCATATCTCGACTTAATCTACGTTTTGGCTAGTAGTGGCGGTGGGGAATGTCGTAAAGAGCGTCCAAGTCGTAATTGGCGTAACCATAAGCGTCATAGTCGCCGTAAAACGGGCCCTTGTACGCCGAACCTGAAACAAATCGCTATTTTTAGACAAACGACCTTAAAATTACTCAGTAATGAGAAGATTCAAGGCTTATTTCATACACACGATGACGAAAAGATGAGAAAATATCAAAAGCCAAGGTTTAATAACCGATAAATTACTCGCTATTATGCCGAAAAATATTCAATACGACACATGTGTGCGATGTTTCTATAATCACTAGCCTACGGCTCCTCTTAAAGTATTTAAAATCATAATCAACTTTCAATATGTAAATTACACACGTATTATAGTTGTACTACTTTTCCACAACATAACCACGTAAATTACAGCACTTGAAGGTGTAATAAGTGACTTACTGCACTAGAAACACCACATGGTTAATAAGTAACAAAAAATATTATTTTGACAGTTCAACCGTTACTTAGCAACTTCAATGACAATTTCATTGTTACTTAGCAACTTCAAACTGTTGTTTAGCTTGTTGAGATTTTCAAAAATATTCATTAATTAATTTAACTAGTGCAGTTAGTAGTGCCAATGTCGACTGCTGATGATCTGCAAATTACATCTCCAGAAATTGCTAAAGCAGCGAAAGAAACACCATTGGTAGTCAATAATGTCATGATATGCGCAAAAATAGAAATTTTACTCCATGATTGAAAAGTAAAATATTAACTTGTGACATTTGATCATAAATGTGGTCACTTTTGTGACGTTTGGGGATAAAAATTATTAAAATACATGATGAATAATTGCAATTGGGCAAATTTGAGCACGATTTTTATAAATTTAGTGACAATATCCAGAAACTTGAAACACATTATACTTTCTACCTATCAAAAAAATCGTA
>NW_025401068.1:10790533-10962174 GCF_015345945.1 Tribolium madens
AAATTTGAGCACGATTTTTATAAATTTAGTGACAATATCCAGAAACTTGAAACACATTATACTTTCTACCTATCAAAAAAATCGTAATATAAAAATGTTAAGTCAGTAAATAAAAAAATACACATAACACACAGAATCTCTCCCAAAGAGGTAGACAGTTATCTGTAGTTTTCTGGTTATCTACTCCTCAAAAAAACAAAACATAAGAAAAATGTACACAAACTATAATAAAATTCAAACATTCAGAATAAAAAATTACAGAGATATAAAAACTTTTAAAATATGTCCTAGATTGCAATGGATACCACCAAGTTAATCAAAATGTCAAAATGTTTCCTAGAAACTAGACAACAATGGATTATTTTTACGCAAATTATCTCAACTCTGCAATTTGAAACAAATACTGTATTACACAAAAAAATCAGAAAAAATAAAAGTAAAAAGTATTAAAAAAAGTATGCGACAATTAATGAAAGTGTAACGTCTGTCCCAGATTGCAGAGAATAATTTGCAACTGGAAACCAAATAACACCACATGGTTGCTAGGTAACGGAAAATTATTATTTTGACAGTTTAACCGTGACTTAGCAACTAAGTTTGTTACTTAGCAACTTCAAATTGTTATTTAGCTTGTTGGCCAATGAAATGTTTGTGAAATATTTGAGATATCTGGCTCGTCGCGCGTCCCCTCCCGTCCTTTGTTAATTCCGTCACAAAACGGTTTCACTTTCAATTACTCAACTCAATTGAGCCAAATCGTCGACGTCTCAATCGAAATGTTGGAAATGGGTTTGTGGTTGAATTTTCAGGTGCGCCGGCGGTGTTATTTATGAAACTGCATTCAGTGCGTCTTGTGAATTAATAGTGTGAGATATTTGAATCCGGTTAAGGATAACCGAGTCCGGTGAAATGTCAGGTTTACAAGGATCTCGTATTAGGGAAGCGCAGCGCGCTTTGTTGGGAAACGGTTCGAGTAAATCATAAATAATTGTGCACCGGTGGTATTGGATAGCGCTATCGCTCGTAAATTACAAACGAAGAAACTTTATGTAATCACGAAAGCCGGACTGCGCTTCGCAGCCGGATTCAGCCGGATAAGAATATAAATAATTGCTTAATGACGAGGATTTTCAGGGTGGAGCGAATTTGGGACATGAATTATTTATTGAAAATAACATACAACATGTTTGCCGTGACGATTTACAGCCACGACTTTCGATTTTTGCACAAACAAATTTTTACGGACAAAAATGGAATGAATTATAAATCATTCTTAACATCCACAAGATTTATTATACAGGTTGATTTTTTTAAAACAAGCCTCCCTGGATATCTCAGAAAAATAAACAAAAATTAGAAAAGCCCTAAACAGTGTACTTTTGAAAATTGTAGTATCAACCCCCTTTGTAATACAAACCACCCTTCCAAAATTTTAGTTGTGATACCTAAAAATCAAAGGTATTTTGACCAGGAATTCGGGTGTTTTGTGTGTGTTTCACCCTGTAAAGCTGTGTTTTCGTAAAAAATTAAACAGTACAAAAGAGCATTTTGTTATGGTGTTATGGAATTTGCCGCGTTTCTTGGCTGCGAAATTAAATGTCACAAAAATATTGCAAAGTTGGCGATAAATTCAATGTTGAAATTATTTCCGATAGTTTTACGACGGTTTTAATAACTGTCGCAGAGGAAAAGTTTACGTTTCCATTTGGAATTCGCGCAAATTAATTTTAATTTCTTCCTAATTTATCTCCATTTTTTGTAAACAACCATTAACATTTTTCTCTCACAACTCCAAAGAAATTTCCATCAAATTCACTTCTAAGCAGCTAAAGTCGGCCTCGAATTGCCGTGCTTGCTAGCTAACAATTATCTTCATTGTGACTTCTTTTGTTAACTTAATCTATAACTACATTTCACCGCAATTTGAAACACATTTTAACCTAATAAGTATCATTATGTTTTTAACCAGAAGCAATAAAACGTGTTTTCTTTTAATCTGCTCTTTAAAAATCATTTTTTTAATTTAATTTCAATTAAAAAAAGTTTTTCAAAATCGTCTGTGAAAAGACTAAAATTGACACAGAAGTGGTTCATTCTACAATATTGGACAACAGTATTATCAAGACATAGTCCTATTGCTAACGTATATGTGGATATAAGTATGGGTTTTATTTTCTACAATTTTTTTCCCAGTTTCGTAGTTTTGTATGGTGGTTAATTATTGTGCAGTTTATGAACAAAATAACACTATTGAAACAAGAAATCTGACAACACTGAAGTGAACTGTCAATCGAGAACTATCATGATAACTTAAGCGCCAAAAATAGTTTTTGCGACTTCGGTAAAATTTTTAATATACACTAAAGAAATTTTTCATAACTCATGTGTTTTCGTAATGAAAAATAAAACTTAAGTGTCTTGACACATAAATAACTATTCTTTAAACATCTTTTTAAATACTTGTAAATCGCAGAAATAAATTTAGTAAATTTCCAAAAATTTGTAAACAAAATTTTAAATTATTATTAATTTGAAGAAAATCGATTGTTTCCTATTTACTCAATTTTGACCACTTACAGCAAGCAATTTAGAACAGATTTTATATTACACTTTTTTTATTAAAAAATAAGGCATAAATATTTCATTAGACGTCAAAGATACAGAGTATCCGGAAAGTCGTGCACCTCCTTGAAAGGGAGTAATTATCTAGTCCTCCAGAGTACTGAAAAACGGTTTAAAAAATTCTATCTGTCAAAAAATTTTGACATTTATTTTTTGACATTTGACATTTTTTGATGTCTAGTTAATGATACTGATGATCTTGTATAGGTTTTTTTTACAATTATTTAGTAAAGGTTTAAATATTTTGCCAATAAAAGCCACAAATAACATTGCACAGAGTTACAATTTAGGATACAGCTTCATTGTTTCCTTTTTTAATAGCCTGTACCAAAAAAACTTGGCAAGTTATTTTTCCAACAGAAATAAATAGAGTCAAAGTGCAAAATTGAAATTTTTTAAACATTTTTTCCATGTTACTTGAAATTTTTCTCTGGGGCGCGAGTTCTGGCGCACCCTGTATACTTAGAATTAAACAGTCAAAAAAAAATAAAACGTTGTGTAAAATGATATTTCAATAAATAAGTTTTCAATACCCAAAAGCACATATTTTGTGAAGAATGGTGTATTTTGAGGGTTTTACCACAAGCCGTGTGTGAAACACGTTTTTCCACACTTGTTAATTTGACGTTTACAGGTTAAGAGGCCAAAAATATGTTACCCAATTAACCAAAAAAATAATAAATAAAATGTCTCTAGTGTAGTAGGCTGTATACCTAATTATAGTTTCTTAACCAGTTTATAGTTATCGCTGCACACTAGGATATTTAGAATTTCAGCCTAATTATCTATGGAACATACATATACCTAATATACTTTACGAGAGTTTTACGACATTATATGTACTTAATACCTTTTAATGTTTTTCTTTTAACCACAACTTGGAAACAATTGTTTTTTATAGCTAACGTCTGTTTCAAATTGATGTCGACAATAGTTCTGCAACTTTTATACATCTTTTCCTCAGTTGACGGTAGAAGAAAAAACTAGTGGCCCGGCCTTAAAAACCCGCTCTTGTTTCGCTTCACTAATTAATTCCAGTGACACCTTAAATGTCAGTGATTTTTTCACCTTCACTGTTGTCAATTACCCCTCGACGAAACGGCACGACCGCCATCGAAACAGTAGACAGCTCCTTTAATTACAGCAATCGATAATTTCAGTCACGTTTCTCAGAAAGCACTCCTACGCGCTTTCATCTCATCGTCGAGAAAAAAATCAAAAATTTTCTAATTCCAATTGCAACAGAGCCCTCAGATGCCTCGCTTACATAATCACCAGGAAACCGCAATTACGATCAAAACCCGAGATAAAACACGGGCCTTGATATTTAAAAAACATTTTGGGGACCGGTTTTTCAGGAAAATCCTACCTATGGACGAGGTGTAGACGGCGTTGACGACAGGTTGTGCGTAAATAGGCTTAACCACTGGCGCCACCTGTTTGACGATAGCGGGAACGTGTTTAACAGGTGGGAGATGCAAAGATGGCGCGCTTTTCGACACCACGGCGTTGAACCCGTTCACAGGGTCGGCAACGTAGTCCACTGTACGGATGCTGCCGTCGGGCTCCACCAGCGAGTACTGCCCTTTGACGACGTCGCCGTCGCGGACTTCCGTCTGCGCCTTCTGGTCACCAGTGTGTGGGTCTGACACACCGTATTTGAACGCGTATTTCGGGTGTGACTGTAAAAATTAAAATAAAAGCAAAAAAATCTCGACTGGGGCACTCTGTATACATCCAAAAATAAAAAAATTACAATTTTACAAACTGTTATAATACGAAAAAAAAAAAATAGAAGATGTTCCAACTGAAACATCCTGTATGAAATTCAAATCTAAAATTTTATTTTATTTCAAGAATCGAAAATTTTTAAATGCCGTCTTTGACTGCATTAAATAATAATAAAAAAAATAGGGCCTCAATAAGATCTCAGTTGGGACATCCTGTATCAAGTTAAGCCACAGCAGGGGCGGATCCAGAAATTAATTTTGGGGGGGGGACTATCTAAAAATTTTTAGAATGATGAGGGTATACAGTGAGCGGCAAAATTATAGAACAATCTTATTTATTAAAACTGAAAATATGGTGTTTTGGAAAAATGCTCAAACAGGTCAATTTTCTTTTTAAAAAATACAAAATTTTTAACTTGATTTAAAATTCTATCTTTGTTTTTTATTGATATTATTTTACTTTTTGGATAATTTTTTTTTGAGAATTTTATGTAATACATAATATTTTGGTGTTGCCATTTCGATAATTAAAAAATCTATCGAATTGGCTAAATAAATTAGGGGTTTCCAATTATGTATAGGTAAGGTTTTCTAGCGAGTTGGTAAAGTTCATTATTCAAACAGATATAAACTTAATTTAATTAGATACCTAAGATGTGGCCCAAAGAAAATTACAATTGATGATTTCTTTTTAAATTAGTAAAAACTAAGTAAGTATCGAGAGATCAAGATAATTTGTCCTTGTATCCGAAAACGTATGTCCTGTGCGTATGTCTGTGAAACGTCGAATAAAATGACAAGTGGAAAGGTAAAATCCCATGATCAAAAAGATAATTAAATTTATGATTTACCTTCAAAAAAGAACGGTCTTATTATTATACGTCGGCGACTAACTCCAGCCCATTTTGCCGTTTTAGACTTGTCATTTTATTTGACGTTTCATGTGCAGTTAGTTCAAAAACAGACATACGTACAGTTGCGGAATTAGAAATTCGAGCAGTACCTATTTTTCGGTCACTTTAAAAAGTTCACTGTAAACTACCTTTTACTCTCATCATAACTGACATTTGACAATGAAACTTATTTTTATTTGTTGCTAAATTTGTTAATTAAACAATTTGTCTGTCTTAGGAAATTTATTAATTAAACTAAGTGTAATTAAATCATCGCTTTGATCTGCTGACTACCCCGTTATTATGCCACAAATCACTAATTTTGAAAGTAAATAAGTCAAAATGACATAAATATGACAAGAGTAAAAAATGAGGTTATTAATACAGGGTTATTCACGGGAGGGTTATTTCTGATTTTTTTTGCCGCAACCAACAATACCAATCTCACAAACTACTAAATTAAATATGTTATTTCTTTAAAATTACAATTCAAAGTAAGTTGGATAAATTTGCCAGAAATGTCAGATTGACAGATAACCTATATTTAATCAAAATTCAACATATAAATTAACAAGTTAAGTTAATATAAAAGGTGTTTGAAGTGTCTAGCATCGACTTCTAAACATGCTCCTAGTCGGTTGAACATAACAAAACATGTCGCATCGTTTGAGTGATAATTTTTTTACTATAATGTCACAGAGACAAGACTAATAACTAACAGCTATCGTGGATATTTAGTTATAATTATTTTCAAAATTTGAAATCAAGAAGTTGTTGCAATATGTATATGGGTTGCGGCAAAAACAAATTCAGAAATAACCCTCTCGTGAGTTTACATTATAAAAATGACAGTACTGCCTGAAATTTTAATTCCGCAACTGTACGTTTTCGGATCCAAAAATGATTACAAATTATTTTGATTTCTCGGTATATGTATGATTTGTACAGAGTGGTGGTAAATGATTTTCATCTAGCCAGCTTTGGAGTTTTTTTGCATGTAACTTTATTTGTGCCGCTCTACTTTTTTGAAAGCTCTAGTTCTGTCATTAGTGTCACTTATTAATTAATAATAAATTGTTGTTGATTAAATTTTTATTGTTTCAACTAATTTCCAATAATAATTGATAATAATGTATACTTTGGAAGAAAACAAGTCTATTTTCGAAGTGGACGCTTAGTAAACGGCGATTTTTTAATTTTGAGTTCCAACAAGTAGGAACCCCTATTCTCGTAAAGCGGCATTTTTTATTTTACATGGAAAATTCACAGCTGGCTAGATGAAAATCATTTATAACCACTCTGTATTAATAAGTGTGATTTAAAAAGAATTCTAATGTTTTTATTAAAAAAAACTTTAGGTCATAAGGTTTTTATATCAAAATTTAAATATAAAAAATTGAAGCTTATGGTGCAAGTTTGGGGCCTGGCCCCCTTGAGCCCTTGAGCCACAGCCTGCTATTTTGGATTGCAAATTGTTTATTTCGTGATCAGAAAAAAACCTAAAAATTTTATTTCTTCCATTTTACGAGTTATAAAACGTCGACAATAACCAATAGCCGTTACACGCGCATAAAAACCATGATTAGCGGTCCATAATATACCGAGTGTTTCGTAATCTAGGTCGGGAAACGCGATTTCCCAGCGAAAAATCCCACACTTTCCCAACTTACGTAATAATCGACGGCATGTTGCCCTCGACCGACGACCGCCGCCGCCACTGCCCCATGTATAAAAATGGCCGCCACCCAAAACTACAACAAACAAATTAAAAAAATAACCCCAAGTCTCACTCACGCACCTTCATTGTGTTTTTCTTGAAAAAAAAATTGACTGCGAGTCTCCTAGCCTACTTGGTATATATAAGAACCTCCCAGTAGACAATGCATATTGTCTCCCCCACCCCCGCCAGTGGCGCAACAAGGTCGCACCACTTCATATTTCCAAAAAAATCAAATTGAACTGTGATTAGTGTTAATTTCGATAATTGTGGGTAATGAAGAGTCGCTTTGTTTTGGGCGAAAGTGAAGAAGTTTGGACGGAAGTTGAATTATGTAACTGGTGGTAACAGTGATTTGTTTGTAATTAAACGGCCATTAAGTAATCTCTCATTAATTCAATTGGAGGTTGGATTTAAATAAAATCAGCAGTCACGCGATTTGATTCATTAATATTTAATATAATCCGGATTTTTCCGAGTTTTTGATAAGGGACTTGTAGGAAAACGCACACTTTTGTTGCGTCTATTTTTCGACAATGTTTCGTCCGTTGTAATGATTTCTCTCTCCTCAAGGTTCGTTTCACAAGAGATAAGACGAGAGATTAGCGGCCTTATGAATAATAGTCGTGCGATTTTCGCCCATTCATAACACAAGTGTTGATCCGCTGATTAATTATGTATTAATGCGCCACAACTACGCACTACTAAAGAAAAATTTTTAATAACAAAAATAAATCAAAGTAAAATTTAACAAAAATCACCCCCTGTATGTTATTCGCAATAAAACCGCTAAAATATATTGCACGGTCCATAAATTCCTTTAATAGCACCTATCAAAAAAACAATTTTAGCCAAATATATAAATAAAAATTCCTTGTTAATATTCAGTTAGACTGGTCAAGATGAAAGCAATTTTTCTCGCTGTAGCACTCGCTGTGATTTTGTGTCCGTCGGATGGTAAGTGAATAATTATGAAACAAGTCTCCAAATGCAATTTTCAGGTTCAGGGTACCGCCAATGCGGCTTTTGCCATAAAAAATGCTCCCCCAATTACAATAAAAAGCTGATTCCTTGCACCTCACACTGTTTTTCTGTAGCTTTTAAAGGTGAATTTCTTGTGAAAGTGATGATTTTTCCTAATAATTGGCTTGTAGACGGAGATGTTTATAGAGGGTGTGCCCCAACCAACAACGCCGAATTGCCACAAAAGTGTTACAAATGGCGGACGACGCATGGGGGAATCAAGGAGTGTTACACTTGTGACAGAGATTCTTGTAACATTACACCTCTTTAAAAAGAGCAAAATGTTCTAGCTTGAGGCCAATTAATAGAAAGTTTGTGACAAAAATTGTTTTATTTCAAACTCAAGAAATTTAAAAAAATTGTTTTTTTTTTAATTAATATTTTCATTAAAAAAGTCACATTATTTTGGAATAACGTTTCGTTATTACTTATTACCAACATAAAAACTTGGCGTTTAAAATAATTATGGCTAAAATTAAGAATTTGCATTGCTACCAACAGCCACACGCAATAATTTGCATAATGAATACCTCATTTTACGAATGAGATAATTATAATGTAAGTTCTGGCCTAAAAGTCAGTAAACTCTTCTTCTTAAAAAAATGAAAGAATTAGAGAAAAAAATACAATCCTAAGTGGTACTAAAAGCGATTTTCTGAGATTAGCTTAGCTTATCTCGTTTCAACAAACAAAAAGTGAAAGTTTCCCTCAGATGTGAATCTCATTTGACATTAAAAAAGTTACCCAAACTGTCTTTATCAAAATCTGCTTAATAAATAATTAATTCAAACACAAAGAAACTCGATTTAATTCTAACAAAACACTTGCCAATTATCCAAACCCGTGTTTTCGTCTTGTTACGTGAGAATTACGAGAAATTAGAAACCAGAGCAAGGTCACACTTTTTATTCAAAAACTACAAACATTTCCTGCATTTAATGGCTCAATAGTGTCCATGGCCGAGGAAGCCGTGCGCCGCCGCCACCACGGGGGCGGCATGCACCGCCTTCCCAATCCTTGTGACCACCGCATTGAACCCATTATGGTCATCGGCGGCGTAATGAACCACGCGAATTGTGCCATCAGGTTCGGCCACCGAGTACGACCCTTTGACCACATCTCCGTCTCTGACCTCGTGCTGGGTCTTGTGGTCGCCGGTCAACCCATCGGCCACCCCATAATTGTACGAGTAGCGCGGATGGGCCTGAAACGGAATTTCAGTTCTTGGAACATTTTTGATCAAAGTTTTACGTAATAATCGACGCCTTCGAGGGGGTCGTGGGGCACGGGGCCGTAGCCGTGATACCCTGGAACCACCCCACCGGTCACCATGCTGAAGACGACGGCCAAAACTGCGACCTGTGGAAACATCATTAATTGGGTTGTAGGCAACCAGTTATACACAATCGTGATATGTCACTCATCCTTTCACTTGTTAAATACCAACTTTGGAAAAAATTAATACTCACGAAGAGGAAAGCCATGTTAGGGTCTGTGGTTGCAACTGTACTGAAACTCCTCCCCAATGTTGGGTATTTATATGGAAAAGAACTCCTTCACTCATCTCAAGGTTTTCAAGGGATTTTTTTTGCGAAAAATCCGATTCCTATTCTTGCAGCCGTCTATTATGTTGCTCCATAATTTTAATAGGTCGTGAATGGTGTGTGAACTTTACTGTGCTCTTAATTCTAGACATTAATCGCTTTCTTATCAGGTGTTTAAGAGCCTGTGAGAAAATTGTGTCAAACTGATTAAAAAAATGACTTGATGCAGTTGAGGGCTCGGCTTCGCCTCGTCCGTCTGCATAAACTTGAACTTGAACAAATAATTCATGCAAATATTTTCAATTACATAAAATTAACGCTTGCATTTTTCCCCAATTCTTACACAATTAGTTAAATAATTATAATTATCTAAAAATTTCTGGGAATGGTATTTTTGGTATAAAAGACACAGTATGGCCGTATAAATCAGTTCAATTCACACATTCAATCACTACCAAAGAAAAAAATGTTTTCGAAGGTGATTTTTTCCAATTTTCTAATAAATTTTTTCAGCTTTTGACCCTTTTGGGTCCGCTTACGTCCAAGCCCAAGGCTACGCCTCCTATTCGGCCGGTTTGGGAGGCTTCTCCTTGAGTGAGCACCATCTCGAAAAGATGCACCACCCCAAGTACTCCTTCAAATACGGAGTTGAGGACAAACACACAAACACATCACTAACCAAATTTTTTCACTTGTTTTATTCAAATAAAGTTTATTTTTTTACTTTTTTGTTTTTTTTTTATACAAGGTTAGTCACGAGAGGGTTATTTCTGAATTTGTTTTTGCCGCAACCCATTATACATATTTCAACAACTTCTTGATTTCAAATTTTGAAAATAATTATAACTAAATCCACGATAGCTGTTATTAGTCTTGTCTCTGTGACATTATAGTAAAAAAATTATCTCTCAAACGATGCGACATGTTTTGTTATGTTTACCAACCGACTAGGTGCAGGTTTAGAAGTCGATGGTAGACACTTCAAACACCTTTTATATTAACTTAACTTGTTAATTTATATGTTGAATTTTGATTAAATATAGGTTATCTGTCAATCTGACATTTCTGGCAAATTTATCCAACTTACTTTGATTTGTAATTTTAAAGAAATAACATATTTAATTTAGTAGTTTGTGAGATTGGTATTGTTGGTTGCGGCAGAAAAAAATTCAGAAATAACCCTCCCGTGAATAACCCTATATTACAATAAGGTCGCTAGGTTACGGTGCATAAAAATTGAAAATAATTACGTTGCTATGGAAATACCATAGCAACAACGTATAAAATGTAAAGTTGCTAGGTGACAGTTTGCATTGTCATGGAAACGTCTACGTAATGCGTAGCCGTTTTGATGTTCAAATACGTATTTTTAAAACTCTGAAATAATAATTGTACCAATTGTTGCGCCACGTTGTAATTATTTTAATAGCTGTAGTAAAAATAGTAAAGTTCGTAGCCTTAACATTAGCTCCGCAATGAAAGAGCACCAATAAATATAAAATATTTTATATTGAAATAAATAATTAAATAAATAGTTACAAATTATTGTGTGGGAAGTAATAGCGATAGGGCGGATATCCTTGAGTCCCCGGAAATTGGTTCAGCGGTTTCAGCATCGATAATTTCAGGCCCTCCTCTTGCGTTGCCCTGAAAAAGCCTTCAGCATTGGGCAGTAAAGCGGTGGCAGTCACCTGTAGCCCCTGTGGTCGGCGACGTAGCGCACCATCCTGACCCTTCCCTCGGGATCGACGTAGCCGTAGCTGCCCGTCACCGTCCCGTTGGGATGTCGCTCCTCGTCCCGGAATTGGACGTTCCCGCTGGCGGGATCATCGATATCGTAGCCGAAGGCGTAGGTTCCGGGTCCTGAAGGTTCCCGGAAATTGTAGCTGTTCCAGTCCGCCAAGGATAATCGCGCGGCGGGAGCGCACATTCGCAGCCAAACGACCAACTGAAATTTTTTTTCAGATCACTCGCCCATTATTATATTTAAATTTTCGACGCGGCCCACAAGAAAATCCGGATTATTGGCAGTTATCGGTTATAAATTTCGGTGGGAAATTATAGCGCGACACCTTTATTATGCAAATGCGGGCAATGGGGGCGGCCAGTGGCGGCGGGGAGTTTATTACTTGTTGATTTTAAGTGGAGAAAATTCAGGTAATTGAGACGTAAACGTCTTTTTCGTGTTGGCGAGTTTTATTGACAAGTTGGCGAAGATCGGATTACTGAATAAATTAATTGGGAAAAAATTCTAAATATAGCAGGCAGGATGCCTCGAGAAAATAAAAAATTATTTAAATACAAACCCACATGTTTTTTGCTAATTAGAAAAAACGCTTTTACATCGGAAAATTAATCTTCCTCTTGTTTTTGATAATCATTAAAATCAAAAGACTCGGAGAAAAATAATTAAAAGTAAAGTTTTTGCCAAAAGTAACAAAAACAACCATGATTAATATTATTAGTTTGATTTAGTATGATTTAGTAGAGATTTGACTTATTTTTTGTTTAAAATAATAAAAAAATGAAGAAAAAAGTGATTTTTTAAAAATGATGAATAAAATATTTTAAGAAAAACAGTCAATTTTCTAAAGAAAAAACTGTAAAACTTGATAAATGACTTGTTTTTACAACAAACTTAAAAAAACTTGTTGTTTTTCTCTTTGCAACAAAGTTTAATCCTTGGTTAAAAAAAAATAAAAATGTAGCCAAAAACGCAATTTTCAACAATCTTTTTTATACAGGGCGTTTCTGAACTCCACATTGGAAATAATTTTAGGAGTTTTAACAATGATATTTATCTAAAATTTTGTTTATGGCCATAATAAGTTAGCTCCTCTGCAATAAAAATATTTTCAAAATGGTGGCACTTCCGGAAGGGAGTACTAACTGCGTTATTATAAATAGAAAGCGCTTTTTATTGCGTTTTTTTGAGAGAGTTTTTATTAGCCTTCCCTATACCTAAGTTTAACCGTTTTTGAAATAAACTGCTCCACACAAAGGTTAAGGAAGTGTGCAATAATTACAATAATTAATTAAATTAATAAATTATTAAAAAATAAATTAATAATTAATTAAAAGTAAGATAAAGGCAGATATCTCTTTACTTTTTTGTTTTTGCTGGATTCCACAATGCTTAGAAGAATAAAATTTGTTGTTGTAAAAATAATGCGACTTCCTTAACTTTTGTGTTACTGATATTTAGAGATTTTTGAAATTTTTTGGATTTGCAACTTTCTCTTTAAAAATCGATGACTCTACCATTTTTAATTATCTTCGAATCGTATTTGGGTAGATGAAAGAGAAAGGTTAGATCCATTTCTTGGATGTATTCATAATTGCAAAAATAATTATTATATCCCCAAAAAAGTTATGTTTCAAAAACTTTAAACACCTTTAATCGTAAAGTATCCATTTTAGAAAGACAAGTCAATTTAAAAAAAACTGCAAAAATGATTTGTTTTGGGAAAAATGTACAGTTCTACTTTTTTATGTTCTCGCTTTTTTTCTTAGTATTGCAAAAAATTGTCATAAAAATTCTGATTTTCATGTAATTTTACTTATAATACGATTTTTGCTCTACTTTTGAACTGTTTCTTATTTGCATTAAATAAAATCATAGAAAAGCAAACTTCTGGAAAAATCTAACTTTTTATTTTTTATACAAACGTGCCAACGTAACTTTTTTATGATAATTGCAATAAAACGCAACTTATTTTGTAATTTTGTTCCTTTTTTGTCAGTTATGTAAAAAAAATATTTTTCTTTCAGATTTGAAACTTTACTCACCAACGCCAGCACGCCCGTCATCATTCCCTCGCCCCTAATCACTCAACTCCCAACAATGGTCCCGCACAGTTCATTACCACGAACTTGTCAAAAAGCTGCCTCTTGTCCCATCTTATAATCTCAAAACTCCTACCCGAGTAGAGGTGGGACACCAAAAACTCCACCACATCGACAAATTGCAAACCAATTAAACCACGAATTCGCGTGCTACTAGACGAAGAAAAATCTCAGAAAAAAAATCATAGCCTCAAGAAACACAATGTTAGTGACCCCAAAAAAACTCAAATTGGGATTACTCTTCCTACATCGACATTGCCTCCTTTTATTGCCCTCATATATAATAAATACCGCTATCACATAAAATATTTTCTCGAATTAGTCAGAGGTGGTAAATACGCTAGTTTTTTTATTACCAGTGGGCGGTTATGGCCGCCGCTCCACATTGATTGATCTTATCACGAAATTAGACGAAGCGTGTTTAAAATGCCGCCCCCACCAGATCACCAAATCGAACCATTGTGGGTGATGCTGTAATTACCCAGAGATGGGTGATTTACGGCTCAAATTGAATGTGTTTACACGGGAAGAAAACGTGTTTTAGTTTGTTTGAGAATCAAGGCGGCGGGGTATAACCACTGAACAAATACTGAAAGCAAACACTTAGTGGTGTTCGGGAGGTCACTGACTGTGAGTTTTGTGCATTTTTACCGAGAAAAATGGGCATTTTTCAAAAAATAAAATAATTTAATAATTTAGGCAACCAACAATACATTTTTTTAATTATATCAGAAATTTTTATTATTTTGACGATAGACACTCTCTAAACTATAATGAAACCTAAATATAACTGTAATGTAAAATTATTAGCTAGAATTTTTTGTTTACTATTTGGCTGAAACTGAAAGAAAAACTTTAAAGCGAGAAAAGTAACAAAACAAAGTGTTTTCAATATGTTTAAAGTATGTAGGGTATTGGAAAAGCGTCACATTGATAACGTGACACGTAAAATCGGATAAAGCAAAGAGGGGTTCAAAAAAATAAACACTTTATTAACGAAATTACAAATATACATGGTGATTGTGTAAAACTTTAGTGATGGTATGTCCCATAGGCCAATGGTATGGCGGGCTGCGGATGCACGGCATGCCCCGTCCTGGTGACAATCGCATTGAACCCGCTGTGCCCATCGTCCTGGTACTGGACTTTCCTGATGGTACCATCGGGTTCCACCAAGGAGTACTCGCCTTTGACCACATCGCCATCTCTCTCCTCTGTCTGTTCCTTGATATCACCGGTATGCCCATCTTTCACTCCATACTCGAAATGATACTTGGGATAGGCCTGTACCAAATAAGACCAAACGAGATTTCTCGTTGAAACTACTCACCACTGGTTCGACTTTGGCCAAAATGGGCCCTCCGTAGCCCTTATATTCCAGCGAGTGGGCCGCCACAGCCAAGAACGCCACTAAAAAAAACTGAAAAGGATTTTCAGGAAGGTTTTACGGTTCGTCCACGTACCTTGTCCATTTTGCTCGAATAATGCACTACTAGCACGAGAGAAAATCCTTACGTATTTATACTGACCTGGGGTGGCCCCCTCTGCCGCCAAGAGACACCCAGGCCGTGTGCGAGAGCCCCAAATTTGGGGAAATTGCAAAACAACCACCACAGGCCTTGCATTGTCTCAATTACAAGGAACTTCCTGACATTGAAACGGCGAAAGGATCACAATCCTGCGTCCTGCTGCGAATTACATAAGAGAGTTTACTGAACGTTTTATTGCCCCGTGTGATTCATGAGGGCAGGAAGTAATGCATATGCACAGCCAACTAGCTCGCGCTTTATGTCCATATCAAATATAGCGCTGGAGAGAAATTTTATCGCGTTTCTTTCTCACTTAATTTTCAGTTATCTCAATGACGCATATTTCATCCTTTGCACGCGCAATTTCGCCCGGAAAATAAACACAAATCATGGGTTTCACATTTTTATTTCAACAAAAACACTTAAAAATAAACAACAGTGTATCATTTTATTTCAAAATTCAAGTGGCCTCTGACTTTGAAATTAAGTTGGCACTATAATGTAATGTTGCCAACTTAGTTAAACAGTGGCGGCTCGTGTATTTTAACAGTCTCATGGTTTGACGTACTCGACGGTGGCCCTGAAGCCGTGTGTGCCATCGGCGGTGTATTTAACAATTCTTAGGATGCCATCGGCTTGTAGTACTTTATATTCGCCTAAAACGCTGTCTCCGTCTCTTGTCTCTTTATGAGCTTGCGAATTTCCGGTGACAGGATCCTCCACTCCGTATGAATATAAATAGTCCGGTTTGGCGACGTAATCGAGACTATAATGCTGGTTGTGGTAGTGACTAGGGACCTGGATTTGGTGAATTTGGCCACTGACGGGCCCCCGAAATTTATAAAATGAGTAACTGCCATCGTCTTCTGGTGTCACTAAAGGCAAACAAACCGTCTGAAAGCAAAAAATTATTACTTCGTATCGACTTATTACACGAACTTACAAGAAACACGAGGACTTGCATCTTGTCTAGCACTAAGTCGGAATATTTGAAGCGGGATTTATATCTTTGCAAATTGTGAAATTTTAATGGTGGATGATTTTTTTGGGAAATTATTACAAATGTGATGAATTATCTAATGGTTGGAATGGTTTAATGGGTCAATTGTGGTTTTACGTGGTACCACCATAAGTTAGAACACGTCGGCGCTCGACTGGAAAAAATCGCATTATTGGCCATTTTTGATCTTAGATTGGCAACTTTGACTGTCAAGCTCAACCTGTCAAACTTTTATAGGCAACTGTCATTCATTTGCGACGGCCAACCCCTGACTTACTCGTCGCCGAAAACATCCTAACGGCCCCTAATTCAGTCTTGCCACTAAATTTTACAATTACTTTTTACAATTTACAATTAATTAATAGAACATGAAATTTAGTCAATGTTTACTTCATTAAATTGTGTTTATTTGTAGAGTTTTATTGCAATGATCAATCATACAAAACAAATTGCGTTAATTACACAAATTGTGAAAAATGTAAATGTCTGTAAACACGAAATTTTTGCGCATTTTCTTTTCGGTTGCAAAACACATTTCATCTTACATAAAAGTGCAGCCCACGTTTTTGAACTAGTGCAAACTTATCTAACACGATACGCAACCGCAGATTCTTTTACTCTCTTTTCCCCGAGTTAAAATAATAGTCTCTCGATTAAATAATCGTCTTTATCGCTGCGACCTGTTTGGAATATCAATGAATATCTCCATTGAATGATAAAATAATCAATCCGGAAGGCCACAAATCGATCGAAGAAAGGCACCGGTCGTTGCCACCATAACTCACGTTTAGTCTCCTTGACTGAAGATTAATTCTTCTTCGGTTGTGAGAAAGTAGGCCATGACCTTTGAGGGCCTGAAGAATACACATCGCTTGCATAATTATCATCTGAATTGCATTTATGTCACTCGCATGCAACCTCAGAGAGTTATTGCACATTTTGCCCGAATTAACTCAAGTCGGGTCTAGGGCGATTTTTTTTATAAAGTTTGCACAATTGTGGTGTTTTACAGTCAACAAATGCGCGCCTGCTAGATAAACCTTCCTCTGACCTTGACGTGAAACGAATTTTATTTACTTGCTACGCCACTGGTGTTCATTGTAAAATTGACCGCACTAACAAATAAATAGTCACAAAGACCCAAAATAATTTGCAATTCTGAGGCGTAACCGTTGTTGAAACTGACTTTTCTTATTCTTAAACTCAAAGTTTGTGACCTTGAAATAACTCCACGTGAATTGAGTTTTATTTACAGTTTGCTTTAACTTTACATAAAGATTATCAGACGGAGAAACTCGTATCACTGTTTTTTTTTCAATTTCTGGTTCCGAAGTAACCCAATTTTGAATTTTGAAACGCTTTTTTTACCCGTAAGTACGCCACTGGTGTCCGAAAATCGGTCATAGGCTCCTTTGATCAGCCCGCTTTTGATGATTTTTTCCATTCCAAATTTAAATAAACAGTGATAAAAATTTTTATTACGCTAATAGCGAGATTACATTGTGAAATATGTCCCCCATCGTAGAAAAAGATAAAGTCCGGAAGAGAAAAATTGGTTCAAATTTTCTCTAAATTAGTAAATAAGTGTGCTAACGAAAAAATTATGATAATAAATTTATTTTAATGTAGTGCGTCTGTACAATTTTATTATTATTGAGGCGCCCTCGACCTGTCCGAAGTTAGTCGCGTTTGTGCCATCGTGCTGTCAACTTCTGTCGCTAGCTTTACGCCGCTTATTCAGCGAATAAAATGTGATTTTTGAAATAAATAGGTAAATTCGCGTGGGGAGTCCCCCGGAAATTGTTCCTTCTTCGTGTTTGTGTGTTGCGTGTGACAATCGTGTGATTGTTTGTGAAATTTGAGGTTAGGTTGTCACATCTTGTAAGGGGGCGTCGTTCTGTTTCAGGGGGTGCAGCAACGACGGACGAGTGATGTATTTGCAATGCATTCGCCACGTAAGAAGTGATCATGTCGAGAGTGAAGTGTTGGGGAAAAATGGCACGAGTACATGTGTTGTGTAGTCTCTGGAAACACAGTAAATGGAGGACTAACGTTGCGAGCTAACGCTTTGTCACATTCCATAGTCTTAGTGCCATATTCCGAGATACCTCATATGTAAGTCAATCGGTGATGGGAGAAGACAGCAGGCCCCTTCTGGGGGTCCCCAAGATACACAAGGTCTTGCGCAAACTGCGACACAAACACCATTGCGCCTACAAGGCTTCCACCCTCAAGAAATGCGTCGTCTTCGTCATTCTACTCAGCATTATACTCATCATCATCTACTCGCAGTACATAGGGCACTCGCCCTCCTATCTCACAGGGTGAGTACACCTGAGGTGATCGGACCCACAATGTGCATTTTTTAATTAATTCAATTGACTATTAATTCCGGTGAGTGCGTTCGGAGGTACTCAAGCCGTAAATAAGATTATTACAAAAAAATTTATTGCTAACAGCGCGAACGAATTTTTAGTTCCCATGACTTGAAGTTGGCCGTGACAATGAGTTTTTACCAAGAAAAATTAAGTTTGGTTACGCAATATGCACAAAAATATTTTTTTCCGATCATAGATGATAGGGCGAAGGTTAAGTGTTAAAAAAATTGTTTAACTTTGTAGTTTTATTTTTATTTTGCGAGGGACACTAGAAATGTCACAACTTTGTTTTTTGCTCCAAATATTGACATTTGAAACTAAACTTTAGATTATACAATTCAATTTTTGATCAAAGTGGCCTACGAATTTGAAAAAAAATAGGTTGGCAACATTGGAGATACGGAGAATCGTCTCCATGTTTTTCAGCGTCACCAACTTGTCACGGGTCACTTAATTAATTTTTTAAGACAAATAACAATGATTTTCTGTAGTTATTAACAACCTGAAAAAATAATTTTACAAATGTAGGAATGGGTAAGACGTCAAAATCTGATATTACAAACCACAGCTTCCTTGATTAATTAAAGAAGGAAGCTGTGTTACAAACTATCAAATTTAAAATTTTTGTATAATATTATGTTCGGTTGCTAAATAACGTTAAAATTAAAATTGGTATTATTTTACCGTTACCTAGCAACTGACCTTTTCAGGAAGATGAAAGGTATGAAACCAAGCGTTTTTTGCACAATTACTGTACGAAAAAAATATTAAAATAAAATAAAATTTTTGGAAAATTCTTTTAGTTTTTGAGTTTTGCAATTTTTTGTTAAACAGCAGCTCAATATAAGATCTTTGTTACAAAGGTTATGGTTTACTTAGGATTACAATTATCTACAATTTGATTTAATTATTACTGAAAAAAATTCTCATATAGGCTGAGTCCAGGGGTGTCCAATCGGTTCATATTTTTTTTTTACTTGATATATGCCGTTTTTAACATCCGATACATCTACTTAAAGTGCACCATTTAAAAATATTTGTATCATACAGGGTGCGCCAGAACTCGCGCCCCAGAGAAAAATACCATATAAGATACCAGGAACATATAAAAAATGTTAACAACATTCTATCTACAAAAATTTCTAAAAGTTATGAGAGTTTTAAGTTTTACACTTTGACTCTATTTATTTCTCTTGGAAAAATAATTTTCCAAGTTTTTTTGCTACACGCCATTAGAAGAGGAAACAAGAAAACTCTATCCTAAATTGTAACTCTGTTTAATGTTGTTTGTGGCTTATATTGGCAAAATTTTTGTATTTTTACTAAATAATTATAAGAAAAATCTATTCAAGATCATCAGTATCATTAAATAGACATAAAAAATGTCAAATTTCAAAAAATAAATGTCAAAATTTTTTGACAGATAGTATTTTTTAAACATTTTTTTCATGTTTCTGGTAGCTTAACTTACTTGAAATTTATCTCTCGGGGGTGTGAGTTTTGAGTCATCCTGAAGACAGAGTTGTGAACCAAAGTTATTATTTTTTAGATAGAACACCTTACACATTTTTACATTATTAATAGTTTCTACGTAAAAAATAATAGTACGTTATGTAAACTTTTTCTTCTTCCCGTTTCGGAATTATTCAGTTTTTTGTTATAAAAAAGACCGACATTTGAAAAATTACTGCGAACTCGGTTGTGAATATTTTTCGAAAAAATTGCAAAAAAAACTCACCGTATAGGTTGCCACTTTGAAAAAAACCGGGTAACCCAAAAATGAAACAAAATTTCAATCTCAAAACACGATCACATTTTTATACCACTCTAATTTTTATTAATTATTATTTTCTGAAGGCAAATGATAAAGAAAAAAACATATATCTGTGTTAATCTTATGAGTTTGATTATTCGCTAACTATGTGTAAAATAAATAGTTTTTATTGCAGAAAAATTTGAAATTTTGTAATTATCAGTGAAATATACGTATTGGTCTGGTTTTTTAGACGCAGCGACGCATAGTATGAGATATGTTTCAAGCCATAAGATAACGTCGAAAAATAATTACATTGTAAAAAGCGTCCGTCTGCGGATAAAAATGCCGGCTTTGTTCCCCCGAATAGACGATGCAAAAATCGTTTTATTTTTCCCTAAACCGCGCTTAACGGAGCGTGGAGTGAATTATCCCCGATTTCAGTCTGATCCAGAGAAGCAACCGCCCCGAGCCGAACATCCGCTGCGGCACCATGAACGGCGGCCCCCGAATCCCACAAAATCACGACCACAAAACCGAGGCGCGTCTCCGGAGCTATCCCAAAGTCCTCGTTTTCGTCGAGACGATCTACTCGAAGCTGGGCAGAGACATCGCCGAACTCCTAGTCCACACCAGAATCAAGTAAAATGGATGCCGATAATCCAATTCAAGGGAAATTCAATTTTTCATTTTCAGATACAAGGTGGAGGTTGCCGGGAAAAGTCTTCCCGTGTTAACGAATCTCGACAAGGGCCGCTACGGAGTCATCGTCTTTGAAAATTTCAACAAGTATCTACAAATGGACAAGTGGAATAGGGAGTTGCTCGACAAGTACTGCCGGGAGTATTATGTAGGGATGATAGGGTTCATAACGCCGGAGGAAGAGACCTTTGTCGGGTCGCAACTCAAAGGATTTCCCCTCTTTATACACACAAATCTCAAACTAAAGGTGCAAAGGACAAAGATAGACTACCTCTAGAGAATCAAATTTTTATTTTCAAAAACAAAAAAATATTGTGACACCCTGTATATTACTTTTAAAGACTAGTTGCTAAGTTACGGCCATTTGAAAAATTAGGTTACCATGGAAACGTTAAAATTTTATTGTTTATTCTCACCAGTGGCGTAACTAACTTTGAATTTGTATTTAAAAATATCCATTCATACAACGTTATTTTTAAAGTTATCTTCAACCAAGATTTATTAAGTAAGAAGGTTGCCTCGTAACTTTTGCACCAATCACGTGTGCGCATTATTCGCGCGAATTGACGTCACTGGAGGTTTTGTTCAAAAATAGGATATGTAACCAAACATATTATTAAGTTAAAAAACTAGAACTCCGTAAAATAAATACTGATAAAATATTTTTTATTAAAGGTAAAATATACATTGATAAAAAAATATATAAATTTATTTTGCTAAAACTTGCAATTTTTAATTTTATTCATTTTTTCTTTGTTAGTTTATCAGAAATTTTCTCGATAACTATTTATCGCAGAACACTGATCTTTTTTGTGAATGATAGAAAATTTAATTAAAATTTTCTCTTCCCATGGTCCCAAACATAAGCTGTTATCACCAAAAGTCCGGAGTTACTATAAATAGAGCGCTCCGGGTGCCAAAAATCGACTAAAATCTCGACAAAAATCCAAAAAAAATTAACTTTAAAACCATATAACGTTTTTTACAATTTCTAGTATTCTTAAAGACTCAAAATAGTGCACAAAATGTTATTGGGTCAAGTTTAAGAGCTTACGAATTTTTTGAGTTTAAAAACGCTTGAAATATGTTTTTTTCGGCGTAAAATTACCCGCTGAACACGATGCTACAGGTTAAAATACCCTGCGATGCATAGTTTTTGCGATATTGAGTAATAAAGCAAAAAATAAGGCTAGAAGCATACAAGACCTATAAAGGAATATGTGGTAAATAGTGCAAGATGCAACACAATAATAACACAAATCTGAAATCTGACATAAGGTGATCAACTTCAGACAATTCAAAATCAAAATTGACGACAAAAAGAAGACTTTAACTTGAAAAAAACTTTGCTTTCACTGCAAATGGAAATCTCAAAAAATTGCACACTTAGGTGTGTTGGTCCTTAAATCGAGACAAATCAGGACATAAATGTAAAACAAGACAAGACAATAAAAACCTAAACATCTCCTGGCTAAATCAGGACGTTGGCCCCCTTAATCTGGCAGTCTGAAACCTGCGGCTGATCGAGCAAAACTCCACTGACGTCACCATATAGCCATCTTACTCGCTCTTTAATGTCTCTCACTCCAAGTTACCACTTAATAAATCTTGATCTTCAAATAAGAACAGAACTAAAATTAATGGTTTTTAGGAATCAATTTGTTGCAAAAAGCTTCACAAGACGGTAAAAAGCATCTTAAAAAAAGAAAAAAACAATTTGATAATAGTGTAATAGTCACAAAGTTTTCTTTTTTAATTAATTTGGAGTTCAATTCCTGTTTTTTGTGACGCCACTGATTTTCAAGAAGGATTTTTACCGCTTTGTCCCACAGGACGCCGCTTTGAACGCCGCTTCCCAGATTTTGCGTCTGACTCGCGCCGGAGAGACTGCCTGGGGCGAGCTCCCCTGCAACGACTGGACGGTTTTCCAGGCCAACCATTCCACGTATGAGCCTCTGGAATGGGCCCACCGCAGCGACGATTACCAACCTACCGAAAGTAAATTTCCTAATTTATCCCAAAGCTTTTTCTTTAAAATTCTCTTAGGTAACGTGCGCACTCCCCTTCCCACCGTCATCCAAGACCACGGCCTCTTTGACAACATCCAACGTGTGATTTTCGGCTCCGGTTTGAAATTCTGGCTCCATCGCCTCCTCTTCCTCGATTCACTCAGTTATCTCAGTCACGGCCAACTGTCGCTGTCGCTCGATCGTCGCCTCCTGGTGGACATTGACGACATCTTCGTCGGCGAAGTGGGCACTAGACTACGTCCCGAGGACGTCAAAGCGCTCATTGCCACGCAAACGCGAATCCAAACGATGATTCCCGGGTTTAAATTCAATCTGGGCTTTTCGGGGAAGTACATTTATCATGGGAATAGCGAAGAGGATAAAGGTGACGATCTCATCTTGGAAAATGTCGATAAGTTCATGTGGTTCTCGCACATGTGGAATCATCAACAACCACATCTTTACGATAATCTCACCGTGTTGATGGAGGATATGATGTTGAATAAGAATTTTGCCAAAGAAAAGGGAATTCCGGTCGATTCCGGGTATTCGGTCGCGCCGCATCATTCCGGAGTTTATCCGGTGCATGAGCTGTTGTATACGGCGTGGAAGAAAGTATGGAACATTAGAGTCACCTCCACCGAGGAATACCCCCATCTCAGGCCGGCGAGGTAAACAATTTCACCACACTGTAAAGTAGGCCATGAAATATTAATTTGGCAACACTGATTTATAGGAAATTGTCATTCGTCACTTGTGTTGCCAATAGATTTATTTGCTGTAAAAAAATCTAAAATTCAGTTACTAGGCCACTTGATTATAATGGTAAAAAATTTAGTTACACAGTTGGAAAAAAATTGTAGGTTGCGAAGGGGTTTCATTCACCGAAATATCATGGTTTTGCCTCGTCAGACTTGCGGTTTGTTCACACACACCATGCTTATTGAGAAGTACCCTGGGGGTAGAGAAAAACTAGACGAATCGATACAAGGAGGCGAGTTATTTCAAACAATTGTATACAATCCTGTACGTCCCCAAAAATGTGAAAAAACATTTAAAAAAATATTTTTTTTCCAGATTAATATTTTTATGACTCACATGTCGAATTACGGAAACGATAGACTAGGTTTATACACTTTCGAATCTGTAATAAAATTTATACAATGTTGGACCAATATTAAACTTAGTTCAGCGCCACCTCTGCAACTAGCCGAAAGTTACTTCAAGTTATATCCCGGTGAATCGGATCCTGTTTGGGGGGTAAGTCGCCAAAAAATTTTCGAATTAAATTACAGTTTCCTGTAGAATCCGTGCGACGACCTTCGTCACCAAAAAATCTGGTCCAAGAACAAATCGTGCGATTCTCTCCCGAAATTTCTCGTGATAGGGCCCCAAAAAACCGGTACTACGGCCCTGTACACGTTTCTATCTTTACATCCTGCGATTGCTAGTAATCTTCCAAGTCCGGACACCTTCGAAGAAATCCAGTTTTTCAACGCGCACAACTACCTCAGAGGATTAGATTGGTGAGTCGAGGCGAAGCCGAGTTATTGTCACTGTGATTTTTTTACCCAGGTATATGAATTTTTTCCCCGTGGATTCCAACTCCTCGCACTACTATTTCGAGAAGAGTGCGACGTATTTCGACGGCGAGTTGGTCCCCAAGCGGGTGCATGCCCTCCTCCCCCATGCGAAGCTAGTTACGATTTTGATTTCTCCAGCCAAGAGGGCGTATTCGTGGTACCAACACACGAAAGCTCATGGGGACATCATCGCGAACAACTATAGTTTCCACCAGGTGATAACGGCGAGTGACACGGCCCCGAAGCCGTTGAGAGACCTCCGAAATCGGTGCCTTAATCCGGGGAAGTACGCGCAGCATTTGGAGCGGTGGTTGACGTTTTTCCCGCCTCAGTCGTTGCATATTATCGACGGGGAGGAGTTGAAGTCGAATCCGGTCGAGGTCATGAACGAAATGCAAAAGTTTTTGAAGATAACGCCCTTTTTCAATTACACGGAGCATTTGAGATTTGATCCGAAGAAGGGGTTTTATTGCCAGGTGGTGAGTGGGGATCATACCAAGTGTTTGGGGAGGAGTAAGGGCCGGCAGTATCCTCCCATGGAGGAGAAGTCGCTCAAGTTGTTACAGAGGTATTATTTGAGTCATAATACGGCGTTGGTCAAGTTGATGAAGAGGATTGGCTTGAGGAATATTCCAAATTGGTTGAAGGAAGACTTGTCTGATTCACCAGCGTGAATTTTCATTGTACTTATTTGGATAAGTCGGTGTGATATTAAATTAGAACAATCTTGGAGATAATAAATGGTAATTTTTATGAAATGACATATCATGGTTGAATTTTAGGCAATACTATTCTAAAATTGAAATCAATTATGAGTTTTTGAGGCGTTGTCCATTTTTCATGTTGGAGTGTTTTTAGCTAGAACATGATTGTGCAATAGTTTTTATTCCTTGCGTCCACGATGTGAGCTTATTAGGTGTTTGAAATAGATTAGTTTTCATTCAATTCAAGCATATCCATTGACTGAATGTATTAGGCTTCGCGCCGTCCTATTCCATCAAAGAATAGAACGCAATTTAATTTATGTGTAATAATCGTGTATATATTTTTATTTATAAACAAATTAATACGTGCCATTTTTTTGTACATAGTTTTCTAATTGTGGCAATTTCACGATTGTTAGATGATCTTTCATGTCTATTTTACGAGATTGATGTATATTGCATGTAATTTATAACATTCTAAAATCACACATTGATGTAAATATTTCAGTTATTGCATAGCTGTTAAAAGTGGTAAAATGACAATAAAATGATACAACATTCAGATTTCATTACAGTTACCTGTAATCAAACAGTAGTGCTAGGCGCGTCTTTAAAAAATCTATTAACGAACTTGTTTGGGTGTGTTAATGTTAACACCCTAGTGTATTTTTCGTTTTAATGTTGGTGACAATGACGTTGGAAATTAATAAACTTGCGAATTTTCGGTGGCAAACATTGAGCAATTATTTCCAGATTACGCACATAATGACAAATGTTAATTTCAATAGAATTTTTCAACGCCTTTATAATGAATAATACAAACACTGCTACGTGTCACCAAGTGACGAAAAATTTCCTAATTTTTTAGGAAAAGTCAAATTTGGTCGTAAAATTCAACGTCACTAAATCTGGGGAACTACATGTCCGGCTACAGTGTCGCAAACCGCTGAAAAAGAAAATCTTCTTAATTCTGTTGCCAACATACAGTCATTCTGGATCACTTTGTAGCTATAATTCACTAAATAAACCCGAGAAATTATTTTACTTCGCTAAATAAGATCACAATTTTTAAAATTTTAATTCGGACGTACAAAATTTCGGATTACATGAAAAACATAAAATTAAATTGTTCACGTCATTTACTTGCTACAATACTAAACGAGCCCCTAGCATTAATAAAACTGAGATTTTAGTAATTTATTTACGTTATTAAATAAAACCACGCTTTTTAAAATAAATTCGTGCGTACGAGTTTTCGGCATATTAGGGTCCTTGAATTTGACAGTTGCTAATTTAAAAAAACCGGTGAAAACGTAAAAGAAATGCGGAATTGTGAGGATTTCCCGGCTCCCCCAGAGGGCGAAGTGTCTTTATGTGAAATAAACGGTCGAATGCAATGCACGAACCCCGACTTTGCCACCGTTTCAACCTTCACAACTGCGGTACTAATTCTAGGTTAGAGTCCCCAATGTAATTTCTCATTTAAGGTCGACAAACACCCGAAAGTCCACATAACTCGCGACTTGCTGCACCACCCGAACCTGGGGGACGAGGGCCGAGCCCTGTTTCTGCCCACAGACGTGCCTTTCTTAAAACAACTCACTCAGGTTTACGCCGAGCAGGGCTTGAAGGAGGTTCTGCAGACTGCCACATTGCACCAACATGTGCTTATATCGCAAAGTGCCCATCTTTTATTGAGACTTTGGCGGTATTTGCGAAAAGCGAGACTGATTTTGAACCCCAGTTTGGAGTACCACACGTGTGAGTTGATAGACGAGTTGAGCCAGACGCGAAACTGGGCTAACAACACCATCAAGTGCATTGCGTGGCATTTGCACAATTCGCGACTAGCTATAGCGACGTGTGACGACAGTGTGAGGATTTATTGCAATGATAGCAATTTTGTCCCTTTACTGAGATGCAAACAACAGAGAAATGTGACGTGCTTGGCATGGAGGCCCATGTCTTTGACGGAAATCGCCGTGGGGCACGAAACGGGGGTCATAATCTGGCACGTCGATTTCAACTCATTGGTACTCAATCTCATTTAACGTTATCACAAATAATTCAAATTTAATTTAGGTGACTAGACCGTCCGTGAGCAACAGTATAATGCTACATCGGGTGGAGCACAGACCTGTCATGAGTCTGGCTTGGAGCCCCCAAGGCAACCTCCTCGTGAGTGCCGCAGCCCTCGACTCAAACATCCTCGTCTGGGACGTCGAATTGAACAAAACCAGCATTTTGAAAGGGTCCAGAGACTCTGGAAACGTCCTACTCAAATGGTCCCCAGCCAAAGACAAACTCTTGAGTGTGTCAAACGGAATTGTGTTCAGGATTTGGGATTGCCAACATTGGGAAAACGAGCGTTGGACGGTGCCCTCTGGGCGCGTCCAAGCCGCCTGTTGGACAAGCTGTGGCACAAGTCTACTTTTTGCCACAAATACCGAACCCGTCATTTATGGATTAAACATAAAAAATGATCACGTATTCACTAGCAATGCCACTTCAATCGACCACGCTGTGCCTTTATTTGACCTCTCTAAAATCGATTTAGGGGGAATTTCAGTCGGTGGTGTTGTTCAGGCAATGGAAGCTGACCCGAAAGGGAACCACTTGGCTGTATTTTTTAAAGATACGAATTGTGTTGCTGTTTTTAGTGTAATAAAATCGCCACTTCTCCAATTAATACCAAGGTGAGTGATCGGTTTTGTGACAAAAATAACTCGTTTTTGCAGCTCCTTGATTACTGGGTTGGCCGCGGAAGTGCCCAGCACGATGGTGTTTCAACATAATTTCAAGCCTGGGGCTTGTTTATCGATTGCTTGGTCCAGTGGACGCCTTCAACACTTCCCAATAATTTACACAGACTTGACAAATAATTTTAATGCAATCGCCAATTAATTAAGTGAAATAAAATTGTTTTTTGTACAAAAATTAAGTTATTTTTATCACTGTCTTGGCCTCTTATTACTTGTGTAAGTTCCTGGGTCAGACTGTCTCTTCTCTGCAAATTTCAAGTTTTAATAATTGGAGGCAGTTGATTTGTAGACTTACTGATTTTATTTTCTGCTGCATTTGACGCTGATACGAATGTTCTTTGCAATTTCGTCTTTTTAACTTCTCTGTAGTTCATAGCAATCTCCTTACTTAATTCAGCCACCCTCAACATTAAAGGAGCCGGATAACTGGGCAATTATGTGATTTGAATATTTCGCGTTTAATTGTGAATTACTTACGTGCAACCCATAAATTCCATGTTTGTGAAAGCTGTAGCTAAAGCAACCAAGTAGTCTTCTGGAAATTTTTCTTTGTGGGCTTTCATAAACTCTCTACGCAACTGCCAATGCTCCTCAACGTCGGTGTCGTTGCGGTATTTGTCTATATCCCAATCGGTGGGGTAGGTCTGCGTCATTTTTTGATAATTTTTCCCTTTTTAAGTTTTTAATAAGTGGAGGTAAACAATTATAATAACCAAACCAAAAATTTTGACATCTGCTTCCAATGTCGCCAACCTATGAAATCAAATCAAACTATTTTTAATTAATTCCACTTACTACAAGTCATATAACTGCAATAAGCTTACGCAAAAACATTGCTAAAAAGCGATTATTAAACACAAAATTATAAATAAACGGTATGTGTTTAAAAAGTAAACAAAAATTAGAAACACCACAACCAACTGGGTGTAACTAAAGTCTCCAATTATTGTTTGACATATGTCAATTATGTCATATGTGTGACATTGACAGTTGTCGTCCTTTTTGAGTCATTTTGCATAAACATTTGTAAATTATGGAGTCAAGGATAGAAACGTCGGAATTGCAGCAATTGGTGGGAAGCGACGTCGACGGTGAGAACGACGACAGTACAGCCCACGACGAGACCATAACCGAAGTGAAAGTCATATCTCCCGTCAGGAGCACTAAAGTACTAAGATTTGAGCACGTTTTCACCTTAACTTCCAGTATTTACAGATGTCATCGTCTGGCAACACGAGTCGCAGTTCAGTTACTAAACTGGGGGCCCGCTACAATTTGGGCCCAAGTGCCCTAAACCCGAAGGTGTCTTTCGTGAATGAGAAACGCGTCAACCGTGATATCAGCAAAACTTCAACAGCCAGGCCCAGAAACGTTCACAAAGGTAAAAGTTGTGTTTTTTTATTTTGCATGTTTCACACATTTTTTTGATTTTCTTTTGGTTCGTTTTGCACGTGATTAGATAGTAATACAAATGTCCAACACCACTGTTTTATCTCCGAAGTGCCCGATGTGAGACACATGGAAAAGGCGCTTTTGGGGCTCTTGGCCGACTTCCATTCGGGGAAACTCAGGGCGTTTGGAAGCGGCTGCACTATGGAACAAATGACCAACATTAGACAACAGCAGGAAAAATTAGCCAAATTGCATTTTGATCTGGGGGCAGCCACTGTGCCCTCACTCAACGATGAAAATCTCCTAAGGTCGCAAAACACAATGACGCAACTTATACAAAGACTGGAGCAGTTGAGTGTCTCGATAGAGGGGCTCCATAGCACCAACAAATAACCTGTTATGATTCCATTTAAATGTTATGTTCCTTTAATTGTATTTTTATGTAAATTTTCCAATAATAAAATTTGTGGTTTCAAAGGTCGTTAATTTTAATTGATTTTCGTCACAAGTCGACTTTTAGAGTAAATGCGCCACGGTAGTTCAATAACCTTTTGACAGTAGTGACAGTACTTAAATCTAGGTTATGTCAGTGTTTTGCGTTTCATTCCGTTTCGAACAGTTTAAACCTTGAAAAATAAATAAAAATGTGATTAATTCACCTTAAACATGAGTAATGAGGAGAGACTTGTGACGGAGGTGCCTAGTAGCCTCAAACAACTCGCTAGGTTAGTCGTGAGAGGCTTCTACACCATCGAGGACGCCCTCATCGTGGACATGCTCGTCCGCAACCCTTGTATGAAAGAAGACGACATTTGTGAACTGTTAAAATTCGAACGAAAAATGCTCCGTGCTCGAATAGCCACCCTCAAAAACGACAAATTCATCCAAGTGCGCCTCCGTATGGAGACAGGAGCCGATAGCAAAGCCCAAAAAGTGAACTACTACTTCATCAATTACAAAACATTCGTGAACGTAGTTAAGTACAAGTTGGATTTAATGCGGAAACGTCTTGAGACGGAAGAACGCGACGCTACAAGTCGTGCTAGTTTCAAATGTCCCGGTTGTTTGAAAACCTTCACTGATCTCGAAGCCGACCAACTGTTTGACTACACCACGAGCGAATTCCGGTGCACTTATTGCCGGGAAGTGGTCGAAGAGGACTTGTCAGCCCTCCCGAAAAAAGACTCTCGCTTGCTTTTGGCGAAATTCAACGAGCAGCTGGAGCCCCTCTACATCCTTCTTCGCGAGGTTGAGGGAATTAAACTAGCGCCGGAAGTACTAGAACCCGAACCGGTCGATATCAGCACTATTCGAGGCATCGACAAGAAATTCATTTCACAACCGCAAGAAAACTGGTCAGGGGAAGCGACAAGAAACTCAGGATTTATGGTTGAGGAAACGCGAGTTGATGTCACAATCGGAGATGAGAACAACACTGCGGCGACCAACGCAAGGAAAGAAGCGCCAATCTGGATGATGGAATCCACTGTTATTACGAAAGAAGAAGATTCGGGGAAAAACACGGACTCTATCATGGACGCAAACAATGAAACTACTAGTAATAATGGCAAGACTGATGATATAATGAGTGTTTTGTTGGCTCATGAAAAGAAAGCCTCAAATTCGGCCGCCAATGCCCTCAAAGCGCTCAATAATGAATCCGATTCAAGTTCAGACGAAATGAATGAAGTGAAGGAAGAGACAGTTGAAATAGAGAATTCGGACAGTGATGAAGATGATGGAATCGTCCCCACGGTCACTGTAGGCAATCAGGTTTACAACATTACTGATATCAATGATACCATCATTGCGGAAATGACACAAGCAGAAAAGGAAATTTACGTTCAAGTGTTCCAAGACTACTATTCTCACATGAATTATTAAGCTAATTTATCTCATAAGTACCTAAACTATTTTTCTAACTGAACAGTAAATACAAAAGTGGTGTACATATAATGACTCAATAAATACTGTATCCAAAAACAGAGTCTTTACTTTCCGTGACAAAAAAAAATAAAAAAACAAAAATTGCATCTACACCTTTTTCAAGTGTAATTCAGAAAGCGTAAGATATATTTCAGAAAACGTTAATTGTAATTTGGATTAGTTACTAATTGTATTTCAGAAAATATTAATTGTAATTCAGAACCGTAAACTGAATTTCAGAAACCATCAGATGTAATTCAGATTAATTAATTTAACTTCAGAAAGCGTAAATTGAAATTCAGATTAGTCAATTGTATTTCAGAAAGTGTTAGTTATAATCCAGAGTTTGTCATTTGTAATTGAGAATTTGTCAATTGTAATTCAGAATTCGTTATTTTCATTTAAAAATTACATTACAAAATTCCTTTGAAAATAAAATATCTTATTTATTCTGTAAAATGGCAAGTTTATGTAATTCTTGATTTCTGAAAATAAAATAATTCGTGTTTATGTGTAAACTTCATTTTGAGATAACAGTAAGTTACTCATCTGAATTACATGTAATGATTTCTGAATTACAATTATTACTTTATGAAATACAATTGACTAATCTGAATTCCAATTTATGGTTTCTGAAATTAAATTAACTAAACTGAATTACATCTCATGGTTTCTGAAACTCATTTTACTCTCTTGAATTACAATTAACATTTTCTGAAAGACAATTGAGTAATCTAAATTTCAATTTACGCTTTCTGAAACTAAATTGACTAATCTGAGTTGCATGTGATGGTTTCTGAATTACACTTGAAAAAGGTGTAGTGTATCAAAAACTAAATTATACGTGTTTTTCGACGTATTCGAGAATGGTTTTTACCACAGAACACAACAGAGATTTAAGATTTGTTTCGTTAAATAATTTGATTTACAACGATTGGTCTAGAATCTAGCCAAATGGATTGGAAATGGTTTAAATAGCTTTATTTTCGCATAAAACTGCGTTTTAAGCACTTATTTTGTTGAAATACATTGATTTAGAATAATTTCTGGCTTAAAATCTAAGAAAATTTCTGGCTTAAAATCTAAGAAAATTTCTGGCTTAAAATCTAGCAGAAATGGATTGGAAAACTTGATGTTGGTAATAATTTAATTTTAAAAGGAAATGACATAGGAAGAAAATTACGTTCAGGAACTAAGACAACTATTCCCATATGAATTATTAAGCGTAATTTATTAGTACCTAAACTATTTTTATAATAATTGAATAGTAAATGCAAAAGTGATGTACATATTACTAAAAAATCACTCAATAAATACTGTATCCAAAATCAGCGTCTCCCCATCTACCACCTTAAATAAGTCGATTCATTATTGGGGTATTTATGCGGGCTGAAGCACCACCACTGTTAAATGAAACCAGTAACAAACCCAAGACTTACCTCGCTGAAACAATCGTAATATTTTGCGGATTAATAATCGGTTGTAATTTTTCCGTAAGCCGTTTAAAATTCCTATCAAGTTCTCTTTGGTACTCTCTTTGGTCTGGTCCAATCAAATTTCGGTTTTTCTTCAAGGCATCCGAACACTTTTTACAAAAATCTTTAAAACACAGCCGTAGTTTATTTTGGTGTTTGGTCAAAGCCTTCCCGTCGCTCGGTAAAAACGTTAAAGCCATTTCAAGTGGTCCTTGATTGACTGTAGTACCAATACAACCTTGTAGAACCATCTGTAAAATTTTCGTATCTGAGGGCTCTTGCAGAATGGCAGCGGCCAATTCATTGGTTTTCTTTTGAATGTCTTCGATTGCCACCTAAGTACGGTAATTAGTGAGAAAATTAACGAAAATTGAACAAGAACCTCGATAGGTGTTAGAGTGATTTGCACTCGATTCACAACTTGGATTCGTGTTTTAACGTAGGGGAAATGCACAGCTGTGGTCAGAATCGTTTTGCGTTTGTATTGGTCGCGCAATTCGCCGTGTGCTTTCCCGGTCATTGTGAAAGGGGTTGCGTAAACGAAACGTTCTAAAAAATTATTTCAAGTCAAGTTAACACACACAAAATACAAACTTACTAATATTGAAATTTTTGTCGAAATGAGTTTGACGATATCTCAACTCGTATTGTTCAAAATAAGGCTCAACGTAGGTGATTTGAATGTAGGCTTTGTCCGGATCTAATGCACTTATATCAACAATGTTTGAATCTTTGATAATAATAACGTTTTCAGGCCCAAATCTTTCAGCATAGAAATTCTAAAATAACACCAACTAACACACAATAACAATAAATTTCAGTACCTCAAGCCGACTAAATATTTCAGGAAGTTTCGTCAACGTTGGCTCCTTGTAAATAAACTCCTCTCTATCCAAATCCCCAAACTTGGAACCGTAAAAACCAACGCGAAAATACGTCCCAAACATTCTTTTTCCTTGCAACTGATCAATCCTCGTGTAGGCATCGTGTAATTTCCTAGGGAAATAATAAATAAAACCTTGAAGAACACAAGAAAACACAAACCCATGTATATTGGCCAACTTCTTGAAATCCCGATTATTCTCCGCGATTGGTATCAACACTCTGTAGATATCATTCATTGGTTCGTACATCGCCGCTACATGAAAACTACTCGCGGCCTGTTCCAGCAGCCCCACTAGTCCAGCTTCGGTGAAATGCGACCCTAAACAGCCCCCTTCCTTCTCCGGACTCAGAACATCATCCGAAACCGCACTCTCCTCCAACACATTCGGACTGACTCGCTCCAAAGCTGCCGCTCCAGCCGGTAAATGGGGCGACGACTCTGACATTACCAAATATTCAGCAACGAGAGCCGCCGAATGCACGAGACACATCCCCGCCTCACAATGATTACTCCTCTCCATGTGTTTCTGTGCCATATTTTCAAGCCAAGTCAGTCGCAAATCGGGCGAATTCTGATAACCTTTCGCAATACGATACATAAGATCTAAAAGCATCTCGGGATCTTCTTGAAACTCTTTCATTTTCACAGTATCAGACAAAATCATATGTAAATTGAAAACCAAGTCGCGTACTTGTTCCGGAAATGTGGTTTCTTGCAATTCGGTGTCTCTTTCACCGTATTCGAGAATCGTTTTTAGGGAGCGTCGAAGAGATTCATCGCTAAATGACGACGAAGTGCCCACAAGACTACTCAAAGACATTGTAACTTGCATTTTGACGCGGGCGAAATTCTATAAAATATGCATTACAAAATGTGACATTAAAAAAAATGTGAAGCGGGCTTTAGATAATAACCTCACATTCAACTTGTCACTGTGATGTTTCTGTCACTTTGACGTTTTGAAGTGTCAAATTTGACGTTAAAGCCTGCTTCACACCGAAAGTGTCAAACTCACGTTTCCGATTTGGAACGTTTGTCTCATTAATAGATACAAAGAGGCGGCGGCTTGAGAACGCACTGAGGCGATTTGGGAACCACAGTGTTTCAATAACAGGAGACAAAGGTCGGCGCAATGGCTACTTTCCTCGTCGAAAAGGGCACTATGAAACTACACCAAAATTATTAAAAAAAAAACAAGTTTGGTCAATTTTTTTACCTTAAACACTAAATTCCTCTGCGATGCGAATAAGTGGGGCAAAATCGTCGTACTTTGATTCTTGCTCAAGGCATGCAAAAGCACCGTCAAGGCCAACCCAACCAAATACTGCTGGGAATCCCACTGTGCCACTGTCGCCACACACCTCTCCAACGTATCCAAAATAATAAACGATGATTCGGTGGCAAAATGGCCTTCTAGATGCACATCAGTGAAGAAATCCTCTTTGGGTCTATCAACCGTATCAGTTGTCGGTCTATAAGCCATTTGTTCTTTTCTCCATCTCAGCTTCGCCTCGGCCGAACCTGGATTTTGTACACCACCTTTCCGACGTTGCATCATCTCTCTCGCCGATCCCTGACCCAAAATCACATCTTCGAGAAGCGACAAACCGTCTTGGGATACTTGTGCGTGAGCGTAACCGGAAGGTGGGGGCGCACGACGTCGCGGTCTGTACTCGAAACAACTCGTACAGGCGTCGAGGAGGTGAAGGAGAGTTGCAAGACGTGTGGAGGTTAACTCCCCCAGCCATTGCGAGAGGGACTCACGTTCGACGTTCTTCAACACCCAGAGGACGCAAGTGAGGAGGTTGCGTGTCACTTCGCCGCTAATCCCCGACTTGCGAGTCTAAAATAATAAGACACAATTCACATGTCACCAACTTAATTTCAAAATCATAGAAATTTAATAAGACCATGATAAAAATTCCTGATCAAGTGATCTGTGACTTTAAAACTAAGTTGGCGACACAGCAATGTCAGTCAGTGTTACCAAGTTTCATGCAAGCCTAGTGAATTTATTGAAAATTAAAAGATGTAACTTTGCGGTTACAACAACAAAACTAATAAACTAATTTTTTGCATCTTTTTCGAGCATTTTCCACGTTTTTCCACCAGAAACTTGACCATGCTGCCAAATTAAAATAATAAAAAACTTCCAATTGGGTAAAAAATAGTTCTTTTTGTTAGGAACGCAAAAGGCCAAAAAAGGTGATATTTTTGCCTTTTATGCAAGTTTATTAGATAAGAACAAAAGAGTTCGAAAAATGTGAAAAATCACAAAAATAAGATAAAATTGATTATTTCGCTCGAATTATTTCGTTTTTGAACCAAAGGCTCATTATTTTGCAAAATATTGTCCAAACACGCCTAAAAATCGCAAAAAGAATTGAAATTGATACTATTTGTACAAAAATTTCAGATTTTTTGCTAAATTTCGCAAAGTCAAAAATTATATTATTTTTGTATTTTTCGAGAGTTTTAGTACGTTTTTCAGCTAGAAACAGTGTCATTTTTGAGTGTTTAAGCACTTTTGAGATAAGAACAAAAAATTTTGAAAAATTTTCATAAAGCAGGGTGAAACATCTCAAAATTAAATTGAAATTAATACTATTTTAATTTGTTTCAATCGATTTAGTTCATTTTTGAACCAGAGACTCATTTATTTTGCAAAATCTTAACCAAACACGCCTATAAATCACGAAAAAAACCTTAATTTCAGGCTTTTCAAAAGATTTCGCTAAAACAATCCAAAAAATCAGCAAATTAAGTCGAAAATATTATTATTCTTGAATTTCTCGAGTGTTGCAATTATTTGCAAAATTATTTAGAAACGCAGTTATTTTATAGAATTTTGATAAAAACAAGCCAAAGAATCACAAAACTAGGCCGAAAATTATGTAAGTTTTGCTTTTTCGAGAGTTCATGCAGATTTTTAAACTGAAAACGCAGTTTTTTCGTGAGATTTTGCCAAAAGCACTAAATTGTTATATAAAATATGTATATTTTAGATTGTAACTTGTCTGTTTGTCATTTTATTTTGCTGTTTATTAAACTTGTATGTATAAAAATTTATTTTATTATAAAAATTATTTTTATATATTTTTAGCTAACTCTTAGGTATTAAACACTCAGTTTTTATGAAAAAACGTAGACTTTCTAAACTAAAACTAAAATTATGCCAATTTCAATGAAATCTACTATATAGTAAAATCGTTTTCCTAAGACCCACTAAAAATTTTATTACTTTTAAGTTAAATGCGGTATTGTTAAGAGTAAACCAGAGGTTAAACAAATCATAAATTAGTGGAACCCACCCGGATCCTGAAACAGGTAAGTTTTTAACAGGGTCGGATTACTTACATTCTCTTTATCTAAAATACTTGAAATGTTTTAATAGTTTTTGATGTAGTTGTTATTAAAGTCAAGTTTTTTAAGAGATTTAAAAAAGCCAGGTGATTATTAACAAGCTATTATTAAATAAAGCTGATTTTTTTAAATAATAGCTTGGTAGAACTCTACCACTACTTTAGTTTTATTCTAGTGGGTGCAGCAACACTTGCAAAGGAACGTGCTATTTATGGAGGGTTACAAATTCAAGCCATTGTTTGGTTAATCCCTTATAATGTGTTATAAAATTTTTAGTAGATCTTAGAAAAACGATTTTACTATGACTCGGATCGGTGAATTTAATTTTTTGAGTGGGCAACACTGATTTAGTCAATGTTGCTAACTTAATGTCAAAATCATAGACTACTTTGATCGGAAGTTTATTTACCGATTGGAGATTATCGCACGTAACTGGAGGGACTTTCCCGGCGATTGCTAGAGCAACAGTTAGGTTAATATTCGTAGTTTCATCATCGGTTGAGTACCGATCGGGTTTGTCCGACGCCCAGCGATGCAGTAGTGGCAACACATCCATTGCTATACTCAGAAGAGGTAAATAAAGTGCTGCAACACGTCTTCGAGCTTCAAGAGTTGAGTATCTTGGATCGCTATCGTGCCACGATAATAGCGATTTTATCGTATCGACAGCCTTAACATGTAAATTTGGTTTACTAAAACACAGTCAGTAGTACCAACTTGAGAAATATTAAACCAACTCACTTGACATCAAGGAGAATACTTGCAACATCAGTTAGGACAATTCCAGTCAAGTAATGATGTTGTCGATACTCTGGTGATAACTCTGCAAAGGTACTAACTCGTTCTTGACTCGCTGGTGGTCCTGATAAAAACGAATTCTGACTCGTCGAACTTGTAACACTTGGACTGGGGGACACCGAAAGCCCCGTCACCATAAACGGCGTAGCAAATGGTAAATTCAAAGCGACGTAATGCTCATGACTACACACAATCCTTGCACACTCCAATTTTAATTCGACCAAAACCCCAGCATCTTGCATCGACATTATCTTTGCTTGCAATTGTTTATTATAGTAGCGAATCGCATTAAAAACCGATCCTCGATCACAAACCGACAACAAATCAAAGAAGAAAAACGCCAACGCGGCATTTAGTAAATGCGCCCGTTTGATGTCACTAGTCGAATGCGAGATTATCTCAGCGGTGATCGTATGCACTAGTGAGAAAATATCATCGAGAAATTGCTCAGAAAAGCGGATTTTTCGTGGCGCATCCAAACTACGTGTATGCGCCAAATGCTCGACCATACTTTTCGTTATCAATTCGAACAAAAACCAGGCATTTTGCATGGCCAAGTCTTTAATACGACCGCTGGAAACCACCCATTGAAGGGCGATTTCATGATGGACGATCTTCTGACAAGTGTTTGAACTGATTTGATCATTGTTCGGGACTCGCATACTTGCAGCCCGATCCAAACCACGTGATTGTTGTAAATGGGCCACTTCCAGGTCCGGATTCGAATTACTACGAGTCAAAGGCCCCTCCTCCCAATCGGGAGAACTGTGATTACTTGAAAGGGGGTGAGGGAGGTTGCATTGGTAATGGATGTACGTCACAAGAAGGGCATTACGGTTGTGTTGATCGGTCGATAAGTCAAGTTTCTACAAATTATAACTCATTTTCTGTCATTAAACCAAAAAAACCTCACCGAAATGTTCTCTAGCAGTAAGCAAAATGCCTCAAAAGTTGTCTGACCGATGTTTAAAGTGTGTCCTGAGATTCGTGGAGGTTGTACTAAAAGTTCTAATAGACTGTCGAAAATTAATGGTAGATTTTTAACAATTGTTTCGGGTTTAGCCCCCGCTAGGCCTAATAAAGCCGCTCGTAATTCGTTTTCTAAGCCGGCTTCCCCCAACCTAGGGGGTATAACCCCAGTATGGACGTAATCATAAGCCGCTAGAAACCTTTCAACAGCCGAATCATGTGTATGGACTGATGAAACCGAGTCTAAATGGACCGTAAACAACCCTTTATGGTTATCCAACCATTTGGTACCAGGTAAGTACACATCAGGGGGTATATAACTGTAGTTTTTTGGAGGCGTTTCTAACATCACCGGGAGACAAAACTCCCCACTTATCAATCGACCATCACGGATTAGAGGAAGCCACTAAAAGAAAATTTCAATAATAAAACGCAAAATTTTTCAACACTCAAACTCACTGTATATCCAACTGGAGTGTCAACCGACGATTGCTCCACTTTTTTCTGACACGAAATGTGATAAAACGTGAATAATAAATGATGATTATCAGATAAGGCGGCCGGTAGTTTGATTTTAATTTCATCATAAAAGAAGGGATTTTTACTGTGATAAGTCACAACACTGTAGGCTTCATTGGTCATTTCTGGACAACTCGACTTGCCAAAGATATTACACAAAGCCGAATTTTCGCTCTCACCGGCCATTAATTGCACTCTTACGGCCAAATTCCGCGCCGATCCGGCCCTATTAGAAAAATTCAATTCTTTCGGACTCACAAACAACAAATTTCGATAGTTGTAATGAGGCACGAGTAAATCTTTAATCGGAAATTCAAGCAACTCTTTAATTGGTCTCCCCTTATCATCAGGGTACGGATACAGTTTCATTAATTCCGTTGTTAGACAATTTTTGTATTCACCGGGACATGGTGCAATCTCTAATTTTAAAGTTGCAGGAATGCATTTTAATTTTTTTAGAATTGTTGTTGGTTTTTTTAGTTCGTGAAGGCACTTGTAGAGGTCCTCATCGCGTAATTTCTCACCTTCTTGTTTAAAAAACGAAGAAACGGTTAGGGTAATCGGTCGGAAAGTTTCCAAAGTTGAAGCTAGATGATCAGGTGACCATGAACGTCTTTTATCTGTTCTGCGTTCGAGTGAACCTCGCCGAGTTAAGCTCCCCATGTCTGTGGCTCTTCTACGTAACTGTTCCAAACTACTGCTCCCCAATTTACGGTCTTAAAACATCAAATTGTAATCATAGTAGTACCGGGTGGGGCATCGGTTACGCGCACATGAGAAATCGCAACTTCAAATTAATTAAAACTGGCGATATTTCGTATAACTAACAAATTATTGATAGAGTATAATTTGAGAATTTTTCTAATTTTTTTGGATAATAAATAAGTCCGTAACAGTTTTGTGTGTTTTATGAATACTTTCTGTTAATTTACCTATAAAGTTTTTTCATTAAATGAATCTGTACCTGTCAGCGCATCAAACTTTGATATCACAATTTCAAATTTTGACTTGGTTAGCCAAATAATCGCTTTTTTTATTTAAACACAAACCAGACCCCTGATTTATCACAAAATGGTATAATTTGCCAACAAAAGAATCATCTACTGGTAGCCGACCGCTTTAAAGGGTCTTTTTGTTGTAAACTTTAGAATCTTACCCCAATTGCAGTTCCCCATTGTCACTTAAATTTACGATGGCACAAGTAGCAGGTCATAAATAAAAATGATTTTCAAAGTTAAGATGGAAAATTGCGTTTAATTCAAAATCTAATTGGTGTTTTTTTTTCTCTGACTTTGTAAACAATTGTAGGAAGTGAATCTGCGTAGGTCAGTATAAAAATTAGAAGTAAACTTTTTGGGAGAAAATTACTTTTCATTTTTTTGGCTTTGTAAATGAAAAATTACCAAAAAATTAGAGAATGTACCTTACTAATGCCCAGGTAAGTGTGAAAAAATTCAACAATTTTATTTAATTAGAAGTGGGGATTTTCTTTTTGGACGTAACGGATGCCCCACCCGGTATGTGAGTAAACTCACCTAAACTATTTGTTGTTGAATTTGAACTAAACGAGTCCGTTTCACGTTCCAATGAATTCCCCCCGTTTATAACATTCATTAAATAGATTCCTGTCCATGCAAATGCTTGTCTGTACTTCCCCAAACGTTCACAAACCGCAACAGCATTTGCTTTAAGTTTATCACGATTCTGGAACACAATTTTTAGACTAGTTTTACCAAAATGACACAATTTACCCTCTCTTCTTTCATGTAGGGCTCCACACATTCATTCAAATCGCCTTGAAGGACTTTCTCTAGTCTCACTACTAGAAATAAATCAGGTGAGGGATTTGTTATGTTGAAAATACAGCCCCTTGCAAGGGTACTAGTGTCACTATAAGGCACATGACCTCCTAACATGCGTTTTAAACCTTCTGGATTTAAATCAAAGTGGAAAGTTTCCGATAATTTTTTGCGTTCTTTACAATCATAAATAGCCATAGATGCAAACATCGGCTCTACTTCAAGGTCCAACCTAAACAAAACTTTTTAAATTTTATTTTGACTTAAAATTTCAATTACGTTAATTGGTGGCACTTGACGAGGATTCGGTGCCCCAAAGGCTCGGCCGGTGGGGTTGCTGGTAATCGGCGTTCAATCGGCTCCCCTGCTTCTTTATCAAGATTCGAACATAGGGCGAATAACCCGTCTTGTCTCTCAGTTTGTCGCCGACTTTCATTCAATTGGTCTAAGGTTTCCGGTGCATTTTGCTCGAGTATTTCCGGAATGAGGGGATCCCCGGCAGAGTGACGTAAATCCAGCGACGCCCATGAGTTTCTAGGTGTTAAAGTATCCCCACATGAGGAGCTTGACACCAACGAAGCAATACTTTGACGACTACTACTTGAAATCGACAAGTCTGATTCACTCGTTTCAAAAGTGTTGGGCTGGAAATCAACTTCGAATTCTTGTTTGGGGCTCTGGAGGCTTTTAGAGGGGTTGGATCTGGTAGCAACACTACTACTGAGATTCCTATGGTTGTATCTAACGACTTTCCAGTTTGAGGTGTAACACTCCACACAGGCTTGCACATGAGGAGGGAGAGTTTCCCTGAAAGACTCAATTATTCCTTGTTGTTGTTTACGTTAAATTTACAGTTTTTCTTCCGGTAGGATTGGGTGTAAGGTGCGAATAGGACGCTCAATAACGTCAACTTCAACATCTCCCTGGGGCACATCTAGAATTTGTCTTAAAGGGTCCCGATCGATTAAATTCTGGTATTGGCTTAAAAACTCCTCAAAGTCGATGGGGTCCACCACATCGTTAGTCCAACTCTGGAAAATCAATTTGAAAAAAAAAATGAAAACAAAAAAAGCCGCTTACTGAGGAAGATGGCGAAATTACGCCACCTTTATGACACGCTACATTGCGACGAACATCGGCGGCATTGTGTCTGCAAATTTAAAACGTTGATAATTCTTTAATTAAGTGTTTGTTTACTCACTTTGATAATTTTTGAGTGAACGCCCTGACGTTCGAAGTCATTTTATAAATGTCAAATGTCAAAATGCGTTCGGGTTTGTAGGTGGCGCCACACTCGTTATCATTTTCTCACACAAAAACTGTTTTCTTTCCTAAAACTAAACACCTCACGTGTGAAAAACTACATTTTATTAAACTCTAGCGTTTTACAAGACTCAAAACGTGTAAAATTGTTGATTCTTAGGGTAAAATGATAAAACTGTTTGAAAATGCGCAAGGCATGATGGGTGTCGGAAACCGTCGATCTCCCCCGATCACATTTCAGTACGTCTTGGACACAATCGACCAGTGGAAGAATCTATTTTCGCCATTTACTTTGCGTGTTTGTGCATCTTTTGTTGTGTTTATGTTTGTGATGTAATTTAACTTTGCGATGGAGGTTAAAATAGAGCCAAGCGTGTTTGATATAAATAAGATATGTAGGGCTTGTCTCTCGGAAAAAGGCGAAATGAGGTCTGTGTTCTTGGCCGATGAATCCACCGGACATGCTATGATGCTCGCAGAAATGATCACGGGAATCTCCTCCGTACAGGTTAACATAAGTACATTTCTACGGAGCTTAAAATACCACAAATGCACATTTTTTAAACACAAAAATCAAAATTAACTTTTGAGCTGTCAATTACACATCATTCATAGTCGACTCAGAAACAAAATTCGCGTCTTTGCTTGATTCAAAAAATTCAAGTCAAACTCAAAAGAATTCGATCAAGTACTAAAAGTGCCACAAACTGTGATTTATTCCAATTTAATTCAAAAACTTTCAAAATCAAAGTTCTAATTTACAAATTGAATTTTTTTATTTAAGACAAATTTTGGTGAATCAAGCCAAGACTCGAATTTTATTTCTCACAGGCAACTTCGATACAGCACAAAAATTAATTTTGACAGATTTTTTTAACAAGCAGAGCTTCCTTGATCCGTGAATTTTTGCCTAAAATAAACTTTTAATCATTTTTTAACTGTTTTTTGATTGCAGATTGACAGCGGGGATGGGTTGCCGTCGCTGGTGTGCCTCCAGTGCGTGCACCAGCTCGCCCGGGCCTACTCCTTCAAGCAGCTTTGCGAGCAGTCCGACACGAACCTGCGCCAGTATTTGGGGCTGCCCCCGAGCATGAAACAGAAGAAGGAGGAGGAGACAAGCCACGCGACCGATTTTGCAACAACTCTCCTCCTCGACAACTTCGGTTTGGATTCATCATCGGGTGATAGCGACGATGATGATTACAAAATCGACTACAATCTACTCCAAACTACATTACCGGACACAAACGACGAAAAGGTCATTGCCCAAAGACAGCTCCTTAAAGCCGCAAAGTCCCAAAAAAGCAAACTGTCGAAGAAATTGCTCGCGAAAGCCGGGGGAAAAGCAGCCGGTAATGTCACTCCCTGAATTATCCTCTCTCCTAATGAAAAATTTCCAGTTTTAGCCGCAAAAAAACTGAAACGTAACACCAACCAATGCAACGTGTGTAAAAAGCAGTTCATTAATATGAAATCATTTCGGAAGCACTTGCGGACGCACATTGAAGACCGGCCTTACAAATGCAAGCTGTGTCCCCGGGGATTCACCGAGGAGAACTACCTAAACAACCACATGCGTACTCACGTGCCTGAAGACCAGAAACCACACGAATGCAAAGTTTGCAAGAAACGCTTCATTCACACCACTCTCCTCACGAAACACATGCTGAAACACAGTGGGGAGAAGCCCTTTGTGTGCAAAATTTGCAACAAGGGATGCTACGCCGAAAACAGTCTTCTCAAACACATGAAAATCCATGAGAAGAAAGAGGGGGATCCCGCGTTACTGAAACACATTTGTGACTATTGCAAGACTGAGTTTCCCGACGCGCAGAGTCTCTCAGTTCATATAAAACAGCACACGGGGGATCGGCCTTTCGTGTGCAACATCTGCGGCAAGTGCTTCCCCCAGAGGTTTAATCTCGAGCTCCATTTGCGGACGCATACGGGGGAGCGGCCGTTTCAATGCGAGGTTTGCAAAAACGGTTATGTCTCGAAAGCGAGTTTGAAGATTCACATGCGGACGCATACGAATGAGCGGCCGTTTGTGTGCGATTTTTGCGGAAAAGCGTTCAGACAGTCGGGGGATTTGACGAGTCATAAGCGACTCCATGGGACCGAAAAACCGATAGAATGTCAAGTTTGCCAGAAAAGGTACCGAAAAATGAAAACAAAACAAAAATTGTTCCTGTTTTTGCAGATTCACGACTGTAATGAAACTGAAGTACCATATGAGGAACCACACGGGGGAGCGACCGTATGTGTGCACAGTTTGCGGTCGGGGATTCACCGTAAACACGATTTTATTGCGACACATGAGAGTGCATTCAGGGGAGCGGCCCTACGTATGCGTCACGTGTGGGAAAGCCTTCTCGCAATCAAGTACTCTAAACACACACATGAAGGTTAGTTAAATAATGTACAGGGTGCTGCATTTTGGATGTCCGAATAGGGAATCTCCGAAACTAAGAGGTTTAGCCAAAAACGAGTAATACATTCTGGGGCTCATTTTTTAAGAAAATAATATTGGTTAAAACCGCATCTCGCTATCGTCTTTTGTTTTCGACTTACAGACAAAAGTTAACATTTTGGCGAAATCTAAAAACATTCATATCTTTGTTATTATAGAAGAATAGAATTTAATAATGTAGTTAACTATTTTTTTCAGTTATTTCTTTAGCCCTAATAAGATAAACTTGTATTTTTTTAAATGGAAATCATAGGCGGCTATGGCACTTTTGAAAAGTTATTTTTTTTCTGATCTAAAAAATATATATTTGTAACAGAATATTTTTTTATAATTATACTTAAAAAATGGAATACATATTTTGTTTGATAATAGTTGGCCATGGAAAAACTATTTCACTCCAAATGTGTAAATAATAATCAATAAGAGTTTTGTAAACTGTAAAATAGATGAAAAAATTGATAAAACAAAAATTTTAAAAATACGAAACGTTAGAAGTATTGAACAAATATGCGAGCGCCTCAGAACAAAATTATTACATATTTTTAAAAAATCCAAAAATAGGAAAAACAAATGTGTCAGCAGTCAACACAATTAGAAAAAACATTTTTTTTGATAGTCTAATGGAGGAAGGATAACGTTCCACATAGACGGAATTTGAGTATTTGAATAGCCATATCGTCATTTTTGTGTCATATAATAATAATATATTTTATTGAAGAATTAAAGCGGCTTTTTTTTACAACACTCTATTTGTCACTAGAAGTTACAATGGTAATGTTAGCTTGTGTAAAAACAAAGAAATGTTATTAGATCTGTGGTTATTAGTCTTCAATAAGTTGATTTACGAATTATTTTGCATTTTTTTTATTACTTAGTGCTTAGAAAATTTTTCCATTAGTGACATTTATTAAATAATGTAGTTTAAATCCTTTTAGTTGAAGATGCAACACTTTTCCATGGCCAACTGCGAACAAAAATCAAAGAAAATTTTTTGCTAAAACTGTATCATAATAATCTGTTACAAATATAGATTTTTTAGATAAGAAAAAAACAAGCTTTTTAAAAATGACATAGCCAACTATGATTCCCATTTAAAAAAATATAAGTTTATCTTATTACGGCTAAACAAACAACTGAAAAAAAATTGTTAACTACATTATTAAATCCTACGTAAAAAAGTGCCTGCATAATGTCTTTATTTCAAATCTGTGTCTTCTATAATAACGCTAAAATGTCAATTATTGTCTAAGTCGAAAACAAAAGACGATAGCGGGATACGGTTTTAACCAATATTATTTTCTCAAAAAATGAGCCCCAGAATGTATTACTCGTTTTTGGCTAAACCTCTTAGTTTCGGAGATTCCCTATTCGGACATCCAAAATGCACCCTCTACAAAAAAAAATTATACACTAATTGTGTGTTTTAGGTGCATGCACCATCTCCCAAGTTCAACAACCAAGAATCGCAACAACGAATCCCGAAATTTCACACCACCAATGAACAAAAGTTCCAAAACCAACAACATCAGCCCCCACAACAAGCCCCTCCTGACCACAATAACCGTTTAATGCAAACGATGCAACCGGAACCACAACGTATGATGCCACAAGACAACACTCGGATGATATCCAGTGATGGTTCAAGGATTATCACTGATAATTCTCATCTTATCAGTGATAAAGGTTTGATTAATGATGGGACGAGATTGTTGGTTAATATGACGGAGCCGCCGCGGCTTCTAGTTCACGATAATTCGAGATTTGTAACGAATGATAACAGATTGTTGACAAATGATGGACGATTGCTGACTAATGTTAATGATAATTCCAGGCTTTTGACTAATGATAATGCCAGGCATTTAGCCGTTATCGAGAGTTCGAGGATTTTAGCCGATAAGTATTTAGCTAGTTATGAGCCATATCATCGCGGACATTTGTAAAGTGTCGTGGGGTTTAATTAATTATTTCTAGTGTATTTATTGGTCGAAAAAAGATTTATTTTTGGTATTTTTACGATGTGTTACCTTTATTAATATTTATGTGTGTATTTACTTGCCAAAAGTAAGAAACAAAAATATGGGCAATCTCCTAGTTATAATTAAGTGTTTTATTGTGTACAATCCGTGCTTTTTATTTTATTATATTCACATTCCCAAGCTAAAATTAGACTTGTCGTCAGAGGCTTGTAAATTATTTATTTTATTTAGTTGAAAAAAAGATATAGTTTTGTGGGGCTCTTTCAAAGTCCTCTGAAGACAGAGTGTGTCTATCAAATCAAATAGTAATAATTTGTAATTTAATTACAACATTGGTTGTGATGTTCATTTGAAGTAATTTGATCACAGCGCTGTCCATACGTGTGTAAGTATTACCATGTTAATAACTTCTTAAACTGTAAGTAGTTTAAACCTATGTAACAACATAATGTAAGTTTTTAACTTTATTCAAATACATTTTTTTATATACAACATTAAACTAAAAATCGGTAACCCTGCCTTTGCGCTCCCAATCCCCATACCTGGTGGGTTCGGGCCCCCGAGGACCCCCAACTTCTCCAGTTACTGGGTTTGTATTCTCAGGCCACGCTTCCAAGGGCTCTTTTTCCTGGTGGGGATGTTTGCCGGCTATTTCATCAAGTTTTTCAAGAGGTGTTGTTTCGCGTAACTTTTTCCTAAACTCTTCGAGCCTGCGACTGGGGGGCTTTTCTTGTTTTGAGGTCGAAGACAGTCTGGTAATTAGTGCTACCATAAAAAATTAGTTATCTATATCGACAATTTTGGCATTTTTACCATTTGCACAAGTCTGTCTCAGAGGCTTCAAGTGGCAAAGTCCAATTAGCCTTAAAGTCATGATCAGATGATTATTATCTAAATATAAATGTTAATTAAATAAAAAATTAGCAATTTTGGGATTTACCTAGCTTGTCACTGTTTGAAAACTGATTTATTTTTTCGATTTTGAAAGTTGCATGACTTAACCTCAACTGTCAATGTGACAACTGTTATATAAAATATACAGCGGATCAGTCAAATCATAGACATAATAGATGCTTAGATTTTCTAACGTTTAGTAAAAATAAATGTTTGCGGTACATATAAACTAATTTAGCTCATAATTTTAAAATTATTAACAATTAATTGTATAAACTAATTATGGAATTTTATGGTTTATGGAATTATTGTTTTCGTTGTATTTTTTTCATTTTTTTATTTTACTATTTGTGACAGACTTGACAACGTTGCAAAGTGCTAAAAACCCATGCCCATGATTTAACTGATCCGCTGTATATTTGAAGGTGCTTTCGCCACCGTTATAAAAAAAAGGTTACATTGGCCAAAAAATCATGATCAGGCAATTATTAGCAAAATTTTAAGATAATTTAGCGAAAAATTGATGCAATATTGAGGTCAATTTGGATTGTCACTGTTTCAAAACTGATTTAAATCGATTTTTGATTTTGCTCGACTTAACCTCAACTGTCAACGTGACAGCTCAACTGTCAGATTTGTAAAGGTTACATTCAGCGAAAGTTTTTCTAATTTCTTGAATTATACTGAATAATTATACGCACTTGACAATAAATACGAATAAAGTATTCAAGAAATGCTTCCGAAAATATACAGAAGTGACCCCGACATCAGAAAACACCAAATAAACACTTTGAAAATCTTCAACGACAAGTAAGTGGTGTTGATTTTTTACCAAAATAACGTTTTTCGTTTTTGTTAGCGTTGTGGAAATTTGCGAGGGTCACGAATACCAAATATGCTTCAAGTCGGACCGACATGAGCTTTGCTTACACATTTCTTTGAGTAAGGAATTTCCCAATGAAAAACCCCTGTTGACTATATCGCCCCCCATAGTCCACCCGTGGGTAAACGCCGACAGTGAAGTCACTTCAGCCCCTGGACTATTAAATGTAAAAAAAATCACAATTGTCTTGTTTTGAGTCATTTTTTTAGTTTACTATTCACTCTGACTTGGGACGTGTCGTGCAAGCTATAATTAGGGAATTTGAGCGACATCCGCCCCCTCTTAAAAATGACACTAACATCACCTCAGGACCTGGAAGCACCATCACATCGCCGACTGTCCCAACACGAGGTTTAGCCTTCATTCAATCAACAATTTTCAAAAATTGAAGTTTCAGAATGCGAAAGGTCAAGTCCCAGTTACATGAACAATTTTTCCTCACCAACTCACCAAAGAAGACTGGTTTTCCCCGAACTTAATAAACTATCAATTAATGAACTAGAATTTTTAAATAGTAATTCGGACAGACAGCAAGAATTTTTAACCGATTTACCGCCAATCAAAGAACAAAATAAGTTACTCGACGATTTGATTGCGCAAGTGGAGGAGTTGGCGGGTATTTTCAGTTTCAGACAATTTTATGAACGTATGTCTTCAATAGTAACATCAACACCTGTCAAATTTGACATTGAAATATTGACCAAAAACGGCTTATTTCTAAATTAAACTAAAAATTAGCTTCGGAATTAACATTAGCAACTTTCTAGGTAGTATTTATATTATTATTTTTTAATAATTTGATATTTTATTAAACAACAATTTAGGCTAGACATACGTTCTTGAAATTTTCACAACACTCTTGACACTTTTTCATTGTAGAGTCAAATTTATCGAAACAAGAACACCTCAGTGAAATGCGTTCAGAAATTGAGCAGAAGATAAGTGAGGTGACTAAACTGGCGTTTGAGAATGAGCGTCTTCACATGAAGTATCAAGACATGTCTGATAAATATTCTCCTTTTAATATAAAAGTACTACTTTGGTGTTTTTGGAAGTGGTTTCATGATTAATTTTCAGGAACAGTTGAGGCTAGCTGCTGAAAAAGCCGAGTCAGAGTGTGAAACCATAGCTGATAGTTTCCTAAACGGCGAAATAGACGTTGAAAAGTTTGTAAATCTGTACACAAAATCGAGAAGTTTGTGTCAGGCGAGGAAAACCAAAGAGGAGAAGCTTTCCCACCAACTTGAGAGTCTATCAAAAGCGGGATTTTAATAAACTTTGAATTATATTTATACTAGAGATATACAATAAAAATAATTTAAATTAATACACAAATTGTGTTGTTCTTATTAAAAATCTGCGTTTAGAACGTACTCTTCGGTTTGCTCACTCGATACTCCACTTTTCTGGTACTCCCCCACTTTCTTCTCAAAGAAATTCGTTTTGCCCTCATTGGAAATGATCGTCATGAAATCAAACGGGTTGTTTGAATTGTAGACTTTCTCACAGCCGAGCTCCCCCAGTAGTCTGTCGGCCACAAACTCGATGTATTGACACATAAGATCGCAATTCATGCCAATCATGCTGACTGGTAGCGCCTCCGTCAGGAACTCCTTTTCGATTTTCACCGCGTCTCGGATGATACTCACAATGCGCTCCTTGGGGGGCTTCTGCACCAGATGCGAGAACATCAGACAGGCAAAATCGCAATGCAGCCCCTCGTCCCTCGAAATGAGCTCGTTGGAGAAGGTCAAGCCTGGCATGAGACACCGCTTCTTGAGCCAGAAGATGGCCGCGAAGCTGCCCGAGAAGAAGATCCCCTCGACGGCGGCGAAGGCCACGATGCGTTCCCCGAACGTGGCGTTCTTGCTGTTTATCCACAGCAGCGCCCAATCGGCCTTCTTCTTGACGCAGGGCAGCGTCTCGATGGCGTTGAAGAGGAACTCGCGCTCCTGGGACTCGGAGATGTACGTCTCGATCAGCATGCTGTACATCTCTGAGTGGATGTTCTCGATGGCGATTTGGAAGCCGTAGAAGCAGCGCGCTTCGGTCACCTGCACCTCCTGGCTGAACCTCTCGACGAGGTTCTCGTTGACGATGCCGTCCGAAGCGGCGAAGAAGGCAAGAACGTGAGAGATGAAGTAGCGTTCGTCGTCATTGAGACGGTATTTCCAGTCGTCGAGGTCGCGAGACAAGTCAACTTCTTCGGTTGTCCAGAAGGAAGCCTCGGCTTGCTTGTATTTAGCCCAAATGTCGGGGTATTGGATGGGGAAGACGACGAACCGGCGGGGGTTTTCCTGCAGTAGAGGCTCCAATTCGGGGTCAAACTCCATGTTGCACCCATCCTGGATCTTCGAGGGGCCTGAATCGCCTTTGCTTTTATCGAAAATGTTGCTTCTGTTGTCCGTGAGGACGTTTTTCCGGTTGTTTTCACCGATTAAGGTTATCATGTTTTCTTTATTGAAAAGCGGCATTTTGCGGGGCTAGAATTTCGGTGATTTTACACAACTTTGGGGCACCGTCACGAAACAACACCCAAAACGAAAATAACAAAGGGCGCCAAACACACAAACGCTTTTATAGTCCCGTTAGGAACTCGTGAAGCGGGAAGGGCCCCAATTGGGCGAAATTTGAACAAGGATGAGTGGTATAGATAGGGAGTCAGTGGCGTCGGCTCACAGGGGCATAAAACACTTAAAAAACGTTATTTTATTAGAAATGCACGTCTTAGAAATGTTAAAAATATTATAACCTATCTTTGTGTAAATAGTAATGATATTTTTATAAATTGGTGATAAAGAAGTAACTATTTTTGAACCTTAGTGGTCAACAATTCGTGACGCTCGTGTCGTCACGATGGGTGAACAACTTTGGCGGGTAAATGGTGCATTTTGATTGGTGGAATTTGTGTACACATTGGGAACTGTGGGGTACCGAAAAGCCAACATGTTACGACTTGCTTACAACGAATTTCCAAATTACAAATTTCCATTTAAATTTTTATTCTACAATATTGGTCTTGAAAAAGATCCACAATTTATATTTTTACAGAAATGTAAAGAATAAACAAGAAATAAATGGACAGTAAAGTTCGTCCACCCAATTTCTGTGAATTTACAAAAATGGGATGTGTGTGCTTTATTGTCATGATAACTGTCATTCAAATACATATTGTCAAATTTAATGAAATTCGAACGTAATAAAATAAATATTCAGGTACAAGAAGGTATGTCTCAAAGACGTGTCTCTATACTTTTGGGCATACCAAGGACTACCAATTCAAAGGACAAAGGTAAAAAGTAGCAAGAAGCATCGAGCATTCTGTCAACATGACAAACGTTAATCAAAATTCTAAAACAAGGTTAGGAAAACCTAAAGACTAATTTACACTTTTAATCTATCAGGGAAATTGGGTGGACGAAATTCACTGTCCATCACTGTACCTATGTATTCAATTTTTTGTTTGGTTTGAAATTCAAGTTCGTAAAATTTATAATTTGCAATTTTGCAAACAAAAGTAGTCATCAATTCTACGATTATTTCTTTATCGTAAAATCGCAAATAGTAATATTTTCACTATTTTCTTTTTTAAATAAGCTAAATGAATTTCTTTGCGATTTTTTTAAATTCAAAATGAAAATGTTTGGAAACCCTCGCTCATACACTGGCGGACACGGAATTTTGGAGGAGTTGTCATTCGACTGACATAAAAATGTAAAACGGGCTTTTAGACAACTAACCTTGCTTTCGGTTTTTGTAATTTTTATCCTGATAGCTAGAGAAAAAATCACAACAAATCAAAATAATTTATTGAACTTATATAAAAACCCGTATTGCTAGCATTATTGTTTCGGAAAATCTATGCCAAAAATAAATTTAAACTAAAACTTTCAAATTTTAGTTTTAAACGTCAATCATAATGACAATAAACCGCGGCTTACATTGACATTTTTTGAACTGACATAAATTTGATGTCCAAAATTCCGTGTCCGCCACTGGAGTATAGGAAAGTGGTATTAGGGTTTCGTTAATTTTTAATTTAGTCGGTGATAATTTTAATAAATGCTACAACACTGCTTTCATTATAAAATAATAGCTTTAGTGGCTTTGACGTTCAGTTATGGGGGCTATTTTGATCTTGTTGCGTTACGGACGCAACCTTCCGTTCTTTACGCCAATGAAGAAACCAACACAAGGAAAAGTGCTGGCGAAATGTTGATTTTTTTTTAAGGGAAAGGGGACTAGATAAACCCATTTTTGAAGTGGTAAAACTGTGCGAGTTGGTTGCAACTCTTCTCGAGCAAAAGTTTAGAAATTCCCCCCCCAGATAGCCTCTTAGAGGTGTCTATGTTGTCGATTGAGAAAGCCTTTATTGAAAAAATGTCCCAAGACCCCCATTTCTACGACAACGTAATAGCCGAATTTGCGAAAAAAGACAATACAATCGAATTACTTTATAAATAGGTGAAAAACTGTGCAAAACACAATCAACGTAATATTTATTCCTGAAAAAAAAGACAAACATCTTGTTCTTGACATTATGTAACCTTGATACTGTTGTAAAATAGCTGAAAATAAACCACAGAGGCAATAGCGTCTTTCTGTTTCCAGAAAAAGTTAAAATAACTAGCACTCGTAATCAATATGACTACTAAAACCTCCCTCTGGAGGACGACTGTCCCCTGGGAGCCCCCCCTCGGCCGCCCCGAGCCCTGCTCCTCGGATTACGCTGTCCTCGAGCCCCGCGTTTGCCCCCCCGGCCCCTGAACTCGCCATGGCCGCTCCAGCCCCTGAAATTGCCACCGAAATTCTGGTTCCTCCCCCAATTCCCGTTGCTGCGTTGCCAGTTCCTCGACTCGTCATAGTACTCGTCATAGCCCTCCTCGTCCTCGTAGTGGCGGAAGTCCTGGTCGTTGCGATACGGTTGGCGGAAATCCTCGTCGGCCATGTCATAGTCACGTGGGGGCGGCTGGAAGTTCAATTCGCGGTTGACGACATTTCGATAGTCGGGATCTCGCATGTCGCTGTCTCGGCCGTACGAAAATGCCCCCCTCATGTCTTGGTCCACGTTGCGCATGTCTGAATCTTGGGCGAGTGATGGGGGCGCGATTTGGGGGGTTTGCATGAGACTGGGAATGTTTGTACCGCCGGGGGAGTCGTTGTTGCTGTCGTAGTCGTTGAGGTAATCTTCGTCGTCGCCGATTGGCATCACGTCGTGCAGCTCCTCGATCTCACCCGAGTCGATGTACTTCTGGAGAGCCTCGGGGCCCTCGGATATCGCCTGCTCCAGCTTCGAACCCGCTGCAAAAACATATTAAATTAATTAAGTGTAATTATACAGGGAGTTTGTCAAATTAAACGATATACATATAAGGTGATAAAGTTCCTCCGAAACCACTTGAATTGTTTTATTAAAAAAAATTGACAACCTTTGTGAGCCATTAACAATAGAGCCAGAGCCTGCGGTCGCCAGACCTTCGTCATTTTATAAAAGCTGAAAATTTGTCAGTGCATAACACCAACACAGGTAGAAACGATGGGCAAGTATGAAGTTTGGGTCGTCGTGGTTTAGGGAGATAACAGGTAGCAGAGAAGTAAAAAATACCAACTTAAATTTATCAAATGAAAAAGCGTAATTTTTTTTATATTTTCTTCGGAATAATATTAAAAATCACCTCATCCATTGCCAGATACTTAATATAGTGGCAACCCCTTGTCGGACACCCTTAAACTTTAATAAATTGTAATTATTACAAAAGCTGAATTTTATGCATGTTACTTGGACAACTATTAGAAGATGTTTTCTCAAAGTAACCAGACAGTTTCGAAAGTTTTACCCCCGACCAGACAAACATATAGGGTAGCTATAGGCCTTCCATGATGATACTTTGTCAAAACTGAATCATATTTATTTTACTTAAAACTTAGCACTTAGAACTGTCAAAACTGTCTGGCTAATGAGAAAACATCTTTTAATAGTTAGCCAAGTAACATGTATAAAATTCAGCTTTTACACTATAACGTAAGTACAGTTACAATTTATTAAAGTTTAAGGGTGTCTGACAAGGGGTTGCCACTATGTTAAGTGTCTGGCAATGGATGAGGTGATTTCTTATATTATTCCAAAGAAAATATAAAAAAATTAAGTTTTTTTATTTGATAATTTTAAGTTAACATTTTTTACTTCTTTGCTACCAGTTATCTCCCAATGCCACGACGACCCAAACTTCATACTTGCCCATCGTTTCTACCTGTGTTGGTGTTATGCACTGACAAATTTTCAGCTTTTATAAAATGACGAAGGTCTGGTGACCGCAGGCTCTGAAACTACAACGCTTATTCTCCGCCAATTACTTTGTTTTTATTCTCACCAGTGGCGTGCGGAAATTGTGGAAATATTCAAACCATTTATTTATTTACTTTTTACTGGTGTTATTTTTCGATGTAAAATATTGCAATTTATCGCAGTATTAAGGAAACACCCAGTATAAAATTTGGTATTATAGAACAACACTAGTATAGTGACAATTTTTTTTTTGCTTAGCACTTTTTAAAATAATTATTCTGCATTTTATGTAATAAAGAAAAAAATGCAAACTTGCAAAATTTTGAAAATAGTTTCTTATTTGTAAAAAGTATATTAATTAATAATAAATTTTTGATGGCCCTATTTCTTAGGTGGTCGGAGTACATAGTAGCAAAAATTCTACAAATGATCAAAATGAACAAAAAAATGCGTACTTGGGATCCGTTTGATAATTTGACTTATGATAAACTATACTTTGTTCACTAAAAAGAATAATTATACAGGGAGTGTACTATAAGTATATTTTGACTTTATATCAAAAGATAATAGTCACACAAAGATCAGGCGTTTGTCATAAAAAACTTTGTATTTCTCACTGTTCATGTGATTTGTTCGAGATTTTTTCTATTGATTAGTTTATTATATATTAATTACACTAAGTAATTTTTACAAACGGGCCGTTTCAAAATTTATTATTTTTACGAATTATTGACTGACTTCTTAAATTCAACAGACAATTCACATGACAATGTTGTATAAAATGTGTCTGAAAAAATTCAGATGTACATAGAAAAAAAAGAAAAAAAAAACAGTTCTTATGCGAAAAGCTGATCTTTGTGTGATTATTAGTTTTCGAAATAAATTTAAAATATACTTTTAGTAGCTTCAGTCTGTGCGTGTTGACTATTTTTTTGTTGGTCCAAAAAAAAGTTATAAATACAATTATACCAAAATATTCGTAAAGTATTTTTGTTAGATATTATAATAAAAACGAATCTCTAAACAAATTCCGAGGGAATTAGATGTACAAAATGTAACGTGGAAATCTTATTAGGAATTAGTTGTCATCTATTATACTCTACTTGCTATACTCTTCTTCAATTCCTATTTGGGTTTTTGGTCTCTTTCAGGCGATCAAAGTATAGTACAAAATACCCTGTTTATCGACAAAGTAAACACAAAACTTGTATTATAAATCTCAGTTGTCATTATCTCTTAGATGGTCAGAATATAATCAAAAAATAAATTTCTTCAAAAAAGCAATTTTTTTACCGATTTTCTAAATGGTAATCATTTGATTAAAAAAAGTAACTTTTCAGCAAACACACTGTATTTTTACGTACGTTCAACTGGAATAAGTTTTCCGTAGATAATAATTGCACTTGGGGCAATTTTCTGCAAGGGGACAACTCCTGGCGTATTTTCGACGATTTGACTAATCACTTCGTTTATCGTCCCGGCTGCGTCCTCTACAAAAAAAATGCAATAAATTGAATTTGAGTTTTTCCCCCAAACCGTAAGTTTCGTTCCATTGCGCTTGGAAATTCCTAGGAATTGGTTTACTAAACGGCACTTTTTTAATTTTGGTTTTTTCTTCATTAACAGTCAACAAGTCCAGATCGAGACCAGGAATAGCAGTGTTACCATCGGAAGAAATCGACGTCAACTCGACCTTATCATCGGGGCCCATTCCGGGAATAATTGACGGTTCTTCGCCCATATCCAAGTCCTCAAGCCCTGCAATACCGGCGGGGAGAGTATTCAAGTTGTATTTATCCCTCATTTGGTCCCCTGGCCGGTTCCTGGTCCAGAATTTGCTGGTGTGGTCGTTGGATCCTGAACAGAGGATATGTCCCAGGGGGTGCCACGCCAGGGTCCAGACTATACTATCATGGGCTTGTTCGATAGCCCCCACTTCCTTGTCGGCTCTGAAAACCCAACTCAGTTTTTTTAACACCTTGAGAAGGTTTTTTTACCCAACGTGCCAGAACATGATGGACCCATCGGACCCCCCGCTCGAGAACAGCCCCTCATGGATGGGGTGCCAGGCGACGCTGGAAGCCTCCTTCTTGTGCCCGCGGAAGGTCTGCACCTCTTGGTTGAGATTCCTCAAATCGAAGAGTTTTAAAAGATGGTCACGTGACGCCGTTATTAGCCAATTGCCGTTCTCATTCCACTTCAAGTCCATGACGGTCGACTTGTGCGCATGCCTAAGTCACCTATTAGTCGCTGATTGGTCCGATTTGTATACTCACAAGGTGGCTAAAGACTGGCCGCTTTTGGGGTCCCACAACTTGATCGGCTGCTGATTGTCTTTACTACCGGACACGATAAGCCCCTTTTGGGGGTGCCAGTGCACACACTTGACGTCAGCCCCGTGACCTGGAAGTTGCGAAAATGACCAATGTTTGCGCCGTCGTGGGGCTTACCTCGCAGGATGCGCTCCTCTTGGTACCGGAAAAAGTCCCAAATTCGCAGAGTACCGTCGTCTGAGCAAGTTACAAACTTCGTATCCGAGGGGCTGAAGCTAAATAACACATTCACAGTCATCTCAGGGCAAAACAAACAGTTAAATTTGATCATTAGTGCAGAATAAAACACTACAACTCGTTTATTTTCTTTAAAGAGGCTCATGGAAATAAAACAAGTGTGCATTTTTCATTTTTTATTCACAACGGCCGAAAAAGCTAACCGAAAGGAAAAATAAAAATGCAAATCCAAATATGTTTCCACACTTTGTGGTGCAAAGTTTAAAAACAAGCTTGGACTTGGCTCTCGTCTAATTTCTTACGGATTTATTGAACGTTTTCTCATACAGCACGGTACAACATCACAGAAATTCTTATTTTACCATTAAATCTATCACAGCCTATCGTTCATCACTCAAAAGTAAACATTTTTATGAAAACAGTTACTGGAATTACTTTTATTTATTAGAAAAAATTGCACTAATGTAAGGAAGGATGGGGTAAAATTTATTAAAAACATTTTTTTCAAAATATATACAAACTGGAGTAATACGAAGAGAAGTTGTAGATACCTTATGCCTCTAAGAGCTTCTTTATGGGCCTGGAACATCTTCACATTGTTCATATTTGACTGCCAATATTTCACGTAACCCGCGTGGTCGCCTGTCACCATCCAACTATCGTTGTGGCTCCAGACCATCGTTCGCACGGGGCTGTCATGAGCCTACATAGAAGCAAAGCAAACTTGAGAATTTGCCAATTCGTTTTTCGTTCAACAGGCCATTTATTTTGCAAAAATTCCCGCACGATTTACAATTTATGAACGTTAAAGTCTAGTAAAAAGTGTTTAAAAAATTCTCACTTGTAAAATCGTTTCGAAATTGAAGGTGAGACCATTCCAGAGCGTGAACTCCCCCGAGCTGGCGCCGGTGACGAGTCTCCTCCCTTCAGGGGTCCACGCCATGCAAAAAATGGGGCACCTCATCTTATTTGTTGCTGTTTTAACGAACCTAGTGGTGACACAGTTAATGGGGTTATCTTGGTAACTCGGAGGGGGCATCATATCAGGGTAATACATCACGTCAGGCTGCAGGGCTCTTCTATCCCGATAGTCCCTCTGCCATACTCGTGACTACAAACAAATCAATTAATTAAACACCCAATTTTTAAATAATTTGGAAACTCACTTGTAATTCTTTAATAATTGAAGAGTTATAGTCTACAGTTTTCCTCATTACCGACTTCCTTAGTCGCTTTCCATCAAAGTCTTCGAGGGTCATGTTGCCCAAAGGGCCAGGCAGGGGCCTTTGCATGTTCATGAAGGGCCTAAATGGGGGCTTGTTGTGTTGATACCCTCCTTGAAAATACAAATTATTAAGGGAAAAATATGAGTCGATAATAAATTACCAGGTCCGCCCATGTTAGGTGGCGGCATGTTCATGTTTTGCTGCCCCATGCCCGGGGGTGGCATCGCCATGTTGGGGGGCGGTTGTGCAAACTCCATCATTGGAAATCACAGCTCAATCGTTCATTTCAATAATCTTGAAAATGTCACGAAGAAAAGCATCTGTGAAGAAAAAGTTGTAATTGACAATAGCCACATCTACCATCTTTCATCAAACATGTGTCTAATGATGTTTCACCATTTACTCACCTTGGCTTGGATTTGTGATTTGCTAAGGACTCGGGAGTGTTGGAATTGATAAAATAACAAGAAAACACGCAACTGTTTCGAATGGAAAACATAAAAACGAGCTATTTCGGTTTCTGAAACTGCAAAATTTTTTGCACTTCAACACGCATGCGCATCGCGCACTGTTTTACTAATACTGCCAACACAAAAAATTAAATTCACCAGATTTGAGCTAAAAAAAGTGGCAGATTAAAACTTTACCAATTCGAATGTTTACGTTTTTAACATAAATTTTGTGTACAAAAAATGCAAAAATAACGTATTTTTGGTCTAATTCTGTAATTTTTAGCTATTTACGTTTTACCTTGCTAATACAATGAAAACGGCGAGAATAATCATTTGTTTAGTGTTTTTTGTGTTTTCGTAAAATTTCGCAAAAAACAGGTATTATTCAAAAACACTCAAAAAACATTTTTTACAGAATTTTGTGTTTTTTCGACTTATTTTTCTGGAATTTTACCCTGTGTGGCGATACCAACATAAAAAACGCAAAGGTACTTGATTTTTTTCGAAAATAAAAATTTAAATCAATTTAAAAAACAACAAGCGCAATTTATTTAGATATTAATCGGTCCATTGTAGGCTTTTTAGCAAAAATAATAACGAGAAAGTAATAATAAAAAAAACTAATTCCAAAATTTGACAGGTGACAGTGACAGTGTGGAAAATGTCAATAATAATAAAAACAAACACCTCTTTTTTGTAAAAAATACTCAAGAAGAGGGAAACCGGCGTGGAAATGGCGCAAGATTACGACGCAAAGATTAATTTGCACTTGGATATCAATCACGGTTTGGACAGGTGAGTGACGTTGAAATTTAAAGGAGGTACAAGTAACATTTGATTTTTTTAGGGTAACTGAGCTGGTTCAAACACGTTTAATCGAGTGTGGATGGCGAGATGGAGTCAGGCTAGCTTGTAGGAAAGCTATCACAGAAAATGAAAAACATATGCCCACCGTGGACGAGCTCATAGCTACAGTAACACCAAAAGCAAGGAGTATGGTGCCCGACTCAGTCAAAAGAGAACTATTACATGAACTAGAATCAATTTTGATAAATGTAGACAAGTTTGGGTATAGCAAGAGTTTCTAATTTATTTAAAAACACTTTACTGTGGTAAATTAATTAATTAATTAATTATAATTCATCTTTTACAATTGTTCTACAGTCACAGTAATTTTGTTGTTTCACTTGTTCGACTTTTTCCATATCGTCTAATATCATGACTTGACTGTCAATTTTTTGACTAAATTGATGTAATAAATGGGCATGGTAGCAAAAAATATGTTGTGGTAATAGATTTTCATTGGCGAACTTTTGCCCATTAGAGGCCACGGTCTGGGCTTCTTTGTCGTTCTTAATGGACCATTGAAGCTTCTCAACCAAGTCTGATAAGTCTCTTTTCATTAAAATGTAATGAGTATTTGGGATTAAGTCATTGTAAAAGTGTTCGTAATATTGAGATTCTTGTTTTATGACTAGGGAGCCCCCACCTAAGAGATATGGGAAACGGTAAGCGGCGACTGTACCGTCCAAAGCCAGTTGATATTTATACTAAAAAAAGAAAACATACAAATAATTAAAAATGTGCTCTGAAACTTTTACGAACGTATATCTTGATTGTTAGATATATGTCAAATTTAGCAATTTTTGGGTTAAATATTGACTAAAGCCAATTCTTTCTTGAACAAACTAAAAGCGTGCATTAACAACACTTTCGCTAGTAAATCTATGTTTAATTTTAAATAGTTTGACATATCAATTTAGGCAAGACAAACGTTCGTGTTATTTCATAGCCCTCTGGACTACTCACATCAAAGAAGCTGAAAAACGAGACATGCTCGGATTTGGGGCCATAAACGTCTTGTTTGTCTCTAAAGAAGAAGAAATTTGTCAGTGAAACATTGAACAAATCGGGATATTTTCTCCCAATATCGATCAAATCTAGTCTGTGTTGATTTGAATCCCTCCCTCTCCAAAAAGCCTTCCCTGTTCGATTTTCCCATGATTCTTTCACATTTCCTTGGACGGAAAGCATGTCTAGCATTACTCTGCCCATATTTTCCAGTGTTGATTCAGTAATATCGTACGTGGGCATAACAATGTCCAGACTTGTGGTACTCCCACACCAAGAGAAAATGGGAAATTTTTCGACTTTTTCAGTAACCAGGGGCCAGTCTCCCAAGTTAACGAAAAATTCCAAGTCGGGTAGGTTGACTTTCCTGCTTAAGGACAATAAAATCGCGTCCATGAACATCTTAAAACCCACGTATTTACCGTAACAAGTGCGGTAAACATTATTATTTTTTATGACGTAATGGCACAAGCTGACTGAATGGGGTTGATCAAACTTTTTAATTACCTAAAAATATTCGTGTTATTTGATATATTTGGTGTTTTCACCCACTCTATCTCTAATTTTATTCCAATTAATTGATTGGAAGGGCTTCAGGTCGGTGAGAATTTGCTGCGGGGTGGTACCACATTCCCATTTTTCCAGAAATTGGGCAATGTTACCAACAGAACAATCACAATCGTCTGGATAAATCGGTTCTGGAATTTCATAAGGGGACTTGTCCACATGTTCCAAATTATAAAGTATATTAATTTTTAAATTAAAGCACGGCTCATACAATTTATATCTAATAATGTAAGAACCGTCTTTTCTATTGAGATTGTTGGCCCAAATGCGACAAGGCTTTTGTGTTTTGGTCACACCGTCTAGGTGTATGTCGAAAATCACCCCCAAGTCCGAGGAAATGCTAAAATGAATCGTCACTTAATGGAAAAGCATCAAAACGTGTTGTTTACCTCTCATTTTTGGAATTTTTTGCTTGAATAAAGAAATATCTGGCTGGCATTGTGAAAATGTGAGGTTTGAGCCCAGGCCCCCATACTTTCGAAAGTTTGGCACTAACAACGGGTTCACTGGTTAGAGATGCTCTTATGAGGTAAAAAAATACGATAAAGGAATAATAAAAATAAATAAAATTGCACATTTTTGAGGTTAGCTAACCCCTGACATGTTTTCAAATCGCAAAACTGCCAATCTAGTCAACTAGAAAACCCGGAAAAAAGAAATGTGCATTGGTTTTGTTGCAAAAAAATACAAAAAAGCAATGATGGTTCCAGCACAGACTCTAGCAATCAATTCATTGTTTTTTTAATTAATAAATTGCTAAAATTCTTTTAAATAATAAATAATCACATTTTTAAAAATTACACCAGTATGCCAATGAACAAATAAAAGTCCCTAAAAATTATTCATCTTGCGACCTTGAATGTCGCATAAATTTAGCAAATTCTAATTTAGCATAAAAAAGCTATGAATTAGATGATTTTTAGTTAATTATTGCATTTTAGTCATAGCTTAACTTGTATTAATTATAGCAATCAAATTCCGTTACTTTTTTGGCCGCTCAAAAATTGGGTTATGTTATTATTTTTTCTGAAAATTTGTTAGAAACGCGATAAAACATAAAAATGTCTTATATTAGCGATTTACGTATTGCGGTAATATGCTCCAGCAACATGAACCGAAGCATGGAGGCTCATGCCTTCCTTGCAAAAAAGGGCTTTCTAGTGCAGTCCTTTGGGACAGGGGACAAAGTTAAAATACCTGGCTCAGCAGCGGATAAGCCAAATATATACGACTTTGGTGTTTCCTACGACGAGATTTACCACGATTTATTGACTAAAGACAAGTCACTGTATCCTTTTTAAACATAAATGGCCGTTTTGTGTCGTCGCTTTTTTCCTTGACAAATCCATTAGCTACACACAAAATGGGTTATTGCACACCTTGGACAGGAACAAGAGAATAAAGACACACCCTGAACGGTTTCAGGAGACTGATGAAAAGTTTGATATTTTGATAACTTGTGAGGAAAGAGTTTACGATCAAGTAGTGGAGTATATGGATAGCAAAACACCAGTTGATAACTCCATAGTGCATGTTATCAACATTGACATTCAAGATAACTTGGAGGAAGCCACAATAGGAGCCTTTTTAATAAGTGATATGTGTCTTATGGTGGGTACGTCAAAAGAAACTTTCGAGTCAAAATCAAACTCAATTTTCAGTTAGCCAAAGCCGAGGATTTAGATAACGATATTGAGGAAGTTTTACACAATTTTGAGGAAAAATGCCAAAGGCCTATATTGCACAGCATTGTATTTAATTAATTTATTATAAAAATTCTCAACTTGATTTTGTCTTCCTAATAAAACTTTTTTAATCAGTGTTGGTCCAGATGAGCATAAACTCTTCTCAGTTTCTCCCTCTTGTTCTTATTTTCATGTTTGTTGACCTTCTTCCAAGGTTTATCCCCCAGGACGCTACCACTACAAGAAAAAATAAATAATTGTGAAACACCAAATGTGTGCATTACTTCACAGCCCCGTAACCACCAATCATTGTCTTTCCTTTCGTATGCACAGCTGATGAGCCCCCATGGAAGAACATTTTATCAACGTCTTCAGTCGTTGCACGACTTGTCTACAAAAAGTCAAATAATTTAATTTCTAAATGAATTTTCATACTTTTATAGCACGAATTTGGCGAGGAGGTGCGGTTTCTAAAGAACGAAATTTCTGTCTTTCGGGCCACCTGTGGTATTCCGTTTGGGCAACACTAGGAGGGGCATGACAATATAATAATTTCCCATTCATGTAATCTTTTAAAATATATCTAGCTGCTCTGGGATTATCAGGCTGGCCATTAGCAGTCATAAATCCCCTGTTATCTAGAAAATATCAATTAGAAGAGAATAAAATTACTTTAGGAAATTTACAAGCATATGCGTTTAATAATTCCTCTGAAGTGGGGCACCTGTCAGGATCCTCCCCTTCCATGGGGGCTGGTAACATGATCCCGTACTTGTCTTCCAACACATGTTTAGGAATTAATGTCGCGATTAAATTAACAGGGGGTACATGATCCCTCATTTGATCTATTGGCAGTATTCCATTTATAATCATTTCAGCTTTGGTAAAAACAAACTTAGGCATTACAAGTCCAGGACAATCACAGAGGAGCAGATTTTTCGTAAGAAATAGAGTCTGGAAATGTTTGGTTTTCCCCGGAGTGGCAGAAACCGAGACTTTTTTAGCCGACAAAAGTGAATTAATTGTTGAACTTTTCCCCACATTGGGGTACCCAACAAGACCAATAGTTGTAACATCTTCAGTAACTTTACAACCTTTATGAATGTTTTTAAACAAATCAATCAACTGGTCTTTAGTTAATATCTCGTTGGAATTTTGAAACTCCAGTTTCAGGACTCCTAAAATCTCATTCAATTTTTGCGCAGTTTTCTCAACTTCTCGTTCTAGAGTGTCAACGTAGTCTTGGAGCTGATTCAATTCTGATTGGTCCGCTCCTCCCCTTGGCTCAGTTTCTGACGCTAAAGTGGCTGAATAAAAGATAGCTTTCACATTTTGGGACGTGAAATAGTCAGCCCAGGCTTGTCTTTGCTCCTGGGTTAAAAAATCAGCTTTATTGACCAGGACTACGCTCATTTTCTCCGGTGACACCTCCTGTGTGTACTTCTCCAAGTCTTCGCAATAAAAAAGTAGGGGGTTTCTGGCATCTACAATTTGCACAATTACGTCACTTTTTTCAACCACTCTCCATAGTTGTCTCCAGAACTCGAGATTCCGTTCATAGGGGGTCAAAAGCAAGCCTTCGTCTTCCTGCAATTTGGCCAAACCTTTGCGCCACTGGAGAAAGTACTCTTTTTCGTTTTGGTCCAACTCTTCTTTACTCATGTTGGCGTTCCAAGGGGGGCGTCGGGGAATCCTCAACTCTCCTCTGTGTTTCTCATGGAGATTCTTTGCCTTGTTTATCTCGTCTTGAGTCAGCAAGCCGATGTTTGATTTAGGATTGACAAATTTTATATCGAGCTTTTCGGCCTGAAACTCGGCCCCTGTTAATTCCGCGGTGGCTAAGAATTCCTGAAACGATGACTCCTCAGTCACTGATTGTAAATTCAAGCGGCCCCAGTCGTACCCATCTTGCAATTCTGTTGTATGCAACTGAAAAAAAATTTTGCAATTCATAAAAATTTGAGAAAACCAATACCATAGACTTGTCGGGGGTTAGTTTGCGACCCTTGGTGCTCCCAAACCGGTCCTTGATCAACGACCGGCCCAAACCAGGCGAGGATTTTGATTTTTTACCCATGTTTTTACAAACTACCACATAACCTCAACTGTCATATGGCACTCTCTCTGTTTCTTTCCAACATATGTCTATCTCGTGTTGTGACAGTTGCACCAACTAGAAAAACTAAGAAACTAGAAAAAATAAATCGCGGATTGTGTTTAAAATATTCATAAATTATTTATCATATTTTGAAGTGAAGCACAATTTTTGTGTTAGGTGCTAAATAAGAACGCCTCATTTTGAGAAAACCGTTTATTGGCGAAATGTTACACAATAGGAAAAAAACAAAAACCCTATAACTAGTTTTTGACGGTGTTCATTTTGTTGGTATTACAATTATTAAAATCCATACAAGCCCTTGGTCTTGTCAAAAAATCGTAAACTAAAAATTGTTGTAATTAGTTTGTGGATAGATAGATGCGTCGTTTTGCCGAATCCGCACGTCCAGGAAGTCTCAAAATAAAGGTAAATGTTGTACTTGTTGTGCCCGGTATCAAATTGCAATTTATTTTCAAAACAAATTTCAAGCTTTTGGTTCAACAAGGTTAGATTTTTTCACCGTTTCCCTGGCCGTGAAATAGTTCATCCCAATAATAGATAATTGGTTCAAGTTCCCCAACATTAGAAAAATATCCGTGAGCAAATTCGCCCTGTTATTATCAAACAAATAAGTCTTGGCAAAGAGCTCCAAGACACTCAGAAACCACAAGGCGGCGAAGCAAATCACCGCAATTTTGAGCTGCTTAGCGGCGTTGGCATCCTCATTCCGCAATTTCAGCTCCCTGATCTTCGAGTAGAGAATCGTAACAAAGTAGATGAGAAACACCAGCAAGGTGTAGAATCTGTGCATTTTGTCGAAATTGGGGCACGTATCGAGCTGTTTGGGCCGTCTGTGGATGTTTACCACATTTTCGCGACTTGCGTTCACAATCGAGTAGATTTGTTTCACCACATCGTTGATTTCTTGACTCTTTCCGGGCGTTGAAACGTTTAAAGGCTTGTAAATTATGCCCCAAATGTTTGAATCGATCGAGTCAGGGTCAAACAGGCGTGAAACAAGACCGATTTTGTCCATTGCGAAATACAGGATTATGACAAAAATGACTGGGAGCAGAAAAATCACCAGAATTTTGACCACGAGTTTAAACTTATTGTTTGCTTGGGGTGGTATAGAACTGTCTTCCAAATTGGCATTCTTGGCCGGTTGTTTGCTAGCCCCCACTAGGAGCGACACGACCGAGTGTAGAAACGAGTAGAGGAACATTGAATTTTCCATGAAAATTTCATCAAAACACTTTTCGTGGGGGAAAACAGTGGCGTTGTGGCCACTCTCATTCGTTTCCCGTTTTTTAACAATCTTTGTCGCATTCTGCCTCATAATCTTGTTTATGAAAGATTGATAATTGTGTAGGAAATCTTCATTGGGAGTGGTGGAATTTTCACTTGGTGTTTCAGTTGTAAAACTTTCGGGGTAATACTCTGATGTGATTTCTTCTTCGTGTTCTTGAATTATTGTTACGTCATCCTCGAGGGCGAAGACCGTGTTTGTTGGGGTTATGACGTGCTGTGACATCACAACAGCACAGTAGAAGTAGAAAATTCCGATAAAAATCGTGTTGAGAGATTCGGATAAAGCGGGGATTGTGATATTTTGCAAATTTGTTGTTTTGAGGAAACGGCCGAAATACACCGAACTCACAACCCCAATCAGGATTAAAATCACGGCGATGAGCACATAAGTCGCGTACATTTTCGCAAAAACCGATTCTTGCAAGTTCTAATATCGAACTGAAGCGGTTTACCCTCATGTGGGCTTGAAGTATGTTTTAATTTGAAAACAGTTACCGATAAACTACCGTTAAGGCGATTTTTTATTTGGAAAAAGTGAACTTATCACAGTACTTTTCAAATTTCGAAATTTTTTGATTATCAAAGTGGAATTTGGGGCCAGTTTTTGTGAGCGTTATCGTTGCAGGGATGCCTATCAGGAGAGCAGCCGACCCGATCAGTGTCCAACATGTGTGGGACGCAATCCGATCGGCGGTTCTGCAACGCCAAATGGCCGATTCGAAGCGAATTATAAAATATTTGCAACGTGTGGAGACTTGCACCTACCCCCAAGCCGAATTACACATCCAACAGACGCTCCAAGACGGACTGATTGTGTTAGTACTGTGAAAATGGAAAAATACGCATTCTTATTTCAGTTTCAGGGCCTTACAAAAAGTAACCAAAACATCAAAAGGGGACTTGGTGGACAGCTTTCGCATCCCTACACACGAAGTGGTACGTATTAACAATTGTTCTTATAAATTGTTAAAGAAATTCGATAGCCCCCCCTGGACGGGAAAGATTGGTACTGCTTCGAGTGCCACCTCGCCGGCGATGTCACCCCCTGCCAGAGGTGTTTCCGCGTTTTCCACACGGATTGCATAACAAACGGACGCCTCAAATTCCAGGAATACAGGAAAACTAACATTCTTTACGACCAACAGCCGAATAAATCCGTAAACTCGATTTCGTCAGATTCCGACGAGTTGAGTGAGTTGAGTACTTACAACAACAATGATCCGAATGATGCGCTCGAGTATGACGAAACGTTGTGCAGTATGTGCAACGTCTCTAGACTGGCTGATGGTTGCAATTTGGAAAAGTCTGAATTGAATTATCTTCTCAAGTTTGTAATACACCGGATTCAGTCTTGGGTAACCCCCCCTCGTCTTGAATGACAATTTAACGATGAGAAATTGCAGTTACCCCACACTATAACCCACACAATGGGCGAGCAAGAGCGCCCCGAGTGGCTCACCGACAAGGAATTGAGTTGGCGAGCAAACCAATTGTTTTTCGAACACAGAGACATGTCCGTGATTGAAGTTAATCTAAATAACGAGTCGTACACAAAACTGTACGAATTTCTCGCCGATGTTCTGACAATTCAGCACAATGTTGCGATTTTTCACGGAAGTGAGTGTTGGATTTTTATTTCATTTGTCTAAATGTGTGATTTTTCAGTCGAGTCGCAGGAATACGGAGCTGCCGAACTCATGGTTCGCGACTGTATGCACGACTTGACCGAGTTGAAACTTTGCGTGGATTGCTATCGCCATAGTAATGAGAAAATCAACGCAAAGTGGTTCTGTTTGCCGTGCAGAGTGCCCCACAAGTTGGTGTGGGCGAAGCAGAAGGGCTACCCGTATTGGCCGGCAAAGGTGGGTTAGCTAGTCCTGAGGGGGGCCCCTTTCAGAAAATAAACAAAAACCGAGTGCGAGAAGACATTTTTCACACATGAGCGCATTATTTAAGGCACGAGCGACAAAAGAGCGAGTGCTGCATTTGCGCGAAAATATTTTTGAAACGAACATTATAATTATTTTTTTTCTACGACCCTAGCAGAGTAAAAATTTTACATCCCTCCCCTCATAGTATCGGAAAAACATGCTGCTAGATTTAATGACAAAAATGGGATTTCAAGAGAAATTGTTAGTTTTGAAATTTCTTCTGCCTGGATCGTAGGAAAAATAATATGAGTTACACTTTCCTCCCTTGTAATACAAATAATTAATTAATTATTACAAATTATTAATGAAACTTATTGGCGCTCGACCTTGCGGTTATGTAAAGTCCCTAGATGTACAGGGTGTGATACATCGTTGTAATCAGGAACAAAAAGACTTTTCAAAAATACAGAAATCGAATATAGGGTCCATAAGAAAATCCAAACTTGAGTGTTGATCAAGAGCGCTTTGTAAAATACGATGAAAGATTTAGATTCTTTGTAAGAAAGTGCCTTAAGAACGTCTTAGTTAAAAACATATAGGTCTTTTAGCTTTCACTTGAAAAAATAAAAACGATAATTACAAATTTCCGTTTTTTTTCCAATAAATGCGCAACTTTGCCCTAATTTAACAGACCTCGTATTTCTTATAATAAAAAGTAAAATCCTTTATAGAATGCTAAAAAAGGCCAGTGCTTTTTGGGTAATTTTGGAAGCACTAGTGTGCGAAATTTGTGTTCGCGAAATGTCATTTTGAAGGTAGTTAGTTCAAAAAATATATTTAAAATAACAAAAACAATATCAATACATATTTAAAACATACTTGAGTTGCGAAATACGTATTTAGAACTATAAAATATTAATAGTATATTAAAAAACAAGTTTCATGAGACCAGTCTTGAAGCACGAATTCAAGTTTAAAAAACGAGTGGTGTAGACAGGAGTTATTTTAAGGAATGAGTGCTTCAAGGCTTTATGAAACGAGTTTTTTTTTTATACTGTTTTTTTTATATTGCCCTCTTTATGTCGTTATTAACCAAAATTTTTACTTTCATCGATTTAGGGATTGTTGTGACGTTTGGTAATGTCTAATAAGACATTGCGTTCTTTAATATGTCTAAAATGGAGACAAGTTACAAAAAATATTATTAAAGTAAACAAATAAATTTTCAAAAAAAAAAAATTACTTGCTCAGAACTCAGATTGCAAATAAATGTTTCAAAAAACAAATAATCTTCGATATCTCCGAAACCGTTACTTTGCGGACCCATGTTTATTATGCCTTTTTTGTTTGTTTTGGGCCGTACTATTACCTCCTAAAATATTTTACAATCTTTTTTTAACACCCTATATAAAGCGAAGTACGAGTAGTACTAATCGATTTGAAAAAAGGAATTAATTAAAGTACCTATATACTACATAATTTCTTCTTTTATCACGTTTCTTAGTTCTTTTATCTGAAACTATCGCGGAGTTAGCGAATTTGTGGAATTGTGATAGCATAAATTATAGAAGAAAGTTTTAGAGAAACAAATTATAAGAAAACGTTGAGTTAGAAAGAAAAAGTTGCGTAGACATGTTGGGGGCTCTGTATCATTGCTACAGCGGTAGCTACACCTCTGTTACCGATGATTGTTTTGCGGTTACTTAGTTGTGTGTTTTAGGTGATCCAGGAGACTGGCACTCATTTCGATGTCAGGTTTTTCGGGGGGAAGTACGAAAGGTCGTTGCTGATAAAATCATTGATTAAACCAATAGAAACACCGCAATCGAAACTGCAAATAAAGCCATCGTCGGCTTTTAATAAGGCGGTGGAGGAGTTAAAGTTCCATCAAAGATTGATGCAGAATCCTGATGAACTCGAAAAATTGATCAATTCGTCCAAGAACAAGATTAGGAATTTGAAACAGCGAAATTCAACATTAAAAAAGACACTCAATAGTTCGACAGAGATTAAAAAGAGGAATAGTTCGTTTGAAATCAATGATGTTTACAAGTTTGAGGACAATCCATTTGGGCAGCAAAATTTAAGTTTAACACATAAACGCAAAAGTAGCATTTCTGCAGGTAATTTTCTTGTTTTGTTCCATTTTATTCTCATTTGGGGTAATTAGGAAGTCCCGCGTCGAAAAAAAATTCAACTAGTACTCCCGAAAAAGAGGAAGAAGTTCACAACACTTCCGATAGCGTAATACACATATCAGATGGTGAAGACGATGAGTTTCCCTACTACAGAGATAATTATTCATCCAAGTAAGTGTGTGAGATGTCTCAAACTAGCTTAATTTTTGTTTATAGTTTTAATGGTTCATACGAGCAAGTTTCAAGTTCCACTGAAAACTACCGATTTCAGGAGACTTCAACTTTGAGAAGCCAGGAAAATGGGATGCAGCAACTTGATCACCCTTATAGTGATTCAGTTGAAAAGGTTTGGGAACCACAGTTAAATAACTTGTTTCTAACTTGTTTCTAGATGAGGCGAAGACTTGAATGTTTGAGTGATAAAAAAGAGCTTATCAAGTGTGCAATGGACTGTATGCAAACTGAGACTGATCGGATCACAAATGATCACAATGATCATTTGAAACGACTGTTTGAGTCCCACAATGCGCAAATATCAGAGATTAAGAAAAAACAATGGGTAAATGAAGATGTTCAATTTTGGTGTTTTTTTTTTAATTTGTTAATTTCTAGTGTTATAATTGCGAACAAGAGGCGATTTATCACTGTTGTTGGAACACAGCGTATTGTTCCCAAAGTTGCCAACAACAACACTGGCAAGCAGAACATAAAAAAGTTTGTAGGCGTAAGCGCTAGATATAAGAGATTGAAGTACACAAAATGTTGTCTTATTTTGTGTATTGTCTATTTTTATAGTTTGTTAATTATTACCCGACATTTATCTAGAGGATTAATTTTTACATAATGGGACTATGGCGTAATTTTCGTTCTGGTACTTTTTAGGACCAAGTTAAAGTACAATTCTAGTTCACTTTTTAATTGTAGGCAATAACTTTAATTAAATTTTATTCATAGTGTTATTAGAGAAAATTAAGTTGTTGGCTGTATCACAATTGAAAGTTATGCCACTATTTCATTGTTTTCTCCTTTTACTTTATTTAAAGTTAGTATTGCTTCTAAATGTATTTTTCCATTATGTACTTGCAAGAGGATTTTTATTGTCAGGAACCAGTCTACTGCAGCTTTGTTAAATTATGGATGTACAAATAAATCCTTTATTTCTTGGTGCACTTTTTATTCATCAGTTACCTCTACAAATTCGACGTTTTGAAATGCATTGGCGATGTTATTGTGCTTTTCCAGAAACTGCAACTCCTCTCGCGATAGCTGCTCGCCGAGTTGTCTCAACGCTGTTAGTATTTCAGCCTTTTGCCTACTGGTGGCTTCATCGCTCAATTTATTGAGTTTAAAGTCTTGTTCAATACTGGACAGTCTTTCTCTCAATTGTTTTGGCTCTCTTTTCCCGAAAAGTCTGATAACTTCCGGCGTTTTGAACGCTTCGGAAATGGCAGCTTGAGTGGCCTTGAATGAAACGTGATTGTATTTGGAAAAAAAAAAAGGAGTGAGGGGTTTTACAAGTTGTACAGCTCCTAGGGCACTGATAAGGGAAATATCGCCTTTGACTAGTTTGGATAAACTGTCGTTTAATTCCTTTAATTGGTCCATAGTCTCCTGTTTGGTTTCCTCGTACTCCTCTGCGTCTAGCTCCGCTCTAAAAATGCAGTTTCATCATTGAGGAAATAAACTCAGTGATGACTGACTTGCAATTTTCCAAATCCCCTAATTGTTCGACTAGTCTATCCAACTGATTTTCCAAATTTTGTTGCAGTTTTGCGGTTTCCACTTTTCCATACGAGGTCATTTTGGTTTATTTGCAACTCAATTACTCGAAATTTGCATTTTTTTCTAGGTTATATCAATTTCTGGACAATGCCGTTATTTTTTTCCTGAGTGTGTGAGTCAAGTCCCGACATACGGTTAATTTGGTGTTTTTGTTTGGTGAGTGAAGTGCGGGGGGGAGAGCGATGGGCGTGCGTCGTGAATGTGAGAGCTTTAGTTCGGTGATTTTCCGTCGGCTGCGCTAGGTGCTTTTCTAGCAACGTGAAAGCCGCGTGTCAGTTTTAATAAAGTTGTAAGTTTAATTTAAATTCGCAGACGTGACATTGGTTAAATTCGCGTTCGCATTAAGTTCGGGAGTGTAGAGGGTCGTCGGAAGAGTGGAAGCCCGGCCCGGAGTGCGTCACGAGACTAAGAAAACAATCATGTTTTTGGGTTAAAATCCGCCATCTTGAAACATATCTTAACCTTTGATTAGTAATAGTGGTAGTGTTATCTAAGTGACGATTGTCGAAATCCAGTATCATCAGCGTCGAATTTCGGTGATTGGGCGCGACGATGTTGCAGAGCTTGTGAAATGTGCGTTGTGAACATATGCCGTCGCTGAGGCCTCTGTGAGGGACGCGGCGCCCCAGGGCTGACATGAGCGGCAACCAGAAGCAGGCCGCCGGGAGAGGGCCCCAGAACCAGGCCTACTCCGCCACACTGTATCCTTTGCGTTACGCCCATCTGTCACCCGACTGTCATCCCCCCTGACTAATTCGCTGGCGCTGCATTGTTTTGAGTTGAATGTGAACTGCCAGGCTGGTAAACTTTCATTAGTTCACATTCACCTGTCGATGCAGTCCACCAGCCGAGTCATTACCGTCCATATGGTGTTCCAGCTCGGTTAAATTCGCGATTTTTGGGCCCCATCACTATGTGAAAAGTGAAGTGGTCAAGCGAGGCTCTTCCCCGATTTAATTACATAATTGTGTCATTTTGCTACGTCGCAGGTAAGGTCAGGTGTGCACCGATTGGCCCGAATCATCGTTTGCGCGGTTGCCATTTTGGCGGCGTTTTTGGGTTTTTCCCTGGTTTTGGGGGTCGTGATTCGGAAAAGCGACCAGTTGAATGCGATGGTTGATGGTTGAGGTCCCCACTTGGGTGCGCATGCGTTCCCATTGTTCCTGGCGGCGGAACCAGGAACCAAGTCGTACAGTCGATACAATGGCGGTGTCGCCGATGTAATTTTTTGACTGACAATCAAGTTTATGCAAAACTCTAAACCTCGTGTTTGAAATCGTAAAATATCGCCGATTTTTCCGTTTTTGACAACGAAACATAACATTGCGACACGTTGTTTGTAATACTACCATGTGATTGGTTTGCGTGGTGTTTGGTAAAACGCCCTTATCGATTTTTGGTGTTTGGTGCTGCAGGGAGACGTGTTTCGCATGTCTCAGCTTCTCTTTGATTTTTCTGTTGAAAGTCACCGAACGTGTTCAGTAACATACCCCGATGCAGTTTCGTATTAATGACTGTGCGTTTTCCCGTGGTGTTAAGTCGGTGGTTGTGGTGGTGAGTCATTCCACATGTCGAAGATGTTTGATGCTGGACGAAATCTCGCATTGATGGCTTATTATCGTGTGAGGGGAGTGACTTGCGTGGGTTTTTGATGCGTTATTTTGCCCCAACTCGAATTATTTGTCGTTTGTGATTTTTTTTCTTCTTCATTTTGAATTTTTCGACAAGATGGTGTCGCGGTACGTGACCAATGGGCCTGTCAAAGAGGGCATATGTTTGTTACCACCCACACATTATAGGATGATGCCACCGCAACGTAAGTTTTTTTGCGACCAATGTCATTGACAATGGACGTTGCACGTGTTTTATGCCTCGTTCTCTTGCCTAAGACAAAATCAATAATGCCTCGACAACTTAAACTTAACCCTAATTCGACGACGAGATTGGATTCATTTTTAATCAATGCTCTTCCCATTTTCATTACCGACTTTTCACTGAAAGAGTCAAATTTTGATAAGCTTTGGTTGTTTTTTTTAAATTTATTTCCGTAATGCTGAAATATGGTGCTTTAAAATCAAGTGTTTGAGAAGCCATCGCTTGTGAAATTGATATATGGTTCAGATAAAATTATAAAACATGGGTGCAAATATTCATTTCTCTGTTATTTACTTTTTTTAACAAGAGATAAACGAATTTTGATTAAATTTTATTGAATTTACTATTTGTAACAAAAAATAATGCTCTTTAGTTTAAATGTATTGAACAAAGTCTTTTTATCAAGTAAGCACACTAGTTGAGGACGTATGTCGAGTGGCAGTTTGTATGTTTACTAAATGTCAAAAAATTATATAAAAATAAAATTATTGGATTAAGCCAGTTGAATTGTTCTATAAAACATTTTTAAGTGAGATATTTTTATTGTTTATCCATACCCACGGACGCATGTCTTTTATTTAAAAAAATCATACTGACATTTCACAAATGTCATTATGACGTATTATTTTTCGTAAACACACGTTCTAAATTTCTACGGTAGCTTGATAAAAGGACTTTTAATTTTATTGTAGAAATTATTATTATTATTATCATAATAGGGTAATTTGACTTTGTGGTAATAAAAAACTACTTGCGTTTACCCACTGAATAATAATTATTGACCGTTATTTTGTATTACTTTATAATTATTATTGAAATTGCTTTTGATTTTTTACGGTTATCCATAAAGAACTTGAAATTTTTTATAAACAATATGTTTTTTTTTTATAAAAGATCTCACATCAAGAGTGTTGTGAAAATTTCATGAAGTATGTCTTGAATAGAAACATTAATACTTATCAATTATCTGTCAAATATTTAAAAATTAAAATCCATTAAAGAATTGATCAAATCCACTTTTTTTAGAACAAATTAAAAATTTGCATTATTACAATGTTCCACGTAACCTCTGTAGTATGTTGTTTTGACATTTTTAACGTAACATGCAAGACACACGTTTGTAAATTTTCACAGCATTTATAAACACCTTGTACTTTTTGTATTAATTAACTCAATTTTGTGTTTTTGTAGTGTTTTCAAAATTCTAAATTTCTAAGGTTGTTTAAATTGCAATTTTTGTCTGTTCATATGAGATTTTGATAGTATACGTGAAGGTCAAACAAGTGTAATTCACTATCACAGTTTTAATAACCACATTAAACAAATAAAGCATGAAAAGTTTTCTTCAAAATTAAAAACTTAGATGTTTTTCTTTATTTTGTCAATTTATTCTCATTACGTAAACGTAACACATTCCATGTAACTTTTTTTAACTGACATCATTGAGAAAAGACTGAATTTTTGTCACCCATACTATTTTTTATTTGCTTGTTCTGGGTTTCTTAATATTTATTAATTAGTAGTAGTAAATAGCAAAAAGACGTAAGTCACATGCAGCATTGAGATTTCATGATAAATACAAATATCAACGTGGCCTTCAGTTTAAAAATCTTTGTATGAAAATGTCATGTTATGAAAACATGCTGAGGTATCTTGAATTTTTGCTGAAAGTGTTATATGTGAACACATTATAAAAACGGAATACAAGACTTTGAGAATTTGGTAGGGAAAAAATCTCTATTAATTGCTAATCAGTAAGCAATATTTGCACCCTATTTTTCAATTAATTAAGTAATTAATTGCTTATTAACTTTCCATGGAACTTGTTTGTAAACCACTTTCATTTATTGATCCTGGATTATGAAGTAGCGTTCTTTTTATGAAAAATTTCCATTCCGCACTATCGTGTGAAAAAAATGGGACGAATTTACTTCCTTTGTTTCGGATACCGTTTTGGAAAGGGTTAAGTGTGACCCCATTTCACAAGCGGTTATTATTTAATTGTGTGTGTGAGAGAGTTAAATGTTAATAAATTTTGTTTGATCAACGCCTGCACTAATCACATTTATCGTAATAACAGTTCAATAACAATTAATTCGAAACCGATGTGTGAAAATGGTCGTGGAAAAATTTTCAAACATGTGTTTGGAAGTTTTATACTTTTCGAGTTTCTAAAGCACAACAAACAATAGCTTAGCCTAGTTAAAGGCATTTGTTTGCTGAAAATAAACGTGAATGATTTACTTCCTTCAAAATTTCGGTAATTGGTTGTTTTTGAATACAATCAATTCGTAGTGACATTGTGTGACTCGAGTGAAGGAAGTAAAAGATAAAAAGTTTGATAATATTCACAAATTAAATTAGTTTGTTGACACGTAATAGTGGCAATTGTCTTGAAAATCTAAAATTTTATTTTCTGCTAATAATCGACGAATTTGATTTGGCTTTTAACTCTCTAAACTCTGTAATCGAATCGTGTAAGCTTTATGGTATCGATTTCACGACACTTTCTTTTTCCAGTAATTACTCTTTCGTCGAGTTGCATTATTGGAGCATGGCAAAATATTTTATCAAGTCCCAAAACGTTTTTAGTAAAAGTTAAACTTCCCCAAGTCCTGATCCATTTCGCTGACCTAGATTTTTCCTGCACGGCACTTGCATTCTGCATACAATCTATTGATTTACTCTACCGCTCCTTATTTGATGACGTTTTTTGTTACAACGATTGAATTACCTTTTTATTCATCTGTTGAAATGAACTAGAGCAAATTTTTAGTTTTAAAAATACGAAGAAAGGTCATTGTTAAAGAAAAAAATCGAGTTGTTGGTTACCTTAAAAACTGTCATTAATTACAAATGACGGGTTTTGTTAAGGACAAATTTATATAACTAGCTGAAGGTTGTTATTGGGGAGAATAGTTTGTTTTGCAAAAGAGGCATTGACCTGGCCAAAATCGATGTATCTACATCATTAAGCAAGGATCGATAATAATTATCCAAACACTGTTGTGTGTTTCAACTTTTACGAAAATAATTCACGAATTAATATTAAAACTTTTCAATTATTTCGCTCTAATTGTTTCGTTTTTAAAATTTAGACCTAGTTTTATTGTGGAACACCATTTGGAATTGAAATACGTTTTTTGGGTATGATTTTGCTTAACAATAATTAGATACCAACCAATCGGACAACAACCACGTAAGTATTTTTGCAAATCTTGAAAATCGTATTTCGTGGAATATTAAACCAAACAGATAAGATAATCATTGATTATGAATCATGGTTAGACTTAATGTCAAGAATGTGTTTTTGTAGCAACTACTTGTTTCAATTAAATCAAATGAATATCATTAAACTTCCCGAAACTGTGCACTAGATGTGTTTAAATTACGTTGAGTGAATATTATTTCCTGTTATTCGCAAGGACATTTACTATCGCTTGTTTATGATTTCAGGAACTGATGGTTTTCATGTACCTACCCAGCCTTATGTGCCACAACAACAGCCCAACCAGCCGGGTAATCAGGCTCAAACATTGAGGGGCATAGCACCGACAGGGCCTCCAAATCAAGCTTCGACTCCACCGAACAACGACATCAACAAGGTTCAATCGGTGCCGCCGCAACAGTCGATGAGTCACATGGTCAGTAAACATTCTTTGCATTTTCAAATCAGATTTCGAGTGTTGAATTGGGTGAAATGTAATAAAAATGTGTCTTATATAACGAGTTACAATGACTAAGAGTAAATATTTACGTTAAATATCGAATTGTTCGATTGATTTTGATTTAAAGCTCTGTAAAAACTGTAATTGTCTCCAATTATTAGTGTTTACCGGTCGCTAAATGTGCGACTTATCTTATCGATAAGTTTTGATAAGTAAGATATTTTTTCAGTACGTAACTCCACAGCAACCAGTGCGTGGAACCCAAGGGACTTATTACAGATCAGGACCTCCTAGTCAACAAGCAAGGATGCCCGCCCAGCACCGGGTAATATAATTCAAATGAGACATTTAACGATTTTAATTGTGTTTTTAGAATCAACAACAAATTTATCAAACTCCAGCAGCAACCCAATATGTGCCGATGCCTGTTCCTCCTGTGTATATAAATGCAATGCCATATTACAACGGTCAAAGGCCGCAAGCTTTTGTACCACAAACTCCTTTGCTTTATCAAGGAGGACAGCATTTGCCGTCTCAATTTACGTTTCAACCAAACCCAAATCAACCATCAGTACCTTGTAATTTTTTTTCATCTTGAAATGTATATGTTTTTTTTTAATTGATTTATTTTCAGTTCCTTTTTATTCCATACGACAGAATCATCCGTCACAAACAGCGACGGTTCCTCCGAATTCCAATCAACCTATTCAAACTATTAACATAACTCAAACGCAACCTACGTTTCAAACGCGGCAAAATAAACGTAGAGCTAAAGCAATACCTGTTATAGATCCAGATACTGGTAATTTGGCACAATATTAAAAGTTTTCATTTATAATTTTGTTTTTCGTGCAGGTGTTGATCGATTAGATGAAGTTTACGAACAAAATAACTCCCATCCTCCTTCCGGTGAGTCATCAGCGAGACAAACTCCACAACCTGTTAATAATGTCAATAAAGAAATTCAAGCCACTTTTGCGAAACAAGTATTGCAAGTGGCGAATAGTGAACCTAGTTTAGACGATCAAGAAATACACAGTAGCTCTTTAGATCACGAAACACTCTATCCCGGAACTGGTCAAACGTCGAAACTTGATCATCTCGTGCAATCGAGTAACTTAAAGGTGCGTGATGAATTTTTTTTTGGGGGAATTGTGTTTTATTGTTTTTGTGTTTAGGTGCAGGCCCCAGAATTCGTACTGAGTCCATCGAATACTGCCAAAGAAACACCGATAGTTTCCGCGATTTGTGACGCCGTCGAAGTCACATTACCCAATAAACAAATGAAGGATCGTGAAAGTCCAGCAAAAGGCCGTAAACAGAAAGAGCAACAGCAACACAAGGACTCCGTCAAAGACACTCCAATCAGGGAAAAAGTCAGTGATAAAGAATCTTCCAATGTTAATAAAAGCGATAATAAATCGAAAGAAACGTTATTACCTAGCGCGAGTATTGCACCAACAGTGAGTACTACTCCGGTAACGGTTACGAACAAAGACAATAAAGAGGTTGTGACGACGCTGCATCGTGACGATAAAAAAAATCAAAAGAAAGACACTAAAAATGATACAAACGTGCCTAACGTCGATGTTAATGAAAGTGCAAACGTTTCGACGAATCAACCAGCTCAACCCGCTCAAGATGTCTCAACAAGTGGTAAGATGACTTTTTTTTTACTACGTGTGACCGGCGAATGTAATAATGGCGGAAAAATTACAATAACAATACATTTTTGTTATCGCGATTACAATAAAAATGTATGGGTTTTAGCCTTATCTTTGGTTATTTTACAATTTAAAAATTATGTTAGCAACACTGAATTATTGGTGATGTCAAACTGTGTCAAGCCGGAAATGAATGACAGATGACTATAAAATTGTGACGTTTGAATTTAATAGTTAATATTGCCAACTTAATTTTCATTAGTGGCTACTTTGATCAGGTAGAGTGCAATAAAAGCCAAAAGTACACACCTGAGGGTGTGTGCCTCCTGGATGAGTATAATCTTAAGAATTGGGAGTTTTTTGAAGTAGACATAAAGCAGTGCAGTGTAGTTTTGATTTAGGACTATAAAAAGGAAACTAAAGCTTATTAGTTTTTTAATAGTTAAGTTTTATCGTTTTGATAGTTACTAATGTCGCTTTGATCTGATTGGTGTTTTCATGTCTTAACTGAGGCGTTTTGTTCTATAATTTTAAGAAATTTATTAGCAAAAAAAACATTTTTATTCTTGTAAGAAAAGTAAGGTTATGCTATTATGATTACATAAATTACACCGATTCAAGCTGAATTTAAAATAGATGAAATAAAACACAAAATTCCGTAATACTCACTGGTCGCAATCGTCAAAAGTGCTAGTTTAAAAAGTGTAATTAAAAAATTTCAACTGTAGAAACGTTTTATCATAAAGCTTCAATCGAAGCTTCAATTTAAATTAGTTCTGCACTTGTAACACTTTATAATTCACTTACGTTAGTTTGTGTTGTTTTCTTATGATTTTTAAGCAAAAGTTCCGAAGCTCTTAAATACGAAACAGTATGTTTTAACATGTGGTAAAGTAAGTCGGATTTTTGCTGTAAGCGGCTGTAAATGCAAAAGAAAAAAAAACTGTAAGTGGAAATAGTGCTACGGGCACCAATTTCATTTAGCAACATTACTTTATTTCGCCACTGCATTGTTTTCCCTCTTAAGTTTATACGCCATTATGTTCCTCCCAGATGTGTACTTTAGACTTTTACTCCACTCTATTTAATTGGAAGCGTTTTTTTGCTACGTGGTACCGTTAATTATCGGAAAAAATACAATAACAATGCATTTTTGTTGTCATGATTATAGTTGACTTGTCAAATTTATAGTTTTTAGTATTCTTTTTGATTATTTTTATTTATTTTTGATATTAAAGTGTGTCAGGTGACGGCCATGCCAGCGACCACCCGTCGGAAATAAATGACAGTTGACTATAAAATTGTGACGTTAAAGTTTATTAGTGAATGTTGCCAACATAATTTTATCATTTGCAACTTTGATCAGAGATTTAATTGAATATTTTCTACTTCTATTCAAAAGTTTCAATATTAAGAGAAAGTTTAGCTTCTTTGCTTTAAAACTTATAGGTTGGATAATGCTAAATCCAATAATGCTAAATTTCTGTTTGCATATAATAAACAAGAGTTTATCAAATTTTACCTGGAATTCAAACAGATTAGGTTATTTGTACGGTAGCTTAGTAACTTTTAATATCCTGAAAGGGGTTAAAAGCTGTTTCAGGTAGAAAATGAATGTTTCCAAGTATTATTAAGCTTTATGACGGTAATAATAATTAGTGATTTTCAGCCTTTTAAACGAATTGTTAAGTCAAGGCTATTATTTTTCGAAATTTTATAATTACACTGAAAAAAAATTAGGACAATCAGTGGATGATGATTCAATGTTGAAGTGAAATATTTTTGGTAAATAACAACTCATCCCCTGCTATAAATTAAACGGTGCGAAGGTGACAGTGAACATATCGGTTTATCAGCGACGAACACAAAAACTCTCGCAAAAAATTCCAATTTTTCGGAGTCGCATTAGAAGTTGAATCGCTGGTGCGTCGTGCAGGTGATTTGTTCAAAGACAATAAACTCTGATAATTTGTTTTCTTTAAAAATAGCTTTTTACGTACAATAAGTGAGAATAATAAAGAGTTTAGTGCCAAAAAATGGGTGGGAAAAAACGTAAACGTAAGTTTTAAATTTGGGGCTTTGATGCATGAAGAATTTAGAAAGTAATTTGCATTTTTCAAGTGGGGGTCCTTGTCTCTCTATGTTCCCGAATTTCGGGTCGCATGATGCATTCCTGTGTCCAAAAACTGCAATTCGTTAGATTCGGTTATCTTCGTTTTCGTGCGCAAACGACCGAAGATAATAACAAGATGGCAGACGACCTCTTATTGAGCGTCGACCGCATGGGTCGCACGCTACGTGGTTAAATTTCGTAAAAGTTTTAGTTTTTTAGTCACATTTATACTCTTACAATACTCTTTTATTTAGTTTCGTGTTAGTTTATTGCGTTTTAACCGGTAATTTTGTCGCATTGATATTAATTTTAATTTGACCTTGTGATTCTTGGCAATTTGCAAATTTACCGAAAAATCTCCTATTTGCTCAATTTTAATAATAGTTCAAGTGTGAACGTTGTTTTTTTGCAAGTGTGTGTTGTGTGGTGTTGGCCGTTTATGGGAATTGTCTGGAAAGCAGCACGACTCCCACTCATGCACCCCGGTCATAGTCTAAGAATAGCACAGTGACCCAGCACAATGGACACATGGCAAACAGTAAATAATAAGGGTAAATTTATCGAATAGACAATAGGATATTCCATATGGATCCCGATTTAGTATTATGTAATTCTAGCACAGATTCTTTTTAGAAAGTTGTTCATCCAGTTTTTGCACGGACTATTACGAAATGTCGCGGCCTTCTGGACGAAAACGATACCATTTTTTCATTCCATTAACGACCTAATTCAATAATTTGAACAAAATTTCAAGAAATAATGCGCATAATCTAAAATAAAATTCCATTTGGCTTCTGAAATCGGGCTAGCGTTGCAGAAAAACACCACGTGGTCGTTCACCACCTTTGCGCCATCAAATTCCCCTAAATGGACGCCGCTCAAATTTAAAATATTTTATCGATATTTTTACCAAAAGGATGGGTTTTATTCACATTTGTGGTCATAAATTATTTCCATAGGTCTACTAGTTTTCAAATAGGGATTTTTATGAATGAAAATAATGCTCTTGGTAACACTTGATTTATGTTTTATTAATAATTTTTACATTGACATGTAAAGTAGATCATTTGGTGTCGCTCTGATTTATTATCCTTTTGTGTAAAATAACTTGATGGAAATAAACTACATTTCGGTCATAAAACGATGTAAAAATGTTGCTGTTACATAAATTTACCGGTTTTTAGTATTAATTAAACTTGTGTAGTTTTACAATGATATTTTTTAATAATACGAACATCGTTTACAGTTAAAACATTTACGAAACTTGATTACCATATCGTGAAATGACCTTTGTTTAAAACAATTATAATTAATGCATTTGGTCTTTATTATTTTTTTAATAGAGTTATATGACAATTGAATTTTGCTGTAAGCGGTTATTTTCTCTGCAAAAGGTTATCAAGTTTGTTATTTCATTTCAGTAGGAGACAAATATTTTGAACATGATTATGAAAATGCAATAAATGACATTGAAGAGTGATTCTAATCACAGTTCCAGCTCCACTTGATGTGTCGTAGTCAAAGTGGCGTTTTATACTGTGAAGATAATTTTGCTGTGCTCGCTATATGCGCTAGTTTTTTGCTGGTGACATACACAGTGCCGCTACATTTTTTATTGTAATATGAATTAGTTTTTGATTTTGTTTGTCTTGTCTTTGCAGCTAAATCGAAGAATGCTTCACAGAGGACGAAAGATGGACAAAAGCAGCAACAGATCTCCGCGTCGAGTAACCAGAAACAAGCTGCTGCTGCTGCTGTTGCTGGGGCTGTCGTGCCTGCGCCCCAGCCCTCAAAACCGAACAGTAAATCAAGTAAAAAGAATGAACTCAATCAAAAAGGTGCAAATAAAGAAGGCACCGATATGGACGCATTCAACGATAACGTTCAGTTGGATGACGTCAACGCAAATGTTAGTATCAATAATGAAATCAATGCAAATTCAGTCGTAAATAATACGAATAATACGACGGTTCCTACAAGTGATGCTAATAAAAAGAATCATAATACTGAAACTTCAACGTTTAGGACTGAAACAAAGACTTTACCTAAGAGCAAAGTTGATATTACTGATATTGTTAAGGAAAAACCGAAACCAATCAAATCATTTCCACAACCAACTGAAACTCAAGACGAAATTGATCGAGCCACGCCGTTGAACAACGATAAGTTGGTACAAGCGAAAAATGAAGCAAATACCAAAGCCAGTTCGGAGAATAGTACAGGGACAATCATCGAACCGAAGCCCGCGCTACCCTACAGGGACGGTTAGTAATTATTTATTTCCCATGAAGAGTGCATAATGTTGTTTGATTTAGGTCAATGGGCCCCAGATAATTTAGATGGTAAGAAAGTCTACGATAAAGATTTCTTGATGGCTTTGAGACACGACCCTGCTAGCAGAAGAAAACCTGAAAATATTCCTGACGTTATAGTAGCAGATGAACGAGGGGTACGTCTCATATTATTTTGAATATGTTTTACTTTTATTTTTATTATAGCGTCTCAGTGATGGAAGATACTCAATAGGTGGCGGGCGGACTGATTTTGCCCCTTCGTTTAATTACGGTGGCAAATCTGGTTCGCAAAGAGGCGTAAGATAATACATTTTTTCAAGTTTTAGTACTCAAAGTGTGTTTTTAGCCGCCGCCTAAACGTAATAGCCAGTCTGGTAAAGTTGGTGGAGGAGGCGGCAAAGGCAGTAAATCTCAAATGATTAAAGTGTCGATTTCTGTTCGTGAAGACGTTAAATTGCACGAAGTAGAGAACGCATGGAAGCCAGCTCGATTCCATAAGAGCGAAAATATGTCTGACGAGGAGCGAAAAACTGAAGAATTGTATAGGAAAGTTCGTGGTGTGCTCAATAGATTAACGCCACAAAAATTCGATACGTTGGTCAGTCAAGTTCGACAATTGCAAATCGATACAGCTGAACGATTACAAGGTGTGATTGATTTAGTTTTTGAAAAGGCTGTTGATGAACCGAATTTTTCGGTTGCTTATGCACTTATGTGTCGGGAATTGGCTCTTATGCAAGTACCTGCTACGAATAGTTCTGACGATAAAAAAGAGTTTGTCAACTTTCGGAAATTGCTCGTTACTCGATGTCAGATTGAATTTGAAAAACAATCGCTCGATGAAAATGCTAGACCTCAAAAACTTAAGGAAATTGAGGATTGCACCGATCCGGTAAGTTATTGCCAAGTTTTTTTTTTTGTCATCAATTTACGTTTTATGTTTTCTAGGAAAAGAAAAAGGAGTTGACTTTTGATTTGGAAGAGTATGATCGACGGTTACGCATGAAATCAGTTGGAAATATTCGCTTCATAGGTGAGACAATTTTTAGTAAATTATAATTATAATTAGTAATAAATTAAACATGATGTTGTAAAATGAAAGTAGTGGACCGATTTAAATGAGGAAAACTTTTTTTCTGACTTTAGTTAATTTCGTTTTATTATAATTGTGTTAAATTAGCGAAACCACTTATTTGATTCATTTCCAGGTGAGTTATTTAAGCAGCAAATGCTGACTGTGAACATTATGCTGAGATGTTTGGACAATTTATTGGAAAATGGAGATGAAGAAAGCTTAGAGTGTTTGTGTAAATTATTGACAACAATCGGTAAAGAATTAGAGAGCAAAGAAATTGATTTAAATAAGATATTCAATGCCATGAAAGATATTGTTGATAAGAAGCAGGGAAAAGTTAGCAGTAGAGTTAGGTGAGTTTAATCACTTGTTTATTATTTATTATTGTTTTCTTAATTGTTTTTTTCAAAGGTTTATGCTACAAGACGTAATAGATCTTAGAAGAAGTAAGTGGATTCCTCGTCGACAAGATTCAAATCCGAAGACAATTGATCAAATCCAAAAAGAAGCCGAAAATGAACATTTAAATATTCAAGCCATGAATTCGGTTCCTGTAACACCAAGAAAAGACGATAGAGGCAGTAGCGCTGGCGCTAACACAGAAAGAAAAAGAAGAAATGTTTCCTCCGATGATGGTTGGCAAACAACTACCCGAAATCGGACACAATTTTCAGTCCAAAGTGATAAATTAAAAAATAAACCTGTAATACATAAATCATTTTTAAACCACCGTTTTTTTTAAAGCTTTTTTTGCAGCCTCAAACCGACGAACCGTTGGGAAGCCGACAAATGTTTGGTAATTGGAGTAAAGGCTCGAATATTAAAACCGAAACGTCAGCTACTACTAACACTGCCAATATGTATGCGGCACTCGAACATATCGATACAGAAAAACGTCCTTCAGGTAAAGACAATTGCAAGAAAATAAATTACCACAATCCCAGCTCCACATTATTGTATTTAATAATAGTGGCGTTTAGTATTGTGGAAATCAACGCAAAGTTCGCTATGTTCTGTAGTTTCTTATAGCTACAGCAATACAAAACTTTGCAACAGTTGAACTAAAATTTAGTTTTGAGTTTTGCGAATGTGTTTTTTTTTTTGCAGGATCGAGGTCGAAAGACCCTTACAGTTCCAAAGGGCCGAGCTTAGAACGCTATAATAAGTCATACAATGATGGAAGAGGATCCAGATCTGGTTCACAACATCGGTCAGCTGAGAGGGAGAGTTCCTTACCCCCAGCTCAGAAACTGCCTCAGACAACGATGCCAACTACACCAAAAGCAGCTGCACAGGTGCCTAACATGACAGAAGAACAATTAGAAAGACACATGAAGAATAATCTAGACGAATATCTAAACGATAGTTGTTCAATTGAGGAATACAGTCAGGATACTCAAGCTACTGTTCCCCAAGCATATTTCCCTAAACTGGTGACTGACGGGTAATTAATTAATTTGTTTTTTTCTTAATTTGCACGAAATTCTTGAATGATTATTTCTTACTCGATGAGAATTGATCGGGATTTTAGTGCAATATTATTAGGGAAGGATTCGCTAGCACCACAAGAATTTTTCGATGAGTGGGGTTTGATAGTGCCCTTCCCACATTACGTTTCTGTTGTGATGCCAATTAATTTTGATCATTTTTCAGGTATCAACACGTTTTAGAGAGATCATCGACTGCTCGATTAAGAACAGGCAAATTGTTTGCTGATTTAATTAATAGTGGAACTCTTCCGTTGGAGGATTATTGTAAAGGTTTAGAAAACTTGTTGAGTGAAGTGGATGATTTGACCATTGATATTCCAATGATTTGGAATTATTTGGGCGAGATTTTAGGTAAAAAATTCTCTGATCAAGTGATGAAATTGATGATTAAAAAATGTATTTTCAGTTCATTTGATTTGTGAAGAAGCTTTGTCTATAAATAGGCTACACAAGTCGTGTGAACTGATTATTGAACAGGGCCATGGAGCGAAATTATTAGGGGCATTATTTAAGTTAGTTGTAAGTGAAAAGGGACCGAATTTTCTTACTAGCTGTTGGCAAGCTTCAGGACTTAGTCTTGAAAGTTTTATGAACCAATCTCAGGTTGAATCTTTTATAAAAGATAATGTAAGTATTATTTCATATTTTATTCACAATCCCAGCTCCACATAATTGCTAAATCATCGATTATAGTGGCGTTTAGTATTGTGAAAATTAATGCTAGTTCGCTATGTTCAATAGTTTTGTAGCTATTGCAATACAAGACCTAGCAACACAGATCAATAAAATTAATTGTATAAATTACGAATGCAATTTTGTTGTAGAAGTTAGATTTTCTATGTGGCGGTGCACCGGCAACTGTCCAAAACCAATTAACCTACGAGCAGATTCATAATAAGTTAAGGGAATTTTATGCGAAGAAAATACCATTTGATGATATTGTTAATTGGATAACGGTGAGTTGATTAACAGTGATTGTTTTTTTTTCTAATGATTTGTTTTCAAGGCTAATGCGGGGGATAGAGTCAAGGACGGTAAATTTGTTAGGATATTGGCAACATCGATATTCGATCATGCGATAGTGCGTCATCGATTGGTTGTTGAAAACTTGAAAGCCAACTACAAGTTGTTGCAAAAATACGTTGATAATAAGCCAGAATATGAGTTGCAGTGTCTTTATGCGTTGCAAGCGTTGATTCAAAAGCTGGAACATCCAAAAGGTAAGTTTGAGGATTGTTGTATCACAGTCATGCAGCACTCAATAATTTTCAATATTATTGTTGTGAAGAAAGTACTGTGTACATAAATAAAGTGTTTCCTATTTTTGCTAGTCATTTGTTGGTTAGTGATTATCAAAACACTTTACATTATTTTTTGTTGATTTGGGCAGTTTTTAAAAATTTTGTTTTCTAGGTCTTCTCTTGACTATTTGTAACCAGTTGTACGAAGACGCCATTATTTCTCAAGACAGTTTTATTGCTTGGGAAGCTAGTACTGATCCTGCTGAGAAGGATGGCAAAGGTTTGTTTTTCTTCTTTTTGAGACATGTTTACAGTTTGTTTCTAGGTGTGGCACTAATGCAGTTGACTAGTTTCTTCACTCAGCTGAAGGAGAATGAAGAAGAGTCAGGTTCGTCGTCAGATGAGACCTAGCAGTTAGCAGTCCCTTTTGTGATGCTGGCGTCCTCTTAGACCTAATAAATTATTAAAAACATTTAAGTGAATTGCAGTGACTCTTAAAAAGCTAGTTAAAAAATTTTTACAATTGTTTATATTATACATAATATATATTATACATATTTCATAAATATATGTTGCGAAACGTGTGAAGCACAGACTAACAGTTAAAATTAAAGTGCGGGAATAAACGTTCAAGTTATCAAGTGCCCTCTAATCAATTGGAATAAAGACAAAAAAAATTTAAGTGATAAAAACGGACGAAACGTGAACAATAGTGGAAGAGCGTGGGCTCAGCTGGCCTCAGATCCTGTTTTATACTGTATATTTGTCTTTATTATTTATATATATTTTATATTGTTTATTTGGTAACATTTTATTGTTTATAGTGACGTCGTTATTTTATTAATTATGCGCATATGGAGTTGCTTGATTCATTTCGGCTGGGCCCGGTAATTATTAAATTACACGTCATTGTAAGCGATTGATCGTGATGTTTACTTTTGTTATAAATTAATTTGTTATATATCATGATTTCTTACTGTTAAGTTATATATACATATGATAGGTATAATTGTTCTGTATAATAAATATGCAGCTGCACACTCCAGTTTTAGATTTATTTTTAAAATAAATTTTTATTTTTTTCGTGTTACAACAAATCTGAAACTGCTTTGAGCGACTGTTACTAGTCAGAAAAGTTATTTTCTAAGAAATATTGTATATATTTTCCGACAAAACATATACAGTATTTTTCTGACTGATTGTGTACATAACTTCCTACGGTTGATTACCCAGTTATATTCAACCGAACTCTTTATTTTAGAAATAACTTCGTTTTCAAGCCACGACTTGCTTTCTGAAGCAACCTGGCTTGGAAATTCGAGACATCTTTTTTACTGCTGTGTAACCAGTAATTATTTTGTGAGCGAAATTGAGAGCTGGTTTCCTCAGTGAAGTTATCAACTATTAAACTTAGCGGTCAGGGATCGATGAGGAAATTGTTTAATTATGGTTGGTTTATGAAAAATATACATAAGTGTGTTAAATTATCAAGACAGACTCTGCCAAACTGTTAATAACATTTATAAAACGATGCTAAACCTAGGCAACTGACATAATAAATGAGCAAAATACCAACACACTACATTTTTTATTCACCCGCCTCAACTTCCTCATCCAATAATTTCAACGTTGTGATAAAATAAAAATTTATTTACAAATTCTCAGCCTCATCTACACTTTCAGGTAATTTATTTCCGAGAGTTTCAGGTAGCTTCAACGCGAGGACGCCCGCCGCCACAGCAACCCCCCCGAACAGCAGCATGGGCAATGGTTTGACGTAAATCCCCTAAAATTGACTCTTGTTCACCGGTTTCTAAGTTTGTTTACGCACCAGCATGGGCACAAAGGGGGCCAAAAGGGCCCCGAACCGCGCCATGGTCGACGCAGACCCCACGCCGCCGCTCCGCACCGCTGTGGGCAACATCTCGGCTGTGTGGACGTACACAACCCCGAAGGCGGCCGTGATCCCCAACTTCCCAATCAGAAACAGCAGAACAACAGCCCAAGTCATATCTACAAACCCACTTTGATTTGGTTTTCAACACGAATCGGGGAATTACCCGGAGGTACGAAGATGGTCAAGGTACAAGTCAAACCACACAAAAGCAAAGACCCAACAAGGGACAACCTCCGCCCAATTTTCTGGATGCTGACCCAGGCAATTGTGTATCCGGGGATTTCCACCAAACTAACTAAAGCGAAATTGATGTATTTATTCCCGCTCATGCTCGTCGAATTCACTGATAAGCCGTAGAAAACAAACGCGTTCACAGACCAAATGAAGTAAGTAATCAACATCCGAATTACGAGTTTACGCGATTTCAGGAGCGTTTTCAGCACGAATAAAATTTTCGTTCCCTCATCTTCGCTGCCACCGTCCTGAAAAACAATTTATATACACGGTGATTCAAAAAAAATGGACAATGGTGATAGAAAACGTTAGTAGAAGCTCAGATTTTCTTTTATTATTTTTCCAGGCGCGTGAAAATATGGATATTTAAGTAAAGAACACAGTCGTCGCCGATTTTTGTAAATTTAAGATGTTAGACACCGAGCAAAAATAATTGATATAATTTTTTTTTGATTTCCTAGAATTTTCTCTAGGTTTTTCTTCTAGATTTTTTTTAGATCCTTCTAGAATCCGGAGAAAGTCCACATGTTTTTCTAAATTATTCTAAAAATTTGGCTATGTTCTTGTTCAAAATTATTCTGTAAAAAAATTTTTCTTCAGATCCTTTAGATTTAATTTTAATTTTTTTCTTAACTTTTTTATGTTTTCGATTTCCTAGAATTTTCTCTAGGTTTTTCTTCTAGATTTTTTTTTAGATCCTTTTAGAATCCGGAGAAAGTCTGCATGTTTTTCTAAATTACATTCTTTTCTAAATTATTCTAAAAATTTGGCTCCGTTCTTGTTCAAAATTATTCTGTAAAAATTTTTCTCTTCAGATCCTTTAGATTTATTTTTCATTTTTTTCTTAACTTTTTTATGATTTCGATTTTCCTCTAGGATCTTTTTTAATAGTCAATGTTGCCAGGTTTCCGGTTTGTGGCATATTTGCTGACACTTTTTTTTGTTTTTTAGATTCCTCTTCAAATTCTTTTGAATCTTTTAGATTGTTCACCAGAGAAAGTAAAATTCTTTAAATTCTTTTCTAGATTTTTTTCTAAATTCTTTCTTCTTCATAACACGTATTTTAATTTTTTTATGTTTGTTGTAAAAACAAGGCTGTACAATTTAGTACAGACAGAATTAAAATTTTGGGCAGTATTTTTCTGTCACTTTAAAAAATTCATTGTAAACTACCCTTTTCTCTCATCATGACTGAGATTTGACAATTAATTAAACTTTTTTTTGTTGTTAAAATTGTTAATTAAACAATTTGTCTGTCTTAGGAAATTTATTAATTGAACTAAGTGTAATTAAATCATCGCTTTGATCTGCCGCCTACCCGTTATTATGCTATAAATCACTATTTTTGAAAGTAAATAAGTCAAAATGATATAAACATGACAAGAGTAAAAATTAGGTTATTAATGTAAAGGTTGTTTTAGAGTTTACATTATAAAAATGACAATACTGCCCGAAACTTTAATTCCGCAACTGTACTTCATAATAAGAAAAAATTTTGGCTCAAAAACAAACCAACATATGAAAACAATTTTCTTTTAAAATTATAAATACAAATAGGTACACTACGGAGGTAAATGAAATGTATTCTAAAAAATTTGTTATTAACAAATAATTTACAACATATTTGTTTGCAATTTTCGTAGTAATTTGATGGTTTTAAAACCGCGCGAATATGGTTTTTATGAATCACGATGTATACTGAGCTACTTACATTCGAGTCTGTTTTAAAGGAGGCTAGTAACGACTCGGATAAAGTAACATTATTTACTTTAGCCGCTTTGCAAACGATTCCTTTGGCTTTTTCGCGTTTTTCGTTGGCGAGAAGCCATCGAACGGACTCTGGTATAAACCTAAAAATCAACTTGTGCAATAGTAGATTACATGCGAGGTGGAAAATGACATTTCAAATGACTATTAGTATAGAGATTGTGAATAAAAATTAATACAATTGATAATTTACCAGTAATATATGAAAAATAAAATCGACGGACTAGACACAATGAGCTGTAACAAAACCCAGTCTTTGGTGTACCACGCGACAAGCGCGACCACAGCTTCACCCACAGCGTAAAAATAGTTTAACACAATTCCGGTGATTTCCCGCTTCCTTTTGCCCACCATTTCGACACCTGTTTGAATTCATGAAACTAAAATTATTGTAATTTGAATTAATTACCGATAATGAAAGCCAAGGGGTAGACTCCGGCCGTCCCCATTGCGTTGACAAACATTAAAACAACAAAAGTGATATATTCGGGGGAGACAACTTGGGCACATCCTGACACACTCATGATAAGAATACAAATAATAAAAATCCTCTTGCGTCCATACCTACGAGAATTTTTACTGATTTTTACAATAGTGGAAATTAGTCACCTATCGGCTAAAATCCCAAATAATCCCGATCCCACGATAATCCCGGCGAAGTGACTCGTCCCCACGAAGGAGAGCTTCCATTGGTTTTCCACACAAGTCAAGTTCCACTAAAAAAAAATTAAAAATATTTTAATCCTGAGAATGTAGGTAACGCCAGAGGCGACCGAAGAGCGCCGAGGGCATTTTCATTAATTGGGAGCAAAAATGCTTTGTTATTTTTACTCACATCGTTTACTATTGTCCGTTCCTCGGTGTCAAACACCCACTCGTTGCACGTTTCGGTCGCATTCGTGAACAACTCTCTCGAACAGTAAGTGTAATTCGCGATTGTTTTATTTATTGCGAATCTGTCACAGAGGTGCGATTTTGAGTCGAGTATTTCGCTGGAGTCGCCCCCAGGAATGGCAAAGTCGCGCCAAGGGACCTCGTAAGTGGCGTTTTCTGCATCTTCGCACTCGGGAATGAAGCATCTGAAACGGTGATTACCGCCATTGCAAGCAATTCAAAAATCAAACCTGTAATTTGGGATTCCCGCCGTGAACACGTAACTTAGACTATTCGCCGCAGCGAAGAATACTGGAAGACACACCAGGAGGTATGTCGTGATTTGGTATTTGCCCAACTCGCCCAACTCTTCCAACATATCGTCAAAGTCCATGGTAAATCTGCAAATCACACGATTTGAACAATGCAAGTGATAAGATTGTTTAAACTTTATAAACACAGATTTGAAACCTCTGTTTGACAATAATAGAAAATCTTATCAAGTTTTTTTTTTATTATTTGCAACACAATTGTTGAAAAAATAACTGTTATATAATTGGAAATATTTATGTAACGCTGCTGCAAGGCCAAACACTGAAAATAGCTAATTTGTGAAACGAAAATTACTTACTGCAACTTTATCTCGTAACACAAGAATGAAAACTATCAGTATTTGATTGCAAGTGTGTCATATAAGTAGACGGAATTTAGTTAACGATCTGTGATAAATCAGAGATGAATTCTTTCTTATATTAAATTTGTTTGGTTTTTCTTTTACGCGGGATTCAAAATGTGAGAGGGATTTCCACCCATTTGGTGGTAGGGAAATGACTAATTTGTAAACAGTGATGATTAGATGTTTTCATAATTTTTAAATCTGAGATAATTAAGTAATTACATACAAACACGCAAGAAAAATTCCTGCATCTGCAATTTTTTGATCATTTGATCTTTATTAACTTTTATTTTCTACTCAATGTTAAAGAGTGCTTGTACCAACTAATTTTAGTAGATAAAGTAGTCTTTTATCGTCTAGTGAAATAAAGTAATTTTTATCTACTGTTTATATTCAAAAAATTCTGGTAGGTGAGTACAAAATAAAACGAAATATTATACACGACGAAAGATTGTTTATCGTCTTGTGTAATAAATAACTATTCCTCCAGATAAAGTTCTAATTTCATGCCTCAGGAATAATAGTTGTTTATGTATCAAGGGAATAAATATAGGTAATACATTTTCATTCCCAACAGACTAAATTAATAATATCATAAAAAATGATACATTTGTCAATTGTAATTTTAAGAGTTAAAATTGGTATCAAGGAGTTTGTTTATGTCAAAAAACACTCAAAAGATTAAATATGCTTATATTTCCGGTTTTTAAGAGTAAAAATCGGTGTTTGGTTTATTTTATTCCCAAGGAATAAAGTACCAGATTATTAGTCAAAAGGGGCGCGTTATTCCCTGTTGGGAAGAAATAGTAGATTACATACCGAAATGGAAGGTGCGTCATTACCAAGCCGAAATCTGATCAAAGCGCGAAACGACCACCAAATTTTGTATACTATTTTATTCACAATTATCCTCTTTAAAAATGAGAAAGCCAATAAGAATTTATCAAATTTTGAGTTTGACAGTTCAGATTTTGAAGCAGTCACTTTCTTATCAATTTTCGGGTTTGAAAGTGGTCATTTCCCAACCTAAACTGTCATTATTACATATCAACTGATAAGAACGTAACCACTTTCCAAGAACTTTTACTCTTAAAATTGTAATTGAATGAATTGAATATTTTGACAAATTTACATTTTCTCATGTTGTTTTTAATTTAGACAGTTGGGAGGAATAACTTTAATTTTTATGTTTAAGAGATTTATTTATTATAGCAAATTGGAAAAAAAAGTGTATAATAAAGTCAATGCCTTTAATTTATTTTTTTTATGAATAATTTTAATATAAAGTCGCTATTTGGGGATCTGTCAGTAACAGTTGGTAATAAAAAATCTTTGTTAAATGACAATATTACTTACTTTTCTAATCTCCACTAACAATTATTAATTGATAAGTAGACAAAAAATTGCTAATAATAATGTTAGGTCCATAGTTCGTAGTATTATGATAATTACGAACTATGGGTAATAATAATCAATGCAATGTCAAGATCATGCATTTTTTAAAACCTAAATCGCAAACTCTAAGGTTATATCAACTTATTTTGGGATTTTGATGATTTTCAAATGATTGGGATAATGGACATTAAATCAGCTCTAGAACACGCAAAATTTTTATTAATAAAATAATGTTTTACCCACATTACAGAAGAGTCTGATAACAAATCAACTGCGTAGGTGGTAAACGTAGAGAAAGATTTACCGAGATAGAGGACAGAAAGAGAGACCGAATACGTATGTAAAGATTTATTAATGAAAAAATATAACAAAACAGGGATAAGGAATGAGAAACCTTCCACATTTTAGGACAACTCAAAACCGGTCTGTTGTTCGATCGCTTGCAGCAGTTTATTCCTCAAAACCTCCTCTTCTTTAATAATCGGGATTTTGAGTAAATTCAAACACGTGCTCGCAGTGGGCATCCGATCCTCACTCCCCGACGATTGAATACAAAACTGGGGATTGAGCTCTTTGAATCCCAAAAGTGGGGGCCGTGAACAACTTGTGACAAACTTGAGCAACATTTTCTTTTGAGTGTCGGTGAACGTATTTAGGATTTTCCAGAAGAGATTCACAGTCGGGTGATCCCCCGTGAATTCGCCCCCATATACAGTGTGAGCTTTCAAATCACTCAAATCAATTTCTTGCGTATCGCCACCTATAATCACTTGCAATTCGTTATGATTGAAGAGTTTTAACCACAGCAGAGGCACGACACTGTCCAGGCCCCCCCTGAACGCCATACATTGTTTCTTTAATTGAACGTTTAATTTTAAATCAGCCAGGCGTTGAATGTACTCGAGGCGATTCTCATTGGTTACTTGAATGTTGCTTCCGTGGGGCTTCAACTCCACCACCTGGAACGAAATGTAAAGAGAGGGTTTGGTGGTAAAAGTTTCTTACTCTAGTCTCTCCCAAGTCGTTATTAACAGTGGTAAAATCCAACCCTAGGTCACTAACATCCCCAGGGTAGTCTCTCAAGTACAAGAGATTTCGATACAAGACGGGGTCTAGGGATTTTAAATAATGAGCACTGGCCCTGTCGACTAACAATTTTGCTAGGAAAAATTCAGCTAAAGGGAGGTCCACTAGTATATTTTCGAAAATTGCCTACAATGCAATTTTATGAATTGTTGGAGGTTTTTTTATTGTTGAAATTACTTTTCCCACAAGTCTCCCGATGAAATAGTAATGTTCCATGAAGTTTTCTACAATCAGGTGTACATTTGGGTTGGGATAAAGTGTGTTATCGGCGGTTAAGAGGAAAAATCCCCGATTTGGATCAAAGGCAGTTTTTAAAACCTCGTTAATAAATTCCTTGAAAATCCCACCACCGTCAATCCCTGCCTCCTCCAATCCCACACTATTTATAAACTGAATTCGCACTTTGTGTCGCAAATCGGACTCTGAAACAGGACATGACAATAATGGCAATCTCGCGAGGGACCGTTAACTCTGCAATTTGTTGCAGAAACTTGGAATTTCAACGAAATTATTTGGATTTATTAAAATTATATTCGGATTGTTTGGAATTACTGAATCCTTTCCTTGGAATTGTTTCTAGAATTATTAGATAAAACTACAATGAATTTCTCAGGACTGGAATTTTAGGGGAGGGTCCTAGAATTACTGGAATTCTTTTTGGAATTGTCAAAGATAATTTTTGTTTTCAAAATTACGTTGGATTTTCAAAAACTGTTGGAATTAATTTGGAATTACGAAAATTAAGTTGGAACTACGAAATTAATTTGGAATTAATCTGAAAACTGTGAATTTACAGTGGAATTTTTTTGGAATTAACTGAAATTCTTTTAAAATTTATCAGAAATAATCTCTTATGAAAATTACGTTGAACTTCTTAGAATTATCGGAATTAATTTGCAATTACAGGAATTTTTTCGGAATTACGAAAATTTAAGTTGGTTATTAATTAAGTTGAAATTAGGAATTAATTTAGAATTATAAGAATTAATCTTGAAAACAATAGAATTACGATGGGTTACTGGAATTACTAATTATTTGTGAATTACTAGATTTTTTTTTAAATTACTGGAGTTCTTTTATAAATGAATTACCAGAGATAATTTCTTCTGAAAAATGTGTTGAATTTCTTAAAACTATCGGAATTAGTTTTGAATTACAAAAATTAAATTAGAATCACTGGAACTAAAGTGGAATTATAGGAATTAATCTTGAAAACAATGGAATAAGGATGGATTATTGGAATTACTGAAATTATTTGTAAATTCCTGGATTTTTTCTGGAATTACTGGAATTCTTCTAGAATTACTGAAATTCTTTTTAGAATTGTCAGAAATAATTTCTTTTCAAAATTACATTGGATTTATAAAAACTATCGGAAATTATTTGGAACTACTGAAATTAATTTGGAATTATAGGAATTAATCTGAAAATTATGAAATTACAGGACAATTGGAATTAATGGAATTTTGGTGGACTTTTCCTGAAATTATGTACTGGATTTTTTTGGAATTAACGAAATTCTTTTAAAATTTATTAGGAATAATCTCTTGTGAAAATTACGTTGAATTTCTTAGAATTATCGGAATTAATTTGAAATCACAGGAAATTTGTTGGAATTACGAAAATTAAGTTGGTTATTAATTAAGTTCGAATTAAGTTGAAATTAGGATTCAATTTGGAATTATAAGAATTAAGCTTGAAAACAATAGATTTACGATAGATTACTGGAATTACTAATTATTTGTGAATTACTAGGTTGAATTTCTTAAAACTTTGTACAAAAATTAAGTTAGAATTACTGGAACCAAAGTGGAATTATAGGAATTAATCTTGAAAACAATGGAATAAGGATGGATTATTGGAAAAACTGAAATTTTTGTGAATTCGTATTTTTTTTCTAAAATTCTTCTAGAATTACTGAATTTTTTTTTGGAATTATAAGAGATAATTATTTCATTTTAAATTTACGTTGAATTTCTTAGAACTATCGGAATTAATTAGGAATTACAAGGATTTTTTTTAATTGCACAAATTAAGTTGGAGTTTCAGGAATTATAGAAATTAATCTTGGAAAACAACGGATAATTGGAATTATTACTGGAATTTCGGTGGATTTTTTTTTGGAATTAGTTTTTTTCAGGTTAACAGCCCCTCGAAATTTCGATAATCACCATTTTTGACCGACAATTTCTCGAACGCGTCTTCATACAAATGCGTCCGTCTTATCACGACGAGATTATCATTAAGAAACTCATTATGTAACCGTTGGTAGTCATTTTCCCCCAAACTGTTCCTACACCAATCCCTCAACAGCAACACCCTCGTGTTGAACCCGATCAAAAAGGGCAATTCCTGCAGTATTGCCAACGACCGTTGCTCGATTGTTGACAATGGGGGCAAATGCTCCTCATCGTCCATCTCACTAACCAACCCATAAAATGGCCTAATCGTCTTCGAGAGGTAATTCCTCCGGGACAAATCCTGCGAAATATGGATTTTCTTCGCCGTCCAAAAACCATGCGGGCAAAACTGCTTCCGGATATCTAACATATACAACATTTTAACACAGTTGAGACACGAACTGTACAAATGCAAAATCTCCGGAGTTGCCGGAATCGTGCTTGATCGACACATCGGAAACCCCAACTCGACTAAATCCACAGCGACATTCTTCAACAATTTCGACATCGAGGAGAGATCATTCTGCGTGAAAGTCTCACTAGTGTCGGAGTTTTCTACAAACTAGTGCTAGTTTTTGCCTTTAACAAGACTTTAAAACAAACCTCGATCGGTTAAAGTCTCCGTATAGAAAGTAAAAGTGTCGCAAAACACCGAAAGTGTGGTGTGACACTCTTTCCACGAGAGGAGACACGACCCTCGGAGCTCCCCCTCGAGGGACCTTTTCCGATTCAACATATGCCATAATTTGTTAAGAAAAGTGCCATTCAACCCCAATTTGTACAACAATAGAAACTTCCTGATCGAATCCCGATACACGAGCAAGAGATTATGACAAAATTTCGTGAGCGACATTAAAACATCTTCATTATTGCTATGTTGTTCGAAAAAGTGTAACCATTTCCGCACTCTTTCGGGTTTATTCATGATATGTAAGTAGTCAGAGAGGAGTAATTCTTCTTCCGAGACTTGGACTTCGCTCTCATCATCACTATCGTCGCTTATTAAATACACTGGGGGCTTCAATTGGTGGATGTCCACACTGAGGGTGGACAAGACTTGAATACTGTCACTTGTGGGTTCTAAAATTTCAATTACGACACTTGGGGGTGAATAACACACTTACCGTAATCGTCGGGCTCAAGTGCAAGGATGCAATAAAACAAACTGTTGCTGATTTGGAAATGGTAGCCACTATTTAGGTACCTTATGATTTTTTCGTAGGGGAAATCGCGTTTGTTTTTTAGGTACGGTATGAGGACTGTTTTTACGTTATTTGTGAATGTTGGTTTGAGGAAATTGCTGCAGAATTCGGATAAAATAATGTCTTGGGAGCTTTGAGTCACACGGAGGGATTGAAAGGGGCGATAAATCAGACTTAGGATTTGTTGTAGCAACTCTTTCGAGTCATTGTCTAAAAGAGTACGTAAGTACACGTAGTAACCCTTTCGTGTGAGGTATTCAATCGTTTGTGTGTTGGAAACAAACGCGTCGAGGCAATTCAACATGAGGGGGGTCATATCGGGGTGGTAGGAGCTTTTTAAGCACAAAACTAGCCACCATTTGATGAGCCACGAGAGGGCTGCGTCTGAGCTCAAAGCTTGACTAATTTGCACATTTTGCTGGAGCAAACGTTCGGATATTTGGTACTACAAACCCAATGATTATTTATCAAACATTTCTGTTTTTTTACAATTTACCAATCTCATGTTGTCCTTAGCAGGGTCGTAAAAGAACAAAAGTCGTGATAACAACACTTGCAATGGTACTGTCTCAAAATTGGTATCAAAATACGCCCTTTCAGTCTCCTTGTTGTGCTTCCGCACTAAATAACTCCTAATGTGTGATTGCAAAAGTTGCGCACTTTGTAACTTCAGACGTTGTTCCTGAAATGACACGTGGAGTGGAGTTTTTCAGGAGGGGGCTTACCTGGCGTTTACGTCTCTCTTCGTGGGTTTTTTGGAGTAAAACATCTCGGGAAATTTTCTTACTAGCCCCTGACAAGTTTTGCTCGGGTCTTGGCCTGTAATTGCCCTCAAAACTGTATGACATTTTGAACGCTGAAATTCATTTCATTATTTGAGTTTGGGGGCAAGGAAGGGTTACGTACCCATTTTGCAAAACTTTAACTTCTTTCTACAAAAATAAATTACAAAATAATGAGAATGGTGTTTTCACAATTTGTGAATGTCATTTTTGACATTGACAGGCAGGGTATACAACATCACATAAAAAATCCACTAATTAAATAATTTTATTTTCTATTGTATTTTAATTAAAATTAACACTCAGCAGTTTAACGAGCGCTTTTCCAATTTCAACAGCGGTAGAAATTTCAGCTCGGGTTGGGGCCCGAAATTTCCCACATTTATTTGTAAACATTTTGACAGACAGACAAGGTCTACAACCTCACATAAATAATTCCACTACATAAATTTAATTTTCCAGTTTTTATTATAATTAAAATTAACAATCTAGCTTTTCACAAGTTAGCATTTACTCGGCCGCTTTAACGAGCGCTTCTCCAACCTCGATAGCGATGGAAGCTTCGGCTCGGGCCTGAAATTCGCACATAAAAACTACTCACTGATTAATTTTCATTACCTGTTCTGTTGTCGCGGACGAGAGTTCTCCTTGGGCCTTGCTAAGGATGTCTCTAGCAGCTGCGGCATCAATCCTCTCAACGGGGGCAGCTTCCTCCGCTAAAACCTGCACCAGACATGTAAATTCAAGCTTGTTAAAAAATAAAACAACAACCTGAACTGAGGAGTCTTCATTGATGGTGACTGTGCCACTTGACACAAAAATCTTCTTAACGTTGCCATCATTCTCAAAAACGGTGACAACCCCCGGTTTCAGGACAGCCAATGTGGGGACATGTTTAGGTAAAATACCGAATGAACCGGAGAAAGAGGGGACGTCCACTTGTCTCACCGATTGGGCGTCGTAAAAGACCTAAAATTGAGTGTGAAACTATTGCAATAAAAAATTTAAACTCTACTTGATTTCCTGCAGCAAATGTGAAGCTCATTTCATCGGCGTAGCCTCTTTTAGTGACTGTGTTGAGGGCGCGGCGGGTCAGAAGGCGTGAGACTCCACGTAATGCAGCCATTTCGAGTCAAAATCTGCAAGAAAAACAAACATTACTGATAATTTTTTTATGACATAACCTTCAACATTACATAATAGTGTAAGACGAGCAACGTCTGAATTACACCAAAGTGATTGAAATTTTTAATGTATTTGGTTAATAGAACTTACAATGTAGTGTTTAGTTATGTGAAAATGAACTGATTTTCTTTCTCAAGGAAACAGCACCCAGAGAAAATTTCAGAAAATCCAAGAATGAAGGATGACAGCTCTGACTAGGGAATTTGGTGTTTTACTATTATTTACAAAAAATGCAAATTGTAACTGGTTGTTTAAATTTTTTTATTATGAACATATTTTAAATATAATTTCTTTCCAAAAATGTTTTTAAAGGGTAAAAAAAGCAAAAATGAAAACAGTTTTTTGTTGTCGATGAAAATGGTTGGCAATGGTGCATAAGAACTACTAAACATAGCGGACCAAAAACCCCCAAGAATGAGGTTATAAAATTTCAACAAAAAAAATGTTTTTACTATCTAAAAATAGCTCTACCACCAAATGATGAGTTTTATTATTAACGTAATAAAGGATTTATTGCATAGAATGTTACAATTTTTGTCGTTTAGTAAAAAAACGTTGAGTAACACACTGAGTATTTACATAAAAACCAACACCGGGAATACACTTTCAGTGGATTTGGACCCCACTTGGGACATAAAAGACGTGAAAGAGTTGGTTGCGCCCCAATTGGGGCTGCAGCCCGGTGAGGTTAAAATTATTTTCGCTGGAAAGGAACTAGGAGACAACATCAGCATTGCCGTGAGTTTTTTCACTAAAACCCCCCAAGAAACCCCAAAGGATGATTGTAGGAGTGTGATTTGGGGCAACAAAGCACCCTCCACGCCATCAAAATCACCAAAAAGTCCCACCCCCCAAGTTTAGACACTTCCGTAATTGAGGAAAGCGACGAGGGAAAACCCCTATGTGAGACTTTGTCCGACTTGAGTTTCTCAAATGATTCGGAGGAGGCCCCCAGTGAGCAACACAAAGTCCACTTTTTCGTCTATTGCCCCACGTGTAAAAGCCTCAAGAAGGGCAAATTACGCGTCCGGTGTCACTTCTGCAAATCGGGGGCTTTCACAGTGCACTCCGATCCCCAAAACTGGAACGACGTGTTGCAACCACGGCAGATAACCGGTCTTTGCGAGAATAACCCCGAAGTGTGCGCCCATGTAAGCCTCAAATGCCCCAAACCCCGGTTCTGAACAACCAATTCCAGATTTTGAACAACCAAGAACCGACTTTCGCCGAATTTTATTTCAAATGTTCGGAACACACGTCTCTCGGGGAGGCCGACGAGGCAGTGCCCCTCTACCTTATTCGGCCGAATTTAAAAGAAGTGCCTTGTCTAGCGTGCGCTGACACCAAGTATTACAATAGAAAAAAACTAGCGTGAAAATAACCGTTGCTTTTAGCGAAATTGTGTTTGTCTTTCCTTGCAAAGAGGGGCACGTGACTTGTCTCGACTGCTTCCGGCAGTATTGCACGACGCGACTGCGGGAACGCCAATTCTGGCAACACCCCGAATTTGGGTACACGCTAGCGTGTCCCGCGGGATGCCCCGACTCCTTCATCCAGGAAATCCACCACTTTCGCCTCCTCTCGGAGAGTCAAGTGAGCCCCAAAACCCGCTTTTCCCACACTGAGGTGTTTTTGTAGTACACACAATATCAGCGTTTCGCGACTGAAGAGTACGTCTTGCGGTCCGGCGGGGTGCTCTGCCCCCAGCCGGGCTGCGGCATGGGTATTTTAGCCGAGCCAGAGTGCACCAAAATCACGTGTATCAACGGCTGTGGGTACGTTTTCTGCCGGTTGTGCCTCCAGGGGTACCACATCGGGGAGTGCGAAGCACCCGAGGGAGACAGTGGGAGTCCTGGCGACTGCTCATACAACGTCGACCCCACTAGGGCTGCCGAAGCCCGATGGGATGAAGCTTCCAAAGTCGCGATTAAAGTCTTGACGAAACCTTGTCCCAAGTGTCGCACCCCCACCGAACGGGATGGTAAAAAATCGAGGTTTTCGGTGAAAAACACACTCAAAGGGGGTTTCAGGGGGCTGCATGCACATGATTTGTACAAGAGCCGGCTGTGAGTACCACTGGTGTTGGGTGTGCCAAACCGCGTGGACTAGGGAATGCATGGGGAGTCACTGGTTTGGGTAATTTACTGAAAAATCAAGTTGTAAACAATTGTTAAAAATATAATTGCTATGGAGATGATATTGTTGTTATTTTCATTGAATAATAGCGTCAACAAACGTAATTGAAGCCAAAAATCGGTCATTTTCCCAGTTGTGTGTAAAAAAGAATGAACTATTGCATAAAAAGAGGTGAGTGAAGCAAGGCAAAAAAATATAAAAACGACACAATCCCCCAGAGCTGTTCGACGACAAAGACAAGCCAAAAATCCCCAGGCCCCCCAACGCCTTCATGTTGTATGCGAACGAGAACAGAAAGAAAATGTCGCAATTGTACCCCACGGAATCCAACAAAGACATAAGCAAACGTCTTGGAAGCGGCTGGAAGTCCCTAAACGAGGACGACAGAAAAAAATTCTTCGATCGGGCTAAAGCAATCGGATTGCAACACAAAAAAGAGTTCCCAGGTACCCCAATATGCTTTGATTAAATTATCGCCCAGTCGGAGAGAATCCAACCGGGCCCCAAAAAATTACCATAGACTCATTTGTATTGTTCCCCTCCACGGAAATCTTTAGTAAAAGGCGAAAGATTTATTCGCTTTGAAGGGAAACCAGAGTAACTACCACAACTTCAGGTAGGAATTTATCACGAGAGGGGCGACTGACACAAGCGAATCGCGACAACTTTCGCCCTCTATGAACATTTTTCGTACTACAGAATCAAAGTACTCGTAATATTCATTTGCTAGGTGACCAAAAATCATTTTTTAAGTTACCGTAGCAACAGATTCGTACAAGTTGCGGTTACCTAGCAACTGGATGACTTGTACGAATTTGTTGCTACGGTAACGAAATAACAGTTTGTTGCTACGTGAAGAAAGTCGTTGCTAGGGTAGCTGTGATTTTTCGCCGCCGCCTGGATTGAAGTTAAATCGAATTTTTTCCTTTTAAAATCGGGGCAAAAAGGTGGCGTTTCGCTCAATTCCGCCTCTCACACGTGATTAATGTTCGCTTCCTTCCCGCCCCCGTTCGCAAATTGATGCAAATCAATTGAAGCCTTCGAAGCGTCGTCGTCGTCGGCGGCGCCGCGGCGCAGGTCCGATGGGAAATTCTAGAAGCCTCGTCTCAAATCCGATTATACGAGGTGATCGTTATGTCGCCTCGTTGTTTTTTTCCTTCGTCGTATAATCAAGCAACAAACCGGACTAATTTCCTGGCGCCGCCCTTCATCGCTGAATTAATAAATACAAGGGTTTCAGCGCGACGAAATCACTTCACAAAGCAAAGGGGAAAATTACAAGGGTCGCTCACGATGCAAGGTTTCCGCTCCGGGCTTGTAGCATTGCCCGGAGTCGATCTATTTTTAAGGAAAGATTTATTTATTTTAAAGGGGGTGTACATTAAATAAAAATTTTAAGCGAAAATTTCATCACTATCAGCTTTGTTTTTGTGTAATTTTTTTCTCGTGAGAATCCCAGACGGTGTAATTGTGAAATCGCTACGTTACTAACTCCGGATCCGGAGTTTTGTTTACCAACTCCTCTGCCTCCTCTAGGTCGTATGTTATGTTTCATTCATAGATTTCTGTGCGCAGAGTACGTAGAGGGGGTGTTTTCTCTCCGATTCCGGCCGGCAACATGTTGCTCCTCACCCCGAATTATACAGGCTGTCCCACGTAAGACTTTCGGTTCTGATAAAGTCCAATTTTTTATTATTTGCTGGTGGGGGAAGTATGAATCAAGACACGACATGACCAGCGTCTGTTTTTGACATTTGAGAGCTTCTGACATTATGGTAATGAAGTCAAAAATTAAATTGACCTTATAGGTTTTTATAGGGCTTGAATTACGATTACTATGATGATATAGAGGATATAAATACAGTTGGAGACAAAATACTTTGGTCGTCACTTTTCTGACACATTGTGACAATTTCAAATTAATGACAGCTATTCTACAGAGTGGTTATAAATGATTTTCATCTAGCCAGCTGTGAATTTTCCATGTAAAATATAAAATGCCGCTTTACGAAAATAGGGGTACCTAGTTGTTGTAACTCAAAATTAAAAAATCGCCGTTTACTAAGCGTCCACTTCGAAAATAGACTTCAATTATAAACTTGTTTTCTTCCAAAGTATTATAAACTTGTTTTCTTTCAAAGTATACATACATTATTATCAATTATTATTGTAAATTAGTTGAAACAATAAAAATTTAATTAACAATTTATTATTAATTAATAAATGACACTAATGACAGAACTAGAGCTTTCAAAAAAGTAGAGCGGCACAAATAAAGTTACATGCAAAAAAATTCCAAAGCTGGCTAGATGAAAATCATTTATAACCACTTTGTATTTTCCTATCAAAAATACGTACAACTTGTCAACTATGATTGACAGTAGCTAAAAATAAGGTTAACAGTCCTAAAGCATGCTTTACAATTTAATGTCACTCAAGTGACATTGACGACCAAAGTATTTTGTCTCCAACTGTACTAGCCTCAAAACAGTTTTCCCAATTAAAAATGAAATTACAAATGATCAATTTAACAACAATATTTTGCATTTTTTAAAAGTATGTTAAAATCACATTTTAAGGAGTAGGATTGTTTTAGTAACCTACTAAATACTCTAATTTTAAGTTTAGTTAGAATCCGTTAGCAAATAACAGAGATGTTAGATCCGAAAGTCTTAGATGGGACACCCTGTATTACAACTCGATACGTTGGCCGGAAAAAATCTATTCCGGATTCAACTTTGACCTTTGAACGTTCCCGGAAAAATCGGGGAAAAAACACTCCGGGACTCTTGAAGTGCCTTTATCGACTTTCCGGCCGGGAGTTTGATCGGGACGGAATATCCCAAAAAAATTGAAAAAATCTGAGTTGTTGTTTTTGACTGTGTGACACTAAGAGTAATACAGGGTGATACTGTCTTTATTGTTGTCATTTTTTGGTTCTAATAGAGAGATAAGATTTTGTGGTGGAGAAGACTTCTCCAGCAAATGACCCAGTTGTCCGTCGGAGGCGCGGCCGCGAGGTGAGGCGTCGCGGCGCGTCCACGTATTGATTGCGGCGTTCGTTCAGTCGGCGACGGCGTCCGGCGTCGCAAGTGCGCGTCTCCGGCGTCGTAGGTGGCTCAGTACGTGTCGATTTTGGCGCGAAACCAGAAGCTCGCCCGCGATGGCTCTCACCTAGTGCCAAAATCGATAAAATACCAAAACATTGAGAGTATGGATTGCTGCAATTACATGCAGTACAGACACCACCAGCCGTACTACGGGTCGCACTACTACGAACCCATGCCCTACCATGGGGACTTCTACGGACAGCAAGTCTACCAAGACTACTACGGCACGACCCCCTATTACCACCAGCAATGGCCATGTGCCTCCTCCTCCTTCCCAGGTACTGCCACAATGCGATTTTTCTCTCGCGTGCTACGCCCCCTTTCAAAACTTTCACAATGTTGCCATCTGATCATTTTTTTACCGATCGATTTCGAGGCTAATTAATTATTATGACGAGACGATTTCCTACCGGAGTGATAACTTTTTTTATTACCTAGTCGATTGATAAAATTCAATAGAGGAAAAGCGATTTTTCTCTCCTTCGGTTTTTCGCTCATCAAATATTCGTGGCGAGTGGAGAAATCCGCCTGCCAAGATTTCTTTCCGTTTTCTACAAAGGAATTCCGGGCTTCCGCTTCAAGAAAAACTTGAAAGGTTGCGTATACGAGGGGGATCATAAATTTTTATCACGTGATAAGTGAGTAAACAGAAAGTAAACGCTTAATTTCCAAGACATTGCTAAGCCTTGGCCCGATTTTACGTATATCACATGCAAAAAAATAAAAAAAAGTATTTAGTTAAATTTATACAGGGTGCGTCAAAACTCGCTCCCCAGAGAAAAAATGCTATAAGGTAAGCTACCAGGAACATGGAAAAAATGTTAAAAAAATTTATTTATAAAAATTTCGAAGTTATGAGAGTTTAAATTTTGCACTTTGCCTCTACTTATTTCTGTTGGAAAAATAATTTTCTAAGTTTTTTTGCTACAGGCTATTAGAAGAGGAAACAAGGAAGCTATATTCTAAATTTTAACTCCATTCAATATTATTTGTGATTTTTATTGTCAAAATTTTTGTACCTTTACTAAATAATTGTAAAAAAATATATACAGGCTCATCAGTATCATTAAAATGACATAAAAAAGGCAAATGTCAAAATTTTTTGACAGATAAAATTTTTAAACATTTTTTTCCATGTTCCTGGTATCTTATCTTACTTGAAATTTTTCTCTGGGGCGCGAGTTCTGGTGCACTCTGTATACAGAGTGATTTTCTGTAGAATTTTGATTTATAAAAAGAAATAATAAAAAATAAGTTAAATGGCTTTTAATATAGTATAAACTGACAATTTTACAATTTCTATAACAAATCAGAAAAACATCTAATTTAGTGTTATTAATTTATTTTATTATTTATTTATTTTACTTGTTTTTGTTTACTTTTAATAAGTCATTTTCAGTAAAAGTAGCACATATTGTACATGCCTGTACTAAAAAATCGATAACTTTCAAATTATGAAAAAAAAATCAGGTCTTAATTTAAAATAAAAAAGTTGAATATAGTTTAAAATTTACGATACAATTCATACAACACAAATTCTAAAAATGCCAATTTATAATACATTAAAAACCATTTAATTTTTTTTTTAATTTTTGAAATCGGTCCATAAATAAAAATTCTACGCCTGCTGTTTTTTAAAAATCACAGTGAATAAAGAATTCGAAAAATACATTGAATTTAATGAAAAACCTTAATTTTATGTTAACACAAATTACTAGGTAAATATTAATAATAATTTTAGTATGTAAAAAAATAATCTAGTTTTTCTGATAACAGAAAATTTCATTTTTAATTTTTTTTTTCGCAAAATTGAAAATCAATTTTAGTGCTTTGGTAAACACAAACGTATATTTTTTTAATAGTTAACGATGAACAAATTATTTGTGAAGAATAAAAAAATGTTAAAAACATTTTATATTTAGAGAGACAACTTTGTGAAATCAGATAATAAAAAATGTTTTAAATTGTTATGGCGACTTTGAATACCCATAACATTTTGAAACGATTTTTACGTGAAAGTATAGTTTTAATTAAATTTAGTTTTTTTGTATTAAATTGCGACTCAGTGCGTCCCCCAATGACTTTATTGCTCACTTATTAATGATCCCGATACAATTATAAGTGAAGTGTCCTTTATTACCGGCAATTATGAGTTGATTAAAATAGAGTGGCTCAAAGTTTAATTAATACGAACTTTTCGCAATAAATCAATCTCCACTCCTTTTCCCTTTGTGTGCAATATATTTTTTTTTTCAGATTACGTTTACAACCCCAAGGAGGCGAGAATACGCAAAGCAATGCGCGATGCAAGTCGTGAACGTTCGATCGCCGGGACTTCCCCCATGCTGGCGAGACCCAACGCGCGCAGAGCGCCTTCGCACGGCTGGGGGCCACCTTCGCACGACGACCACCTCATGATGGTACGTCGTTTTTCCACTCGCAATCGATAATTTCTTATTTTTTTTCGACACCCTGTGTGATGTGCGAATTTTTTCTTGGGTTTTTTCCCCGTTCCGTGCGTCGCTTTGCCATGGCAACGGAGATTGTCGACGCCTACCGGTTGCCAAGCGACCCACGAGAGCGTCGCGGCGCCGATTGCGTAACCGGAGTCGATACAGAACCGGGCTCGATAGTGAGGCGCGAGGGACTATTTGCATTATGCCGCCACCGCCGCCGCCGCCGCCCCCCGAAAATAGACACATGCTCGTGTGGAGGGAAAAAAGGGGGCGGCGGCAGCAGCAGGAAAAAAGCCGTCAGGATTAAGTCTTCAATCCCTCCGGCCGTCCCCGAGGATCGATAATTGCCTTGACATCGCGGCGGCGGTGGCGGTGGCGGCGGCAACTGAGGGAATATCGACAACCACCGTTCGAGAATCGTGTCAGGAGGTCATGCAGATGTCGCTAGGATTAAATTATGGGCGGTTATAACCGGCGCGAATTTTCTCTTTTCCATTCATGTTTGTGCGAATTAAACGCGACATTGGGGTAGGTCGCAAAGTTGGGATAACTTTCAAAAGTTTCGTGAGAGGATCACTGGGTGGCTTGATTTTTAAATTTTTAATAAGACAGATCGAATTGTTGTTATATTACAAGGTTTCAAATTTAACGCAGTGTTGCCAGCCCAAAAAATAAAAATCACTAGCTCGGGGCTGAAAAAGTTGTCTATTTTCGCCTACATTGGCGGACACGGAGTTTTTTTTTCGGTTTTTGAAATTTTTGTCCTGATAGCTGGAGAAAAAATGACAACAAATCAAAATAATTTATTGAACTTATATAAAAGCACGTATAGCTGGCATTATTGTTTCAGAAAATCGACGCCAAAAATAAATTTCAACTAAAAATTCGTCAATTATAATGACATTAAAGCGTAACTTACATTGACATTTTTTGAACTGACATAAATTTGATGTCCAAAATTCCGTGTCCGCCAGTGTATTATTTTATTATGATTTAAATCTCAACAGTGTCGAAAGTTTTTTTTAGATAATCTAAGTGGTTAAAACTTAAGAGTTAGGTAAAAATAACTACAATATAATTTTTTTATAACGGTTTGATAATTTTTGAGTTGGTATAGTAAAATTAGCAGTTTTCAGGTGAAAAATCTGCTTAAACGCTCGAAAAGGCAAAAATAATATGATTTTAGACTTAAATTTTTGATTTTTGCGTTCATTTTTAATTTAATTTTGTTCACAAAGCAATTTTATTTTTTTTTTGTAATTTTTAGGCGTGTTTGGACACAATTTTGCAAAATAAATTAATCTTTGGTACGAAAACGGACTAAAAAATATCAATTCAAAAAAATATCAACCTGTTTAAAAAAAATGGAATTTTTTTTAGTCTCAAAAACGTGCTTACACACTGAAAAGGTAAAAAACATCATTTTTGGCCAAATTTGTTGACTTTTTAGCTTGTTTTTAACTAAATTTCGCCAAATAATTACGTTTTTAGCTGAAAAATTAAATAAGACGCTCGAAAAATGCAAAAAACAATTTTCGACTTAATTTATTAATTTTTTGGTTTGTTTTAGCGAGATCTTGTAAAGAAACTGAGATTTTAGTAGAAAAATGCGCCTAAAAGCATTTTCAACCAAATTTCTTCGGCTTATTTTTGGCTTAATTTTGCTCAAAGATCAGTTAAATCGAGCGAAATAAACAAAATTGTATTTCGTGTTCGCAGAAGATTTTGCAAAATAAAGTAATTTCTGTTTCGAAAACGGCCCAAATTTACCGAAACAAACTCAAAAATAATATCTATTTTAATTTAATTTAGTAACTTTTTAGCCTGTTTAAGCAAAATTTTTAATTTTTGGTTTACTTTCCAACACGTGCAACCCGGAAAAGATAAAAAACAACATTTTTAATAATCGGTTTTTAGTTGAAAAAAAAACATTCGAAAAAAGCAATAAAGGAATAAATTGTCATTTTCGAACCTGTTTAGTAAAACCTCGTTAAAAAAACAAATAAAACTATGTATTTTTAATTATTTTATTTTGTACTCAACGTTAAAGAGTGCTTTTATCAACTAATTTCAGTAGATAAAGTAGTCTTTTATCGTCTTGTGAAATAAAGTAATTTTTATCTAATTCAAGAAATTCTGGTAGGTGAGTACAAAATAAAATGAAATATTATACACGACGATAAAGATTCGTGACTCGTGAAAAAAGTCCATTCGTGACTTCGTCACTCCTAAACTTAAAACCTTTTCACTCATAGATAAACAATTTCTTTATCGTCTTGTATAATAAGTAACTATTCGTGGTTTTTCGATTTATTTTTTAAATAAGCAAGTTTCTGGTAAAAAAAACGTGCAAAATGCTGAAAAACAGTGACATTTATGTTTGACCTAATTTACAATACCAATAATAGAAAAATTGAGTGAATTGAGTCTTTTGTTGTAACAGTTACAACAGTTTTCTTCATTTTCAAAAAAATCACCAGATATTACATTTTTACAAAACTTTCCACCAAATCACCTGACTATTTTAGCATGAAAATAACCAGATCTGGTTAAATTTCACCAGGCCAGTCAACACTGATTTGACTTTTGAATTCGACAGTCAGTGTTGCCACCCTAATTTTGGTCAGTGGAATTTTTTGTTGGTATTTTGAAAATGTGGACGAGAATTTTGGTGTTGCAGTCGCCTCTGGGAGGGATGCAGCCGCCGTCTTGCAGTTTTGCGATGTCGGGAGGCGGCGATCAGTTCATGGGAGGCGGCATGAGCGCCTATAGCAAACTGGAAGCGGCGGCGGCGCCGCCACCACCGCCGCCGTCGACCGGTTCGGTGCACACGAACTACCTGCAGGTGCGACACTATTGATTGATTAGAAAATAGCTCGTTGAAAACCGTAATTTCCCGCATATATGCGAGAGAGCGAAAAAAAAATTGTTCGCCGTATCGATTGGCCAAAATAAACAATGGTCGGTGAGCGAAATTACGATAAGAAAATCGACTTTCTGGCATATTATTGCGGCTAAAAGCGCAACAGGTGGTCGAAATATGTTTAATTGAAACATATTACAGTCGAATCCGTTGGCACAACTGCAACAGCATGCTGAGATGTGGCCGGAGTCGTATCACACGATGCGAAGGACGTCAGGTAATAAAAAAAGTGAAAAAACCCCCGGAAAAGAACTCTTTGCAGGCGAATCAGCGTTTATGATGGGTGATGTCGCGCCGTATTCCGGGCAAACTCCGGAGATGCAGCCGACGCCTGCGACGTCCCCGGAGAAGGAGCCGGACCAGGAGCAATTCCTTCCGGTGTTTGAGCAACCGGAAGAGACCAAGGTCAAAAATAAGGTAAAACCATATCGAATTTTTTCGGGGGGCGGTTTACGATATTTGTGCAGGCGTCGTCGGCCAGTAAACCTCTGCCGGACTTCAACGAAGCGTTCGGATCGACCGAAAGGGGGCGCTTTCAGAGTCCGCCCGATCCGCGGCTGGCGCCCAACAAGGGGTATATCGATTATTTCTTCGACAGCGACCTGATCAAATTCGACGATTATCAAATTTAAAAATTGTTTCGGCTCAATTTTAGAAAATTTTGGAATTGTGCCTTTTTGTTTCGGTTTTTTCGTTGGGACCAAGAAACTTTATTCCGGTTGTAGGCGAATGTTCTGCACTATATTCTAGTCAAATGTATATATAAAAAGTTAGCTGTTAATATGTCATGTAACCCATTTAAACTAATCCGTGTTAAAGAGAAGTCGGAGGATTATTGATTGTTACGTTTGGTGGAGGAGAGGTTTCGATCGGATCGTGTAATATCAATGTACAGAATTGTAAATGTATTTAGTGTTAAAATAAGGTCGTGCCTTAGTAGATAATTCAAAATTCAACTAAAAAACATCAACAATTAGAGCTTCCCGTCGTGTATTTGGGAAAGTTTGTAAATAAAAACTTGAATCCAAAGAATATGCTTCCCAAAGGTTTTTTTGAGAATAGCGACAATTCTAAATCTTCCTTTAGTCTTCAAAATCAAACAACAGAATCAGACCAGAGTTCTCAAACGAATTGATCAAATCGTTTTGTACTAGATTAATGTGGTCCATTCTTATATCTATCCTTGTGATCGTCATAGATAGAGTAATAATCAAACCAAAAATCCAAAAAAAAAAAAATGAACAACACCAGATTACATTGTACAAATATATAAAAGTTGAATATTGGCGGCCGAGGAATCGCAAACAACTTCAAACACCGACTTGCAAGAATCCGTCTCATCATCCATGCAGTACAACCAACCCAAAAAATGTTGTTTTCGGTCCCGCGCCGCCCTGTATTGTATGTTGTCTTAGGATTATTTCTAGGGGAGTCCCCGCTTCCATTATTGTGTTAAATCCATATCAAGTGATATCGTTCAATTACAAAATATATTATTTAGAGCTGACTTTGTTTTTTAGTCCCTTTCCGGTGAAATCCTTCTTCCTCTATCCTCGCAAAAACTGCGAGCTTCACCGAGTCTCTTCAGCAACGATCTCGAATATCAAAGCAATTACATCCTAGAGTACTTCCAAAGTATGCCGTCGATGACTCTAATGAACATCACGACTCCCAACGGAACCACTTTCCCCTATGCTACCTACACCCCGAACGATTTAAGCGAAAGTATCAACAACGAAGCGCAAGTTTTCGAAAACGTCACCGAACCGAGCTTTTTTCACACGGATGTGGGCTTTGTACCCCTGTCTTCTGTCTAGTTAAATTTTCTGAATTGTTGAATTGTTTAAATAAAAAAAATTAAAATCGATTGATTAGTGGCTTTTTTTCATAAACGAACGCAGCGACATCTGAACGGCCAAACCACATCTGAAACAGGAAACTGTAAACTTCTACAATTTCCTACTTCACGTGAGATGAGCTCAAAATACTTGATACAATTATTTTTAAATTAAAACGTGAATATCTAGAAAACTATAAGTCGCCCTTAAAAACGACCAACGACAAAAAAGATTGGTTTTGTTATGGGCGATGAACGTGTTTATGTTGATGTAATGTTAAGTGGCAAGTTTTGGGATTTTCTCCGGAGTGGCGCCACCGTCTACTAGAATCGATGGTTAATCGTGCGGTGTGATGATAAATAGGTGTTTGGGAGGGTTCATCGGTATCGCTTCTCGGCCTTATGGCTAAGATCAAAGTGTAGTATCTGTTCTTATCAGCTTAATATCTGATACGCCCCGCATGCGGGGCCAGTATATTAAACTGATTTTTGGAAATTGACGGAGGCTAGGGGCTTGCTCCACCTCCGTCGCGGGTTGGCCCGGCATTGCAGTACAGTCGGGATCGGCCCACCTAATATAATTTAAACAAATAACCCCCATAGGCTGGAAATTCTTGTTGTACTTAAAACATTTCAAACCATCGTAGTCACCATAGAAATATAAAATCCTTTTCTCGCCTGGGGATTTTTTGAGTTCAACTTCCCGTTGGCATTTTAATCTGGGGAAATTTTTTGATACATCCAGTTTTTTTAGCTTAGGGGTTCAACCTCAAAATATCAATTCTCCCTGGCGTATGTAATTTTATTGTTTCCTTCCTACCCAGCAATATTAACTGGGTTATTTGTCGTTAATAATTAAAAATCATTCAGTTTTTCGTTAGTACTACTAACTAAGAAAAAATCGGAATCACTGCGCCAATGAATTTTTTACGAAATGCCCAGGCGGGATATTGATACATTTCATTAAGGAGGCAGTGGTTTAATCATTTCAGACTATTCAATTCACCTATTTTTTTAAATATCAACCAATAAAATAGAAAATTTACTTAATTATTCTAGCAACAGCAAATTCCAGAAAATAATTTCACTCGTGGTAAAATAAAACTGGATATTTCAACTTTGCTATGACAAGGAAATCATGTTGTGTAAGAAGGCAAATTTGCCATTTGGTTCATTGAATAGTCTGTTGAATTCCATTCGTAGTCAAAGATTGTAGAATATTTTTATTCATCGTCATTACGCATGGTCATTCATAAGCGAATGACCATATAAAAATATTCGACAATTTTTGACTACTCGTGGTATTATAACTGAATATTTCAGGTCCTTTAAAAGTTTGGCGTCGAATGATCATCAATGATGTCAAAAATTATCATAATGACTTCACTCTAGGGTCTCTTGTCACTATAATACATTTGGACTTTTGTTTAATTGTAAAAACAAGTATATAGCAGTAACCATAATTGTTTGTGACAAAAAAATCTATTGGCAATGTTGTCAATTAGATTTTATTTGCCAACTTGAGTTAAAAATCCCAATCAAATACAATCACCCGGTAGATTAATAAAAGTTCAATGGTTTTATTTCACTTCTTTAGTTTTTCACAAATAATTTTCAACACAAGCCGCTGAAGAAATCCGCGGCGTTTTGAACCTTGGAGGATGGTAAATTATTTTGCATTTCCTTCTTCTTTTCATGTTTTCTATGTTTATGACTGACTTTTTCAAAATCTTCGAAATACTTGATGTTCCAAAACTTAATGTCATTATTGTGACTACTGGAGGCAATAAACTGTCCATTGTTACAAATATCTAGTTTTTCGACGGATAAGTCGTGTTGTCCCACAATTCCTAGATGTCTATGAGGAAACAAATGCGTCGCTCTTAAAACCCCGTCTTCGCACGCAGTCACAACAATATTTTCCGTGATTGGAACTAAATCATTGATTGCAGACTTAGTCCCTGGAAAAATATCGCTATGTAACCCGAATTCGTTCCAATTGTACAAAAATAGTCGGCCTTTGGAGGACCCCGCCAATAGTTTACTCTCCGACCGGAAAAGCCCCAAGCAAGTGAGTTCCTCGTCGTATTCTTCAGACTGCATGTGAATCTTGCGATTGTTCAAATCGATTGTTGTAAGCGAACCATCGCCGCTTGAACACAGTAGAAGACTTTTAGCCTCATTCGTCACCAAATCGCTGATATAATCCTCGTTTTTCTTCGTTCTATAGACCGGATTTGGGGAATTTTGCCTCAAATCCCACAATTTCACGCATCCCTCGTCGTCCCCAGTCGCAAACAAATTCTCATCGACCACCAAAAGACAATAAATAGGCGCTTCGTGGGCCTTGTCGTAAAACCGAGACAATTTCCCACTCTCGACATCACTTATCATAACTGTCTTATCTTTAGCAGCGGAAAATAAACTCTTGCCGTCTTCGCTAAACTCGATATCTCGACAAGCTTTCGTGTGCACTTCCAAAGTGCGAACAATCGAATTTTCCTCGTTTGAGTACTTGTAGAAAATAACATCGCCGACGATACTCGCAACGGCTAGTAAGTCTTCATGGGGGTGAAACGAAATGTCCGTTATGAAGTCCTCGCAGTGGATAACAGGGGGGTGGTCACGTTTCTTCTCCGCAGCGCTCCGAATCGCTTTTATCACCTCGTCTTCCTCCTCTTCCGACTCCTCGTTTTCATCATCCGAAGACTCAATTTCTTGCCCGTTTTCATCAGAATCCGACATGCTAACATCGGAATCGTCCGAATCTGAGTCCATTTCCTCTTCTTTAACGTTTTTTGCACTTTTGTTGCACATTTTTCACGTTAGAGTTTTTGAGGTTATGTTAGATGTTCCTGATTCGTAACCGATTGTGTATAAAACCGAAAAAATCAAAATGTTAAAAAGTCCGGTAATCATTACAATCGCACCGGAGTTACACACTAGTGCACACCAATAAGAAATTTTTTTGGTAAAACTACTACAAATAATTAAAATAAATCGGATCTTTTCACAATGCAGTGCTGCAGTGTCGCAAAAACAGTTCCCTGTACCATCTTTGACAGATGACAGTTTAGAAAAATATTTACCTTGTTCCTTGAAATTTTTTCGTTATCTTATCAGTTGGGCCCCTGCAAACAAGGTATTTTTCGTCACACCACCCACCCCCAAGCGTGAAATATGACAATGGGCGATGAAACACCGATCACATCGTTGGTACTTCCCGTGCTGATACGCCCCATCCTGTCTCAGGTAACCGCGAAAAGACCATTTAAAACCTACAATTTGAACGATTCCAGCTTGAAAAACAGGACATATCGGCATCCCAGACCCTCCGCTCTGCCCTCACCAAAGCCGAAGCCTCCTGTCCCGGCCTGACCCATGACCTTGTCGTGGGTATCATGCGGAAAGGGGACCTCACGGTCAACTTGAACGAGAGTATCCTGCGTTTGCAAGGCGCTGCCACGGAATCGGATGGTACTGGGGGCGAATTTCGCCGGTTTTGTGCTAATTTTGAGCAGTTGTAGAGTACAGATTAAACAGGTCTGAAGACGCCTTCCAGGAACTCAATCGCAAATCGGCGGCGCTTAAACGCATCCTCAGTAGAATCCCCGACGAGATCAACGATAGAAAAACGTTTCTCGAAACGATCAAGTACGTTTGTTAATGGAAATGTTATTGTTTCAATTAATATGGTTTTTTTTAGGGAAATTGCAAGTGCCATTAAAAGGTTACTAGACGCTGTAAATGAAGTCAATGGGTTCATTCCCGGTACTACGGGAAAACAAGCGCTAGAACAGCGCAAAAGAGAGTTTGTCAAGTATTCCAAACGCTTCAGCAACACGCTTAAAGAATATTTTAAACAAGGACTGTAAGTGAACATTCTTGCATCGTTGCGTTTTTCTTATGTTGTTTTTTGCAGTGCCGACGCTGTTTTTATTAGCGCACTCTACCTCATACACCAAACTAATATGATTATTGCCACTGTTAAACAAAAGTGTGAATAATTTGTGATTTTTTTTAATTAATTTATTAGACAAGAGTATTGTTATGAATGGGTTCAAGGCGGAGTTTCACAACTTGCTGTTGTTTTTTTTTTAATTTAATACATACTTATTTTCCACCAACTGTTGAGAGTATTCCTGTATAGAAACTATTTTAGTGAAAAGTGCAAATTGTCAGATATATTAAATTTAGATAGCATTATGTAATGAAACATATTATTAAACGACTATTTTAAGAATTTTTTTTTAATTAACACTTGTCCTGTGTTACACATTTTTTATCTAATAGTCATATGAGAATAACAGCCGTCGTTAAAAAAAGATAAGAAAAAATACAACACTGATTGAACGTCACTCGTAATTATTATGACGGTAGGTAGTAATTTGATATCCCAAAAATATCACAGTTACATGAGGGTCTAAATAAAATGTAACGAGAAATATAAGCTCTCTTATATTATTTCAGGACCGTACTACTATACAGGATGATTTCTAAAAAAACTGGCGTGTAGAATTTTTATTTATGGCCCAATTTTAAAAATTAAAATGACTTAATATAGAACGCCATTAAAAAGTCTGTCTATCAAGCAAGCCATGAAATTTAAAACGTGTGTCTGCGGCAGATAGATAAAATGTCACAATGACAAGTAAAAAATGTCAAAATAATTTTTATGTAAACTGTTCATGACGAACGATTTGTATGAATAATTATTACTGTTATTTCTTATTACAAATTTGAAAAAATATTGACACTATTTTCTTTCATTTGCTGCTTTTTGACAATACAATAATGGCATTGCCTTATTTGAGACCACGCAACTAGATTTTATTAAAACTAATAACTAATACCTTCCAAATTATAAAAAAAATATAGGTTCCAGTTTAAAATTTGAAACATTGCCCAAAATATATTATAAGATTTAGAAGAATTCTAAAATTGTCAGCTTAGACTATAGTATGTATTAAAAGCCATTTAATTTGGTTTTTCAACTTTTGAAATCGGGCCATAAATAAAAATTATACAGGGTGTTGACTAAAAGTGTGCTATTTTCGGAGGGTTGTAGCTGTGCTTTTTTTATGAACCATCCGCAGTTCTGGAGGCGCTTGCGCCGCCCCCGACATGAGTCCACCTCGCACATGTTTCCAAATCGTCAAATCGACTTTTATTAAACGTCTCCGATCCATTGCGTTATTAACGTAAAACGAGACACGTTGTCGTCTCACGTGCGTCCAGATGTTCGTCAATCGCAACATCGGTTTTGATCCTTCTGTTCTAATCAGTCTTGAACATGGATCATCTCATACGTTCATTGTTTCGTGTCGGTTTTAATTTTATTAATTTACAAGACTTTTTTACGTTATTTAGGTGTAATACATCGTAAATACCATAAAATCAAATACTGAGAAATTTTTTTAGTTCTTGGGTAAGTTTGATGGTATTGATATACAGGTGTTTTAAAATTCGCGGCCCAGAGAAAAATGCCAAGTAAGTTAAATTTGTTTTTTTTTTTGTAATAACTTCGGAACCATTTAACCAAATATTATAAAATTTGGAAAGATTACTTGCGAGAACATACCTTTTTAAACCAGTAATTACATATATACATCTACTCAATTTCCGATTCCAGCAATTGCAGGTCAAAGTAAAGTGGACCGTTTTAAAGATATTTTAATTTAAAGTGAGAACTACACAACACAAAGTAAAAAGCATGAATTTTGAATGAGTGATATCCTCGGCAACAAATAACCATGGTCACATATTTCGCTGTCAGGCATCTGTCAATTTGAGTTTGGACGATTATTAGACGATTAATCGAAAATATTTAATAAAAGAGTTTACCTCAGACTCCAAACATAAATCCAAATGGATCTCGTCACAAAAATTTATCACAGATGCCTGACAGGGATTTATGTATGTGACCATGGTCATTGGTAGCCGTGGATACCACTTATTCAAAATTCATGTTTTTCATTTTCAGCGTGCAGTCCTCACTTTAAATTAAAATATCTTTAAAACGGTCCATTTTAGTAGTATAAAAAGTAATGCGTTTTTTAATCTAAATTGATTACTCTTTAGATTTAAGCAATAAAAAATTAGTGTTAAGAGGCCAAAAAAACAGAAAAACACAGAAAATGTGAACTGCAACTGCTGAAACCGGAAATTGAGTAAATGTATCCGGTTTTCGTAATTACCAGCCTAAAGGGTATGTTCTCGCAAGTAACTATTCCAAATTTTATAATATGTGGTCAAATAGTTCCAAAGTTATTACAAAAAAATCAAATTTCCATACCCACATTCCGAGGGCTGTAAAATTCTTATCAGTAGAGATAGGACACGAGTTATTATTTAAATTAACATCATTTTATAGGTCATTTTTGAGGTTCAAATATTGCTTCATATTTATGTATAAATTTCGAAATTATGGAGGTTTAAAATTTTCACTTTGTTTTCTGTTGGAAAAACAATTTTACGGTTTTTTGTAGGCTGTTAGGAAACAATGAAACTGTATCCACAATTGTAATTAATTAAGTTTAACATTATTTATGGCTTCTATTGGCAAATTTTTTGTACTTTTATGAAATAATTATGACAAAAAAAGAGCAAATGTCAAAAAACAAATGTAAAAATAGATAATTTCCATGTTCCTGGAATTTTATATTACTTAACTCAATTTTTTTTATAAAACTCGATTTGATCGCACGTGTCGTTCTGTCGTTTGAAATTAGATTTGCATTTGTGACGTCGAAAAAGCCATAGAGCGTCAGATGCTCGTTAAATTTTATGTAATAATTGTTATGTATTGCATTTTGCTAAAGAATATTTTCAATTTCCTTTTTCGTCTTATTCTGGTCACGGGCTTTGCCACGAGATTAATAAAATCCGATACTTTCAATACCACAAGGAAATCAACCAAACAACTTAATCAGAAACTAAGACAAGTTGTGGGCTTTTTGTTTGTTTGTTTTTTTTTTAAATTGCGAGTCATTTGCTTGTGATGAAATTAAATCGTATTAAAATGAGATTAAACTACTCCGAAAATACCGTCGACGGTATTGACAGATATATCACCTGTATTGGCATTTCTCTAAATCTGGTGTAGAATAGCAATTAATAAACTTCATTACAAATATTGAAAACAATATCGATTTTCGAAGCATGTTACAATTTCCTACCAAACAATCTACTCACTGTAAACGTGCCTTAATATAACATTTGACGTTAACATGCATTCACTTTATTAGAAAATAATAATTTATTTGTTTAATTTGTTTCTCTCCAAATACAGTTTTAATGATTCTCAATTAAATTTCCGCTAAATCGCCACGTGAAACATTTTACATAAACGTTTATTACACTAGCCAACAAGCATTTTGTGACTAAAACACACTACAAAAGAAAGTCAGCTTTTGCAAAAAACTCAACTCTACAACAGATTTATGTTGGAATCTTATACATTTTTCAACATTGTTCTTCATTGTTCATTGTTTAGTGAATAAATTAATTTCTTTCGTCGTCTATTTAATTAATTTCTATTTGAAATGAACAATTTTTACGATAAAATTTGAGAAAATTATTTTCCTGTACGTGATGGAGAATTTTTCTTATCAAATTCGTAATTAGGGATGTTAATGTACCCTGATATACGTGTCAATAGATCAATCACAAAAGAAAATTGTTGGGTAGTATTATTTTTTTATTAGTATGTACTAATACTTTTATATTTAGAAGTATTCTTTCCATGGTGACAATAGTAAAACATTTTTTTTTCTTATTACATAATACTATTGTCACCATGGAAAGAATACTTCTAAATATAAAAGAAAGAACGTTTTAGCTCTCGTTACAAATAGTAATATCAAAATCGTTACTTAACGAGAATACTATACAGTATGTTCCAGACTGAGTTTATAAAAGAGAGAAAAAAATGTCTTTGATTTTTCGCCAAAATAACATTTTTTGCTTAATCTACAACGAGCAAATCTGTAATTAAAACTATATTTTGAGAAGTTTCCATTGATCTTGGACTAGTAATAAATAACTTTTCCCATCACATTGGTGGTTTTATTTATTTGACAATTATTTAATTAAATAATGTTCTTGTTAAAAATGGCTTTTTTGTCTTTAGCGTTTTTTGAGTTGCCATTTATTAAACTTATGTTTTCTACAAACATTTTTGTTATGTATTAATTCTTTCGTCAAAGTGGCATAATTGTCAATAAAATAAAACCACCAATGTGATGGGATTTAAAAAGGCAAAGAAAAATAATTATAAGTCAAAGTCATAAAGTTTTAATTCCAAATTTGCTCGTTTCAGGTGAAGCAAAAAATGTTTTTCCTTTGTATTAACGAGCCAAAGGCGAGTGTATAATTCTTCCGAATGAATTATAGCCGTTATATGCGAGTCAAATACGATGTTTTATCTACGATCGTTTTTAATAAAACACTTTCTATTTACAAAATTTATATTTATTATAATGACAAATCTGTGGTTTATGATAAGTCAGTAGTGACTTATAAAAAGTCACGGGTAAATAACAAACGTATTATTTACTGGTCGTAGATAATTTTTTTATTCAAAATCATTAAGCAATAATCAAAAGTTGGAAGGTATGACATTCAACTTCATTTAACAATTGATAAGAAATATCAGGTTCGGGTTGGGAGGTGGCCACTTACTTACTAGTTGAAATGTAATATGACATTTCAAGTTGGGAAATAGCCACTTCCCAACCCGAAAACTGATAAGAAAGTGACCACTTCCCAAGCTGAACTGTCAAATGTCATGTTTTCGCGTTTGTAATGAAGCAACTTCCCACCTCGGTATTAAACAGTTTTTCAATTGTAAACCCAATCCGGGGACATACCTATAATTGAGAAATCAAAAAAATTATAGATATATCAATTAACAGAACGAGGGAAATAATAAGTAATTATCTATCGAGCGTTTTCTCGTGTTTCCGCGTAAAAAACCATTATGTTTTAATTGTAGTTTCTGGTGTGGGTTTTGAACAAGGCTTTCTTTGTCTGTAAAATTTCCCAAAGTGGATCAAGGGTACGCAACCAAACCCCCTTGACCAAGACCCATTCATAACAAAGGTGTGGCTCAACACCGTTAATCTAACTGTAAATGTTATCACAAACTAACGGTTCTCATGCAATAAGAAAGTACCCCCAAGGCCAGATTCCAGATGCAGTACCGCATGCAGAAAATGCACAGAAACGTGTACGGTACTAGTCACGTTTTATAGAAAGTGAACGTTTAATACAGTTTGTTAATGTATAGCTACAAGTCGATTATTTTTTCCAGTGTTGATGTTCGGTGTGAATCCCACAAATGGCCCATATTCACAACATGTTTGCTTCAATCTGTGTCCGAAATGGGGACACATTGACAATAAACGACAACTGTTACGGTATTTTCCCCCCAAAGAAAAAACAACTAAAATTTAAGAACGAAAATTTTCAGAAATTTTACAAGAAATCCTGAGGGAGCTTTTAACCGAAGACAGTACGTTGCGGACGTACAGAAGAGCAATCGGTTTTGGTCAAAACATCAAAAAGGACCTAATCCCACTCCTGACTCACTTGAAAGACGATGCGAAAGAATCGACGAAAATTATCGATACCATTATCAAAATTTTGGTTAATTTGACAATTCCCATCGAGTATTTACTGCCACTAGAAGCCATGTCGCAAACCGATGTCGGAAGACACACCATTTTTGAATTAAACAAACTACTGACTAGCAGTAAAGAAGCTTTTACTGATAGCAGAAGCACAAAAATGATAATGGATCACGTGAAATTCATCGTGGAAAGTGATCTAGAGATGAATTTGGAATATTGCGATAGCATCAATAACTGTCTTCTCCTCCTTCGCAACATCCTCCACATACCCGAAGTCAGAAGCGTCCAAAACAACACTTCCAGTATGCAAAACCAAATAATTTGGAATTTATTCACGCAAAGCATCGACAAAGTCATCATTTACCTAATTTCCTGTCCACAAAAAGTGAGTAAAACTGTTGTTTGTCTCAAGTTTGTGTAAAAAATCGATTTAGGTGTACTGGGGGGTAACCATGGTCCAGCTCATTGCCCTTTTATACAAAGACCAACACGTGGGGACCCTCCAGAAGCTGCTCAACCTGTGGCTGGAAGCCTCCCTCAGCGAAAGCTCCGAAGACAACGAGAGCAACACTTCGCCCCCCGAGCAAGGCAGCGACGACTCCTCCCCCATCATCACCTCGGACCCCACGTCCGACTCGAGTGACGGCGGCGGGGGCAACAGGAACAAAACCCTTCAATCGACCAAGAAAACCCTGATGATGCGAGGCAAGTCCACCGAAACGGAGACGAGTACAAGTAGCGGCGTCTCGACGGCGCATAACAGCATCGAGTTAGATATTCCCAAGGGTGATAAAGCCCCCTTGAATTACAAAAGGGAGTGTGTGTCGTCGCAAAGCGAGGATTTTGGGTATGTGACCCAAGTGGAGAACCAGGAGTCCATCTCCACGTCGAGCAATGAGGAGGATCAGCCGCAACAGAAACCGGTACATCAGAAGCCCCACACGTTTCAAAAAAGTCGGTACAACACGGGGAAGAGTCGGGCGGCCACGGCGCTGGATAAGAAGGAGTTGCGAAGGAAGAAGTTGGTCAAGAGGAGCAAAACTAACACGTGAGTGGCGAAAAAGGCAAAAATTACTCACCTGGAGGGGTTTTCACGGGAAAACTGGTTACGGTAAATTCGAATTTTCAAACTGTCAATTGGACTCGAGATGCCAACCAAACAGAACAAATGTGACCAAATTGATAAATTAATTTGGTCAACAGCAAATAACCGACTAAATTTTTGTTTTTTTTTTTTGAGATATCAGGTTTTTGTAAATCAATCAGTAATTGTAATCAATTTTTTATTTGAAAACTGGACGTATTTACGTTTTTTCACGAGATTCGAGGTGCCAACCGGACGGAATAAATACCCCCAAATCAACAAATTGAGTAAAATTATCACATTTTTGCCAATTTCACGTCTTTGTAAAGTACAGATCACAAAATATTTATATAAAATACTAATCAGCGTTAAAACAATTAATAGTAATTATTATTGATAATAAACATTTCATCTGAAAAGTATGTGGATTTAAACTTTCAACGATCAACCGATAAACATGTAAGTAATTAAAAATTACTCACCCTTTAGCCAATTTAAGCAAATGTTCACTTTTTATTACCTCAAAAAACACGTTATTTTCACACTTAAAAGTGTACTGTAGGCACCAACCAAACGAAACGAATGTCACTAAATCAACAAATAAATCAAACAAATATCAAACAACGAATTGTCACCGCATTTTGCTAATATCACGTCTTTGTAAAACAATAATTATAGTTAAACTTCCCTTTGAAAACTTGTCGGATTAGAATTTCAAGTGCCAACCCTCGAATGCCAAATCCACCAACTATTTGGGGAAGTACACTGCATTGTTTCAGGATCAACATGAAGGGTCTTTTGCATCACCTGCCCACCGACGAGGACATCGCTAACATCCTCAAAGAGTTCACTGTGGATTTCCTCCTCAAAGGCTACGGTACCTTGGTGCAGGACCTCCATTCCCAATTCCTCACCAATATTCACCTCCAAATCGACACTTCCCACTTTTTTTGGCTGGTAACTTACTTCCTGAAGTTTGCTACTCAACTGGAATTGGATCTGGAACACGTCAGTCCCGTTTTATCCCACGAGATTCTCTCCTATCTGGTCTTTCAAGGCGTCTGGATTTACGAAGAGCTGGAAATGAGCGGAAAAATCCCCGATTTTGATCTGAAACCGTGTTTGAGAAGACTGCATTTGGTATGAATCGCGAGTTGGTTGTCTGGGTTGTCCTGAATGTGGTTTTTCAGGTGGTGACCGCAATCCGGGAGTTCCTCCAAGCGGTGGAGACGTACCAAAAAATGATCCATTTGAGTGAGGAGGATCGCCTAGCGCTCGTGCAGCTTCAAAATCAGATCACCGAAATGGAAGATTTGAGGTCACTGTTTTTGTTGTTGTTGAGACAGTACAACCCCAATATTCAAAGCAGACAGTACCTCCAAGATCTGATTTTGACAAATCACAACTATTTGTTGTTTTTGGATTCAGCGACCAAAGAGCGACGGTCTTTTAATATGATGGAACACCTCAAACAGTAAGGTTTTGCTTATTTTTTTTCAATGTAAATGCGGCGACTGAGCAAAATTATGTAGGTAAAGTAGTGCACTTCATACATGATTTTCTCTATAACCTTGTTAAGGATTGTCTCAAGGATGCGCTGATGCAAATTTCAGGTTCGCGACGGTCGAAATTATGAAACAATACGGACTGTTGCTCGAGAGTTTCAAAGAAAACGGCGAATTTGTCAATAATTGCATTTTTACGATGATGCACCACATTGGGGGCGACCTCGAACACGTCGCCACCCTTTTCCAACCAAGTATCCTCAAAACGTTCTCTCTGATTTGGGAAACCGACTACGAAATTTGTGATGTAAGTAGTGATTTTCATTTTTTGATGTTACCCAACGTGGCATGTTCCAGGACTGGTCCGATTTAATCGAATACATTATTCACAAGTTTATTAATTCACCACGCTCAAACTCCGATTTAAATTCATCGGAAACTTGCCATAATCTCGTGGTGGATGAAGCCGAATGGACTGAAGAGGAAAAACACAATTTGTTAGGTTATTACAACCAAAGTCAATTCTCGAACGACACGATTGCCAACATAACGAAAAAATACGAGAAATGCGGAGTGCGTCGAAAGTCACAATTGTCAATAATCAAGCAATTGTTGGAGCAAAATATCATCAACGAGAGTCAATATAACGATTTCATCAAAGTGAAACAACAACCTGACCATTTGAAAGAAACCAAAAACATTACCACCAACCAAATTGATTTCGAAGAAAAAACCCCAATTGATGAAGGAATCCGACTATTGCGCGAATATTTGTGCAAAGACAACAAAACAAAATTCGTCTTATGGCTCCAAAAAGTCCTAATCAACACTTGTTACGTCAAATTAGCCCTGGCAAATCCCGGGGAATTCAACAACGACAAAGCTTTAGCCCAACCTGTCATCTACTACTTTGCTCGTACGTACGACCAAACCCGATCAATTCCGATCTAAATTTCAACTTTTCCAGTACTGAATCTACCAATCCCGGTGGTTCCCTGGACTGTCGATCAAACCGCCATTTTGAAATATCAGTCATTCGTCTTGCTTTTACACAAACTAGGTTTTTATTTACCGATCGACACGGGAAAAATCTTTGTAACAATCCCCACTTTCTGGAACGCCGAATATGTCTTCTCCATGGTACAGCAATTAGGGCCTATCGATCCAGGTTTGCCAACACACTAAGATCCCCCAGGAAATAACCAAGTTTTTCAGCGAAACTCAATTTCGACGTCGCCATTTTTAAAGGGAGGAATCGACGCGAATTCTTCAAACAGGAAACTACAGATTGTGTGAATTTCATTCACACGAGGAAATTCTCCCTGAGCGACGCGAAAGAAACACCAACGATGGTTAGATATACGCCCTTGTAAGTAATTTGTACGGTTTTGGGAATTTTGAACGGTTTTTTGAAAATTCTGGTGGTGTTTTAGACCGAATTCAACTGAATGGTTTCAAAATTGCCAGTCGAGGGTACTTCCCGATTTTGAAGTACCGATCAATAGGTAATTTCACACGTAGTAAAGCATGCTTCTTTTCGAATAGTAGTTTTTCTTTTTTATTATTGACATTTAAGCTGGCCATTGACGTGGTTACCAACCTTGTAAAATAAATAATATTACCTATTTCCACGTCATTTTCTCACCATTTTTCTTGTTTTCTATTGTTGAAGCACCGCCTCCTTAATCAAATGTATCAATATCCCGCCTGGGCATTTCGTAAAAAATGCATTGGAGCAGTGATTCCGATTTTTTCTTAGTTACGGGGGTTACTAAGGAAAAACTGAATAATTTTTAATTATTAACGAAAAATAACGCAATTAATAAATGCTGGGAAGGAAGGATACAATACAACAAAACTAGATACGCCAGGGAGAATTGATATTATGAGATTGAACCCTTTAAGCTAAAAAACTGGATTTGTCAAAAAATTTTCCCCAGATTTAAAGCGCCAACGGGAATCACTTGAACTCAAAAAATGCCCAGGCGAGAAAAAGATTATTTCTATGGAGACGGCGATGGTTGAAGTTATGTTTCACATACCAAAATCATAAAATTACGTTTTATTTCAACTTGAGTCTCTGACACCGCTTATTGACGTTTCCCTTTGGGTGTGTTACCGCCTAGTGTATTTTAGTTTGTGATATTGGTTATTTTTGATTTTTAGTGGGCATCCCCTGTCAATAGCGATTCCGGGCCTCGAAGAGCTCACTTGTATCAGCCCCCCTCCCGAACTAAGTATAGTAGACAATCATGTGATCAACGGAAATATGGAGTGTTCCCCCATCCACAGCGCCTGTGAGACCGCTTCGATCGCTTCCGACTTGACTCGAATGTGTGTCAGTGACGAAGAAGACAAAACAATTTTGGTTATTGAACAAAAATAATTTGAGTGTGTTTGAGTTGTTTTAAATGTTTTTGTGTTCACTTTTGTATGTGACTATTTATTCCTCAATGTAAATAAAAATTATTTTCGGACTAACTGTTGTCGTTTTATTTATTCAAGACAAACGTGATATGTAACATATTGCACAGGAAACGTGTACCTAACACAAAAAGTAAGTACATTCGGATTATTTAATTTCCTCAGTATACAAAATTGTACAACAATTACATGCACAGTAACGTCCTTTAAACTTTTTACTTATTATACAACCGGTCCTTGGACCGGCCCCATCTACTAAAAAACAAAAAATTACGCAAATTTATACATATCTCGACTTGCATTACGTCAAAATCGAATATCATAGAAAAGCAATCAATAATAATGAAAAATCTCTAGCTTGTACAACACTTAATGAATATTATTCTTCTTCTCATAATCTTGCACATCTTCAAAATTCAAAATATCAAACTCTGTTATTTTATTACCGGAGAACTGAGCAAACTTGGCTTGAACATGCAAATCGGCTGATCGCTTAACAACTAGAAAAAAAAATTAATTTGAGAAAAACTAAAGTCAGACCTCACCTCCTCCTACGTATTTTTCAAGCTTGTAAACCGGTCTATTCTCACACTCCTTCGCAATATAACTCCCAACGCCCTTCAAATCCTTCAAAGGTGGGGTCACCACCCTCATGGTCTCCCTCACGACTTGCGTATCGACTTTATAATACCCATCCCACATTTTATTAACCAAGTCAAAGAGCGACCTCGGGGGCAAAACATGCCCCCGATTCAGGGGCATCACAAAACATCGATTCCCCGTGATATCAATAATCCCCGTCGTGTTGGTATTGAAATCGTGGATGAACCTCCCGCTTCGCCCATCCCTGAAATCAGGAACGTCGATTTTCTCGTACTTTTCCCCATCGAGATCGATCTCGAAGTCCTCTCGGAAGTAGTTGCGCATGATGTTATCGAAGTCGTCTTTGACGTTATTGTCGTCGTCATCGTCGTCGCCCCCCGAGAGGGCTTTCAGGAGGGCTGAGTCGGGCATGGGGTTACGTTCGCGGAAGTAGAGGGTCTCGACGTCCTCGGAGGGCATGGGGATTTGGGCATAGCCGGTGAAACGGCGCATTTGGGCGCTGATGTACTGGTTGTAGAGAGATTTGCCTACGAAGATGCCGATGCTGACGACGATGAGGGAGGTGAGGATCAGGCAAAGGGTTGTTGCGGTGGAGACGCGACGGGCGCGGGCTTTGAGGAACACCACGTCGGAGGGCTGGCCTTCCAAGTCCTCGCTTGGAGGCTGAAAACAAGAAAAAATCGAAAACACTATCGAAATTTTTTTAAATTAATCAAGAAGAAAACAATTCTATACACACTTTTTTACTATTAAAAGTAATCAAATTCAATGAAGCAAAGTAAAATTTTGAATTCACTTTTTGCAGTTTAAAATAATAAAAAAATTAAAAAATTAATTCAACAAAAAATACGCTAAACTAGGCAAAATAATCAAAATACATACCACCCTACTTCCAAATACTGATCAAAATGGGCTGTGATTTTGAAATTATGTTGACAACACTGAATTATCAGTGACAACATTTTGTCGGGTGACGGCTATACGAGCGGCCGCCCTTCAAAAATGAATGACAATTAACTATAAAAATGTGACGTTTCAATTTGATAGTTAATGTTGCCAACTTCAATTTTAAAATCATAAGACACTTTGATCGGAAATTTATTCGAAAGTATGGTAATTTTAAAGTATGTTTTATGCAACATTTATTAATGGAAAAAACAAATCGAAATAATGCGATTTTTGCTTTGATTATAGAGGGTGCGCCAGAACTCGCGCCCCAGAGAAAAATGCCATATAAGGTAAGATACCAGGAACATGGGAAAAATGTTAAAAAAATTTTATCTATAAAAATTTCGAAGTTATGAGGGTTTAAAGTTTGCACTTTGACTCTATTTATTTCTGTTGGAAAAATAATTTTCCAAGTTTTTTTGCTATAGGCTATTAAAAGAGGAAACAAGGAAGCTATATCCTAAATTGTAACTCTGTTCAATGTTATTTGTGGCTTTTATTGGCAAAATTTTTGTCCCTTTACGTAATAATTGTAAAAAAACATATACAAGATTATGGGTATCATTAAATAGATATAAAAAAATGTCAAATGTCAAAAAATAAATGTCAAATTTTTTTGACAGATACAATTTTTTAAACATTTTTTTCATGTTCCTGGTATCTTACCTGACTTGAAAATTTTCTCTGAGTCGCGAGTTCTGGCGCACCCTGTATAAATGATAAACCAAAATAGCACATTCAAAGTCAGTTTTGGCAATTTTTGCCTCAATTTAATATATTTGCTTAAAAGATCGTCAATTTTTGTTAAAAAAAATGATCCAAATTTAACGAAATAAGCCAATAAGTTTAAAAGCGTTATTTCACAAGTTTCTGCATTTTTTTTGTAAAATTGCTTTCCAAATTAAACAAAACACAAAAAAACTCGAACAAAGCCCCGTTTTTTTGTAAAAAAAATTATTCGAATTAATTAACTTTCTACACTATATTTCTCTGGATAGTAGAATTCTCAAGGTCATAATTTACGAGTGTACTCAACTTTTATGCACAACGAAGTAACCTTGACAAATACACTGATCACTTTTGACAGCATTTTGACATTTATTGACAATCCACGAACAGCTGGTGTTTTTTAGTAAATCTTGAGTTTATTTATTTAAATTGATTTTAATGTGCTCGTTAACGGAAACCGAAGGGACTACAATACATACTATTTGATTTGGATATTTAAAATAACCCAAAACATGAGTGTTTGAATAGTATTTGAACGAGTTTTATTGAGCTCCAATTTTGGTTAAATCACTCAAAGGTATATGAAAAATACTTTTATTTTCAATTTACTCATAAAAGGTAATTGCAAATCTATCAGATATAATCAACTCAGATAGAAGCATCTGAAGGCAAAGTCAGTAGAATCTGGAAATTTTATCCAACAATATTCGTTCTTGCTCAAAACCAAAGAAAGGATCAACTTGGGTTTGCTTCCCCCTAGATAGGCCTGCTTGTGACCTTATTCATAGGAGCAAAAATTTCTTTTCTAAATGATTTGATGAACTGCAGAACTATCGTCACAATAAAGAATTATGCTAATCCTCCAACATACCAACACCAAAACACGTTGTATCACAAACTCCTATCACTGAAGCACAAAACTAAATTTGTGATGGTTAACTATTAGTCCTTAACAAACCTTTGAAATTTACCAAAAGGTAATAAAACAATCTTGTTATCCAGTATAAGTCAAATATCTACGAAATATTTGGAGGGTTTTCCGATTTTTAGTTAATCAACTAAACCACTGCACCACTAAAAGTTTCCTTGAGGCAACTGCGTTTCAGTTGGGAACAATAAGTTGTGAGGCACATTACCCTTGTACAAGGTGCAAGGTATGTTTCATAACAATTTTGTTAATTAAAACTATGTGTAGCTAAAATGTTTGTTATTATCAATAACGATCTTTGATTTATTAAGAAGAACCAACCTTTTGTGCAACATTCAAAAGTTTTATTTGTAAATTGATAACTGCCACAAACACCATGGACATGATTAACAGATTCTAGCAAGAAGATGCTTTTCTTCTTACAAATCTTTCATATCAGAGGTTCGATCAACGTTTTGAACAAAATTCTTGGACTTGGGTTTGGTGTTCCAACTTTTAATTTGATCGACACTTTTTTATCGGAGGTAATCGGAGTTATTCACTGATGTTTCATCCAAAAACAAGCTTCGGCTGTTGAATGTTCTGAATAAAGCACGCGACTGTACCTTAAAATTTTATTAAACCCCAAAACCATCGTACATAACCTTTAATTTCAATGTGACAGAAAAAAACATCATTGCCACCTTTAAAAAATAAAATCGAAAATCATGGCTACGAGAGTCAACACAACTTTGGTAAAACCGCTAAAAACCCTGTTTATCAAATTCTACTATCAACAGAAATAGATAGTACATCAGCTTACCAAAATCTCAAAAAAAAAAAATATTTTCATTAAAAATGAGACGAACGATTAAAAAAATAACAGTTTTTTTTCATTAATTTAACAAAATCATTTAAAAAATAAGCTAAACAGGGTGAAATATTACTAGAGAAGCCTATTATTTTGCAATTCCATGCAAATAATTAAAAAAAAATGTGTTAAAAGAAAACAGAAATAGCCAATTTCTTGCACTAAGTTAACTAAACGAGAAATTTTTATTATAAAACTATTAAAACAAACAAATTAAAAGAAACAAACCGAAATAATTTTTTTCACCTGATTGTTTATATAATAAAAAAAACTTGAGAAAATTGCTGAATTGATCGAAACAACCAAAATAATATAAGGTGACTGTAAATGATTGTGATTTTTATCTTCAATTTGGGGTCAAATTAAAGCCCCAGTGTGACAACCTTGACTCTCAAACTTTTATAAACAATTGCTATAGAAGAATTCAGTGTTGGCAATACATTTAGGCCACAAACATTTACGGCCACCCTCTACTTTTAAAATGTTTTTGGAATTTAAAATAAAGGAAAAAAGCCGAAATTAGACATTTAGACGCAATTTCTTTCATTATTTCAAAAATAAAAGAAACAATCATTTATGAGTGGTAATTGATAAATAAAACATTTTTCTGATTAAAAAATTCCGCTAATGTTATTGGTCATACCATTGAAATGTTACATGTATTTTGTCCTTGATTGTACAATTTGAAAAACAATTACACAAATAAAAACATTTTTAAGACGTTCAACTTTACGATCTCTAAACTTTAATATTGTTATTTTTACATGTTTTGCTCTAATTACCGTCCTTGAGATGTTATCACTTCAAGGCATTTTTTCAGTTTTTCAGGCAATGCTTCTCTGGTTATGCAATAAATAAACATTAAGACCGGTGACCTATATTAAATACAAGCTGACAAGGCGGCTATGTCAATCTAAACTCAGCCGCCTAAACCGAGCCTAATCATATTAGGTTTTATTGTTATCAATTGTTTATGATGCAACTTAATTGCAGCATTTCCTGGGCGCGTTAATATTGTTTGTTGCATTTTGAAGGTCAATGTTAATTATCATTGTTAGCAACATTTAAGAAGTTAACAAAGTTGGCCATTTTACCGAAACGTCTTTTGAGGAAAAAATGGGCTACTTACCGCTGTTGCCAATTGGTCATTCTGGACAAGCGGGGCGAGTTTGTCCTTCTTTTCCCCGGAGATGGGCTTGGTCAAAATGGTCATTACGACGGAAAAATTACACCCGATTTTGAGAAAATGCGTAATTGATCGATTTGCTTTTCTCCTCGCCAAAACAAATAGCCACAATAACTGCGCCTGTCACTTGTCACAATCTCCACCAATGAAAACGCGACAAATTTGACGTTTCAACTAACCTCACTATTTTTTCAAAACAAATCAGCGATTTTTTAAATGGGCAAATATTCGAGCGATTCGGATAGCGAAAAGCGGAAAAGCTACAAAAGTAGATCAAAGCGCAGGTGAGCCCCACGTGCCTCCTTTTTTCACTTCCATGATTTTCTAGATCGAGCTCGTCGAGTTCGTCCGAGTCCAGAAGCCGCAAACGGCGCCACAACAGAAGCCGCAGCCGCGACAGGTACTCCAAATCTAGGTGCGTATCAAGTATTAGCCCCTTCGTTTTTTAAATGAAAGTTAGGAGGTCCTCCAAGTCGCGGAGACGGTCCCGATCGCGGCACAGAGACCGCCACAGGAGGCACCGGAGGTCGAGGTCATACATCAAGGAGTATACGAGCAAGCCACGGCGACGCTCAACCTCCTCCTCGAGCGACTCTGAACCCAAAAACGAGGAAATCCCCAAAAATGAAGCGAGGAAGTCACCGGAAGTGTCAAAGGTCGACGTGAAAGTCGTCAACGCCATCAACGAGGAGGGCTTCACCCCCAAAAGCTACACAAGCAAGTCAAAAATGATGGAAAATATCGTCATTGATTTGAAGAAACAGACGATCAAAGTGCCGGAGGTTGAACCAGTGGAGCCCGATAGTATTTTCCATCATAATGTAGGTTTTTTGCAAAAAAAAACAGGGACTATTACTGAAATTTCAGCTTTTTTTGAACGAGGAAGCAAGGATGGAGAAGTGGATTAAGGAATTGTATGGCTACAGGCAAAGGGCGCTCCAACAGGGGCTCAAGACTGTAGAGAAATAATTGTCACCTTAAAATAAACAAGTTTAAAATTATGTCTTTTATTTTTGTAATAACAAACTTTTTTTATAAATTTGGGATCAATTAAGTTGATGACATCGAATTTATTGACGGCCAAATCAGCAACTGCCCGTCGCAAATGAATGGCAGTTGACTATAAAAATGTGACATTTCAGTTTGATAATTTACGTTACCAACTTAATTTCAAAGTCTTAGCACACTTCAATCAGAAATTTATTTGAAAGCATGGTTGTTTCTTCCAATTTGGCTTTTTTTAAAAGAATTGCTTAAAAATATATTTTTTTAAATATTGAAGAAAATCACTTTTATTCTAGATATTTTTTGAGCAGAAACATAAAAGTAAAATTCGAATTTAAAAACATAAAACAATGCCATATAAATTTAAATTTATTGTTGACTTGTTACCTGGCAACCCTATGATGGCGCGGGAATTTGATGATTTTTTTGGCATTTTTTGACAAAATATTGAAAAATAAGTAAGTTCTTTGTACTAAAAAGGTGCTCAAGCTCTCGAAATGTCTCAAAATAATGTTAATTATTTAAAATTTATTAGAATTTGACAATTTTAAGACTTTTGACAAATATTTACTACATTGGGGAATAAATATTAATAATTAATAAGATAGTTTTTTTGAAAAGTAACATTTTCGAAGAACCTGATTTTAAGAAATAAAATTTGATTTCGGCTAGAAAAATTCAACTTCCTAGTTAGGGGTGGACTTCTGTTGGGATTATTGCAACGCGAAAAGCTTAGTTAACGAGGTACAAAAAGATAAAAATGGCGAGATTCAAGTATAGAGAAAGTCGAGGTCAATTCATAGTGGCTTTTTAATTTATGGCCAAGTTGGCAGCAGAAGTAACTAAATTATGTCAACAGTTGTGACAGGCGCAGTAAATTTTTCGTTTATGTTAACCTTAGCAATACCAACCTAATAAATGTCCCTATATCTAGATTTGACTGCAAAGTAAAAAGGATGATAACCGGGAAATAGCTAGGTGTTTCGCGGCGGAGACAACGATAGGGAAGAGGTAAATGAAAATTCCTACCTTTGAGTGCTCCCACGTAGAATCCAACCAAAAGGATGAGGTAGGAAAATAGGAAAGGAAGGGAAAGAGGTTGGGATGATAGGAATCTTCACTAATTCTTTAAAATCTGCGGTTCTGCTGAGCAATTTCCAATATTATCACTTTCTAGTTTCAAGACGAGTGATTCCAACAAATACAAATAATTCACACGAAAAAACCAAACATAAACCGAAACCTTGTTTTTTAACATAAAACATTTTGTTTTTCTTAACAACCGAAACTAGGGCCGAATGTCAACGCTCTCTTTAAATTAACTAAATACAAATTATAAATTATTATGAGAAAATAAGGACGCGACACTAGGTATCTAAAAGTTATGAGTACAAAAAAAAAGGGAACTTTTTGTCGTAAATCCTATAATCTTAAGAAGGCGATGATTTAAGGCACAGTTGCCATATTTAGTTGGGCTTTATTTAAATTTTTTGTCGCCAAATGTCATAATGACTGTCAATTTTTCGATCAATGTGCTTTTGGCTCTCCTGCTAACCAGCGCAGGTAATTCCCCCTCTGCTAACTCTCTTAAATCCTCCCAGCTAGCAGTGACGTCAGAGTCCGGCGCCACCGACTCGAAGACCACGAAAAACACTTCGAGAACCCCAACTTCGCCCTGCGAAAGTGCATCAAATGCAATAGTTTCAAGAACTGCGTCGATGACAATTGGACAATAATGCCGTGCGCCAAAGAAGCCATCGCCAACCTGCCCTTCGGCGAAATCGAACGAAAAGTCTTCGAAAAACTTAATCACACCGATCTTAACAACACGGACAAAGCGACGCACTGCGCAATCGTGCAGTGGAAACGTGAGTGAGACGTCCACCCGAGGCGCAAACTAATTTTTTTCTAGAGTCCGAGATACGAGCCTGCGTACCGGAAACGCTCAACGAAAAGGCGTTTTGCACCTATTTCAAGGAGAAAACGGAAGTAAAGCTGACAATGTGCGAGATGTGTCCGGCGGATGTCAAACCCTGCAACGATGCGGAACCGCCCAGGGAGGACGGGGCGGAGCTTACGGCCACACACAACCTGGCTTTTTCATGCCTGTGCATGGCCCTTATTGCGATTTTAATAAGATAAAAATAATCTCATTGCATTTTATTCAAACAAAGCGTAAATATTAACCTCGATATTAACTAAAAATCACCAAAAACAGTCAAACTTACACAAAAATGGCTACTTATACAGGGTGTTTCACATAATTTTACGAGGCCTACGCCTTTAAGATCCAATCAATAATACATATTCCGATACGAACTCGATCACAAATTTTGAAAAAGTGGATAATCTTCTCTAGTTTGTTCACCCTTTCAAAAATTACAACGTTTTTAGTTAGTGATTAAGGTAGATAAACTAGCATCATATTCATACCGTCTCTTGATAGAACAAATGATAATTGTTTCTGAAAAACTGCAGTTTATGACTACTCCTGTAATAGTAATATGACTATTAATGAAACAACGATTAGTTTGACAACTACTGTCATGGGTTTCCAAAAATTAAATAATTAAATGTGTATTTTTTGTATCCAGTGTTTTGTGACTTTTGTATATTTGGGTGCGTACATTAGGCGCAAGCCTCGTAAAGTTGTGTGAAATACCCTGTATATATGCGTTGCCTAGGTAACGACGCGTTACCACGCAACTAGACTAGTTGAACTGTGAAAAATTTTACAGTTGCTTAGCTAGAGAGTTTGACTGTCCATAGAAATTTGAAACAAATACTATATAACATACATAAATGTCAGGCTGATAATATTTATTCAATTTTTTGATTTTATTCATCAATGTCATTGTCGATGGTGTCTTGTCTGAACATTTCCACGTCCGCTTGACTGTCAGCGTGAATGACTTTGGGTTTGTTATCCGGCTGTCAAAAAAATTAGTATTTTGGCGGGAAATTTGAATTCCTTACCTTTGGGTGCATTAGAATGAAGGGCAATTCGGCGGCCAATTCGCCCCCCAAAGCCCCCAAATACAGTTTAACTTTGACAGCGTACGAAACAATAATGCCAAAGGCGTCTTTCTGGTCAGGTGAGGCCAGTCTGGAAGAGAAAATAAAAAAAAAATAAATAAAATTTGAAATTTACAAAGTCGTGGAGGCTAGATTCGTTTCTTGTCGTTTCAATTGGCCATCAAGGGCGATCCCCCTCCTGTCCTTGTTGACCGAGAGTAAGGGTAGCAAATAGACGACTTTTTGCAGACTCGAGCCTGGCTGAATCGGACACCCCTCCCTTAAAAACCCGTGTTACATACTGAATTTTTTCTACGACTGTGATTTACTGTGTTTCGATGCTAGCAACAGTGGAACGGTATTGTCCGTTTTGGAAGAGCACCACGTCCACCCCTTGCTGTACCATGACCTTGATTTTCTTCACGATTTTATTGCTGTTGTTCCTGATGCAGATATTAGTGGCGATTTTCTCGCCATGGTGGTACAACTGCTTATCCAAGGTCACCTCCAGTTCCAGCTCTCCAGGACTCAGCATGAAGTCCTTGCGGACCACCGTGCAGGGTTGGCGGCCCTGCTTCGAGGGGGCGTACTGCACCTTGCGAATGGCCATCGAGACGGTGCTCCGCTTATGCGAGCGATCCGTTTCGGTCTCCCCCACGAAGAGCTTAACATAGTAGTGGACCCCGCAAGGCTGGCCCTCGTCCTCGGGCCCGGGCTGGAGGGTGACGGAGGCGGGGGCGTTGGGCGGGAGAGTGAAGGTGAAGGGGAAGCAATTCGGGCCGAGTTTTTTCACAAGTCGGTCCTGGAGCTTGGAGGGGTTGGGCTTGTCGCTGGGGGGGTAGATTTGCTCAGTGGCCAAGTGGAGGTCCTTCTGGAAGTTGAGACCCATGACTTCGTCCTCTTCACGGCCGTAGCGGAAGCTGCAGATTATTTGGCCGAAGATCTTGCGGTCTTTGTAGTCGTTGTCGACCACCACGACCCCATCTAAGGCAAAAATTCACCCATGGCGTTGGTTTGGGAAACTCACCGATGGGCTCCACCCCCGAGATGTGGTCGACGAAGTCGCGTTTGCCCAAATACAGCGTGAGTTTGCCATTTGGGGACTGCTTTTTGTACACGCGGAAGTTGAAAACCATGCTGGTGTTTGGCGGTTTTCGGATCTGGGAGATTTTTATAAGGGGAGTTTGGGGCTTCCTAATGCGATTAGAGTTAATTGGATTGGTGATGGTTCACTCACAATATGAAACATCGACTAGTAACAATCGTTGTAATGTAATATTATCTTAATGGTTGTAAAACATGCTAATTTTGAGGCAAACAAATAACACACAGAGCCGGATTCAGCTCTAAGCATGAGAAACTTTTTTTATTGTTATTTATTTTGCTTTGTTTAGGTTATTTTTGGAATTATTACTTATTACAAGAATTCGATAATAATCAAAAATACATTCAATGAGAATTGGAATTAAAAACTGTTTCAGATGAATTATTTCCATGCTACCTACATACAGAAAACGAAATCAATTCCCCAGCAGCGGAAAAATGTTTCAAATTATACAGGGTGCACCCCAGAGAAAAATGCCATATAAGGTAAGATACTAGGAACATGGAAAAAATGTTCTGGTGCACCCTGTATAAAGTTTTGTTTCTTTATCGGCACGTTTCAAAACGAATTATGTTTATGTTATTCACTTATTTTTGGCAACATCTTTTTGTGCTAATGCTAATTTGTCATTAAACACATCCGTTATAAAGACATTTATGGCTCCAGACCCCCTGAAAGCTGGCGTATACCTATTACATGTAAATTTATTTCATTGTTTTTAGCCGCAAATTTAGACTTGAAGAGTTACTTGATGTTTGTAGTGTTTCTTTAAAGGTAAATGGAGACCAGGGAAATATTCCCGCTTTAAATAAGTTAATAGATATTTTTTTATTGAATAAAATGTGAAAATTTTAATTATTAAGATTTTTTTGATAACGGTATACCGTATTGAATTAAAAAAAAAAACAGTTAATAGGTAATTTAAAAATACAGTGCCCTGATATAATGCGAATTTAATAACTGTTCTTGATTCTTTGATATAAAGCAAAAATTAAATTGAAAATAGGCAACCAATAATACACGATCTTCTGTACCTGGAGCATAATTTATGACAAGCCGGGCCGCACCGCAGAGTGTAACCCACAACATGATGGTTTTATTGCGTTTGTTCAAAGCAAAGATATGCATTTGCACCCCTCAATAAGAGAATTGTTAGTTCATTTCAAAACTTCAATTTTTATTATTCATCTATTCAAAAATAAATTAAAAAAAGATATAGGTTTAATATAAAGGCACTAAGACCAATATGTAAACCTAAAAAATAAAAAATTAAAATATAATATTTATATTAATTTTACTGAGGACGGTTTTTGCTTAGGGATTATTATATGAGTTGGTCTTTACGGACAGCTCTAATTAGACAAATTAATTTTGTGTTAAAAACGATTCTAGGTATTTGTGGTGAGACACATATTATGTTTATTGTTATTGTGTTATGTGTATTATTTCGTTCTATGGCAGTTTTAATATCGGTGTTTCTCGCGCTAAATGGACATTTAATTTCAACAATAGCATTTTAACCGACTAATCCATCTGGTGTTGCACCTAAAAATGTTTTTTCTTCATCAACAAAAAAGCCGCATGAGTCCACCTTGAAACCTGTGATTTGCTCAAACTTTTCCTTTGCTTTTTCTTCATTATCAATACCCCATTGTAGAGGTTCAGGCAATTTTTTAAATTTAGATACACCTACACTAAATAAGATATTTTTTACAGTATTTGCTGTATTGGTTTTACATTTCATATTTATAATTCTTCCAAAATTACTAGCTGTTAATCTGTTATTTCTTTCTTTATCCCACTGCTCATTATTACGTTGACCAATTGTTTCAATAGGGATTTTTAAAATATTGCAAGCAGCCAAATCATTCAAAAACTCACTTTTTATTTTTTCATATGTTTCCATTGGCATATCTATTATGTCATCCATCAATCGCACCATAATCGGAATCTGCACTTTGAATACGAAAAGGGACCAGGCACCAGGTAGAGATTGACAGCTGCCACAGAATAAAAGTCTAAATAGAGTATGCAACTTACAGTACACCAAATCTGAACAGTTCATTCGGTACCCTAGAGCCTTAAGCACATACTACATCGTCTTTTTTACTTTCCTTATCATATGAGGAAAGTATTGTAATCGGCTGAAATTTGACCTACCCAGATTTTAACATTTCTGTGTTTGGGCCATTGGGTCGTGTGTGTGTGTGTTTGTGTCTGTCTGTAAACAGCATATCTAGAAACTTTAAATTTGGTATAAAAGTTACTTGTAGCAAGGGGACGTAGCACGAAACAATTGGTAAAAATCGGTTGCTCCGTTCGGCCGCAAAGACCAAAAGTGGCCGCAAAATTATACGTTTGAAGATAGAATAAATTCATGGGGATACAAATTATTTAGAATCATGAAATATACCTAATTAAACAGTAAAATGTGGTAAAACAATAATAATAATATTGAGTACCAAAGTAAAAAAAAAACGCGACAACTACGATCTATTTCGCGTGTAATTCGGCAGGTGGCACTAACGCAAGTTAGGTTTGCTACTGGGATTTCCAACACTAAATTATTGTCGTTAGGATGTTTTCCAAATGAGGAAAGTCGTGTGTTGTTCACACCAGATTTTTTTTAATTGACTTTTAAATGAAATTTAAATAATAGACGATTTTTGAAAATTGTGTTATGTAAAATTTGCTGCTGAATCCGGCACGGCGCGTACTAAATTTTATTAAAATGATTTTTGAATCAAAAACTTATTTATCAGCTTAATTTCATCTCGATTATGTCTATCTCGTAAAATAAAAAAAATTCTCGCATCTTTTTTTTAATTTTTAATAAGGATTCAGAATATGCCATAAAAAAATATGTGCAGCGACCCAATTGTTGAATGGACAATAAGGGAAAAAAACTGTGAATACGTTCCTTTATAGAGCGATATTTGTGTTAGTGTGAAAAATAATCTGCCCTGGAATGGTTTGTATAAGTATATTGAGAAATGTCCAATACTCGTTTGACATACAGGCTCATGTTTATTTACATAATACACAATTATTTTAAAGACAAAAGTTGTCACAAAGCTTAAACTATGTATTCACTAACCGTCTAATGTGGCCGAGTATGGAGTGTCCAACTCCAGGATTAACATTATCCTAATTACGTCATACTGAGTAAATAAATGGTCCTAAGAGCCTTCGTTATAAAAAAATTACAATAAGGTACGCAAAGACTGGCAAACTACCTAGGCGCAGCAATTTGATTTATGATATGATTTTTTTACAATTTTTAATTATTAATATAAAAAGTAGAAAAACTTTTACACTCTCAAACTTTGTAATAATTTCAACAGTCGATTAATTTCATTATTTTCAACAACTCTAACGGGTGTGTAATGACTTCCTGTAAATAATCAAAAGATCAGACCATATATTTATTATTAAATAATTCAAACTCACAAAAACTCTCACATCAATTACCTATAATTACGTTTATGTATAATAAATACAGTGGAAAGAAAGTCAAAACTCGTTTACAAAAAATATTATTCCGCCCTTAAACTATCCGTTTTGGCTTTTATCATCGCAATTTCCGGAAGCAACCAATCCTTACATCTACATTATGAGTATTGACGATATAAAAGCTGCATTTACAAAGTTTTTCTTCCAACACTGAGACCTAGTTGTGCTTGTGACTACTGGTATTTGAGATACTCACGAAATAAAAAAATATACACAAAAAATGACCAGATTTTTCGTTTTTTTAACGTCACTCTTGAGACACAAAAAGAGAGAATTAACTGTTTTTTTATCCGTTGGTTGGTTTGGGTAATGGACGTACGAGGTACAGTTTTTCGCCTTGTTTGTTCGTATAAATCGGCGCCCTCTGGTAATGGTCGACGAGTTGGTCTAACGTGTGGAATTTTCGTTGTCCAATGCAGTACAGCGCCCCCTCGACATGAACACGGAAATGCTTGTTGCGGCCGGGGGCTTTCAGCGACACCGAATAATCTCCAACCTGAAATAATTTCATAAAACACTGAAAACAACGCGAAATAACTCACATTCGTCTCACTATCCCTGATGAGAAAATCCCCATCGTGTCCCCTCTGATTCAGAAGATTATCACACATATACCTGGTGATGCTCCCATAGTACCAGGGCTTGTCCACCAGATGGGGTTTATCCCCCATCGCGACCTGTGACCGCTCCATGGGCTCCTGTTTCCTATCCAGGAACGGCTGAGTCAAATACTCGGACAACTCCTGGAGGTAGTTCCTCGGCACCAACCCCACCTGTCCTTGCGCATTTCTCGCTTTGTACCATTCGGGGTCGCTCGGGGGCCGATCTAGAATCTCTAACCGGTCCCCTTTCTCAAAAGACAACTCCTGGTCGTTCGTCGACGAGAAGGAGTACAATGCCACGACGATATCCAGCACGTTCTCCGCCATCGCGTACGTGTGGAGAGTATCATCGGCGTCGCCCTCCTCCTGAGTGTAGTTCGAGGGGAACCATCCGGCGACGTTGCCACTCTGGCCTCGCCACCATCCGTCATTACTCTTCTCAAGAATCAGAATTCGGGAACCTTTGACGAGGGAAAGCTCATCGGGCTGCTGGGCTTGGTAGTTGTACTTGACGACGGCGGTGCCGATAGCTTCGGAGGGATCAGCGGCTTGACGACGCGCCATACTGGGGGACTCCACCGTCCGGGAGGGGGAGTTGTTCGAAGGGAGGGTCTTTGAGCCGGCGCCCTTTTTTACCTGACAACGGAAACTAATTTATTCCAACGGAAGGAAACGCAAAATTGAAGAAATTACTTTAGAAAAATTACTTATCAAAATGACTTTCTTGAGCTTTCGGAAGTTGTAAGAAAAAATAGCAAAAACGCTTGAAATTGTTTTCTAGAAGTAAAATCACGATGCAACACGTTAAAATGCTCTACGATCATTAGTTTTTGAGATATTGAATAATACATAATTATTATTTATGTATCAAGGCACCAAAATCACTACGAATGTGTGTCCAATTGCCGAGGCAAATTGAAATTGGTTTTGATTTGGTACTAATATCACTCGCCATCGCTCGTCCGTGTTTTAAAAAATTAATAAAACGCAATTATTTCGCAAAAATAAACAAAAGAAAACATTAAATTAGTCAACATGGTGTTATTTTTTGTGTTCATTAAGCGTTTTAAGCTATAATCTCCGGTTTTCGCAAAATTTCACTAAATCGGGCCCTAAAAATACCAAATTGAGTAGAAAATGACAATCTTTGTCTTGTTCGAGTGTTTTCCAACAATAAATGCAATTATTATTTCAAAAAATTTCGCAAAAGTAAGCCACCAAATTGTGTCGAAAATGGTGTAATTTTTGGCTTTTTTAAGCGTTGAAGTACATTTTTGAAACTGAAAACTTAATTTTTACATAACTTCGCTAACTCGAATAAAAAAGCACAAAATTAGGTCATTATTTGTGTCTTTTTGAGCCTTTTATCAAAATTTTTCAGCCACCAGAAACGCATTATTTCGAAAAATCAAAAAATCGTATTGATAAATGCGTCATCTTTGCCTTTTCTAAGCATTTTAGCACGCTTTTAAGCTCTGAGACCACTTTTTTTGATCAAAAATTACCAAATTAGGTCTTTTCCGAGCTTTTTTCGTTGGAAATGCAGTAATTTCGCAAAATTTCATCAAAAATAAGCCACAAAATCGATATTATTATTTCTTTTTGAGGGTATTAAGAAAACTTAAAGGAGCTAAAGCAGAAAGCTTTGTGGATTCGTAATCAACGCGTCATAATCCATAATAAAAGATAAGCCATTTTTATACGAGGGATGTTCAAAAATTTTCACTTTTATTTTTTTTTAATATTAAAAACTCCAAAATTGAACCAAAAACACACCTAAGCGTCCAAGAGACTTAAAACATAACATAATAAATAAAAATCATTAAAATATATAATTAAATAAATTGTTTTATAAAATATGACATGTTATAATCCATTTCATTGAAATTGGCATAACAGTAGGCTATGATTGTGTAAATCCCGCTTTAAATGTGAAAGAGGCTTTTCTACATATTATGGAATTAAATTTGTCACTAAAAAAAGTGAGTTTAAGATATTTAAAATTTTATTTTTAAAGAACCGAGTTTTTCCCATAAGAAGTTTAACACCCTGTTTCTTTGTAGCTATAGTTTTAACACCAAAAACATACACTATTTGCTTTGGAGAAAATAATTTGGATTTATTCAAACTGGTTAATTATAATTTGAAAAAATACTGGGAATAACGAACAAGCAACAAAAACAGTGAAAAAACGAATACAAATCTCAGTCATGTCACTTTAACAAACCATGTAGGTAAGTAATCAAAGAAAAACAAGAACTCTATTCAATTTCAATGAATTCTACTATAGTTATTCGTTGCCTAGCAAGGAAAATTATATCAAGCCATTTTGTAACGGATATTAATTATCAATATATCAAATATTAACAGTCAATTGAAAATAAAACATTATAAATGTTTAATTATCTTTTTATAGCTTTATGTTTACGCCTGATTATGCTTCCGTTTTAGAAAAAAATCTCTAGAGATGATGCATAGTTATCTCGCTTGTCCTTGAGCAATTTACATTTTGCCAACATAAAAAGTTAATTATTTTCACGCCTAATGTTGTTTCTTCCTGTCAAATGCGCCATATTTGTCCTTGAACAAGTTAAGTGCCGTCTTGATTAAAAAAGTTTTAGCTGTTTTTGACCCAGTTCGTTGTTTGTTTTTTCTCGCAATAATCTTCTTAAAACAAGAGCTTGGAAAATAATCAAAATTAAAGATTGGCGATTGTAATAAATTTCGTTGGGTAAACAGTGTGAAGCGTAAAAATTTAAGAGCCCCATTAACCCGCCATAAAGCCCCACACATACCGTTACCTTTTTCTTGATACTATCAAAAAGCGAAGGTTTCTCTTTCTTAACATAGTTGCTTGGCACATAACCGGCTTGATTTCTCGAATTCTGCACTTTCCACCAATGTTTGGAGTCGTCGAGGAGCAAATACCGCTCGTTCTTCCTGAGGTCGAGCTCCTGGGGCCCCTGCGCGGCGTAGTCATACTTGGCCACAACATGGCAAATGTCATCTTGCCCAGTTTTGCCTAGAAAACACTAAAATCACCCAAAAAGCCAGCACGCAACCCGGGGGGCTACCATGTCGTATGTTTGGTGCAGCCATCGCATGGGGGGTCGATCTAGCGCCGAAATTACTCTTAGACTGCCAAGAGGGCTCTGGCATTCCACGAACAGATCTGGTCTCCAACATGACCACAAGCACAACTATCTGAGCTAGCCGACATTCATGCTTCTACTCTACAACAATAAGAAACGGTCACATGCCGGGGGCCCGGGACGAAGCTACAGGGGGTGGGACCCAAACAAGAAACCTCAGTTTGGGAACCAAATAAACACTCACCGATTTTCAAACTGGACATAGTACTTTATTACTCATCAGTGGTCGGGTTGAAGCACCATTCACAAGAGTTTCACACGAATCACATAGAAAATTCAAGCTCCCACCCTCCGAAGGATTTTCAGAAGACATCACAATCAGGGGAGCTGTTGCGGGAAATGACGCCAGGCGGCGACACAAACGCGACCTTGAACCGAAGCGCCAAATTCAAACATATAAGGGATTTTCACCAGTTTTGCTCTGTTTATCGAGATAATTTGTTGCTTATCTTATTTTCTCCTAACTTGAACCAACTGTGTTGTAAATTTACACTGTTACTAAATAAGCAACTTTATAGAAAAAAATTAAGTGCAGTAAATAAACTGTATTGTGCTAAATGGGTAAAAAAATAATTAAATTGTTACACTAAACTGAAATTTTAAATTCAAAACAAAACACAAATAATTGATTTGATAAAATTAAGTGAGCCCTAAAGTCGAGAACATCGAAATATGCCAAGCAAAGTTTTGTCAAAATTACAATTACCTTTATTGTGCATTTACCTAAAAATTATGAAATGCAAAACATTTTTTGTGGTATAGTTTTGTAGTTTTAATAATAGTGGATTTATTAATTTTGCAAATTAGATCTTCATTAATTTTCGGCGTTTTACCTATTCGAGCGCGGATTTGGCCTCCCGCTGTCAATCGATGCCACGGCTGTCAGAGTCAGTTTGAATTGTCAGCGAGTCTCTTGTTCGTCGATTTTCGCTGAAAATGGTGAGTTTTCGCTGAAAAAACAAAAGAAGGCCCCCTCGAGTGTGAAATTTCAGTCGTTTCAGGATAAGCTCGCGTCGATCATGGCCCGTCCTGGGCAGGATCCCGTCGCCAAAGACGACGTCCCCTGGTGGATGAAATACCTGGGAAGAGGGGTAGGAACAGTGGGCAGTGTTAGTAAGTAGCAGTTAAATTGTCTCAATTGCATAATGACAAACTTGTTTTAGTTGCAATTTTATTGGGTGTGTGGAATTGTGTGGGAATTTTAATAGGGAATGTGCCCAGTTTGATCAGTGGCATGTGGCAAGTGGTGGCGGCTTTTATGGTGATTTGCTGCGAGGCCCCCTGCTGTTGCATGTTTGTGGATCACGTCCAGAGGTTCAGCGATTGGGTGGAGAGAAGGCCCTATTGGAATCGCGCTTTGGGATATGTGATGTGCGTTGTTATCTTATCAAGTGTTTGATTTTTTTTCATATCTATTGTTCCAGACTCTCTATTCCGCCGGTTATCTTGTGTCCGGGGCTGTCGTCGATCTTTGGCAGCGGCCTAATTTTTACCACGGGAGTTATTTACGGGATGATGGCTTTGGGCAGGAAGTGAGTATTTTTTATCAAGGGTTTTTGCGTTATTGTGTCTCAGATTAACACTTGCCGATATTTACACAACTAATAGCACATTCAAATGCGATAATTTTTAATTTATTGTTTTTAAACAACTAATTCCAAGGCAAATAAAAAACACAAACAGATTAGCACGTAAGAGAGAGAAAAATAACCAAGAAAAGCGTTAAGGGTGCTTTGAAAATTTGAAAAAGTGAGGTTAGGACTTATTTTTGAACAAAATTTTTTTTTTTAATTTCTTTTAGCGGTATCTACGTGAATCCTATTTATAGGTAATATTTTTAGTGTTGTTTCTACTTACTTTCATGCGTTTTTGTTGTTAAACATGTTTTTTTTTTTAAATTTAAATTTAAAGAATGAAGGGCAGTAACGTCAGTCGAATAAAATTAAATTCACCAGATCCTAATTGAAAAGGTTGCTAGATTTACACCTATTTTTACCAGATTACATTTTTTTTACACAAACTGCGTGGTTAAAGCCTAATAAGAGTTGGGTTGAAATTCCTGTACCAAATATATTTTTTTGTAACAAATTGAATGGTAATTCGTATAGTAATAAAATCTCGCGAAAAGACGGAGTCTTCATCTGAAAAATTTGCTTAAACGCTCGAAAAAAGTTATTTTCGGCCCAATTATGTGATTTTTCAGCTTGTTTTTAACGAAATTTTGCGACAAAATTACGTTTTTTAGCTGAAAAACGTACAAACGCTCGAAAAATGCAGAAGTTGTTTTATGAAAATCTCGCAAAAACGTGAAATTTTGTCATAAAAACGTGCCTAAAAGCATTTTAGACCAAATTTTGTATGTTCTCGGCTTATTTTATTCAATTTTGTTCTATTTAAATTGAGTAAAATAAGCAAATTAAGATTAATTTTAATTTATTTTTGTGATTTTTAGACATCTTTGAATAAGATTTTGCAAAATAAATTAGTCTCTAATTTTTTAGCTGTTTAAACAATTTTTTTCAAAAAGTTTTGGTTTTATTTCAAAAGCGGACTTAAACACAACAAATTTGTTTTCTACTTGTTTTTAACGAAATTTGCGAAATAATTGCGTTTTTAGCTGAAAAATATTACTAGCAAATCATTCGAAAAAGTATATAAATTGTCATTTTCGTACCTCTCGTAAAAAAATAAATTATTTTTTTTTTGGTTGTTTTTCGATTTATTTTTGGAAAAATTTGGCGAAATAATTGTAATAATACCTTTCACATACCAAAATACAAAAAGACAATAATAATAATGTTGATTGAAAAACGTGCAAAATGCAAAAATATAGTGATATATATTTTTCACCAATAATCGAAGAATTAGTGTATTAAGTTTTTGTTATAACCGTAGTTACGTTTTTTTTTTCATTTTCAAAAAAAACATCAGATTGGATTTTTCCAAAAGTTTTCACCAAATCTAGCATGAAAATGACCAGGTTTGGTGAAATTTCACTAGACCTGGCTGGCAACACTGATGACGGCCTGTTAATTAACAAATTATTTACGAAAGTGCGCAAGTACGAAAAACAAAAAGTATATTAATTTTGTTAGCTGGCCAAAAACGAGTTTAAACTTATTCGTTGCATTAAAATAAAGTGCGTTGGGAGTTTTTTTTTCCTGTTTTTCAAGTTTTCGGTCTGACAACCTAAAGAAAAAACAAATTTTTTGTTTGCCTTGGAATTGGCTTTTGGTTGAAAACCGTCGTGTTCTAACCTAATGTGGCAGAGCCTCTAGACAGGACATGGCGGCGGCGGCTTCGCCCCAAATGGCGACCTCTCCCACTGGGCTTGGTGGGCAGAGCGACCATCATACGACTCTGATGGAAGATCCGGATGTTTGGCGTCCTACATAAGTGCCCCAGCTTTACTAAAAAAGTAATCTTGTAGCATTTGAGTGCTTGAATCCTGTTTTGTTTCTTTTCACCAAAAAAAAAAAAAAAATGCATGGGTTTTTATTTTTAGCGTCCAGGACCTTGTAGTGCATGATAATCATGTAAATTGGTATTTGATTGTTTGCTTAAGTTTTTTGTTTTGTTTAGGGCAACTGCAGAGGAGATGCGTCAAGCAGCCGCCGCAGACGCCGTCCCCCCATCTGGTACAAATAGGCCCAATTCAATGCACGCAAATTTGGTTGCAAACGCTCAACCCATCAGTCTTACAGGCGCTCCAGTGTACGATAGTAATGTTTGATTGGATTTTTTTATTAGTCTAAGTGTCCTCCAAGAGATTTTTATCAGTGTACCTATGTAATATTAAAATATGTAAAGTTAAGATTGATATTTCAGAGTTGTCATTCTCCATAAATTTATTTATAACAGCGGTTGATTGTTAGATATGTGCATATATCACATAGTCAGTTTAAGTGGTTATTTATTAGGTAATTCGATGACGTCAATTGAGCGGAAATGCCTAATTATATTATGTAGCTGATTAGACCCAACTGCCAAAATTTTTTTCACTTCATTTCATCAACTTAGGTAGCTTCCACTGATTTCTGCAAAGACTGTTTATTATTTAAGTTTTGGTCTAATTTTATTTTGCTCAATGGTCAAAACGTGCATTCCATTTATTTACCAACAAAATTTGACCACATATCAACGAACGTTTTATGGGTGAATGATTTTGTTGCTAGTCACGATAGTTTTTATTCCAGTAGCTTCTTCCATGGAGATTTTTTCGGTATGTCTTTATTTGTGATGTTTGTACATTAATTTTTATCTCTATATACACCCTAAGTAAGACTTAAATTTAAAGACCCGATGTTAGACTAACGTATTGTTACAATATTGTAATATGTATGTAAATGGATGTATTATTGTAGCAATAAAATATCTTATACAATAGTAGTAAGTGGGCCCCTTCAGCACACAGCACTTTTAAGGTAAAACACCCCGATTTTCAAGGGGTAAACAGAAAAGCAGAAAAAATCGTGAAATACTGATTTTTAAGGTATATTTTAAAATTAACATTTTTCAAAGATTTTACTCTGTTATAGTAATAATAGAGGACTAGGATAATTATATAACTACTTATGTCAAAAATAGATAAAGAAGATAAATTTTCTTTAAAAGAATTAGGTATGTGAATTGGAAAATTTGGTATTGGGCCACTTCAGCACACGTATGAATACGATTTCGGCCAAACAAATTCGGGCAAGGTGAGCGAAGCAAATTCACAATTCACTGTTTTTAAGTTTACACAAAAAGTTATGACTTTATATTATTTATTAGAATAGATACTCGTAATACAAAACATTAAAGCAAAATTAAATAAAAACTTTTAATCACATACTTCTCGCTCAGGACTTGGAGTCCACTCACCGAATCTATAACAAAAAATCGGTAAAATTAAAACTACAGTATCATGAAAAAAAAGGCGCCCGTGTTAACCCACACGTTATAAGTGATCTTTTATTAAAGACGAATTCGAAGACCAAAATTGGATTTGTGCTCTTATCAGTAAGATAAAGACTTTCCTTTTTAGAAAAGAGAAATCTATATAATTAACAGTTTTAAAATAATTTCATTGTTAAAGTCTAGATTTTGATACTGTTGACGGTGTTCTTAAAAAAAATGTGTAAAAAGTCTATTGAAATAAACTTTATTGAAGATGTTTGGATACCATTTCTTGGCTCCAAAGAAAATTTATCAATGTTGCAACATTGCAAATATCCTAGGATACAGAAAATGTCCAAGTAATATTCAATTATTGGAAACGGTAGCAACAAAAAAATCAATTTTCAATGTTGTTTGTTCTGTGAAATTTGAACGATTAAAGTCAAAAAGGTTTCCTAGATACGAAAAATACCTGAGTGAAATAGTTTTTTAGTAAAAGAAAATTGTGCAATATTGCCGCTTTGTGCTGTTAGACAAACTGTTTACATTTTAAAAAGAATCTATTTAGACTATTTTTGGAATGATGGTCACAATGTTTCAATAAAAAAGGACGCGCCTGTTTCAATCGTGGGCGCCTTTTTTTCATCACCCTGTATAATGTTATTATCCATATGTTGATTGTTTTTACTAACATATCCCGCTTAAACGCCCGTTTTTCTTCCTCCGATTCAAATTTCACTGTGATTTCACACACTCCCCTAACCACCAAGGAAACACTAAGAGAACTTCTATCTACATAATCTTGTCTTCGCACTGAGAACGGAGTAAACGGGGGAATAGACACAACATTTTCCCCTGTATATATTTGAACCTGGGTCTGCGTCCCAGCATTTGAGGTTAGATCGACTATGTAAAACTTTCTTCTTTAACATTGACTGAAAAATTCTTAGCTCGTTCAAGAGGCTTATCTTCACACCGAAACGTTTTTGTTCCATTTTTGTGCTGTCTGTAAATGATAAAGATATACAAAAAAGTTGGCTATTATCACAAACCATCAAACTATAATAAGACTGCTAAGCCACAGATTAGGGTGTCAACCATTTAGGTTGACACCTTATCTTCTTCTGATTTTTCACTCAACTGATTGAGATAAATCTTATCTTCTTTATCTATTTTTGACATAAGTAGTTATATAATTATCCTAATCCTCTATTATTACTATAACAGAGTAAAATCTTTGAAAAATGTTAATTTTAAAATATACCTTAAAAATCAGTGTTTCACGATTTTTTTTGCTTTTCTGTTTACCCCTTGAAAATCGGGGTGTTTTACCTTAAAAAGTGCTGTGTGCTGAAGGGGCCCACTTACTACTTACAATAGCAGCCGATTTTTGTTACATTTTTTGTTCACACCCTCGAGCACTCGACGCCACTGGAATTAACGTCATTCTTACCTTGTACGTAAAAAACCTCAAGTGATTATTTTTATGGATTATAGCGCTAATTTAGTAGTATTAGATAAAAAATACTTTATCACACGTAAAACACCCAATTTTGATTATTTTTGCAACAATTAGACGCAATTTGGTAGCGCTGGTTCGAACTTAGGTTGGTAGCATTGCCGCGTCATGCGCTTCTTTTGTGAATTTTAACAAGTTTTTCATCTAATTAAACTGAGAATTGGTGTTTCTAAAACAGAGCAAAATAATGGAAACAATTATTCTGGTGGTCTTTTAAGTACGTATTAAACTTTAGAATTTTGACAGATCTGAGCCCACCAGTGGCGTATCAGTTAGTGGGGACACCAATAGTAATAATGTAAGTAAGCCCCTTGTAGCCTTTTTTTTGTACAAACACCAATTAATTACAAAGAAAACAGATTTGGAACAATACCAATTTACGTCTTTTTTCAATTATGCGTTACAAAAAATTGGGGTTAGATTTTGATTATTGTCTTACCGTAAATATAGTTTATTCTGCATAATTACATAAAATTGTGTATAAAATATTAAATACATGTTCAGTTCATGACTGAGGCTTAAGCTCGCTAAAATACATATGTTACAATCCTTTAAAACCGACTTTTTTCAAAGCCGGCAAAAAGACCATCTAGAACATCCCAAAATCTGTGTGAACCACATCACAATTGTTCTGTTTATCCAAATTGGCCGTCATATTCAGCTCCACTAGAGTGTCAACACTGTTCAGGCCCACCCCTTTCAGGATTTTCTGTGCCGCTAAACTGGTAAAATTGAAGGATAGGTCATTAAGACTGGGAAATTGCTGGTCCCGATTATCTTTATAACTGATGTTGGGTTCCGAACCCAACATATTTTTCTCAAGTTTCTTGCACGAGTCGAAACTGGCCAATGAGCCCATTTCGTTCTTGGTGTAAATGTTCCCGATGGAGGACATGGAGAGGGCATCGGAGCTCTTCGTGGGACTGGGCGGAGTGCTGTTGTAGCCCCCTTTAGGCGCTTCGTGTCCGATGATGGGCGAGTCGGGGTTGGAATTCGAGACGAATTTGTGCGTCGCGACGTTTTTTATAAGGTTGTTGGGGAGTTGGAGGGACAGTTTGCGGCTGTTGTTCTTCTGCTCGAGACTCTCCCCGTTGGGGAGGAGGTCTCGCGAGTTGTTCAAAGTGGTTTCTTTGGACTGGTTGGTATTTTTCGTGGGGATTTGTTCCCGAGGCTCGGTGTCGTTGATGATGACCAAGTTGGGGTTCCTGTCCTCGCACTGGCCATTCTCGAAGGTTATAACCGACCTAACCGGCGAATTCTGGACGAAAATCTTCGTACTGCTGCCACCCTCGCCGTTGATGGTCGTTGTTGTGGTCGCATTGGGCTTATTATTCAACTTTCCGCCTTGATTTGTGGTTACTTGCAACGTAAACGAGTTACTTTGAGGAATTGAGGGGCGATTATTAGTCTTTTTTGCTTTTTCTTTTGTGTTGATGACGGTTTTGTGTGACTCTAGACTCGAGGGTCCGCTGTTGAACGAACTCTCTGTTTTGCTACTACTTTTATGCGACTCTATACTCGAGGGTCCGCTGGTGTCTGGGGGTTCCAGTTTTTGACTAGTTTTCGAATCACATCTTTCGGGTTTTTCCTCGGTTTGTCGAGAACTACTCCGACTTGTTTTCCGGGAGGAGTCGCGACTTTTCTGCTTGTTGCGGGGGAGGGTGCAAGGCATGTAGGGGTTTTTCCGGGTGACGGGCGAGTTTTCACGCGAAATGGGGTACGGGGGGTAGGGTAAGTCGGGGTATTGGCGGCAACGACGCCGGGGGAGGGTCGCCGAACGCGTCGGCTTGATCTCGCAGTTCTCCAAGTAGGATGTGATGGAGGCGACCTCCTGAAATTATTGTCAAAATTATAAAACAAAAAATTGTTGGAATTACTTTGTCTGTGGTCGAGGTTTGGGTTCCTATGCTGTGCAAATGGACGGCTTTGGAGTTGAACCACTCAGTTGGCGGGAATTGGGCACTGAAGGAGCTGATTTGGCACTGGGAGCGTTTGGTTTTCTTGAAGAGGCGCGTCAAGAGCGACTCTTTTTCTACAAAAACAAGCTTTTTTAGTACCGGACATTCTAATTTCGGATCAAAGTGGTCGTGACTTGGAATTAAAGTGGTAATAGTTTCAAGGTTGTGAAATTTTTGCACCACCAAAAACTAAAGACGAGTTTACCTCCAAGTATTTTTTAAGCGTTTTTACGACAAAAAGTTGATTGACCATTTTACGATGCAACTTTGGAAAACTCAAAAAATCGTTTTTTTAGCTTTTCAATTCGGGTGCTGAAATAGACTAGTACAATTTACTTTCTAGAGGTTGGTGATGGTAATTTTCAGCGGCGTTTTGAGCGATATTTCTTATTTCAGGTGGGGAAATATTTGCTAATTCAACAAAATTTTGAAAAATATTCGAAACTTGACACTTCGAAAATCGAATTTTTCAAATTTTGTGACAACCACCACTTGATTAGGGCAAAAGTACCTAAATTTTAAAAAATTGACTTTTACGTTAAAAAAGTAGGTAAAGTCCATTTTTTTAAAAACAATTGTCAGTGTCAAAATTCCCTCAAAGACTACTACCCTAAAACCTTTTTTTCGGAAAATCTACCTAGATTAGGTTTGAGGTTGTGTTAGTAATTTTCAAATGTCAGAAAAGTTTCAAGTGGAAGCAAATTTTTTACCAAAAGACAAGAAATAAAGACGGTAAGGACACGGAAAAATGCAACTCCTAACCGGGAAAAAATTATTTAATGGGTAATTTAATTTTTTACTCATTTTCAGAATCTGATTCAAAATTTTTAATGGTCTTTAGAATCTTATTCTGGAAAAAGTTGAATCATTTATTGGAGGAGTATAATAAAATACTGGATTATTAGTCATGCAGTTTATTGTATGCCGTTCTTTTTTAGGAGTTTTTACACAACCAAAATTGTCAAATTCATGAAGAATTTTAACATGGTTGGTTTTTTGTCTGCATATATTCACAAAATCTAATTATAGCTATTTTTCTTGTTATGTTAGGGTCCAGATCCTTACTTTCGGAAACTCATTTTTGTAAACGACTTTTCACAATAATTTATTCGATCAATTATTATAATTTAATTAACTCGTACGAGAGCTAGGCTAATTAGACTGACTCGTTAACGTATTAATTTCCTCAAAACCGGCAAGATTCACAAAAAAAAAAAACCCTTTCGTAATAGTTCCGTTCTAAAAGGCCTCTGTTCGGGGCAGCGTAGGTATTCCTGCTATCCGCAACGTCACAGAAATAATTCTAATACCAACCAATTCCATCTTCAATATTTTCTGTGCCCTTTACGTTGCACATTCAATTTTAAATTTAAATGTAATTCGGCTTCAGTAGCGCCATATACAGGATGTTCCGTTTTTATTGTTACAAATTTAAACAGGTGATAGGAATTCTAAGACAAAAGTTTCGTATAAACATGTATCTAAAAATGCTTGGTAAGGGAGTTACACCCCCTGAAAGGGGGCTAATAGGTTTTTGCTAATATTTCAGAAACCATTTAAGATAAAATTACAAAATTTGGTACAGATGATAATCTTTATACACCTAAACGAATTCAAACATTAAATGTCGAAATTTCTAATCAGGGGCGTCCGAAACTGGTGGGGTTTAGGGTAAAAAAATACCGTATCTATTTTGGCTCTAGTTTCTTTAGTTATGCATTGACCAAAGTGGTGGTCACTTTGAACAACTCCTTTAGATTTAGGCAAATTCATTTAATTAATGTTATTATTGTTACTGTAATGTAATGTTAATTAGTTGAGGTTGATTAAAAAATATGAATTTCTTGCTTTTATTATTCTGTAAATTCTGATTTATTTGAATGTTGTATTGGTGTGTAACATAAATTTTAAATTAATTTTATTCAAAAACATTAAGTCATATCGACACAAGAGAGACTTTTCTGTGATAAACTATCGAACTTAAGATTTTGTTGCTGAAAGTACCGAGAAACTAAAGCCAAAATAAATAGGGTATTTTTTTACCTTAAACTCCTCGAGTTTCGTACGCCCCTGATTAAAAATTTCGACATTTGATGTTTGAATTCGTTTAGGTGTATAAAGGTTATCATCTGTACCAAATTTTGTAATTTTATCTTAAACGGTTTCTGAAATATTAGCAAAAACATATTAGCCCCCTTCCAGGGGGTGTAGCTCCCTTACCAAGCATTTTTCGATACATGTTTATAGGAAACTTTTGTCTTAGAATTGAATATCCTATCACCTTTTTAAATTTGTAACAATAAAAACGGAACACCCTGTATATAATACTCCTATATTGCGAGTTGTGTTAAAATCATACAGAACTAGTTTTCACGGAGAAAGGGAGATAGAAGATGCTATGTTTTATCTCTGTTGGCATGAAACGTAACTGCGCCGGTCAAGAAGTTCTTGTAGAAAGCGCGAAATTATTTCGATTCAAATAAAATTAAGCTTCGATTCAGTTTACGTCATCAAAATAGTACAATTTAACATATCTTACAACTGACTCAATGGAGATAGAATTTAATAAAAAAATAAGACGAGAAAAAAGTATTTCAAAAATAAACGAAAACGTCAATTTTACAATATTTTTTATTATTCATGATTAAATAACACCAGTTTTGTAAATTTGTGCCTAACATATTCTCTCTTAGCCGAATATAATTTTGACTCATGGAAAAGTCTTGTATCGACATATAATYCAATAATYAATTTAACAAGCTGAAAACGATGATTATCTAAATAATCTTGTGTTTTTACGTGCACTTCCATCTCTTCGTTTTTAAACATGAGGCCAACAGATTGGGCAATTTTGTTRCAAATTTCCTTTTTTAAATTTGGTTTGTTACAATGTTTATATTGTCGAACAATTTTTTCAGCCACGAGACATAAAGAAATAGTATCTGCAGAGGGTGCTAAATATGACCCCCAGTCCTTTATCTTACTAAGTAAAGGCATATTTTTTTTCCAATCAATTGTTTTTTTCATGTAACACAATTCATGATAGAAATTATTTTGCTAGTTACAAATCTCGCAATGTATTTTGTAACCTCCTCAACAAAAGGCGATAATTGCCAAAAGGTTTTTATATAATCATGGGCAAAATCCATTTCCACATTTTCGAGAAGTTCGTAATTAATTATAGGGTTTGTAAGTCTTTCCTTTTTTGAGGAAACATGCAAAATTTCGGTATTATCTAATAGGCAATTTCCATTCTCAATTTCTTTTATTTCATGCCTAATGAGAAGGCGTTTGTATGCTGATTTGAACAGAATTACATTAGGATTATTATTAAACCCACCACGGCTACGGATGACACTGAAAAAGGTTTCCAAGTAGTCCTGTGACAATTTGTAGGTCAAAGATACGATTGGTTCAATTTGATTAATTAATCATATAATTCAAACATATTTCGTAGACCAACAATTAACCCCAAAAATCCAGTTTTCCGCATTGTTTTTAAAATAGGAATATTATCTACATCTCGCAAAGAAGCAATATATTTTTCAAAAGCAATAGCAGACTTTTTTAAAGAAGCATATGTTTCCCGGTTTAAAGGTAGATTTGAATTTTCATATTTTCAACCAATAATTATTATATATATGAGTATATATAAGTATTATATACAGGGTGTTCCGTCTAAATTCCACTTTAGAAGTATTGGGAGTTGCAATAATCGTATTTATTTGAAAATTGGTACATAGCCATAAACCATTAAGTCCTCCTAAACGAAAATATTTTCAAGATGGCGGCACTTCCGCTTATACCGGAAGTCGGTCTCAACATTCTTATTTTAAATGGAAAGGTATATTTTTTACTGCGTTTTTGGATTAATCGGGTTATTTTAAGGGAATTTTCATCAGCTTTCTCTATAACTAAATTTAGCCGTTTTTGAAATATTTGGAGTTTTTCAAAAATTTTTGGATTTGCACCTTCCACTTTAAAAACCGGTAACTCTGCTATTTTTTAAAATTTTGAATTCGTTTTTTTGGCGTTTGAAAGAGAAAGCTTAGATCTTTCTTTCGGTGTTTTCAAATTTTGAAAAAAAAAAATAAACCATAAAATTTTAAGGTTACTTTTGTAATAATTCAAATACCCATAACTCAATTTTTTCAAATGAAATATCCCAATTTTTATTATACTAAATGGAGGAGAATTTAATTCTGCATCGATCTGTATTAACATTCCCTATACCTAAATTTAATAATTTTTAAGTTATGGTGACTTTTTGTTGAGACTGCCGAAAATCTGTTACTAGCCACATTCGTTTTCGTATAGTTTGCTATGGAAATAAAAAATGTCAAAATTGTTTGTTTCTCAATAAATGTCGACAGTGACTTATTATTTGACAAATAGTGCCAAAATATGGAGAGTCAAAGCTACTCAAACTTAGATTTAATTAATTTATTTTGTATTTATGGAGAGTGTAACAAAATTATGATATCGTTCATTAAACAAAAATAAACTTTTCTCACTTGTTAGCTTTAAATAATGATTGTATGGTAGAACCTATCAATAATAATTAAGTTTGCATAACTTTGATTCTCCATATTTTGGCACTATTTGGCAAATAATAAGTCACTGTCGACGTTTACTGAGAAACAATTTTGACATTTTTGATTTCCATAGCAAACTATGTGAAAACGGGTATGGCTAGTAATAAATTTTCTGTAGTATTAAAAAAAGTCCATAACTTGAAAATTATTAAATTTAGGTATAGGGAATGTTAATACAGATCAATGCACAATTAAATTCTCTTCTATTTAGTAAAATAAAAATTGGAGTATTTCATTTGAAAAAATTGAGTTATGAGTATTTGAATTATTACAAAAGTAACCTTAAAATTTTGGGATGTTTTTTTTTTCAAAATTTGAAAACATCAAAAAAAGGATCTAAGCTTTCTCTTTCAAACGCCAAAAAAACGAATTTAAAATCTTAAAAAATGGCACAGTTACCGGTTTTTAAAGTGGAAGGTGCAAATCCAAAATTTTTTGAAAAACTCCAAATATTTCAAAAACGGCTAAATTTAGGTATAGGGAAAGCTGATGAAAACTCCCTTAAAATGACCCGATTAATCCAAAAACGCAGTAAAAAATATTCCTTTCCATTTAAAATAAGAAAGTTGAGACCGACTTCCGGTATAACCTGAAGTGCCACCATCTTGAAAATATTTTCATTTAGGAGGACTTAATGGTTTATGGCTATGTACCAATTTTCAAATAAATACAATTATTCCAACTCCCAATACTTCTAAAGTGGGGTTTAGACGGAACAGCCTGTATATGAGTAGCGCAAGCACCTTCGTAACAAAACGGCTGACAGTCAATTGACATTTTAAGTTGCCAACGTTGTTAACTAAATAACTAGTGGCTGGTACCAACATGACAACACTTTGACAATTGTTTAAAAAAAAAATGGACTTTAAAACGCGCAAAATAGAAACAATTGCATAAAAAACTTGTCCATAAGTTATTTGTGGGATTTTTTTTAACTCTACACAATAAAGTTTTGAATTTTTCGATTTTCGTCACCACCACCTTTATCGGATATTTATCATATTGGTACCGAAATTCTTACTGGGGCTGGGGGTAGAAGGCGCCGAATTTTCCGTACTGCTGCTGCTGTTGTCCACGTAGTGTTTGGCTATGGTCCTCGTGGAGGCCGACCTCCTGAGCCTCCGACTGGACCTCCACAGCCTGAAGGACCCTCTCCGATCGGGACTCCTGGAGTAAGCTCTCTGTTTGGTACTCCTCGGGTAAAGAATCTTGTCGCTCGAGTTCCCTCCACATATAACATCCGCCAAGTTGGTTTGGATGAGTTGGTGCGTAACATCGCCGTCTCGTATAGTGGCCATGTCTCCATGAACCATAACAAGCGCTTCTTCGGTACTCATGAGCATGGTTTTACCGGAAAGTGGTTCGTGGTCGTGATCCTCGACTCGCTTCCGGCCACGTGACGCACTCCGAGACCTTCTTCGTCTAAACACACCATCAAAACTCTTCAATTCTGGAAATACTTACTCTGGGGTGACGATGAAGTACCCGTTGGAGGTGTGGTACAGTTTTCTTTCGGTGGTCAATTGCACTAGAGTGTCGTATAAGGCTTGCTCACTGGGGGGTGAGACGTGGGGGAAGGCCATGATGAGGGCCTCTCTGATGGTGGAGATTCCTGCAGGTCGGCCTTGACGCGATAGTCGCAGGATGACGGCACAAACGGCCTCGGGAAGGGGGGTCCATTGGGTTTGGGCAACTGGGGTACCACCACACTCGATATCCTCCAAAGCCACGATTTGGTACCCTGGAGGGGGCTGGAGGACGCGTCTAGCCCAGGCGTTTTTCACTATATCGATAGCACAGGGCTCAGAGCCGACTAGGATAGCCCCAGGGCTGATGTAACCGTGGAAGGTTAGAGTCTTTGTGGCTCCGTTCAGACCGGTGTTCCACCAGCAAAGACTGTTCGAGGATAGTAAACCCTGAAATTGATTTTGAGTTCAATGTACCACACTTTCATGCAAATCTTTAAAGAGTTTCAAGTGTCGTACCATTATGAAAATTATAGCTGTTATTGCAACTGCGGTTTTCACTAGATTGTTGACAGTTAGCTATTGTATATTTTCTAGATTGTATACAGTCGCGTGTTTACTCCGGTTTTACGGCTTTTCAAGCTTTATTCTAGTTGAAAAGTGACACGGAGAGTGAATAAGAGGAATGGAAAAAATGAGATTTGGATCATCGCGGGTTATGTAGCTTGACGCTGAAATGGATCTCTTCATTTTATCCACGAAATTGTCCCATTCAAGGAAATACAGGATGTTTTCTTAATATACAGAGTGTTTCACATAACTTTACGAGGCCTGCGCCTGTAAGATGCAATCAATAATACATATTCGGATACGAACTCGATTACAAATTTTGAAAAATTGTATAATCTTCTCGAGTTTGTTCACCTTTTAAAAAATGACAACATTTTTAGTTAGTGATTAATATAGATAAACTAGAATCATTTTCATGCCGTCTCTAATTGTATCTGAAAAACTGCAGTTTATGACTATTAATGAAACAGTGATTAGCTTGACAACTACTGTCATGGGTTTCCAAAAATTAAATAATTAAATGTGTATTTTTTGTATCTAGTGTTTTGTGAATTTTGTATATTTGGGTGCGTACATTAGAGCAAACCTCGTAAAGTTATGTGAAACACCCTGTATTGCAAAATATCCAGTGGCGTGCGTACGTAAAATAATTGCCGGAAAATAAGCACGTTCAACGCCTCACAACACAAAGCCTGTTTTTATGAAAATAACTCAACTGGTTTGACAGAAACTAATAGATTTTAATTTTGATCATAAAACTTTATCACCCTGTATAACGGTAACAAAGGTTTATAGGGCTATCGTTTATTTGACAAATTAGTGTTATTTTTCGATGTAGAATATGTGGTTGCAATTTTTCGCAACATTAAGAAAACACTCTGTATCACATACTAATATAACACTTATACAGGGTGCGCCAGAACTCGCGCCCCAGAGAAAAATTTCAAGCAAGATAAGATACCAGGAACATGAAAAAAATGTTTAAAAAATTCTATCTGTCAAAAATTTTTGACATATATTTTTTGACATTTGACATTTTTTTATGTCTATTTAATGATACTGATGATCTTGTATATGTTTTTTTACAATTATTTAATAAAGGTACAAAAATTTTCCCAATAAAAGCCACAAATAACATTGAACAGAGTTACAATTTAAGATACAGCTTCGTTGTTTCCTCTTCTAATGGCCTGTAGCAAAAAAACTTGGAAAATAATTTTTTCAACAGAAATAAATAGAGTCAAAGTGCAAAATTTAAACTCTTATAACTTCGAAATTTTTATAGATAAATTTTTTTTAACATTTTTTCCATGTATCTCTCTTATAACTTCTTTACCTATACCTATGATTTTTTTAGGGCCTATATTAGAAACTTTTTAACTTCTAATGCAGATAGGAATTTGAAATTTTGTACATAACCCAATTCGACCAGTCTAAGTTCAATTAAATTATTCTCAAAATGGCTGAACTTCCGGAACTACGAGAAATTTTAAAAGGTAACCACTTATTTTTATTGCATTTTTGAATTCTCCTCTCTAAAGTGAGTAAAATGTACTTAGTTGTTAGTACTTATCTATCATAGTTTTTGTCAATTTTTTGGTCAAAATTCATTTGGTCAAGGTTCATTTAAAACATCACATCATATTAATTATGGCATATCTTTATTGTATTTTTCCAAAGCCTACGCGATTAAATATAAAAATAAAAAACAAAAACATGTTTTACGTGATTATTTCAAAAACTGTAAGAGATAGGTACTTATAGGACATGTTGATAAAAGTGCTTCTACAAATTTATGTACTTTTGATTGCCGTTGAAAAAATAAAGTCATTTCATTTGAAAAAACTGAGTTGTCAATTATCATTTTCAAAAAATTATACTATCCCTGCAATTTGACAGTTGACAATTTTGAAAATTCTAGAAAACTTTTCAAACCTTTGGTTATTGAATGCAAAAAAAAATATTAATTTATCGCAAAGGATTTAAGAGCTGAATGAACTCCTGCAAATGAAAATTTTGACAAAAAAATTGAATTAGTCAAAAACTATGACAGAAAAGTACTAACAACTAGATACATTCTACTCAGTTTAAAGAGGAAAATTCAAAAATGCAATAAAAATAAATAGTTATCAATTAAAATTTCAAAGATGGCGCCAATTTCTTGTAGTTCAGCCATTTTGAGAAAATAATTTAATTGAACTCGAGACTGGTTGATTCGAGGTGTGTACAAAATTTCAAATCCTATCTGTATTAGAAGTTAAAAAGTTTCTAATGCGGCCCTAAAAGAATCACCTTGTATATTCTGTATGTCTGAAGCTTCATAGGATTATTGTTTATTTTATAAATTACTGTTATTTTTTGTAAATAGAATGTTGTTGCAATTTTTCGCAACATTAATAAAACATCCTGTATACTGTAATAAATCCGGACGAGATGGACCATTAAGAGACATGAACTTTGTAACTTAAAATCCTTCTGAGGCTCCATCTCTCATAGCAAAGTGTGGCCCATCTCCCGGACTTACCTTATTATTTATTATTTGATACCTAAAGTACAGTTTTGAGGACGAACTGTCGATGTCTTCGGACGAGGCGAAGCCGAGTTTGGAATAGCAGCTGAGTCCGCCAAAAATTGTATTTTAGTGATTTTATTATTATTGTATTATTATTTTATTATTATTATTTATTATATTATTATATTATACCAAACTAGTTTATTGTTTTATTTGGATAAAAATGTTTGTTTGGCGAGCAAATTGTGCTTTTGCGTAGCCGAGCGGATGCAAAATTGCGAGACAAAAAACTCACTTTTAAGCTGAATAAAAATTAAAAATAAAAAATAATTTATTTTTAATCCTAGACTTAAAAAAATAATTTTAAAAGTGAGAATTGCCACGGTAAATTATTTCCTAATTAAACTCGTCAATCTTTAAAAAATGACTTTAAAAATGACATGTTTTAATTCGGCTGGAGAAAAAGACTCATTTTAAAGACTTTAATGAGTCTGTAAAGTAGCTATTTTTGGGAGCGTAAGTTTTCTTGTTTTATACTATTTTGTGTACTTTGTTTCTACACTATCGGCCAAAAGTAAAGAAACATTTGCGAATATTAAAATTTCATTGTAGGTGTATTTGATTTTTATATAATTTATTACAAGTAATTTGTTGGGTTATTCTTAAATATATTTTACAGAATTTAGTAAGAATTAAACAGTTGTTGTTGAATGAAAAATTTATTTTATTTTTTCAAGGGACAAAAGTGAAGAAACAATAAATTTATAATTACATATAAATGTTACAGTTTAATAATGGGTTCCAAATCCTTTATGTTTAATTACCTCAGCGCATCTTTTCGCCATGGAATCGATTAACTTATTAATATATTCTAAGCTTACGTTTTTCCACGTTATTTTTACGGCTTCGATTAATTCTTGTTTTGAATTGAAACCTCTCTTAATTGACGATCAATATGGTCCCAAAGATTCTCAATAGGATTGAGATCGGGACTCTGAGCAAGCCATTGCTTTACAGGTATTTGTTCCTTTAAAATCCAATCTTTGCAACTTTGGCTGTATGTTTGGGGTCATTATTGTGTTGAAAAGTCCATCTCAGCGGCATATTATCTTCAGCAAAAGGAAGCATCTCTTCTCTTAAAATACGAAGATAAAGAAATCTGTCCATTATTCCATCAATAACGTGGAGTGGTCCTACTCCGTCACCGGAAAAACAAYCCCAAAACATAGCGCTGCCACCACCATGTTTCAAAGTCCCTTTTGTGTATTTAGGATTAAATCTTTCCTGTTTTGGTCGTCTTACCCACTGAATTCCGTCTGAGCTATGCAGATTAAACTTTGATTCATCGGAAAATAACACATTTTTCCATTGAGTAGGTGACCAATTTAAATGCTCTCTAGCAAATTCCAATCTGCGCTGTCTATTTTTGGCAGAAATAAACGGTGTCTTTGCTGGTTTTCGCCCGTAGAGTCCAAATTCATTCAGTCTTCGTCGAATGGACCTCACTGATATACCCACATTTGGAATTTGTTCTCTGATTTTTACAGCAGATAAAAATGGATTATTTTGAGAAAGTCTTTTAATTTTTTTATCAGTCTCGTTATCCGTTTTACGCGGTCTTCCACTTTTTGGAGCACTTACTACAGTTTTTCTTTTTTTAAATAAGGCAATTATTTTCGATACAACACAGCGATTTAAGTTCAATTGCTTGGCAATGTCAATTTGTTTCTCACCCGCCTCAAATTTGTCTATAATTAGTTTTCTCAAGTCTTGAGACAGTTGTTTACCTTTAGGCATAATTACAACTCTTTAAAGAACAATTTTTGTAGGAACTGTTTTGCACCGACGTTGTAATTAACTTTACAATAGGTAAAATGAAAATGTTTCTTTACTTTTGTCCTTAGCAAAATAGTAAAAAGTTCACTGTATGTAGAAACATTATCCAACTTGACCAAAAAACTTATAAAAAATGATCTTAAGTAGAAGTAAGTCTAGTGCACATAAATCGTTTTCGTTCTCATACTTATATGAAAAATAAATAAAAAAATCAATTGTTTCTTTACTTTTGGCCGGCACTGTACATCTACTAAAAATTGTAGTTTATGTTTTATTTGTCAAAAATTGACATCGGAAATAGCACAGAAAGTTGCTATAGAAGAAAAATTTTCAATTTTGAGTGCAATGTGCACAACTTTATTTTCAGCATCTGTAAAAAATAAATGTCTCCTACATTTCTATTATCAATGAGTCAAACGAATTTATTCTTCACTTTTGATTGAATTTATCTTCGACCTTAGGCAATTCCATTGATTGTTTACGATTCGATTCGTCATTTCTTACTTAAACATCAATTATCAAACACTTAAAAATCGTCGTTTCCTTTTCCCTTTTTTATTGACACAAGTGGTGAAAAAAGCGTCAAATATTTTGCTCAAACATCGCCACGAGTGAAGGCCATTCCTCTCTCGCGAGAAGAATTATTCGATTTTTTTTCCCTCTTATTTGCCTACGAGAGCAATAATAACAAGGCATAAAATCAAGAGCCATTAGAATGGTCAATAATCCGAACGGTTGGAAAAATGCCGCTTTCGAGCGCCTAGAGCCACTCCGGCGAGCACCCACTCGCCACGACGTTTTCCTGAACTGGTGCTAATTGACAAAAGCGCGGAGAAATTTATTGCCCAATAAAATTATACAAATTTTTACGTTGAAACTTTGAAATAAAAAATAAAACGCCCGGGGAAACACACAATAATGCTTAAATTTTTCGGCGACTTGATTTCGCACCTGGAAGAGGAGGTATCCGTTTTCGTACATCCAGAAGTCGCCGGGGTCGCCCCTGCAGCCCTCCTTCCTGACGATGATGGCCAGACATTGGTGTAGGAGCACTCTGCACTTGGGGCCCTTCGAGGTCATGTTTCACTGCAATTAAAATGCAATTGTTTTTAGTGCGCAAATGCTTTCATTTCACACATGAAAGTCCGCAACAGAACAGAAATTTTGCTCGCAGACATACGCATACAGAGAAGAAAAGAATAAGATGACTCTCTCTTTATCTCTATAAAACCGCAATGAATTAAGCACGGTCGCGAGAAACGAGAGTAAATTCGATCGGAGACAACCTAATTTTTCATTAACGATCTTGAAAATTTATTTTCGTGGTCAGGAAAAAAGTTTTCTTTTATTCAATTGGCGATAGGAGGCGCAAAAACGCGTGAAAGGCGAGTGAACTATCGGCGATTCAGACCAAAAGCTAAAAAATCACTAATTCAATATCATTCCTTTTTTTACATATTTCTAATAAAATCAGTGAAAGTGTTAATGCGTTTAATTGATTTTTGAACTATTTAACTCATTAATTTGGAGATTAGAACGTTCACATTTTTCTGTATTTTTGTAATTTGTGCTTTTTAGGTTACCATTAGGCTTGCTTGAGAAAGATTTTGCAAAAAAATGCGTTTATGGCTGAAAAATGAACTAAATCGAGCAATATTTTTAACCAAATTTAATGATTTTTTGGCTGGTTCAAAAAGTAAATCAAGCAAACAGACCATGTACAACTACAATTGCGATCTAATTTAGCACTTTTCTTGACAAAATCTCGCAAAAAACGGCGATTTTATATCAAAAACGTGTTCAAACTCTTGAAAAACGCAAAAAATAACACAATTCTCCATGTTTGTTGTCTTGTTCAAAAACATTTTTGCGAAAAATGTAAAATCTTGCTAAAAATAGAGTAGGTATTTAGCTCAAAAAGGTGCCCGAACACTAAAAAATTTTTTTTAAATTATTCAGTAATTTTTTCAGTTTGTTTTAACGAAATCTTGCTCARAGTCGAGCTAAATCGAGTGAAACGATCAAAAATAACGCCAATGTCGATGTAATTTAATGATTTTTCGCCCGGTTTTGACAAATTCTTGCAAAAATTGCGATTTTGTTTGAAAAACTTGATCAAATTTTCGAAAAAGCCAAAAATAACACTTTTACGACGTTATTTGGTAATTTTTCGGCTTACTAAACTTTGGCGTTTCTGTCGAAAAATACAAACTAAATCCCTCAAGAGAGATTAAAATCACATGTCAAGCCTAATATGTTTTGGTTTACCATTACGCTTGCTTGAGAAATATTTTGCAAAAGTGCGTAAATCGAGCAAAAGAGACCAAAAGAACAATATTTTTAACCAAATTTGGTGATTTTTTGGCTGATTCGAAAAGTAAATCAAGCAAAATAGACCAAAATAACTTCAATTACGATCTAATTTAGCAATTTTTTTGGCAAAATCTCGTAAAAACGGCGATTTTACATCACAAACGTGTTCAAACTTTTGAAAAACGCAAAAAATAACACCATCCTCCATCTTTGTTCCTTGTTCAAAAACAGTTTTGCAAAAAACGTAAAATCTTGCTAAAAAATAGAGTATTTAACTCAAAAACGTGCTCGAACACTAAAAAATTACATTTTTTAAAATTATTCAGTATTTTTTTTAGTTTGTTTTAACGAAATCTTGCTCAAAGTCGAGCTAAATCGAGTGAAACGATCAAAAATTTAAAGATATTTCGTACGGTTTTGACAAATTCTTTCAAAAAATTGGATTATGTTTGAAAAACTTGATGAAATTTTCGAAAAAGCCAAAAATAACGCTTTTACGACGTTATTTGGTAATTTTTCGGCTTATTAAGGCAAAACTTTGGCGTTTCTGTCTTAAAAACAAACTAAATCCATCTAGAGAGATTAAAATAATAATATCTAAGTAAGTATATTATTTTATTAGAAGTAAAAGTTCAGCTGAATTATTTGCAAAATAAACATTAGGACTCACTTTTATTTCAAATAACATATACTCAGCGAGAGTAATAAAGAGCAACACTATAATTAGCAAGTAAATGAACAAAATAATCAGGACACTTTGCAAGTATTCAAATTATAACAATAACGCTTATCAAACATCACGCGTTAATACCGGAATTTATGTTGAGATTTTTGAAAGTGTTTATTAATTTAACTAGTGCAGTTAGTAGGACAAAATGTCAAATGCTACAATGTGCCTCTCCACAAATTGCTGAAGCAGCAAGAGATAAGAAAGAAACACCGTTGGTCAATAATGTCATAGTAAAAGTAAAAACGCTTAGGTTGGAAGATATTACTTGTGACATTTAGTCATAAAAGTGGTCACTTCTGTGACGTTTGCGGATAAAATGTTCCTTTAGTTTTTAATTTGCGAATTAATTGCGGCGGCTTTCTCATATTTTATCATGGAAACTAAAATTTCAATTCAACTGTCATAAAAAGAATGGAAAGTATAATAAACCCAAGATTGATATATCACGAAATGTCATTTTGGTCGTTTTTTAACAAAATAATTGCATCATTTTAATTTTTACCTTGTCGGGTGAATAACAATAACAAAATTAAAGTACCATTAAAGTTGTTCAAGGCTAATTAATTTTTTTACGGACATAATGAAGCAAGAAGAATGAAATTATGGCCATCCAAATGATTTTTTCATGCTTTGTAAACAGTTATATAAGGTCCAGAGTGACATAACGTGCTTCCTAATGTGCTAAGTGCAATTAATTGGATTTCATAATTATTCAAACACGACAAAACCTTCGTTATATTTGAACAACGACAGTTTGCAAGTCACAGTTGTGCAAGAAAAAAGCGTCAAGAGTGAAACCTGCTAATAACACTCTTGTAACGTGAAATAATAAAAAAGATTTTTCAAATCAGAGATTTTCAATATGTGGAACTTTCTCAACGGTTGTGAAAAAAACCAAACGTGTGCATTATGATAATTAATTTTTTCGTCGGATTTTAATTAATTTTTGATTGGAGTAATAAAAATAGTATCAACTTTTCCTCTTTGATCTATGAATAGAAATTCTAAGAACGCCCATCTAAATAATGACCGTCTTCCCGAACAAAGCTCATGAAAGTGATGGACAGATTTGTGAAGAGTAAAAAACACACGAGTTCCCAATTATTCAAGCTTGATTACCGGCAATATAATAGCTTCCGTAATATGACAAGCTCGTAACCGATCTGATTTGGAGAAAAATGCAAAATTCTTAGTGGTTTCCCACGAAAAAAATGATTGTTCAAGTGCCAAAGGTCGCGAATTTGTTGGTTTTGACACGGAATTTTCTAATTGTAGAAAGTAAAAATCGTGGAACAAAACAATCACGGCCGTAAATGTTTTATTTGACTAATAACTCGGATTTATTGTTTTAAAGAGAAGATATGTGGAAAAGTACTGAAACGAACGAGTTTACACGTCTGAAAAAAAGTAGAGCAGTATCACAAACCGCAATAAAATAATTTATTGAAAATTAGTCAAATCTTGGAATTGGGGAGTTGTCCACCGTTATAATAACGGAGCAGATCAGTTTCGGGCAAAAATCGTTGTTTCGTTGGGTAATTGGCCCACGCAAGTGCTCCATTTCCAGCACCAAAGCTGAAAAAGTGTCCGCTTTGATTGGAAAGTAAATTAAAACGGCTTCTAATTGCCGGTTTAGCATCGATATAGGCTATTAATGAGAGTGACTGTGTAATTCGCCGTGTGTTTATTTTGACGAAGCACGTACGTGACTAATGTCCAAAATTCGTCCTTTCTTCACTTTCCTGATTTTTTTTTCAGCGGCACTCGAGCGTAAATTTCTGAAATTCGAGTCAAGTCGTCATAAATGACACAATAATTATCCAAGTGAATGTAACAAGAGAAAATTATTATAATAGCTTCAATTGTGTTGTTACCGATGCCGGTTTTGACCACACTTTTAACTAGAAAGGGGGTTCGTTGTTTTTGACAAAAGATTTAGAATGTTGGAGGACCAGCGATCTGTCACTGGTAGAATAATGAGCAGTCGAGTAGAAAAACGGCCATGAAATTGCCGTTAAAAAATTATTGGAAAATTACGAACGCAGTTATTGGCAACTTTAATTAAATCACATGTAAATTGAGGTTTTTAATGGTGCTAAATTTTCTCTAACAAATTATCAAATGGTTTCCGTTTAATCCGGACTTTTATTTAGTTTTTTTTTTAATTCATCAGCTTGTTTTCCTGTCGACTCCACTGAGTTTACACGACGTTCTAATCAACAGGTGTTTCAAACAAACTTGTTATCTGCGCTACTGGACAAGAGTTTTAATTAGACAATATTTCACACACGGAGAAAGTTAAAAAAAATCAATTAAACTAAATGAATTAAATTTTTTTTGTAAAATTCAACAATGTTGTCATATATTTAATTTCAGCTACATGTGCTCGTAACATATTTTTTCTAGAAAATTTTTAAATATGAAATTCTGAAATAGGGTTTTTCTCAAAACTTGTGGAATTCGAGTAAAAATTGCCCAATTTTTCCAGGCTTTTCTAAAGGTAGTTTGGAATAAACTGAAAATATTGAAAAATTAAAATTTTATAGTATTATAAAAAATGAAATAAAGTTCAAAAACAACAGAAACAATCAAGTCAAGAACACATTTTTATTATCCTTTTATTTATAATTAAAATAATACTGTTTTTGCGTTTTTATTTGATCAAATTTCTACTTGTTCAATTTTCTAAGGTTGATTTTGACAAAAATCGAAAAATATGTTTAAAAATGAAAGGAGACGAGTGCTTTTTTTTAATAACTCAAAAATTATTACTAGTACTAAAAATACACTGAAAAAATATAAAATTGTAAACATATTGTGAAATAGGTCATTCTACCGCCTGCAAGAATGATTCTTATTGAAATATTATTAACTTTGTACCGTTTCAAAAACGGGTTTGGTTTTCTTAAAAGTCGCCGATTTTCAATAAAAATGACTCAATTTAAGCTTTTTTAAGAGAACAAAGGCAAGAAAAAATAGCAAAATAAACATGCACTAAAAACAAAGAGGTGTCAAACACAGCAAAATACTTTTTTAAGAAAGTAAATTTAAAAAAACCACAAGAACAATTTTTTATTATCCTTTTTGTACTCCTAGCTAAAAATACTCTGTGTTCATATTTGATCAAAGCTTCTGTTTATTCATTTTTAAGAGTTGGTTTTGAAATAACAAAACATCTTTTGAAAAAATACACCAAAAAAACATTCAAACAAACGTGTTATCTGACGAATAGTTTTAATTAGACCATAAAAAATCAATTAAATTAAATGTAAAAATTCTATTTTTTGTAAACTGCAATTAAAACGTTCTCCAACTTCGCACTTATCGATAATGTTGTTGTTATCATGTGTTGTTTTTATGAGGATATTAATAAATACAATCTTCAAGCGATTTAATTTCAAGCTACATTTGCTCTAACATATTTTTTCTAGGAGGTTTCTAAATACGACAACGTAATCAAATTTTGAAAAACTCGCCGAATTTTAGTAAAAATAGCTAAATTTTTCCAAGCTTCTATTAAGGTACCTTGTTTGGAATAAACAAAGCAAGAAAACACAGAAAGAGAATATACTAAAAAATTAAACATTATTACATATTATTATAAAAAATTAAATAAAGTTTATAAACAGAAACAATCGA